>NC_066263.1:3834969-4492219 GCF_000011425.1 Aspergillus nidulans FGSC A4 | reverse complement strand
GAGCAGGAGTGTGTGCTGCAGGCCAGCCTGATAACAGTTATACCTCAGTGCACAGCCCCCATGGACAGCAAGAATAAGCATTGTGATCACAAAGACAGCAACAGACGCCAACAACTACCACAACAACAGCAGCAACTCCCACAACAACAACAATAACAACAACAACACCAACACCAACAGCAACAACAGCCAGGACGCGGACAGCAACGCGGACAGCGACCACAACAGCAATGGTGACCAGAATCAGCAGAAGCCTATTATTAAGACTACTGATGATCACAATGCAGATGACCAGCACATTGACACTATCAGTGACAGCAATGAACCCAGCTCCCCAATCACAGGTATTAGCCTCTGCCCCATCAGCAAGCCTGTGTCTGTTATTATTAATAATACTCAAAGAAAGCATCATGCCTGATCCCTTATTGCAAGCAAGGACAACAATATCCCAGCCCTGTCAACATACCAGAAATATGCCTGCACAAACAAATACCTGACAAGGAAGGTGAGTACTTGGCCTGCATACTGGCATGCATGCTGACCAGACCCAGAAGGCTATCTAGGCTGCAGCCCGAGTCCAAGACCCTGACCCTGTTATTGCTGATCACCCCTGTGTCCGCTGTGCAAAAAACCTCTTCATCCTTAACACAGCTACTGGCAAGGTGGTCGGTCCGGCTGTCTGTGTGCTGAAGCATCGCCGGGCAAAGCATTGTACTCAGTGTGCTGAAGGGAATAAAAAGTGTATTCCCCTCCCCGCAAGCCTGGTCCGACAGGCTTTGTCCCTGGCGCGGATGCCCCGGACAAAGGAGGCCGCCCATCAAACCCTTAAGTTCTGTTTTGACATCGATGCCGAGCTGCAGAAGGCTAATAAACAGAAGACAAGGGTCATTGCAGGGGGTAGATATGGTGCTGGCACTGTGCTTGAAATATACTAGTTCTGGCGCCAGGTACAGCTGTCAGTGCTGTACCACACCTTTTAGCTGCGGAATGAGATCCACTTGCTCAAGAACTTTGCTCCAGTCCCAGCATCTGAGATGCTGGTGGGCCTGGATGAGTTTGACAACACCCTGGCTGCCAGTGCTGACAATGATCTTGACTTCCTGGAGGAGGATGACGATGACAACCACAATATAGAGGAGGATGACGACGATGATAATGACAATGACAACGACGGAGACAGTAATGATAATGATAAGTAAGGTCATAACACTGTGCTTGGGTAAATATAGCATGGATTTTATTTCTTCATAGCACCCTGGGTAGTTATTTATAATAATTGATAATACTCCTGTATAGTTATGCAATAATAATATAGTTAACTATAATCCTTGCCTACTTGTAGTATATATATCTCCTAAGTACTGGCTTGATACCATCATACTGCTGGTATAATACTGATGTTGATACTGCAGGTGCAGCCAAGCTTTGAGGCACAGCACGGCCTGAGCTGACTGTCTGGTGGCATGATGTAGGTCATGCAGTGTGATGCCTGTATCAAGCCTGGTGCCATCTATTAGTCATGACACTGTTTATACTGACAACTGGCTTGTACAAGACCAAGCTGGTGTTATGGGTCCTTTGCCTATACAAGGACCTTAGACCTTAGTGACTCGGCCAAGGCCTGCACTGTCCTGAAGGCGGTGAGCCACCTACAAGACTTCCTTGCAACAACAATCCTTCTTTCTCATTTCTTCTTTAGCGATTCCTTCTTGTACGTACGGCATGTCTAGATAGGAAGATCCATCTAAATATGTCCCTTAACATTAGGAATCGCTCACCAATCTCAATAATAGTATGAGGAGACCTTTTACTATGACAATAGAAGAAGAAAGCATTGTATTGTTGCTACAGCAGCTCCAGGAGCTCTGTACAGAGATACAGACTTAGAAACAACAGCTCCAAGAAGAGAATAACAGCTTACAGGCGGAACTACAGGCCATACAGAACTCGCAACTGAGAAACTATCTACCAGTTACCACTACAGTTATATCTGCAACGCCTACCCCCTATAAACAAAGCTATCCCTGTCCTTGTTACCTGGATATCAAACCCTTTACTGGAGAAGACCCTAAGGACTACCCTCCTTTCCAGATAAACCTTTATATAAAGTTTGCAATCAACGCTGCCTGCTACCCTATAGAGGAGGAACAAGTTTACTATGCCTATAGCCGCCTGAGAGGAAAAGCCAGCCAGCATATACTACCATAGCTCTTGGCTCGCCAGAAATCTAAGACTCCTGTGCTATGGGCAGAATTCTCTGTAGTACTAGACAAGGCCTTTGGTAACCCTGACTAACAGAGAAAGGCTCTTGTACAAGTAAATATAATAAAGTAAAGGAAATATGACTTTGAAGAGTTCTTGAATAAATTTGACAAAGAACTTCTTAATACTGGAGGGATTAATTGGGATAATAACCAGAAGAAGGCCTTGTTGGACACAGCAATTAATATTGAGTTGCTAAAAGCCATAGTTGGTATTAGACAGGAGGATTTATACAACAACTACTGTAATTAACTGCGCAAAATCAACCACAACCTCCAGAGAGTGGCTAGGCTTATATAAAAAGGATCTTATACTGCTGTCCCTATATATATTGCTTGTACAAGACTAGTAGGAGGCTCTGACTGGACCAGGACCCCTGATCAAATAGACTAGGAAGCTACCCATGCTTAAATTGCAGTCCTACAAAAGGAAGTCACAGCCCTCTATATAAAAGGGACCAGGATCCTAAGAAAAGCTAGTCAGGTGCCTGCAGAGGAGAAGTAAAAGAGGTTGTCTAAGGGCAAATACCTATGCTGCAGTGATCCTGACTACTTTATATAAGAATATTCTATAAAACCTACTAGGCGCCCTAGGCAGGTGGCCACAGTTTAGGAAGAACAAGACTAAATAGATAACTACAGCAAGAGCAAGTCAGAAAATAAATAACCTCTATGCAAAGTTGTATATAGAGGGGTTATACAGCTAGAGAAATACTACTTAATTGGCAAGATTTCAACAGCTCGCGCATGAATACCCCCCTATTCTTAGTAGAGGTACTAGTTAACCATACCTATAATGCTTGTATAATAATAGATACAGGCTGCCTGACCTATGGGGTAATCAGTAATAAGTTTATCAAGATATATTAAATACCTACTATACCTATCCACCCAAAACCTTTCAAGGGAGTGACTGGGAATATAGAGGAGATTAATAAGATTATATAGGTTCAGCTAGATATCAGGGTGTATATAGAAAAAGGAGCCTACTTCTATGTAATACCTGATAACCTGGGCTATGACTTGATCTTGGGACTCCCCTAGCTGGAGCAATATAATAGAAGGTTAGAGGCTAAGAGGGGCAGGCTGTACCTCTGTACTACTAGAGTCTATCTATAGAGTACTACAAAGAGGCCCTTACCAAAGCTGAATATAGCATAGATATCTGCTGCAACTATAGGAGGATTTATATAAAGGAAAAGGTGCTGTAGCCAAGATATTAAGATATTTGCAGTCTTATTAGTAGATATATAGAAGGTACTGGCCCTAAAGAGACATATTAACCCCTATACAAAGCTACCAAGGCAATACTGGAAATACCTAAGGCTCTTTAAACAAGACAAAGTAGAAGAACTACTACTGTACCAGGGAGATAGGATTAATTACAAAATCAAGCTTGTACAGGAGGAGAGTAGGAAGGATCCTGAAGTCCCCTAGGGCCCCCTTTATAATATAACCCAGGAAGAACTAATAGTTCTCTGGAAAATACTCTCTAAACTATTACAGAAAGGCTTTATCTATATAAGCTATTCCCCAGCTGCAGCCCCAGTACTCTTTATATAAAAACTAGGAGGAGGACTATAGTTCTGTGTCAACTACTATGCTCTAAATACTATTACTAAGAAGGACTACTATCTATTGCCCCTGATCTATGAGACACTGAACCAAATTAGACAAGCCAGATAGTTTACTAAGCTGGATATGTCTGCTGCCTTCTATAAGATCTGCATAGCTAAAGGCTAGGAATAGATGACTACCTTCTGTATAAGATACAGGCTCTTTAAATAGCTAGTCACCCCTTTTGGGTTGGCTAATGTACTAAGCACCTTCTAAAAATATATTAACTGGACCCTCTGGGAATATCTAGATAAATTCTGCTCAGCCTATATTGATAATATACTTGTCTATACTAATAGGGACCTCTGCCAGCACTGGAAGTATATATAAATAGTCTTGAAGAAACTGGAAGAAGCAGGCCTATATTTAGATATTAAGAAGTGCAAATTTAAGTATAAGGAGATAAAGTACTTGGGCTTTATAATACAGGCAGGTGTTATGGGTCCTTTGCCTATACAAGGACCTTAGACCTTAGTGACTCGGCCAAGGCCTGCGCTGTCCTGAAGGCGGTGAGCCACCTACAAGACTTCCTTGCAACAACAATCCTTCTTTCTCATTTCTTCTTTAGCGATTCCTTCTTGTACGTACGGCACGTCTAGATAGGAAGATCCATCTAAATACGTCCCTTAACAATCTTTACCTATTTTGCAACCATAGGTTGGAAGCAGTAGCTGTAATTAACCATGGTTTAGACTTGTTAAACCCAACCCACGAAACCCGCCCCAACCCGCCCCGACCCGCCAAGAAATGGGTTGGGTTAGACCTTCTAATTATCCATTGGGTTTTGGATATTTTTGGCTGCCCCAAAGCCCGGCGGAGCAACCCGCTGGGTTGCCAAGATATCTAAATAGGTATATTACTGTATTTAGATTACATTTTCTTACTTAGATAGTTTATAATACAGTATTTAAATACAGTATTTTATTAACTATGTAGATCACTGCTTATTAAAGTAATGATATGCATAACTGGGTTATTTTGGGTTATTTAGGTTGGGTTAGAATTATTTGCTAAACCCATGGGCGGTTTACTGTTCAGGTAACCCCCCCCAAAAACCGCGTGGGCGGATCAGCTAGGCCTGAGAACCCGCCCCAACCCGTGGTTCAACAAGTCTAAGACAGATATAGAGAGATTCAAAAGAGGTTAGGTTCCCCTAACTAAATCTGACACTGACCAGTGCCTTTGCTTTTGTTGTTAAAATACTATCTATACGTACAGCCATCGCTGATCTCCTGTCCAAACCATACTAACAACCCTAACCTACTTTGGCTCAGCACCACACCCTAGTTTCTGCTCGGAATTGCTTGAAAATAAGCCTACTTAGATTGAAGTACTGTCTCCATACCCTGGTAAATCCTGAGCAGGATTGGCCGACTGGCTGCAACAGAACACTTCGCCCAAGAGCCAACAGAACCATTCGCTTTGGCCGAAAATTGTGCCATACAAAGCAATTAGACCCTAACTCCACGACTCTATTGTTCCCGGGGCCCAGTGGGATAGAATGTATCGCTGCAGACGGTTTTAATTCTACCGCCTTGTTTCATCTTTAAAGGCACCTTCAATATGGAGCTATGGTACGATTCAGAGATACCTGGCAACTACCGTATAGCTTTATCGCCTGAAAGCTATACTACCGATTCAATTGGCTTTGATAGATTCATCATTTCGATCGCTATACACGACCCCGTCTTCAGCAGAAAAATGAGCCCCGATTGCTACTTTTTGATGGCCATGGTTTCCCACCTAACGTACGAATTCCTAGAGTTCGGTAAGCAGAACTCTATAATTCTGTACTGCTTTCCATCTCATACTACACATCTCATTCAAATGCTCGATGGCCAGCAATTTCAAGTGTATACATACTACTATCGAAAGTGGAACAATTTTCTTGCTGGGCTGAGTGTGGAAGCCGACGACAAAGGTGCTTTTTTAAAGGAGACCCCAGACGTACGCAAGCAAACTTTCAAAGCGCGGACAATTCGAGATACTTTAAAAAAGCGAGGCCTCTATCCATTCAATTCTGTAGAGCTTCTGGGGCCGCTGCAAAAGAAAAAAAGTCCTACACCTGAGCTTGAGATATATACCACGCCACCGCCGCCATCTAGCTCAGTATTGCCGCCATCTACTAAACGAGGACTTCGTCGAAGTAGTGCAAAAGCGCAGGAGTACATTGATAATAGTCCAGAGCTTCATCAAAGCTTTAAACGCCGTGTGGACCGCGTCTTTAAAAGCGCTTTACGGACGTCGGAACTAGCTGGTTAATTTCGAGATGTTTTACAGCTATTTCTTCGCTACCGAGCGCCTCAGCCCGCAATATAATCAATGAAAAGGCTTCCAGAAACTGGCCCAATAGATGCAGAAGACGCTAATCGCTATATCCAATATCTGAGCGAGGAAGAAAGGCGTCAGTTTCTTCGTCAGGCAAAGCGCGCGCGAGCTAAACGACGCAATTTCTCGCCAACGCAGGGCAGATAAAGAAATTCTGATTGAACCATAAGATAGCCAGGAAGGTAAAGATAATCATTAGCGACTTTTGTATGGGATTCGCAAGGCGTTGTTGTATAATATTCTGAATAGCTTCAAATTTATCGTTGAGGTGAAAATTATCATTGAGGTGAAGCAGACCAACCCTCCGAATTCGGCTTCGGTAGTTAATATAGTAATTGTCTATTGTCGCACTGGCGGCTGACCTACATTCACCAACTCAATGGTCCAGCTCATAACGAGGCAAGCCTGGCCACATGTGAGTCCGTTCTCAAGACCCCAGACAGGGATCCATCATCCATCGGGGACAGTCCCCGATGGTACAGGAGGAGGAAAGCCCGGACAAGAACGGTGGCCAATGGTAGCCAATTGTATTAAGTCACTTCTTTTCCATAGCTCCTCTAACCGCACCACGCCGAACGTTGTTGAGCAGCTCCTAATGCGGCCAAGATCATCTGCTTCATATTCGAAGCGCCACCGCTCGTTTCCTCGAAAAATGGCTGGGCTGACTCCACAGCATCCCTGACTCGCGATATCCACGCTTCTGGCGGCATCAGGTTCTCTGATGGTGGGGTGGCGCCGGCAGCTTCGCCCTCCCGTAGTCGGCATTGTGCCAGGTGAACGGCGGCCAGGATCAATGACGAAGTCGTCATGGATCGCAGCAGATACCAGTTTCCTTGATGACGGTATGCCACGGTTTGGGACAGTTTGAGCATACAGAATTGCATGCACTCTGACGCGAATGACCGCGCTCGGACACGAATCAAAGGATCCATTCCGTCAAGTAGCCCATCAACCAAGAGCCGGACAAAAGGTCTCGCAACGAGCTCCCGGAGGGTAAAATACCGATGCCGAAGAACAAATATCATAGGATCAGATGGGAAATCAGCATCATAGCCATCCGGGATGGCAAAATGAAAGATGGATGGTAACGAAGTATACCAGTCGGATATTTGAGCCTGCATCATCTCCGCATGGCTGACCAGACGGGTCACCTGCCTCTCCGTCGGCGTGTCGGCACACTCCGAGTTCATTTGCACCAAACGGTTGAGCAGATGTCGCGCTGCAATCTCTGTGAGATAATAATACCAACTTCTCTCACTCTCTGACGCATCGGGCGTCGACGGTTGCGAACCAAGCCTGGGCGGCTGGGGAAACGCCAACGGGAATTCCGTGCTGTTGATGAGAGGGGGGCCTGGCACCGGCAACTCCAGTCGCAGTTCGCAATCCGACTTCCAGATAGTGAAGTAGAGCGCTTGTAATATAGTGAGCTCGTTGGGCGTCGTATCGGTGTTGTCTATCAGATCAACCACTGGGAATCGAGTTAACCTCAGGGTGTTCCAGGCTGCGCCGGCGAGGTTGAAGTGTTTCCAGGCTTCCAGGGGTTCCATTCGATGCATGTACCAGATTCCTGCTAGCACCAGGGTTTGAACAGCCTCAACACTGTTCTCACGCATTGCGTAGCCAAGACGTTTCAGAGCAATGTTCCAAAACTGCAGCGACAACTTGACGTCGGCGCCGCTCTCATCGTCCGGATCCAGTGAAGGCGTTGGCTGCGCCGCAGATCTCGTGATAGTCCCTGGATAAGCCTCAGAAAGGACGGCAATGGCGCAGACCAGGGCTACCAAGCAGGTTCGTGTGGACCAATCCGGCCCATTCTCCGCGACGTGAAGCACCATGCGATGTAGTTCATTCAGATCTAGAATCGGATTCTTTGTATGAAGAACTTCAATGTACTTCGACTCCAGACGCGAGAGCTGGGAATAGCTCATATCAGGCAGCGAGGACGGCTGATCGGCCTCGGCCACCGGCTGTGCAAAGAGACACCGAGACGGTGGAAGATTCAAGGCCAATATTTGCCAGCCGAGGACCGATTCGACCCCTTGAGGTCGAACGGTCTCGCGTGGCCACGGGTGGCCTGGCCCTAGATTATTAGCATTGTCTGGTTGGCTGCAAGCTGACGGAGACCAGGATTGTGAAGTCGGACCCCAAGCAGGCGTCGAGCGAGACCCACAAGATGCACATGGCATCCCCTGCAGCAGCAGCTGCTGCTGCCGCCGTTGGTCTCTCTGTTGAGCCTCAATCAGGTTCGCCACCCGGTTGACCGCTTGGAGGATGTCCGCGCCTGTTATCAATCTGCTGGCTACGTTAGGCAGATCGCTCAGTGAATGCTGGGGGTCGCATGCGAATTCTCACCCGGCATTGTTGTCATCCTGGTATACACAAGGGACACGACGCTTCAAACAAAATCCGCAACTGGGGCGCCGGTTATCGCACTTGGTCTTTCGGGAGCGGCAATTCTCGCAGGCGCTAGCCCCACGAGATCGGACGACGGAAACATTAGAACCGGCGCCTTGGTGAGCTGCAAGATCTTGGCTTGCCATGAAAGGTGCCGATGTTGGGGAGAACTCGTGGCAGGACCAGACGGCACTACTGTCATGTTGCGGGGGAGCGGGAACGGGGAGGATGGTGGGATTTATGTGTCGGCGCTGCTCCCCGATCGGGGACATTCCGTCTCTTTGTTCTTGGCGGGTCGTGGGGGCTTGGGTGGACTGACTGTTCATTCATCCCGTGAGTGAGTGAAAGAACGGGTGACTGACAGTCCCAGACTTTTGGTAGCGGCGCTAATAAACTGTTGAGCCGTCATCTCTGCTCCATTTACAGTGACTACGCAGATATTATAACACCACCTAGGTTTCCCACACCAACCATGTGTCATGCATGGCCTTAACGTAATTATCAAGTCAGCCGTCCACCCACAGTCATCCGTCCACCCCACCCAAAATCTCCCCGTATTCCAAACCTCTTTGATCATCCACCATGCCACGAAATAAGCTCCGACCGCGTCAAGAATTAGTTGAGCAAGAAGGCAGACTCCAACTTGCAATAAACGCGTTGAAAAATGGCGAAATCACGTCTCAGCGTCAAGCAGTGGCGGTTTTTAATGTCCCGCGAAGTACACTCCGAGATCAACTTAATGGCCATGAATTCAGGCAAGAAGCCCGCAACCACAACTTGAGGCTATCCAAAACTAAGGAGGATTACTTAGTACAATGGATAGTATCTAGGGATGAGCGCGGCTGTCCTCCAAGGCTTGCGCATGTGGAGGAAATGGCTAATATAATCCTCCAAACCGAATCCAATACCCCCCAGAGCCAGTTGGTGGAAACTGGGTTACTAACTTCAAACAGTGTTATCCAGAACTAAAATCTCGCTTCGCAAGGCGCTATAATCATCAGCGAGCCGAATGCGAGAATCCTAGAGCCATCAAAAAGTGGTTTTGTGATCTAAGAGAGATCTGCAGCAAGAAGGGGATTTTGCCAGCAGATATCTACAACTTTGATGAGACTGGCTTTGCTATGGGGCTTATAGCAACTGCTAAAGTACTTGCTAGGAGTAAGATGCCAGGCAATCCTTATCTAATTCAGCCAGGAAACCGTGAATGGGTAACTACAATTGAATGTATCAACGCCATGGGATGGTCGGTTCCCTCCACCATTATCTTCAAAGGAAGGGTCTTTATAGAAGGATGGTATGCAGAACATGGCTTGCCAGGTGATTGGAGGATCTAGTTAAGCAATGGATGGACAACAGACGAGATAGGCCTTCGCTGGCTTCAAAATTGCTTTATTCCTGCCAGTACTCCTCGTACGATTGGCCGATATCGATTGCTCATCTTGGACGGCCATGGAAGCCATCTAACACCTCAATTTGACAAGCTCTGTGAGGATAATGGCATAATATCTCTTTGCATGCCTGCTGGTTCATCTCATCTACTACAACCACTAGATATTGGCTGTTTTGGTCCGCTAAAGCGTGCATATGGAGGTCTTATTGAATCAAGATCACGCCTTGGCAAACACCATATCGACAAGTTTGACTTTGTAGGGGCCTATCCCCGTGCATATCAGAGTATTTTTAATGAGAAGAACATTCAGAGCAGCTTTGCTGCCGCAGGGATAGAGCCATATGACCCAGATAGGGTTCTCAGCAAACTTCATGTATCGCTTTCTACACCATCTCCCCCCTGGCATCAAGCAGGGGTTCTAGTACATTTGCTACACCCCATACAGTTCGACAACTGCACCGAAAGACTCTATTGCTTCAGAATTCTATAGAGAGGGCCTCTAAGGCGCTTGTTGAGGATACTAATAACCATATAGAGCAGTTGCGAAAAGGCTTTGAAGTTGCTTTATATGACAAGGAATTTCTTGGTGATTATCTTTATAAAATCTATCCTGTATTAGAATGGGATGAATATCTTTTATATATCCTTGTCTTCTGCCAGGTCCATGTGAAGCAAAACTCTTATAAAAAGTTTAGAGATTATCCTGCTAAGGAGGCTGTCTATCAGTTATAGAATATACCCAGTCAGGAAGAGTTCTTTAAAAAGATGGAGGGTATTCTTGAGCTCTTTCCTCATAACAAGCTAAGAAGATGGCTGGAGTATAAATTAAGCAAGCCCTGGATCCTGGGTGGATATGTCCTGGCCAGTTAAAAATAGACTTTCAATATTTGGAGGTAGACTTGTTAAACCCAACCCACGAAACCCGCCCCAACCCGCCAAGAAATGGGTTGGGTGGACCTTCTAATTATCCATTGGGTTTTGAATATTTTTGGCTGCCCCAAAGCCCGGCGGAGCAACCTGCTGGGTTGCCAAGATATCTGAATAGGTATATTACTGTATTTAGATTACATTTTCTTACTTAGATGATTTATAATACAGTATTTAAATACAGTATTTTATTAGTTACGTAGATCACTGCTTATTAGAGTAATTATATGCATAACTGGGTTATTTTGGGTTATTTTGGGTTATTTGGGTTGGGTTCGAATTATTTGCTAAACCCATGGGCGGTTTACTGTTCAGGTAACCCACCCCAAAAACCGCGTGGGCGGATCAGCTAGGCCTGAAAACCGCCCCAACCCGTGGTTTAACAAGTCTAGGTTTGCCGTTTGTGAAGGGCTGAAGTGAGACTTGAATTCCATCTGACTAGGCCACAACCTGTGTACAAAACGTCTGGAGACGAGAAGGAGCGGGGGCAAGCGCGGAACAACGATAGAAGAAGCAGGCCAGGCGGTGGGGGAAGGAAGTCATGGCAGCGCCATCGTAAGAAGCGGGTCGGACTCGGGACACCTTTCATCCTTAACCTCGAGTTGCTATATCCTCCCTAAGCTCCACTTCAGCTGTCTTTGTCGAGAGTCGTGTCCTGTTCTCATCAGCGGCGCCTGCAGTCAGATGACTTCGAGGGCCATCGAAGATCTCTGCGATCTCTTCCAGAGTGCGACCCTTGGTTTCCGGAACCCAGAGGTAAATTGCGACCACCATGACGAACAAGATAGCGCAGAAAACGATATAATATCGCCAGCCCATGTCTTCCATGGCAATGGGATTGAGGAACTGTCCGCTGACGAGGCCGAGATAGGTCCCGACAAAGTTGGTCGTCATTCCCCGACCTCTCAGGGTATACGGGAAGATTTCGGCGGTGTAAGCGATGGGCAGAGGCGTCCAGGACACGTCGTAGAAGAAATAGTAGATGAAGATGAACACCAAGACCGCCGTTCCCAGACGTTGATCGTGGGTCTTTGCAAACTGGGCGTTTAACGCAGTCCACGCAATGTAGGAAAGAAGCATGCCCGAAGTGCCAATAAGGAACAGCGAACGGCGACCCACGCGGTCTACCAGGAGGGCACCGCCGCAGACCGCCACGATCCAGTTGAATATTTGCAGCATACCATTGATGAGGGTCTGTTGGGCAGGCTCCGTAATGCCAATGGTGTTGAGAACGAGTGTCAAGTAATAGGACAAGACGCTGCAGCCATTCCACTGGGTGAAAAACGCGATGAGAAAAGCGAGCGCGGTGCGGTGGCGGTTAGGACCCGTGCGGACCAGCTCGACGTAGCTGGGCGAGTGCTCACTCGCCTTTTCCATTTCTAAAGCCTGGGAGATTTCACTCAACTCAAACTCCACCAAGGGTGAATTCTCATCGCCACCAGCTTGGTATTTCGTCAAGATCCGCCGGGCTTCTTCTTCCTTCTTATTGGCCATGAGCCACCTGATCATGTTAGTGATGGAGCCGCGGCATGGGTTGGACTAACTGACCGAGGAGACTCGGGGACCCAGAAGATGAAAGCAGATTGAAAGGCCGGGATGGCTTGTTGAAGGAGGGATGGGATTCTCCAGGACCACGACGACTGGAGCCTGAATGTTCCGAATGTGGACCACGCGGCGAGGACGGCCCCGAGGTACTGAGGTCGATTAGTATTAATTCGGGCCTCAAAATCCGGTCCCTTACAAAGCAGGTGTTGTATAGAGCCGTCGCCCGTGCCCGGTGCGTCGGATATGCCAGCTCGGTCACCAGGATCGGCGAAGGCTGGGCGAGAAACGACGTTGCAAAGCCGATCAGGAATCGGGCGACGATGAACATCGGGGTATTTTGCGACGCGCCTTGCAAAGCCGCCCCGATAGGAAGCAGGGCAAACCCAATATACAAGACCTTCTTCCTTCCGTATCGGTCTCCGATCCAGGTGGCGGGGAACAATCCGGCGACCTTGGCGATGGGGTAAACGGCATTCATAAAGCCTAGAAGAGCGCCCGTGGGTTTGCCGAAGGTATTCCGCCATTGAGGCAACGTCTGCAGGCCGTTCATCATGGCGCCTATGGAACGTTTAGCGACGGCTCATCAGGATGGTACGGGGCAAGGAGTGTGACCATCGAAGCCAACCGCGGAGGCGGATAGCAAGGGAATCGCGAGAAAGAAATTGAGCAGCAGCAGATGCTTCGTGCGATACCAGGGCCTCGCGTTGCTTGGCAACACCTTGGATGTCCTGTTAGACGGTTTTCCACGCCGAGTCACCGAGAACTTACCGCCAGCAATCCGGGAGAGTACACCTCCCTGTCTGACCCGGATCGGAGAAAAGCAGGAAAACCCATTGTGTTGGACGCGTAACGGCCACAGATGAACTCAAGTGTTTTTGGGATCACTCAGATGGACGTTCGGCTTGATGGCGGGATGGTGAGGAGTTGGAACAGTCGTCGTCGTCGACGGAATTCCCATTCAATATATACGGATCACCGAAGACGCTTCGCCATGTGTTGGGACGGATCCTGACTCGACTCAGAAGCGTGGCTTGGGACTATAAAGCGTGGCGGGCTATGGGGTGAAGTCAAAGCTGGAACACGTCGTTTATTCCACCTGAAAGAATCCGGCCATAGTAGAATGAAGATGATAGGTTGAAAGCAAGTATAGTCCGTTCGGTCGACAGGGAGGGTCCTAACCACGCGCCAGACACAAGAAATGTTAGTTTCTTCTTCCCCCACAATCTAGACTGCGGGGGAGGCACTAGATCCTTGGGGAAACTGGGGTTTGCGAAGGAAACATAGGTTCGCCACCTCGTTTCGGTCGGGGACGATCCCGATGGAAGATGAAGGTAGTTGGTGAATCTTGGGCTTGGCGGGGCGAAGATGATATCGATCGGGGACTCTGCCGATAATGTGGCGGACAAGACGTTTAGAAAAATCCGTGGTCTGACTTCTGGTTTTCCTCCACCGGCTATCCACAAAGCTGAAGGCAGTTAGTATGGAACCCGGCGCGATGGGACTGACCCCGAAGCAACTGGAGCTCACGACACAATACACCAGGCTATTGGTTCCGGGCTCGTCCGTCCATGACGACGACCGTTGAATCCGTCGTACGTGTTAAGGGACGTATTTAGATGGATCTTCCTATCTAGGCGTGCCGTACGTACAAGAAGGAATCGGTAAAGAAGAAAGGAGAAAGAAGGATTGTTGTTGTGAAGTCTTTTAGGTGGCTCACCGCCTTCAGGACAGCGCAGGCCTTGGCCGAGTCACTAAGGTCTAAGGTTCTTGTATAGGCAAAGGACCCATAACAGTACGGGGCAAAGGCTCTGTCGGCGAGCCTCCCCGTACCATGTTATCGGCAAATGGCCGACGTTAGCCGCTACTAAGACAACTAAGACAACTTTCTGCTTGGCATTGGGGAAGTGACTTTGCATGTATACTGCTTGATGGTGTTCTGGGTCATCTTGTTGACTCTGAGGCACACGTCGACCGTGATGATCCGGGTTGACATACACTGATTCGCTTGTCTGCTGGAGAAGAAAACCAAAAGCATGCTCGTTAGTTACGATCAGGCGTACGCAGATAAGCCCCTTGAAGACGCCGCTTCGCATCTTGGTGCGAGGTCGTCGAGGGACGTACATTCAGGGTCGTCTTTGCGATGCGACATAGATAAGCACCTGCCCGACTGATCGGGTGTATCAGTCGCTTTTCATTGCTTAATGCCGCCCGGCATCTGTGGCGACCAGAACACTGGCGCCGCAGCGTTCAGAGCCAGCTGCAGAGGAGACCAGAGGGGTAGCTGGCTGCTATATCCGGCTCCGCTGGGCTCTGGAGGACTTTGGGCAGACAGTGGATTAGGAATGATCGCCTCAGCGGTATTCCAAAAGCTCTACAAGTTAGTATAATGGTGCCATGCCGTGGCTCAGTCCACCCAACAAACCAACCATCATGGAAGCTGTTATGAATGCTCAAAGGGGAAAGGGTAGAATGAAGCTGCATCAACTACACGAACGTAGCCTACTAAGGATAGGATGCCATAAGACGATCGATTCTCTATCTTGATGACGATAGTTCTTTCTTCTTCAATGTACGACTCCTCGAGGGATCAGGCCAGGGGCCAGAGATCATGCCATACAGATCACGTGGCACGTGACACGAGGCTCAACATGATATATTCGTATCAGAAGCAAATGCCGTGCTACAGATGACCTCTTGAACGAATTTCTTAATGCTACACCGCCCGAAGCTGTGAATAATACGCATTTGATTAATTTCTAGATATTGTCTACACTATAATATCGTTCGCGGTATTGTCTATACCGGCCTGCGCAGTCTCTCGGACCTAGTGATGTATTTTTCTCATAGCTTAATTTGGTACTTGGGATGTGTCCTCAGCCGTTCTCCATACTGCAGGGACAGGAAAATCATGCCCATCATAAGCAAGGATATACCAGCCAGAAGCGTATTCCCCCAGCCTTGGCCAAGAGTACTATACATTCGGGGACCCGCCAGTGGAAGAAGCGCACCCCCCACACTGCGGAAGACCGTATTGGCAGCGGTGGCGCTGGCAGCGTACATGGGAAATGCGTCGATCAGGTACGTCCCAACGGGGGTGAAAACCGTGATCATGCCAAGCCCGATGAAAAATGTGCCCATAACAGGCACGAACCAGAAGACCCTATACTCAGCGGTCCAGCCATATATGAGTAAGCCGATAGGAATCATAGATCCCCCAAAGATCGTGGGGGGCAGACGGTATTCGGGCTTCATTTCTCCGCCTTGGGCTGCTCGCTTAACGATTGCATCGGAAACAAGCCCTAAGATCAAGAGGCCGGCAAATTGACCACAGCCACAGCCAAGATATATCAGGCCCACATTGGTGGCGATGCCATAGCGCGATGCAAAGACGTCGGTTACTGTCGTGAATAAGAGGTAGAGCGTTCCATACGCGACAGCGGTCAGCAATGAGAGTCCGAAAACCACCGGCGAGAGGAAAAGCATCCTGATGGGCCGGACAATGCTCGTTGTGATCAGTTGGCTCCGGGATACCGTGGTATGGTTGACAGGGCGTATGTTGGGGTTGCCCGTCGATTTTCTCAGCCGAGCGGCTTTGCGCTTCAGGAGCGTCGGAGGATGGGTCTCCCGCTGGAAGACGAGGCAGAAGAGCGAAACTGCACCGGACTTGAAACTGCCTTATTAGCGTATGCCCAATTCCCTTGTAGCCGGTGATGAGTTGGGTAGAAGCCTACCACGATGATCAAAAGCCAGAAGTTCCACCGCCAACCCAGCGAACGGGACACGTAGGCTCCAACCGCTGGTCCCAGGCAAGGCCCCAGCAGCACAGGCATTGTCCAGACTGCCATGGCACGCCCGCGCTCCTCTTGGCGGAAGCAATCTGCAACGGTACCAGGACCTATTGTCAACGGAGCAGCGCCTATAAGACCGGTTAAGAAACGGAAGATGATGAGCATTGGCATGCTAACGGACAGCGCGCAAGCGACATTGCAGAGAATAAATAGCAGGGCACCAGTATGATAGACAATCAGACGCCCGTATAGTTCACTGCAGGGTCCCAGCACGAGAGGTCCAAATGCGTAACCAAGCAGATAGATCGATACGGCAAACGAGCCGATGTCGCGGTTCGAGGTGCCCATCTCGGCCATGACTTGGTTGATCGCCGGGGCAAACATAGACGACGCAAACGGACTGGGCAGCGCGTGGCCAGGGTTAGTCGCAACTTATCGATAGCATTTGGGAGAGGATCGCCTCACGTCACGAAAGTCAAGGCCGAGACCATGACAACATTCTGCCATTTTTTGGAGGGTTGCCAATTGACCGGCAGCTCAGGATCACTCTCGCCGTCCCATTTGACCATCTCCGAGTCATCATCGTCCGTCGTCAAGGGTCCCTCCGTCGCTGTTCCCTTCTCGCTGCACTCGGCCTTGGGTACTTCTGCCAGTGT
Organism: Aspergillus nidulans FGSC A4; assembly: GCF_000011425.1. NCBI lineage: Eukaryota > Fungi > Ascomycota > Eurotiomycetes > Eurotiales > Aspergillaceae > Aspergillus > Aspergillus nidulans. The sequence goes on along the minus strand of NC_066263.1, from coordinate 4,475,313 downwards.
GGGAGTTAAAGAAATGCCCTGCTGCGGGAGCTGGCTGATAGACTGTCCTGGAGTCGTCGACTCGCTATTCGAGGCCTTTCCTTCCATCGTGGTCGCAAGATCAATTCGCCTCGCGTGCGTTAATTCGGAGCGGATGGATCGTTGATATCTAGGTCATCCACCTTGGTAGGGAAGAAGAAGCAACTGACAAAGGCTCCCTGAAGTGACAGGATTTTGATTTTTGACTTGATAAATTGGTTGGGTAATTATGGGATGTGAGGGTGGTGTAGTATACACCTGATATGCCACTCCAGCGGGAAATCATATCGGGAGTCTCCCCGGGCACTATCGGGGACTCTCCGCGACAATCATGCAACGAAAAGCAAACCATGCATCGCCCTGCCATTCAGTTCGCCCATCTCCTGCCCCTCACGCTGACAGTATTGCCCTTGTTTCCGCGCGGAACCACGACCTCGATACACTGATTTACTGCGCTGGTCAGGCGAGACCCGCGCGTCGGGGAGGCATCCCGACACCGAGCTCAACCCAAGCCGCTTCTCGAATCCATGGCCTTGCCTTCCGGAAACCATGGCCCACTATCCTCCGCATGTCTAGGTCTCTGGGTGGAAGTGGTTATAAGTATTATGGCCTCAACCAGTTCTAAGGGGCAGACAGGCTCCCCCGGTGCGGTCATTTGAGGCGGTCTCGTGCGTGGAAATCGTCGCCAATATGGGAGAGATATCTCCTCGTGGTGGGGATTTCGATATTGATTACATTCTCGAGAATGCCTCGTCTCTGGAGAAGATTTCCCTCCTTGCGGGTGAGACAGAGCGACGTGCCCAAGTCTCCCAGTATCTGCTGACGGACATTCCACAGGCCATGACTTTTGGCATACAGCTCCCCTACCGCGCTTCAACGTTCCCTCGGTCAGAGTGAGCGATGGTCCCAACGGCGTTCGAGGCACCAAGTTCTTCGACGGCGTCCGCGCCGCCTGTCTTCCTTGTGGCACCGGCCTGGCCGCCACATGGGACCAGTCTTTGCTTTTCGATGCCGGTGTTCTCATCGGCCAAGAGTGCCTAGCCAAAGGTGCTCACTGCTGGCTAGGACCCACGGTGTGTATCCAACGGTCGCCCCTTGGGGGCAGAGGTTTCGAGTCTTTCGCGGAGGACCCATATGCCACCGGCAAACTTGCCGCCGCCTACATCCGAGGTGCCCAGTCCACCGGCGTGATATCCACTATCAAGCATTTCGCAGCAAACGACCAGGAGCATGAGAGAATTAGCGTCAATGCCGTCATGAGCGAGCGAGCGTTGCGCGAGGTTCATTTGTTGCCCTTTCAGATCGCTATCGCCGATGCAGCTCCGGGCGCAGTCATGACATGCTACAACAAGATCAACGGGCAACATGTTTCGGAGAGCAAGGAGATGTTGGATGGTCTCTTGCGCAAGGAATGGGGCTGGAAGGGCCTCATCATGAGTGACTGGTGCGTCTGCATTACCACGTCCGATTCGGGCAGATCATTTGCTTACTTGGCCTTGACAGGTTTGGAACGTACTCGACCGCCGAGGCTCTGAATGCCGGCCTTGACCTGGAGATGCCTGGCCCCACAAGGCTTCGAGGACCGTTACTGGAGCTTGCGATTTCGAGTCGCAAAGTCTCCCGCTCAACGCTTGACGAGCGCGCCAGGACCGTGCTCGAATTCGTGAAGCGAGCCAACAAGGCCGAGGTTTCGACAGTCGAGAGCACACGAGACTTTCCCGAGGATCGTAGGTTGAACCGCAAACTTGCTGCCGATAGCATTGTCCTGCTTAAGAACGAGTCGGGGCTTTTGCCACTAAACCTGAAGGCGTTGAAGAGTGCCGCCTTGATCGGGCCAAACATGAAGACCGCGGCGTTCTGCGGGGGAGGTTCTGCGTCCCTCCAGCCATACTACAGCATCTCGCCGTACCAGGGAATCATGAACCAGCTCCCTCCGGGCGTCGAGATTATCTACGAGACAGGCGCTAGTTCGTATGTTTTTATCCCGGAGCTGGAGGCGTCAGAAGTGCGCACGCCGGAAGGCCAGCCTGGGCTTCGAATGCGCTTCTACCGAGAACCACCCTCCGTCAAAGAACGGCGCGTGGTTGAGGAAACCATCCTACAGGAGTCTTCGTGGCAGCTGATGGGCTTCTCCAACCCACAATTGGACCGGCTCTTCTACGCAGACATTGAAGCCGAGTTGATTGCTCCTGCCACTGGTCCTTTCGAATTCGGCCTTGCTGTCTATGGTTCTGGCAGCCTCTTTATCGACGACCAGCTTATAATCGATAACACTACTGTGCAACGAGGGGGCAATTTCTTCTTCGGCAAAGGCACCCGGGAGGAAAAGGCCACCGTGGATCTTGTTAAGGGTCAGTTGTACAAGATTAGGGTGGAATTCGCTAGTGGCCCATCGTCCAAGCTCATGAAACCGGGGGTTGTGAATTTCGGTGGCGGCGCTGGTCGCCTGGGAATGGTTCAGGCCATCGATCCGGAGCTGGCTATCGCCCGGGCCGTCGAGGCCGCGAAGCGTGCAGACGTCACGATACTGGGGGTTGGACTGACGCGAGACCACGAATCCGAGGGATTCGATCGGTCTCACATGGATCTGCCTCCTGCCGTTGCCTCCTTGGTCACAGCTGTCCTTGACGTGGCGCCTGACGCCATTCTCATGACCCAAAGCGGCACGCCTTTCAACATGCTTCCTTGGGCAGATAATGTGAAGACCCATCTACATGCATGGTTTGGCGGCAATGAGCTAGGCAATGGCATTGCGGATGTGTTGTTCGGGGTCGTCAATCCCAGTGGAAAACTTCCTCTTTCTTTCCCGCGGCGAATCGAAGACACCCCGACATATCTCAATTTTGGAAGCGAGAGAGGGCAAGTAACATATGGCGAGGGCATTTACGTTGGTTACCGATACTACGAAAAAGTCCTCCGAGATGTGCTCTATCCCTTTGGGTCCGTCCGCTCCACTATTATTTCTGTCGAAACTACAGCTAACTCGCTTCGTCCCTCAGGCACGGTCTGTCGTACACTTCCTTTGCTTATTCCGATTTCGCTGTCGACACCGCGTCCGCTACACTTAATGTTCGTAACTCGGGAGACGTGGCTGGAGCAGAAGTCGTCCAGCTGTATATCGCTGCCGATGCAACAACGTCGTCCATCGCACGTCCAGTCAAGGAGCTCAAAGGATTTGCAAAGGTGACTTTGCAGCCAGGTGAGACGTGCAGTGTGAGCATACCATTTGATCGGTTCACTACTGCATTTTGGGATCAGGAAGCACACGTGTGGACGTGCGAAAAAGGGCAGTATAGAGTCATGGTTGGGTCGAGCAGCCAAAACATTCTGCTGGAAGGCGTGTTGGAGATAAAGGAGACGACGACCTGGTCAGGCCTGTGAGCTATTGTAACGGGCTGATCTCGAGATTGTCATCGACAGCACATGTCTAGGCCAAGGCCATCTAATTATTTGCCATCTAGGCGAATTGGAGGCTCTTCGACGAACTTGCTGGAGAGCAGGTTATGGAGAGGCATAAAAAACCCTGGGAGAGTTACTTCGCGACAGTGCTTTAGAATTAGAAGAAATCGAAATTGATGAGGTTGGTTGTCGTTACGCAGAACTCTCACAAACAGGAATCTGCTTCTGAATTAAGTCCTAAATTTAGCTCCAGGGAACCCGCAACAGTTATTTCCGTCCCTGGGCAAATTGGCCTTCATCTCCATTTTCTTAGGGAATAGCTGCTATAGTGCTGCGCCTTTTGTTTTCTGAGCGACTAGACTAAGCAGAATTGATCGGAATTCAGAATCAATTCTCACTTTTCTCTCATTTTTTTTTTCCGTTATTAATCTAAGATAGGGGTGCACTCGGTGCGGGTTGGGTACAACCCGCAGGGTTAGAAATCAACCCGCGCGGGTTCGCGGGTTCTAGATAATTAACCTGCACCTAGACTTGTTAAACCCAACCCACGAAACCCGCCCCAACCCGCCCCGACCCGCCAAGAAATGGGTTGGGTTAGACCTTCTAATTATCCATTGGGTTCTGGATATTTTTGGCTGCCCCAAAGCCCGGCGGAGCAACCCGCTGGGTTGCCAAGATATCTGAATAGGTATATTACTGTATTTAGATTATATTTTCTTACTTAGATAGTTTATAATACAGTATTTAGATACAGTATTTTATTAGCTATGTAAACCATTACTTATTAGAGTAATAATATGCATAACTGGGTTATTTTGGATTATTTAGGTTGGGTTAGAATTATTTGCTAAACCCATGGGCGGTTTACTGTTCAGGTAACCCACCCCAAAAACCGCGTGGGCGGATCAGCTAGGCCTGAGAACCCGCCCCAACCCGTGGTTTAACAAGTCTAGATAGCTGGTAGTTCCGGCCATGCTTTGCCCGGTAGAAAATGAATAGTTATAGTAATGCAAGAGTAACCCTTGAATTGATACAAATGTAACCCCGGAAACGAGGGTCATGACGGAATCTATCTGAAAACGGCGGCTAGGTCAGACGGTTCGGCTATTGTAGTATCCCCCGGAAAAAGGTTCCTAGATCTCAAGGCCCCATTTGGAAGCTCTGTAAATTTGCTGCCTGAGGCTCCGATCATTCATGTCAAGCGGAAGAATGAGGAGTTTCCTCTGATCAGAATTCAGCCAATTTAGGCCACGTACGAGCGGGTATTCGCTTACCAGGATTTCTATTTCTACCCACACACACTGGACACACCTTTCTTCTTCTTTTCAACAAACCCTTGTTGTATAGAGTGCATGCGGCAGGATATGGCTTGAAACAATCACATCGCTCCATTACAAAGGAAACCATATCAACTACATTAACGTAGCATACTAAAGGTCAAATGCTATTCAACAACTCAGTCTTTTATCTTCTGCAGCCAGCGGTCTCACCCCTTAGAACAGCTTACAGGATAAACGTCACACAACCTTTATGACGGCAAGCCAATCAGAACATTCAAATAACTAATTTCGCTTCTAATCGGACCCTAAGCATGGACAAAAAAGGACCGAAGCAAAACCTAACCCGATAAAATAGGCAGTCTCTGACGGCAGAAGTCGCTTCATCTCATACACGGGTGTGCCCAATGAAGCTGGAAAGACGCTCATTTCGAACACCGTGCCCAGGACAAACTCTGTAGTCCATATTTGGTCATGATCATGGCTTTGGCCACCTGCAACTCTAGGGTGGCTGTAGTTCAAGTCATGCTTCATGTGTCAAGGGAAGAAGAGGGATTAGGATGTCTGCTAGACAAACGTACACACAGGGATGAGAACTCTGAATAGCAGGAGCGAATGATTCTCTTCTGCTTGCTGGCCTGGTCATGACTGGCATTAAAATCCTTAAAACATATCTTATTAATTTCTGAATTTCATTTACTGTGCCGTTTACGGAACTCCCAGACTGACACTACCCTAAGAAGGTATAGTAAGACTCCACTTCCGCGTGAACTGTCAAGGTAGTGAACCCACAAGTAGTAGTTAAGGTACATGGTTCCTGGAGTTCTCAAAGATTGCTTGCCTGAAGCTACTGATTTTTAGTATCGTGGTCTAGTACGCTTAAACCTGTATCCGGTGCCGCTTTTGGAGGCGTGACCAATAATATCCTCCAAATCCCGACAACGCGCAACTTAGAACGGGTTACTTCAGTATGAGTGGAAATACTATGCAACCCTTTGTCGCAACCCTGCATCGAGCGGACATTCAGGGTAAGTGCTGATATCATCACTGGCCAGTAATGCATGCACTAGCAGCCTTTCTGAGCAGGGTAAGTTGAGTACTATAAATGGAGTTTCTGAATGCAAAAGAGAAGCCACCCGACTATCAAAAGTCTTGCAGCGCTTGGTAAATCTCTTCTTTTCGCACTCTAAATTTGTGGATTATTTGACACCATCTCCTTGTGCAACTACAGAATGAGCATGGAGAATATTTGGCGATATTCTCAGCCAATAGATCCGGAGACCGTCCGGCAGACGCCATCCTTCACAACATTGCCTGTCCGCGTCAATACGCGACAAGATGTTGCGAACGCGGCAACCACCCGAGCTCTCCGTGAGTGGGATGCAGCTCTTCAGGATGGCATGGCCGCCAGAGCATTAGTCTCCTTTAGCGACCTGGGAAACCTGGGCGCTTTTGCTTACCCCGAAGCGGAACCGGAAAAATTGCATATTTTGACTTACTTGACTGACATGGGAATGCTTCATGATGGTACGTAAACCTCTTGCCCTTGTAGCCAACGTGTAGGTTGTGCCTGTGAAACTGACGATTTTTTCATGTCGCATAGATGGCTATGAAGCTATGGACATGGATACAGCAAGGACGGAACATCGTGAGCTCGGACTTCTATTCGATCCAAACAAGCCACATCAGCCAAGCTTTAACACTCGAGCTCCGCGTATTAAGAAGCTTGTCTCGCAAATCCTACTAGAGGCCACTGCTATTGACCGTGCGTTGGCAATGTACATGTTTGACATGTATAATAAAGGGTGGCTGGCTGTTGCTGGAGAAGCCAAGGAGTGGCATTTCAATTCAGTAGAAGAGTATCAAGCATACAGGAGAAACGATTTTGGAGCTACGTATGTGATTTATTTGCGATCCACAACTGACGCGAGGTTGAGAGAAAGCGAGCTGACGATGCGGTTGTTCTAGGGCTTTGTGGGCAATGACCGAGTTCGCTGTCGGAATACGGCTGTCAGACGCCGACAGGAAACTAATCAAAACCGTTATGGAGCCCATAGAAAAGGCCGTTATTTGGACTAACGACTACTGGAGCTTCGACCGAGAGTATTATGAGGCTTCAGTCAATGGAAGTCGGCTTGTTAATCTGGTGGAGGTCATTCGTCGTTGTGAAAATCTGTCCATTGATGATGCAAAAGCACGGGCTCGTGAGTTACTCATCGACACAGAGCAAACATACATCCGCAACAAGGAGGAGCTTTATGCCAACAACCCATCAATGTCCCTTGAGCTGAAGAGATGGGTGGAAGTGGTAGGCGCTATTGTTGGCGGTACGCATTATTGGGCAAGCAGCGCCCCCCGGCATCGAACGTGGGCTCACGAAGAGAGAAATATGACCAAGTCTGCTGATGAGCTTATGCTTGAGATTCCAGAAGAGCATGCTTCGAGCGAGGAGTCCACCACACCTGATTGCTTCAGCGTTAGTAGCAGCAGCTCTCAACAGACAAGGGAAACCGATCCATCGGATTACGAAAGTTCGAGCAACCAGCCACTAGACGTTCCGAAAGCCGACAATGGTCCAGGGTCAAAGCAATTTAGTCAACCACAGCGCGGTGGAATTGAGCAGAATTGCGAAAAACAAATGGAATCACCCCAGGTGCGCCCCACCGCGTATTTTACGGTATCATCTCCTTTCTAACCTGTGTATAGACAGCGGGGCTCACTTGGTATAAACCATCCAATACAGCTCTTCAGGGGCCTATTGATTACATTTGTGGGATGCCTTCCAAAGGGGTTCGGTCAGCACTGATAGACGCCTTCAACTACTGGCTAAAGGTGGAGGAAGCAAAGTTAGAAAACGTGAAAGAACTCGTCGGCTTTCTTCACAATGCATAATTAATTCTAGACGATATTGAAGATTGCTCCCCCAAACGACGAGGTCAACCAGCAACACATGTCCTGTTCGGCCACTCGCAAGCAATCAATAGCGCTAACTACATGTTTATTCAAGCAGTGCGAGCGACACGCAGCTTTCACAATCCAGAAGCCATGGATATACTCCTTGAAGAGTTGGAAAATCTCTATCTTGGCCAAAGCTGGGACCTGCAGTGGAAATATAATCTCACTTGTCCATCTATCGACGACTACACGAATATGATAGACAACAAAACGGGTGGAATGTTTAGACTTTTGCTAAGGCTACTTCAGAATGAAGCTGGCCCTGGAGGAGGTTATGGATGCGACCAGGCACCGGGACTCTCCCTCCTCTTGGACCGGCTAACAACCCAATTCGGCCGTTTCTTCCAAATCCGCGACGACTACATGAATCTCCGTAACAGTTCATACGCGCAGCAAAAAGGGTGCTGTGAGGACCTAGACGAGGGAAAATTCTCTTATCCAATTGTTTACTGCGCGGCGAAATATCCGGACTTCAAGGTACTCATCAGTGGTGTTTTCCGGCAACGGCCCGCTTCAGCTACAATGAATGTGCAGCCGTTACCGGCAGAGATAAAGCAATATGTTGTTGAGTTTCTAAGCTCGAGTGGAACTTTCCAGCACTGTCGAAATCATCTAATTCATTTAGAGCGCTTGATAGTGAAGACAATTGGCGAGATTGAGGATGTGACACAGGAAACCAACCCTGTGCTAAGGCTGCTTTTGGAAAGACTTAGTGTGGAACATTGTTGAATTAGGGAGGAATTTGAAAAGGCAAAAGTGAGGAACAAGGCAGCAATCTGTTTGCGATATCGCCATATCTTTGTGCGTTTTGTTTTATGTTCGTAGATTATAATATGGCATTGGCCTTAGTTCAGTCTAATATATGGTCGTTTATTGCTGCTAACTGAGAAAACGTATTTGAGCGAAGTCGCCCATGACTGAGAACATCAGTATCAAGTACGGTAAGTCCTACAGTAGCGATGCTTGGGTATCTACCTTGTGAGTATTACCTTGTCGGGCTCGTAACACTTATTTCGTACTTGACTCAACTTCAATCAAGTACTTATCACTGACGCAGCTCAACCTGGCCTTTTCTCAACCATTCCGGACTTCTGGCAAATGTATGGTAAACGCGTATGAAGTATGGGAATAGATGAGGGCTATAACCTCATTATACTATGGTATAAACATAGTATCTATCAGATAGTGCAGAATCTCTGAAAACTGACATTACTGAATAAAAGTGGGATGGTATTGCCCACAGCAAGGGTGCCCTGGTTAAGATGCTCCAGCAACCTTAGGTAGACCCCTGTCAAAAGTACTGCTGCCAGCCTGCCCTAGGGGACTTGCTAGTGCCAGCTTTCCGTTCACAGGAGCTATAGCTATCTACATTGCACCTATATTTACGTGTATTCTGTAGATTATTTAGAACCTTTGCCAGAATATCCACAAGGACCAGGAGAGGGCCGGGGGTCCGGGCTGGCTGTTAAAGATCTACTTCGTCAGGGCAGATCAGCCTGTTAACCCGAAAATAGACTTGTTAAACCACGGGTTGGGGCGGGTTCTTCAGGCCTAGCTGATCCGCCCGCGCGGGCTTTTTGGTGGGTTACCTGAACAGTAAATCGCCCATGGATCTAGCAAATTATTTAAACCAACCCAATTAACCCAAAATAATCCAAATATGTAAATCACTGCTTTAATAAGCAGTGATCTACATACCTAAGTAATATCCAGTATTATAAGTTATCTTAGACGTAAATGAAATCTAGATACAGTAATATACTCAAATATCTTGGCAACCCAGCGGTTTGCTCCGCCGGGCTTTGGGACAGCCAAAAATATCCAAAACCCAATGGATTATCAGAAGTTCTAACCCCAATTCTGGCGGGTCGGGGCGGGTTGGGGGGTGGGGGGGTTTAGCGGGTTGGGTTTAACAAGTCTGCCCGAAAGGGATACAGGTGCCATGTAAGGACAACGATAGAGGAACGGAATGTTAAGGTAATGTTAAGGTAATGCAGGACTAAACACTGGGGATCCTCCAAATCTCCCATGATCCTAATTACATCTGCGGGGATATACGAATGTAACCTAGCAACAAGATTACGACGGGGTATATCTGGAAACAGCGGCTAAACCTAATGTTCCGCTGATGCGGTAGTTTCCGGAAAAGGGTTCTTATATTTTGATCTTGTCGACAACTCCATTAATCGTTTGTCTAAGGATCCAAATACAAACACCGGGACAGTACCCAAGATCCGGATTACTTCTACACTTCAGGATCTTGTAGAATATCTAGTTAGTTTATGTAACAAAAGACATAGCGCTATGTACAGATATTTTCAGGATATAGACTATTTTTAATCTAGGTGAAACTTATATATAAGCCACTACTACAAAAAGCTCCTAGATAATTAAAGTGCAAAGCCGTTGTATATTATATAGCTTCCTAGGTACTTTTCAGTCACTTGCCCATAATAGTTATCTCTAGAGTCACAACAAATCGTTTACATGCAAGCCCATCCAGGGGGTAGCTTATGTTAATTCTGACCAGAGTCAATTCCTTCTTGACAGTGTCAGTGCCAAGCAGTTTGGTCTTGGCCATATTACTCAGATTAACAGTGCCACCTCCAGGCTGACTACTAGCAAGCAAGAAAGCCTTGGTAGTGGACAAGCCATTTTGCTTAGTCTGCACGGCAGCCAGTGTAATGATTAAGCCGTCACTAATGGAGTAGCTGCTGGCCAGATGGAGGCCGTTGACGGCATTGCTGACCTGGTTGACCACCATGTAACCTGTGTAGTCAAAAATGTGGGTTGCTCCGAGTTTTCTTAACATAGTCTAAGCTTTTGTGTAATGCTGCTGAGGCAATCTCATAGCTCCCCTATAGAGCTCTCGGAAGAACGTTATGCAGACAGATGTTGGAGTGCCGGGGGCAGCAACTGGCGAGACACCTAGTCGGCTCGGTAGAGCAGATATTCTACAATGGAGATGCAGAGAGAAAGGTAAGTCAGGACAGAACAGAACAAATCGCTTCGAAAGCTAAGTTGCTATAAATCTATATACGCGATACCTCGCCACCGGGCTACTGCAGGTTGGGCAACGGCAGGGTAGTTACACTCGTTAGGTCGTTGATGCCTTTTGAGCCAGTTGCCCATATGGCTCAAGAGTTAATGCCTGACAGGTCAGGTTGTCAGGCAATAACCACCCATTGGATGAACAAGACTGATTCAACCCAAATAACCAAATATGAATGATTTTAGGCAATACTGTATACAATTCAGCGATACAATATGTTCAGTGTAGGTTTGTAATCTAAAATGAGGTTACCTGAACACTAGATCTCTTGGCAACCTTGCGAGTTGTCCTGCGGGGGCCGAAAATTTCCAAAGCGTCGACTAGAAAATATGACTGTCTAAGACTAATTTGGAAGTCATGACGCCTTTTTGGCTTAGCGGTATATTTTACCGATACAAAGCCAGTGGGTCATTCAAAGTTCCAACTCAACCCAATTTTTGCGGAATAGGTTTAGCAAATCTATGAATGCGTCATCAAAGTGAGCACAGCCTACGAGCCCGGGCTGGTCATTTCACCATACTTCGCCTAGAATTCCGCTTGCATACAGGTTGCAGAGCAATGTAGTAGCTGCGAATTTAGGTTCCCAACCCATCAACAGCCCAAATTGGACCTCGATCATTTGGGCATTCAGGACCCAAGAACACCAGAGGCAGAATATGCTGAAAATTAGATCCGGCGATGTTTCTGGAAATGTTACATATTCTCTACAATTTGATGTAAAGTTTTCAGTTGCCGTGTTTATAGCAATGTTACAGCCAGGTTGCTGCTATCATAACGTTGTAACAGGAATATACTTCATCAAACCTGATCCCATTGAATCGGCTCTTTTTGAAGCCCCGCTCATCTACCTTAACAGTGCCACTCTGATAGGGGCCTACGACAGATACTAAAGCCATCGCAGTGCCCTGTGAAACTTTATACTGAAGAACCAGGAGTATACAATCAAACTCGAAAGCAACAAGGACCAGCAACATATGCTCATACTTTTGGGTGCCAATCATTTAGATCAATTGTCTTTCCAAATATCTCTCGGACCTTCTTGGTAGATTAAGAGCGCACAACGTGTCATGACTTTGATTGAAAGTAGCCCTGCACAATTCACCCTTGTGGCGTGTTCACTAGTATGAGCCAACCCCTCATGGTCTACTGTTCCATATTAACTGCTCAATTTCTTGTAGGGCGTGGCATTTTTGGTGCTAATTGTGGTCTATAGCTACTTTTTCCACCCACTGGCTCGAGTTCCAGGACCTTGGACTGGAGCGGTTTTCCCGGTAAGGCTAACCTAGAAGTTGTTTGGTTCTACCAGATCTGAGATTTAACTTCTTATACCCATAGTTCTGGTCGATAAGCACCTTGTACCGCCGGAGATTGAACCCAGATCTTGCAGAACTACATAAAATCTACGGTCAGAGCCACTCTCCCAGCTCTCAAGCTTCGGCGGCCCGCTGATGGTCCAGAGGAATCCAGGCCCTGTTGTCCGAGTTGGCCCCAACCAACTGTCATTCGCAACTATCGAAGCTCAAAAGATGATCTACAATGCCAAACCAACCAATAATGGCTCCGATGAGCATTTTGGACGAGACGGGACCCTACAGGATGTGCTACTCTCAATGATACTAGGAGCACCTAATATAGGTTCTCTATCGAACCGAGCTGAGCATAAGAAGATGAGAAAGCGTTTACTGCCTGGATTTACATCAAACACGATCTTCGAACAGGAGCCCCTGCTGCGCCTGCACGTAGACCAACTCCTGCATAGACTTGCGCAAGATGCAGGTTTGATCAATTTGACTAGCCATTTTTCGAGATTCCTATGGGACCTTATTGGTGACTTCTCATTTGGAGAGCCTCTTGTTCCAGAGAAGCACGGTGAGCCCTTTTTGTTCATTTTATGCTTGTATTTATTGAATACTCTGCTAAGTAGAGCTTCGCACAGACAAGTTGAAGTCAATGGTTGAAATATACCAAGGATGCTTTCCCCTACTCGAAGCTATCAATCATGTCGTTCCAGAAATCAATGCCGTGATCAGGCTGGCTTTTCGGCTAGTACCCCCAGCTACTCTGCGTGCGGTCTTGCCCACTGCCACACTGAGAGGGTACGGTCATTCTGCTGTTGAATCTGACAACACATCGCTCCACTAGTAACATAACTTCAAAAGGCCAACATATCTGGAATATATGACCAATTCTTGCTATATAGGTGCCGCTAACCGAGGTTGTATCTTCTCTAGTTGCGTTGACCGACAGGACGGCCGATCAGACTTTCTCACGCATATTATGGGCGACAAAAGCCGCGACCCGACAGAACTAGAGTTAAGTTATGATGAGGTGCATAGTAACGCCACCGTTCTCATGTGAGTCGTGACTACCTGAGGCCGCCATGATAAGTGGATTATTGTAACTGAATTATATGTTTAGGATCGCCGGCTACAAGACGACTGAGACATCCCTTTCAGCCCTGTTCTACCGAATTTTGTCAACCCCAGGAGTACTCAAGAATCTTCAGAGTGAGCTTTTTAGCAACTTCCAGAGCATCGATGGAATCACGGGGAGAAAACTGCTGTCACTGCCATATTTGAATGGGTGTATCTACGAATCGCTCCGTTTGGCACCCCCGGTTGCGGGAAAGTTCGCGTCTCGTCGATCCCCGGGGGCGGTAATTCAAGGCTTCTACGTCCCTCCTGGGACGGAAGTATTTACAGAGACGTACACCATGCAGCGGAGCCCGCTTTACTGGTACGCCCCGGACGAGTACCATCCGGAACGCTGGCTTAAACAGAGTGAGGGTAGTCCCTATGCTCAAGATGTGCACGAGGCATTCAAGCCATTTAGCTCAGGTCCCCGAGCATGCCTTGGAAGAGAAATGGCCCTTCAGACCCTTCGACTGACCACAGCGTTGCTGGCATACCGCTTCGATATGGAGATGGTGAACGAAGATCAATTTGTATGGGAGCAGGATACCGAGTCCAGAATGGTGTACTCTCAGTATCAGATAAAAGCCGTTGTGCAGGAACATCTCACTTAGGACACCCAATCAAGGTTTTAGCAATTCAGAGTGGACGGACTTTTTTTTTTTTATTATGTCATGAGTCTTGACATTGTGTATATAATATACTAGCCAACCTTGAAGAGGATGGCTAAGAGTTAATCTTGATCAATATGTGACAGATAGCTTCAGGTTATCGATGGTGATACTCTATCGTACCTAATCGATCCTCCATCCTCAACACCTGTCACACAGATAGCCAGCGTAGCTTGAATCAATGCACTTCAACCTGCTGCTATCAACCAGGTAGCACAACTACAGGATAACTCTGCAAAACATGCCATGGTCTAGATTATTTATAGCTGGATTATTCTGAAGTGCAGCCACCCGCTCCTCCTCCGGTGGCAGATTATAGCAGCACTTATCTGTACCTTACACAGCCACCAGGATGATTCCAGGTCCGAGCAACAAATCAGCAAGCATGCCCTGGCCTTGTTGGCAAACAGCTGCTATGTAGCATACAAACTGCTAGGGAGAATAATAATGCAGCTCAAACTACTCTGTTAGCTTACCAATAATATTGAGTGTAGGATCTAAAAGTCGCATGCAACAGACAGTAGTTGCCAAAGCACGGTTTCTATTCTGTACCATATCTGTCAAAGGAGATCCGTTCTCATAACTTCGGGAAAGGGTTCCATCGTCATACAGGTCCGGGAAGTCAGAAAGGTTGATAAAGGGAGATGGAAGATATCTGCGCTTCTATCTTCTATTTCTTTCTCTAAGCTTGTGGTACTCGTTTATACAGGACAGCCAGTTGAAAATAATAAGCCTACACCCATTACACCTAATAGAAATTAGTAGAGGGGGCACTGCAGCAGGTGGCCCATCCTTATTGTCTAACATCCTGGCTTGGAAATCCTTAGTATAGTTTCTGATGTCTGGACAGACTTATTTGCGCAGGCCGGGCCCTATCGAATGCTTCGAACTGAGAAAGCGATGCCAACGCAACATCCGTCGCGGGTTTGACTGTCAGTACTGTCAGATTATCCTCGGTTGAATTCTCTGCATCCTCTAATAGCGAGCGCGAGATGTTGGTCTCTCTATATGTGACACCATAACGAAGTCGGGTCGCCACTGAGCAATTGTTCCTGCAGTCTGTGAATGAGCCTTAGGTGGGATCGGCCGAGCAATATGCCTATCGCACGACTTTGCGGCCGCAGTGGATCGTAATATTGAAGCCATGCAGAGTGTTATAGCATCCGTCAGGTTGAACTAGTATATATAGATGTCATGCGAAATAAGAAAGATATATCGCATTCTCCTTCCAAAAGTGCGTGAGGCAGGAAGCACTGGTTCAACCTCTTGAAAAAGAATCTCATCATATTTCCAACACTATCAGCCTCTGAGCAAGTCACCCGTCACATGTACTAAGGAGGTGTTGCACATAACTGCACCAATTAGAGGTTGAGGAAGTCGTATTTATAGAGGAATCTACAGAGCATCCAAGGAACTGGAGAAAGCCTCGGAGGCAAGGCGGGCCGCGGCCATATTCTGCGGAATGTGTGAAAAAGCCTGCAAATAAATGCAATTGAGCGGGGTGATCGAAATGCTAATGGCAGGGACACTGGTGATAAGCAGGAAACATAAGATAAATAATTGCTGAAGAGAACAGGGGCGCAGCCTGGCACGAGCAGCCCCTGTGAATGTGCACATTGCTAGGAAGCCTATGGGATGGAATAAGGCAATAGGCGCAAAATGCAACCGGATTAGGTCTAGACGATCCAAACATCCTCTGACTGGCACGACTGGTGGACGAGCACCCATTCATGTTCGACGGAGAGACCTGTTAATTGGACAGTAGTCACAACATTGCTGTCAGATTTGACTGCCCGAGTCATCGAGGAACGAGATAAGAACGCCCTTCCATTGATGGGCACCTGCAAGGCGTGGACCGGGCACATCACGCCCGCTCAATTGGTCAGAGTCGGACGAACCTCATCCGATGAGGAGAGCGAGATTGTAAGGCTTCAAGATCATCTTCCGACTTTGGGGCAGATTTTCGGGGCTGGCTCTGCTGACACACCATTTGGGCCGTAGCGCACCGTACAGGGTGGCGGGCTCGCCAATGAAATTATACTGTGAGCAGCATGCTTGTAACATACTTGCAGGCTTACTCTGCAGAGATCTAGTTGATTGGCATAAGCGGTCCACAGAGAAAGTATAGCCGACAGGCGTGAAAGTTTCCAAACTCCGACAAGGTTTCAAGTCCGTGGCACTGTCTGTTTTCTATTTTTCTTTCCCTCATGCTGAAATGAGTAGCTCCTGATGTTTCTTCTGTCTCTCCTCTTGCCTATTCTACCCTTTCTACTATCCTTGCTTTCTACCTTTCGCCCCCACTGCTTACCCAACATGCCAAATTCTTGTGACGTAGGAATTGGCCGTTCCCGCGAGATAGACAAGTCTATGGACATCAACAATCTTATCGTCAGAATATCGCAACTGGCAGATAGCTTGGGCAATGACTATACGCTCACTCCGCACCAGGAAAAGCATCTTCGGGCTGCATGCGCAAAATTGTCCTCTCGAATGAAAGAAAGGACTCTGGAACTGGAGGTGAGAAAGTACTTACTCGAGTGCAGCCAGATCAAGAATGACCGGTGCATCTAGTTTCCTGACGGCCCTGCCGTCAAGATTGCTGTCGATATGGGATTATTTGACTTTGTTTGCGGCAGTGAGAAGGACGAGTTTACGGCCGCTGAGATAGCAGAGCACACTGGAGCTGACCCTGTTCTTGTGGGTATGAATTTGTTTTTTTCTTCCAGTACAAATAGTGGCTGATAGTCTGCTACAGAACGCCTAATGCGCCCTTTGATCCTGGCTCGTCTCTTCAGCCCTACCTCAAACAATACTTACAAGGCGCACCAAAGTGCCCACGACCTAGCGCCCGGTGCATATGTGAGGGACATGCTCATTTTCACTCAGTACGTTGCAGCTTGACGTTGCGTATATCTAAACGACTGACACGGGTCTCCTATCCAGGGAAGTCGCCGGCCCTATTTTGCTCAAGCTTCCTGAATTTCTCGAGAAACAAAAATACAAAAACCCCGGCCGTCCGGATGCCTCCGCCTTCCAATACGCGCATCAGACAGAAGACACTTTCTACCGTTGGCTCCAGCAGCGTCCGACCCTCTATTCGGCATTCTGTGGGATGATGAAATGTACGGGAGAGTTTCAAGCAAGATGGCCGGACCTTTTCCCAGTCCGTGAGCGATTTGAACCCTTCCGAGGATGCAACGCCGAGCGCCCCTTGCGCGTGGTGGATGTTGCCGGTGGAACAGGATATACTCTGCAGCGCCTTCTAAATAAGATTCCTGATCTCCAAGCCGAGCTGACTCTTCAAGATCTACCTGAGGTATTGGAGAACGGACCCGTTCAGGCGGATGTACGTATTCGCAGGATGCCGCACAACTTCTTCGAGCCCCAGCCGGTGATTGGGGCCGATGTATACGTCTTAACAAGAGTGCTCCATAACTGGCCCGACATTGAATGTCGAGAGATTCTCGGACACACTGTGGCTGCGATGAATCATGATTCGATTCTGCTTATCGGGGACAAGGTGTTCCCCACTGGTGCGGCGGAGCTAACGCCTACGGACATAATGGCGGACATGAGCATGATGATGCTTTTCGGAGGCATGGAACGCACCATAGCCCAGTTGCGAGAGTTGTTGTCGTCGGTTGGACTGGATATTGTGAGGACTTGGCGGTCAAATGGGCCTGTGGATGACCACGAGGGGTTACTGGAGGCCAGGCTCACAGATCAGCCGAAGCTATGATATTGTAAAAAATATAGATATTAACAGGATTTCTAGGCTAGTTTGATACCCTTTGCTCTTTGTGCCGCATTTTGACCGGCGAGCTTTCCAAACACTGCACCCTTGGTTAGGCCCGAACCCCCGGGGTAATTGAAAGCGAAGAACCCTCCAGCTATCTCTCCAACTGCCCAAAGCCCAGGCATAACTAAGCCCTCCTCATTGAGAACACGAGCCCCGTTATCGACCCTTAGTCCTCCATACGTGAACGTGATGCCGCAGGTGACGCCGTATGCCACGAACGGTGGCTTATCGATCGGCAACGCCCAGTTACTCTTCGGGATATCCAGCGCCGTTCCTGTAGACACGCCGTCACAGGTAAACGCATGGAAGCGCTCAGTTGCATCTTTGGGGGTAGCCTGATTGTATTCCTTGATTATTGCAGTGAACACATTTGCGTCAATCCCAAGCTTTGTCGCAAGCTCCTCCAGAGTATCAGCTTCCACGGGCGATGCAACAGAGTATCGGGGCTCAAGCAGATGAAGCGTCTTTTGGTCAAAGACCTGGAATGCAGTGGCATGTGGCTGCTTTACAATAGCTGCGCCAGTCTTCGCATACGTGAGACTAAAGACGTTCTCCCCCTCGTCCATAAACCTTCGCCCCTCCGCGTTCACCATGACGGAATACGGGAAGCTGTACCGGCTCATTCTGTCCGCGTCGTTAGGGTTAAGGATTTTCGGCGCGTTCAGATCGTGAGGCGTCGCATGGCATCCTCCAAAGTTCCCAATGGCCGCGGCACCGACGGCCATAGCCTGCTCCATCATCGTCCCCGTGTTGAACCGACTGCCGCGAAGCGCGACAAGATCCCAGCCCTCGCCGAGGAACTGCCTTCGCAATCTGGGCGACGCCTCGAAGCCCCCGCAGGCGAGAATGACCTGTCCATAGACATGCAGCGTGGTATCTCGCCGGCGAACAGTGACGCCGCGGACCGTATCGCCGTCGGCAATCAGCCCGGATACTGGCGATTCATGAAAGGAATCGATACCCGGCCTCTGCCGTACAGCATCCCACAGGGCCTTCATGAGGCCATTCCCTTCCCCTACCGCCATGACCGTATCCCAAGGCGGCATGTCCACGACCCCCTGCGCGCGGATGATCTTTTCGCGGTCAAAGAATTTTCCCAGTGGCAGCTGCCATTTCACACCGAGCTCGTCTTTCATCCACTTGAGTGTTTTAAATGCATGCTGCAGCATGACAGACACCTGCGCACGATCGCAGTGTCCTTTGCTCGTTCGCTCAATATCCCCGCGGTACTGCTCCGGCGTGTACGACGCCATGCGGCAGTGCGCGACATCATCGAGCACACTGCCATCGAGCAATGTCTGCACCTCGGATAGTCCACCATGCGGAATACGGAAGATCCCCGATGAGAATCGGCTGTTTCCGCCATGCTCGGTCTCCGGTGCTGCTTCGAATACTGCGACGCGGGCGCCCGCCTGGTAGGCTGAGAGGGCGGAGACCAATGCTGCGTTGCCCCCGCCCACAACGATGACGTCGTAGGCTCCTACGCTACCAGTAGACATTCTGATGGCTGAAGTGGACTGCGGTGATGCAGTGCAGGGTCTTTTGCGAGAACGTGGACAGGATACACTTGTTTGGCAGGAGCACAGCACTTGGAGCACAGCACTTGCTTGGGTTTACAGGCTACAGGTGCACCAGCCAAGGGCGCATTATATGCCTCCAGGGGTCGTGCACGGGCTGAGCTAGATCCTCACAATATAACTGCCTTACTAGATAATAAACATACGATAGCGCGAGCAAAAAACTTTATGGCATCAACTATGCATCTGCCAATAAGCGCAAGTTCACTTTGTGGCTAGCTGTGAAACACGGCCCTAGTCAGCACGCATCGAGCTGGCAATCAATAATCTTGTTTTGATCTAACACCGCTTTGCATTGCGTTGCATCTACACGGCCAATCAGATCTACTGAGGGTACTAGACTCCTGTAGACATCCATTTCTCAGTGATATTCTTGGACCTGAGGAATCCGGAACGGCAAGTGGCGATTGCAGATCACTCTTGATTGGCTCGACCTGCTTACGCAGTATCAAGACGTCCGTATATGGGTATCTGTAGGGAGTATCGGTGGTGTAGTATCAGGCTGGGATCATGTGTAACAGCCCGGAGTGAGCGCGATGATGGATTTCAAAGTCTATTTATGCTGCTTGACTGACTGGTGAAAATTTATAATGCAACGCAAAGCCCAAAACTCTGTACAACTCGGCACTGGCAAGGTAGGCCTTGCGGCCTTTTTATATGATACTCTCGTCCCAGCGTATAAATAGCAGTCTGCGCAAGCTCCAGACAAGGCCGAGAACCCCGCCGGCTTTTTGGTAGCCCCGATATAGAACTCGAGGCTAGGATAAAGGAAATATAACCATGAAGTGATAGACCTTGATTGGGTCTTTGTTGTGGAGGAGTGGAGAGACCTGTCAAGTGGTAGCTAAGGTGTGATGTAGTTGGCCAGTTCCAGCTTGTGAACAGGCTGATCCAAGACTCCCAGGCCTTGCCTTTCCGAAAATCGCTATCTGGCGATATATTTACATATCGAAGGTGGATAAATGGACAAGGGGTTTTCTCCCAGCGAAGTGCAGCCCTGCTGGTTTTATGCACCGGATGGCAACAGCCGAACGAAGTAGCAATACTACTACTACTACTACTACTACTACTACTATTATTATTATTATTATTCAGCGCCATTACGCACTCAAAGGCCATCAAACTTTGTACTACTTGCCGTAGACGAACCACTGCTCTACCACTTCCACCATCCATCATCGTGCCGTCGACACGTCGAATCACTATGGATCACCAGGCTCTTTGCAGCAAATTTATTATCAATGGCAACGTAAGCGATGCGCCGCGCGCCCTATCTCACAATCTCACCGGAAGAGCCATTTCGATGAGAATTTACGGAGCTAGGAGATCTGCCTTACGTAGATACCAATTTACATGCAGTGTAATGGGCTAGGATGTACTTCTGCAGTCATCATTAATCCCAATTTTGGTCACTTCGCACTGTACCAGGCACTTGCATATCTGACATCGCTATTTGAGCCTGTTGGAGATTTCCCTGCCCCGGTCTCGATTGAACCGTACCTGGACCTGTCACCTAGCGCTTAGTACATGACTATATCCCGATCCCGGGTTATCTGGGCCCAGGTTAAGTATTCGATTTACAGCTTAGAGAAGAAATAAAGCGAAAGTCCTTGCAGTTTGCGGACCTAGCTTCGAGACCGATGACGTTCCTCTCGCTGTAGCTCGATATACATAGTAACACTAGATGGATAACTGGGCATGCCCGGTAGATATATCAATCAGCGCTGTAACGGGCGTAGGCAGTATTATTCTCAACTGGCTGTCCTGTATAAACGAGTATCACAAGCTTAGAGAAAGAAACAAAAGATAGAAGCGCAGATATCTCTCCTTCCTTTATCAACCTTTCTGACTTCCCGGACCTGTATGGCGGCGGATCCCTTTTCCAAGGTTATGAGAACGGATCTCTTTTCCTAAGCTTCGAGGCCGCAATTTCCGAAGCTGTACACTGATGTTGCAGAAACCTTATTTAGAACCAGGTTGAGGGCATGGCCGACAACCAAGATCCAGGCCATAGCCTGTGGCAAGCGCCTCGTGTTGATTACACGCTTCAGGTGCAGAAAGCCTAATGATATGAGATTTGCCAACATTTACAATCTCAGACCAGATGGAACGCGATTTATTTGGTCGTTAGTTAGTTCCTCGTGCCAGCCAATCCTCTTTTTACCATTTTCCAAAGCATATCCAAGCCCTCTGCATCCCGCTCTCGGCCCGCTCAAGCATCATCACCATAATATTCGTGATCAAGCCGCCTTACTTCGTGGAGCCTATTGCGAAGGCATAAGCACAAGCACATCAGATCACTGTATGATCTACACAGAGCCATATCGGACTCAATGGGGCGTTTAGTATGGCTGGGTCCTCAAGTATGCATCTGGGATTTCTCATCCGCGACAGTGTCTCGGCTATCCAGTTCCAGCTCCTCCACGATCAGCCGCAACCCTAGCAGCATCGTAAACGTAACCTGCATATCTCGGTCAATACAGAGCACAACTCTCTCAGAAAAAGCAAAACAAATGGAAGCTGAAAATAGATCAAACTCCGGAAAAGAAAAAATAGTCTACTCACCCCGCCCAGATTGAGCTTATACGTCGGGTCAACAACCCACTTAAGCTGTCTCACCATCTCAAACATCAACAGCTTGACTTCGGTAAGCACCAGACTCTGTCCAAGGCACTTCCTTGCATGCAGCGAGAACGGGATATAGTTCCCCTTCGTACTCTGCAGCCTAAAGCTGGCTTGGATATCCTTTACAGTGTCACCCCAGCGCTCAGGCCTAACTTCCAATGCGTCGGGACCCCATATGGCCGGGTTAGTGTGTACACCGTAGGCGTTCCAACCTAGCCAGGTGCCTGGGTGAATGGTGACCTTCCCACCGAGCGCTGTGGGCCGGGATACAGTGTGGTTGAGCACTTCGGTTACTGGGGGGTACAGTCGAAGGACTTCGTAGAGGAGGGAAGTCAGGTAGGGGAGTTGATGGATAGTCTTGCCCGTCGATTGGAGGACTTCGGTGCGGAGGCGGTCTTGGAGGACCTAGAAAATGGGATGAATAATAGTATCAGCCGCACGAAACAGCAGGGAAGGCGCAGGGAGGACGATGCGTACTGTATTATTTCCCAGCACATACATAGTCAGTCCCATGAAGATAGCAGTAGTATCATGCCCGAACATGAACGACATGCGCAGATTGTATCTGTACAGCTCGGGGGTCAATTGACCGTTATCCAGGGCCCGCTTGAGCATATGCGAAACTACTTTCGGTTGCTTCTCTGCATCCGCATTTAAAGTTGACTCAACAATCTCATTAAGTAGGCTGTCAAACTTGGCGATGTTATCGAGCGTCGCCTTACGCGAGAGAAAATATCGACCGGGAATATCCAGAGTCGGAAAATAAAACGCCCACCGGCTGAAGATCGTGGGTATAATCTGCCCCAACAGAGGCGCATACGGTACACGGGGTTCGTCCAGCGCCTGCAGCCAAGATGAGTCAGTCAATTTGTACGTCAGACTCAGACGATAGCTTGCTTGCTTCAACGAGAAATGGACACCCGCGGCTGACCTCAAATCGAAATGGCGGACAGATGTCAACTATACCTGCAAGTCAAAATTAAATAGACAAAGTCCCATAACATCCTGCGCGTACTTCTCCATCCATTGCGTAGCAGGGACGCCTTTCCCCTTCCCAACCTCGCTCTGAGCCTGCAATAACCGCTCAGGAACTTTCTTCGCCTTGGCATGGATGGCCTGCGCGTCAAAACTCTTGAGAAACCCCGGCTTCATCACTTTCGTAAGCGTAGCCCAAGTCGGTTTGCTTGAGTTGATGATATTCTCGCCTG
Source organism: Aspergillus nidulans FGSC A4 (assembly GCF_000011425.1). NCBI lineage: Eukaryota > Fungi > Ascomycota > Eurotiomycetes > Eurotiales > Aspergillaceae > Aspergillus > Aspergillus nidulans. The sequence goes on along the minus strand of NC_066263.1, from coordinate 4,452,321 downwards.
CGAAAATCCCCATTAGACTTCCTTTTCCACGAACGTTCACGCCCACTTTCGGGTATGTGTCTTCGTTGCGGAAGATTTCGACGAGGTACTCTGGTTTCGTGACTAAAATGCACCAGGCGCCTGTGAACCAGACCACAACTGCACCGTGCTCTTCCATTATCTTGCGGTAGAAGGCGTCATAAAGTTCTATTACCGAGAGGTCGTGGTACCACGCGTAGAAATTCACCCAGATGGGGATCCGCGGGATGTTAGACGGGATTGTGCTGGGGACCCGGAAATATCGCCAGAGCAAGGCTGTAACAGTTATGAAAAAGGTGCACGTGTACAGAAGCGTTGGATGCATGATGGGCTTGTTGGGCTCCGGCAGTCTGAGTTTGGCCTAATGTCGCGAACTCAACAGTTGATCCTTGCGAGTAAAGCGAGGAAGCACAGGTTTTCGTTTTAGATAGTGGATGTTGTAGCGAGCTTGGAGAGCTTTCCGAATATGATGGAATATCGTCGTTTGTAGGATAGCTCTCTACGTAATATATAAAGGACCCATGTAGTGAGAGAGGCGGGAGGGAGATAGGGAACTACACGAGCGATCTTGTCTTATTGGTCGCGCAGTCGTGGTATCAGGAGCATGTGAGAGATATCATGCAGCAACCTGTAAGAAAATGCTCAACTGGTTTCAGCAATACAGCAGGTCTACGCGCGCGCACGAAAATCGAGTCAAGGTCATCTTGGACTTTCGGTTTAGGCCAAAAAAATAGGATCTGACATGGTAATGGCAAGTCACCCCACTCTGTATGATGCTGGTTAGGCCTTGCTTTATTTTTCGGCCATTGCGTTTAAGATGACCCGTGTTCTGCGCTATATCTTGCATCCCGTATTGGCTGGATGGCTGACTGGACATCTGCAGCCACGAATGGCGAACTTGATACAAGGCATCAAGTCGCATCGACGCTTGGATCTGAAGTGTGGTATAATATGGCAACAGGTCGGGCAATTGCAGGTTTGCCCATGCTTAGAAGCTAACTTTCATGTAAACTTCACATGGGATAGAATCACAACTTCCTAGAACTACAGGGTACAGGGCTCAAATATCATTAATGTAACCTGTAAGCGAATGGGCCATGCAAGCGAGCGGCCCATGTTTCAATGAGCAAGGTTTGATCAAATGTATGAAGTATCATTGATTATTGTGTTCTCTAAGCTGTCGCTAGTGATATCATTTATTATCCTAACCCAGCCGACCGCCTGAATCACGGGCATTGTCCGGGCATGGCCAGGCGTCGTCTTTGGGATAGGGCAACAGACCATGTCTGCATTCCATATAAAATGACACCTTTTCTGCTCTTTTGTCTCAACAACAAGTTGATTTAGAGCTGTATAAGTTTACATCAAGTCTATTCAGATAGCCTCTATTTAGATACTAGAGGTTTTATCGCGCTATGATAGGTATTCCTCTGAGTAATATAAAATACGGCTGTATTTCTGGTATATAAAAGTATTATTCTATTTCGAGAGAAAACAGATGGTATTGAACCTGAAAAAGAAAAGTATCATAGCAATAATATATTTTACCACAATTTGATAATGGTACTTACAACCTATTTATTGTTGAGATAATAGAGTAGAAATAGGGGTGCACTCGGTGCGGGTTGGGTACAACCCGCAGGGTTAGAAATCTGCCCGCGCGGTTTTGCGGGTTCTAGATAACTACTAGATCTGCGGGCCACCGCGCTGGTTAAAAAAGACACAAAAGTACATAATTTTCATAATTTTAACAATATTATACATATTTATGACATTTATGCATTTTTGTGAATATTTAAGAATTTTATGTATTTTTATGTATTTTTCTACTCGCGCGGTGGCACGCAAACCCGCACGCGTTCCCCTATTAGAACCCGCAACCCGCGCGGACTGCCAATTTTGCAACCCTCACTGCACCGCTGCGGGTTGCGGTGCGGGTTGACAACCCTAAGTAGGAAAAGGCGCCATTTTATATGGAATACGAAGGTGGTCCGCTCGCTTGCATGGCCCAGTCGCTTACGCGATACGTTAACACTTGATCTGACTATCTGACTGGGATCAGAGGAAATAACTGGGCTTGCATGCAGAGTACGTCACATCGAGCTTCTCGTTAGGTGTATATTCAACCACGTCCGAGCAAAGCCGGGTAGGATTGTAGGCTTACATTCTCCCCCCTGGCTGTCTTATGACATTGCGTAGAATGAGTAAGCCCACAGCGTTCAAGACAAGAAGCGTACGAGGTCCAATCGGGATTCTTCGCATCCGTATAGAATATCCTGCTATGCTTAAACAATTATATCGACTCGATAGATCTATGATTAGTGCATCGCGTCAAGATTTGAAATATGTAAGCTGAGTCTCTCATGCAAACCGCGTTACACCAGTTCTACTTTCTTGCTTTGACAAGCCCGGTATGAGTTGGGGCCATTGAGCGCTCGGGCCTGGCATATCGAAACAGAACATGCATAGTCTCAATGCCAGAGCACTGTATGTGTAGAGCATCTTCGCTGGCCAGAGTCTGGAGCCGTGTACGGATTTACACATCCAACAGTCGATCGAATATAGGAATGATTGCGCACTCGCATAACGGACCTTGGATGTGCATACAACACGACAATAGTCCGTCGATAGTTCATTTTCTACACAGCTGCAAATCTATTGCGGGGAGTTTCATCTCGCCCGACGCTGTGCAAGGGATCCTATGGTTCATCGCTATACCAGGCTTCGCAATACCATGCCCTCCATCTACCATAACAGACGTAATATGTGGCTTCAGTCGTCCGCAGCTGAAGGCCTTAATTCGGTAGCTTCGATCAGCAAAGATGTCACGCGTAGAGCTGGGGTAGGTTGCTCGTCCAACAGAAAACCTTGGCGCCAGTACGTGCCGCTGATCATGGCGTAAAGACGGCAGCATCATGGGCTGAGTGGCGTGGTAGACACCTGGATGCCTCTCCGCATCCGCGTCGGTTTACCCAGCGGATAAACTTTACGTCTGAGTGAGAAACCTTGCATTGATCCGGTTTTTATGGAGCTCGCTGTTATGACGCCTGTATAAATCTCGATATCGACGGGTCCGAAATGTTGTGTTGCGAAACCCATCGCCAATACCAAACAATTTCTCTCTTTGACTTTGAACGCTTGGATTCCTATTCTTCCATTATGTCTTCTGATTTCAAGGTGCACGCCAATGACAATGCCCCCATTGCTGAGCAGCAAGACGTGACAAATGCAGTCAGGTTCGGTTCCAATAACGGATGTTTGAAGCTCATTAACGCATGAAGAATATCCGATGATCCAATCTACCGTAGTCCCGATACTGAGAATGTCGATAAGTTCAAGAACGAGGTCGAAGGCTCCGAGAGTGAGGATCCTCTTCAGCACACGGCGTGAAAATCCTAACATATTTCTAGAAAGCACAGACGGACCCTGCATGGAGACAGCCGTCAAGATCATGCAAATCCTGCAGAGTTACAGCGTCAACTGCAAGGACAACGGTACACTCTGGGAAGACCTCGAGACGTTTCTACCGACTATCACGGCCTGCATAGAGAAGGATGAGCCCGTGCGCATGGCCCTACCAGCGTTTCCCTTCAAGTCGCCAAACAGCCAGCAAAAGTCCATGGGCATTCTTCCTGATTTGGGCGAGGAGCTGGCGTTAAACCATCTGAACGGTCTCTGCCTGAATATTGCCCAGGTGTATGAGCACGGTGCTGAGGTGCATATTATTTCAGATGGGCTTGTTTATAATGGTACGCTTTGCACCTTTACCTAGATTCTGGCCAGCAAAGGCTAAATATGTCTAGACCTCCTTGGCGTCCCGGACGAAGTGGTCTGGGAATATGGCGAAGCCCTCCGCCAAATCGCTGTCGACCATAAACTGCAACATCTCCGCTTCATCCGGGTCGTTGATATCCTGGAGCACGACCAATGCCCGACAGACGACCCGAAGTCGGCCAAGGAGTTTTACCTAACTCACGCCCCGTGCTTCAGGCGAGAGCTCATCCTGCGCTTCGGGGATCCCACCTTCGACCCCCGTGCCGCCATCAAATCAGACATGGACGTCTGTTCGACCTATCGCGGCTACATACGGTTCTTATCCAAGGACCTTGCCCATCGGTTTACGTCGCATAGCAAGAGTGCGAAAGAGGCGGCCATTACCCCCATTGCGCGCGCCATGATCTCTCGTGGCCAGGTGTTTGCTTCAGCCATTCGGAATCAGCGGGGGAGCTATGTGCGGCTCTCTATCCACCCATCAAAGAACTCCCGGAAGCTCTCTGTTCCTCTGATACCCAATGGGCAAACTGCCGGTATCGGCCACACCCCTTGGCATTCAAGCATTGCTGTCGGCGCGGATGGTTCATATTGCGCTACGCATGCCGACCAGGTTCGCAACACTCATGACCTCATCTTCAAGGATGGGCGTCCATACTGCTTCCGCGAACGCTCAGAGCTATTTGATTGGGGTTCCGATGGCCTTGAAGTTACATTCGAGCACCTGTATCCGTGCGGCCTTATTATTCGTCCTGTAGTCACTGACGATCAAGACCCGCCTTCAATCCGCCTCATCCCAATGCGCAAGGTCCGTAAGCTCTCCGCCAACCTGTCACCCGTCATTCTCCGAGGTTTTGGTGACACCCACATGGAGGAAGTATTCATCGAAACAGCCACCAAACTAGGCCGCATCACCACCTGGAGCGAAAACATCATCGTTAAAGTCCGCGACTCCGGAAGGCAGGACAAGCAAAACAACAATGTTAAGTCCAACGAGGCCATGCCCATGCATTTCGACGGAATGTTCCGTTTCAAGCACGAGATTGACCCTGTTACAGGCGAAGAAGTCCGAGTGCAGGATATCCCTCGATATCAGTTCTTCACGTGCCAAGCTGCGGCGGCCGAAGACGATGGGTTCACGCTCTTCGCTAGCTCGCGCCTCTTCATGCGGTATCTTCCTGAGCCCTGGACCGTTGAGCGACTGGAGAAAATAACCTGGAGCATGGAGAATGACGGCTTCTGGGACGCGAAGGTGTATAATCTTCCGCTTGTCATTAAGCATCCTGATACTGGCCTCCCGTCACTGCGATGGCACCAGCCTTGGGGATCGAAGGATACCAAGTTCAGTACCTGCGACGTCACCATTGATAACGATGATGTGAGACTCGTCGCCCTGGTTGATAAGCTGACGTACGATTATCGCGTCTGCAAGCGCTTTTCGTGGCAAGTTGGCGACGCGCTTGTTAGTGATAACATCTCCATGCTGCATACAAGGACTGCGTTTGAGAGTGGTTGCAATCGAGAGCTTTGGCGGATTCATTGCGACTAGTTTTATAAATTAGCCCTTCATGTGCGGATTGGACGTGATGCGTGTTGGGTGGGCTATAAAACAATATGTGAGATATACATGGCTGCTTTTTCTTCAACAGAGAGGCGAATTGAAGCAAGACAGTGGACAACTGGATGAGACTTATTCTTTTTGTTGTTTACAGTTCCTTCCGCACCGTCGGGTTATTTGCTAATTTCTCTTGATTAAGTCTGTGGTGCGCGGATTTGACCCTTCGTCCGGCACATTCCGCGGCTCGTAGAGTTCCCTGTCAAGACCGCCGTAGCCGCCGTCTCAAATTCCTCGTATGCGTATGCTTGAGAGTCGTGAGTGAAGAGCCGGTCGGGTTGCGGCTGGGCTAGAACCTGCTTGTTCCTTGCCACTCCCTCCCAGTCCGTTCTCAGCCACACGTTGCGCGTATTAATGCCCATCATCTGGCCGATCTTGCAAAGCTCGTATCTCATTTTCTCCATCGTACGGAGGGCGAGCGGCGCCTGCTCCTTCTTCGCTAGCTTTAGCGTGATAGCGATGGTGACCGCGTCCGCGATGGCCTGAGTCGCACCCTGTGCCGAGGTCAGTACGTAAGAATGCACAGCATCACCTATCAAGATTATCCGGGGCCTAGGGGAGACACAGGTTGGCAGAGAGTCCCGGTAAATAAGCTTGTGATCGAACATGATTTGGTGTGAATGCATTTTGGACAGCAGCCAGGGTTACCTTTGTACTGAATAGGTGTAGATTTTGCCGCTGAGAGACTGGAAATCAGAACTGGCTACGCCCCACCTTATCTGGAGAGTAGTCGTCAGAACAGAACCCGGTTACAATATCAATGTAGGTCTTACCAGCAATATCGAGCAGCGAGTCGAACTCGGTGATGATGGCAGGAATGGCCACGGAGATTATGGAACCGTCAAGCATGAGTAGAAAGTAGACGAGAGTGGTCGGGAGGATGATTATCGCGGCGGTGATACTTTTGACATATTCGTGGACAAACTCATTAGCCACTCTGTCATCGTACTGATCTCCTTGCCTCATCCTCGCTGGTTGGCGATGAAGCCACCAGCTCAGATTCATTCTCAGGGCGACCCTCCGTGTCATTCTGCTTCTCGACCATGCTATCAATGGCCGAGGTGGGTGAACTGCTTGCGGTAACGGTCATTCTGAAGGAAAGAAGAGTTAAGCACATCATAAGGGGAGCGATTGGGCCTGGATGTCAACGGCTGGGGCAAGCAACATAGGATCTGTATGATATAAGGAGTTATAAAAATAGGTTTCTGTTTCAATATGGGATGCTGCATATTGGACACACTAGTTCTCTAACCCCAGATTGAACTCCGGATTGAACTCCGGATAGAGAATCAGTTCAACGAGAACTGTCGTGGCTACGCCAGGGGAAGGCAATGGAATCTGTAGGAATCTGACCCACCGGTGCCGAATTGGAGTCCGCTCCATCCGTACGTCCTCGCAAACGCCACAGGGTCAAATGAACATGTTATTGGAGGACGTAAGTTTGGAAAGGCAATATATATAGGTTTACATTCACCTAGGTTCACGGGCCAGGAATACTAGGGTTTATGAAGACTTAAAGGATGACTAGGAGGATATCTAAAGAAGAGAGATATTATATACGATGTCAATATGGTTGCGGATAGGTCGATGGTGACTGTGAATATAACGTATGAGCACTAGTCAATTGTTAGAATCCACGAAGGAACTCGCCAATTCAAGCATCATTTCCACTATTGAAATATGGTATCGGCATCTGACTATCATCGACTCATATCTCGCCCCCAACGCTTCCAGGATCAAGGCACGCCGCCGTCATGTCCAAGGGCGCAGCAGGTGAGGGCCTGGCGCTGGCGCCGGCTGGGGTAGAGTGTCTGGCTTCAGGTGCGCAATCGCCCATGCGTGGAATCTGATAGCTAAGCGAGGAATCTGTGAGAACGAGTTGTGCGGGGACTGTTTGCTCGCTTCAGCACCGTTTTGCTGCATGATGTTCGCGATACGTTCCAGCACACGGAGGAGGTCAACCCCCCGACGAACAGCTGAGCGATCCCAAAGGGGTCCGCGTAGATGAAAAAGCGATAGAGCACCATGATACACCGCACCATCTGCGCCCGAAAGGGGAAGGAAAACCCAACAACGCAGCAGGCGACAGGGAGAAGAAGATATCAGTCTGGGTCGAGGGAAGACTATATGGAAACGCACACTTGAACCTTGATCTCGCGGTGCGGGTTAGCCGTTCCCTCGCCGCATCACGGTGTTCGGCTACCGCTCAATGAGCACGCTTCCGTTGATGGACGGGTGCTGGCCGTAGATGGACGTGGTTGAAGAAAGACACGAGGGTGGGTACGTCGGTCTGCTTGATACCGATGCTGTATCCATCCGACGACTGCCCTGCGGCGCATTCAGCGAATCCGAACTGTTTGCTTGCCCAAAGAAGGCTGTCCGCTGCAGCTGCGTTGAAGGAACAATATTGGCGGCCGTGGCAAGCGGACCGAGGGCGCGCAAGGGAACAACGAGCTCATTTGCCTCTCCAGAGGCCCAAAGTAAACGCATTTGCAATAATTACCAATTGCCCCGAGGTCAGATTGATAGAAAGTGCAAAGATTAGAACCAGCTCGCCCGGCATATCATCGTCGAAGCTCTTCAGCACCTCCCAGACCGACCCATTGAGGCTCGCCGGATACAAAAAGTCGATGCCAGTGATCTTGCCGTTGTTTAGCTGTCTGGCCTCAACTGGCCTGATGCGGCGAGAGCAATCTGGCGCTACATACATGCGTAGAGCTTTATAAGGTGTGGCTCGAGCTGAGCCACATCTGGCTGCTGAGAGCAACCAGATCGTCCAGGATATAGTGAAAGCACACCCGGAACAGGTCCGTATAAAGTGAGCCTCGATTATTTAAGCTCATGGCTGAGCTTCTGCCAAGTCGACTCTAAAGCAGCTGGCGTAGCCATAGTCAGGTCTCGAGGCCAGTCCAGGGTGCTGCAGACCAGTCGTTCGCACGGACAACGGTCCTGTGTTGCTTCTTGGATGACAATGACTAGCGTGGTTGGGTGAACGATATGGCTGAGAGGAAGGTCTGGCATGGCGGAGACGTCGGGAACAACGAACATGCAGGCATACCTGGTGTTAGGGAAGGTTGGCTCCCAAGCCATCCTAACCCTGGCGCTGACGAGTTGATGCCATAAGGTAACTTTGGAATAACAATCTGGACTGATCGTGAAGATCTGAAACTATTACAACGATAATGAACGTCCTCATATAGTCCTCCATCTCCTGCGTAGAACCGTACCTGTATGTAGATTTTCTCCAAATCTACTGTTGCCATGCTTCCTGAGCATCCACAAAGATTATTCCTCCGGCCAACTACCCGGCATGGCTTCCACCTCCCGCTCTATTAGATCCCAAAACTCGCCTGCATAAGAATCAAAACACCCAGAAAACCATATATTCCATTCAGAAAGGGACGCGCCATAGACGACATTGATCAGTTGTATACTCCCTTTTGCACCCCTTTCAAGAAATTTTTTCACATTGCCGCTTCTCCAAAGTTTCACCTCCTTCCGCCCGTATCCAATGAGGCTAAAACCAGCAGCCTCCAATCCTGTCAGCCAGGACCTTAAAGCAATCACACAGGCTGATGACTCAGTTTTCGGTCTCTTCGAAGAAAGGAAATATCCTTCAAGGAACGAAATCAAGGGTGTCTTCCCATTAATGATTTGGTGCAAATCAATGCCCGTGAGCAAGAATTCATGAAACAAACGATTCCAAGACTTGTAGAGTTCCATTTGCCTTTCAGATTTATTGCATATGCTGCACAAAGCTTCAAACTTTTTTGCCCCCTGGGATGATTTCTGCGCACGACGATGGCAGAGCTGCAGTTCAGCCAGACTTGTGCCAAGTTTCTGTGCCACACTGTGCACCAATGTTACTTTCCCCGGGCATGCCTCTATATCCCACACTTGTCCGAGCAATTCTGCTCCCAATTCAGTCTCTCCTAGAATTGTCCGAATCGTTTCAGGCATATGGTAGGCGTCCCAGACCCCGGATGCCGCGGTAGCAGCCACTGCCACTCGTGTCCATTGTGGCATTTGGTAAAAGTTCGGACAGCACCTTTGTTGACAAAAACGAAACTCTTCAGCTGTTCCGTGAAACTCTGATAGAAATCCATTAATTGTTTCTTCAGGAGTTTCATAGAGCTCCTCCGAGCGACGAAGAAGGACCTGAAGAGAAGGGAGCAGAGTCCACCCCTGACCCCCTCCCACACTTCCCGACCACACTAGATAGGAAAGGGGTGTGACGGGCTTACGAGAACCGCCCGCAATAGACACGTCCGCTCCCTCATTTAAAAGGAACTCGAGAACTTTATGCCCGTTTGGTCCAGGTACAGCATACTAGAAATTGTGAGTATCCTGATTTTTTACAGTAATACAAGTTATTTATGAGCTTACATGGAGTAATGTATATCCATTCCCCTCAATTCGATCGAATGGCGAAGCTTGCTTAGAGGCAAAAAGTCTCCGCAGACCTTGGATGTCGCCATACATGGTGAGATCGACCACATCCGAATCGAGTGGAATTGTGTTGTACGTCCGAAAGATCCATTGCCAGCCGTCAGGGAATTTCAGACCACTTATTTCCAAGGCTTTGGTAGTTACCCAATGCGGCAGAGAAGCACGCCACACGAAAGCCTTGCACCGAGAGCTGGATGGTTTCCTGCCAACACCTACTCCAGCTGTAGGATAATTTCTTTTTGTAGAAATTAACAGAGAGCGTTTTATATGGCTGCCAGGCTCAGCACCTTCATAATCGAACGCCTCACTCGAAAAGTGTTTTTGCTGGCGTACTAACTCTTGGGCTATCAACTCAGGCTGGATTTGTAAAAGAGCTCTCAATAAAGATGTCAGCTTCATATATCCAAATAGACGAAGGTGCATTACTGACCTTGTGTAGCATTGTTGAGATAATAAAAGTAAACGAATCACATCCTGTAGACGTGATTTATGCTTCTCTATCCTTCCCCTCCGCATTACGAGCTTCGTCATAGCATAATACTGAGGTATTCGAGCGCCGGATTGAATATCTTGCATCAGGGCCCTGTACGTTGTTTCCAATTTTGCGGCGGCTTCTACGCAAAACTGATGACATTGCTGGACATGCTTATTATTGTTTAGGCCTGACTTAATTGGCTCTCGCACTAAGTCGGCCTCGATGTCACCTAGGACGAGACCAAGGACCTCGATGTCTTGCACAAGCCAACCAATATCACTAGGTAAATCGCGAATCTGCTCACAGAAGTCCTTCAGAGAGTTGATAGATGCTGTGAGCTGTGCAACAACAGTCCCGAATGTGAGAGCACTCGCGATCACACCAACCAGTTCAGCCATTGTTGGGATGGAATGGGTATGGTTATAGGTGTGGGAAAGGCAAAAGTAACACGCGACTTGGATGCAAAGTCTAAAAAGTTCCTTTAAGGAGCTCAGGGGGGTTGGCACTGCGTATAAATTTATTATTGCTTGGAAATGAAATGAATTCACTGTGCACGGCTTTTTCTGTCAGCACTAAAACTGCATCAGCCGCATTGGAGCACGATCTTACAGGCCAGCCAGAAACTGCCAACACCTGCCAACACCACCAGTGGCGCCGTGCTTGAGGTCAAGGCTTACAGGTTGGTGCCAATCAAAAAATTCATGTACTAAAAAGACACACTAATCATGTGAACGTAGCAAAGCCCAGTTTCAAGGTATTACCAAAATCAGCGGAGAAGAATCCCTTTCGCGCAGGTCTGAAATCCCGGTTTAGCATTACTGTTACTGTACAGGTTGATCATCGTTAACACCTGGTGTATACTTCCTTAGAAGGCTATTCAATCAACATTTAGTGAGAGGTTTGTACAGCAGTTATCAGACAGGTTCCGTCATGACCTTGCTGTTGGGGTTACATTTGTAAATCCCCACAGGTGGGAGGCGCCCAAGGTTTAGTCTTGCTTTACGCTAACTATTCGTTTCCCCTCCACCAATCAGCCTTACATGGTATTGGTGTTCTTACCCGGTCAACAGGCCGATCTATCCTCATAAAGTAGACCCACCATAAAGTATATTCTTGACAGTATGGCGGTCCTGGTGAAAGTAGCACCTGGGGGATTGTTAAAAATAACAACAGCGTCTGTTCTTTGACAGTGTCACCTATGAGCATAGTTGCTGGAGTAAACGGCTCCAAAGGCAATATTGTATTGAAAATGTACGGAGGTGTGCACCAAAAGTCATCGCCGCGCTAGTGATATTTGATGCCAAATCCTGTAATTCCATTACCAGCCATAAGCTGATAGGTTGATGATATATTGATCTTCCAAAGCAAACATCAACATAGCCTCTTCCCATTTTTGAAGCTATCCAGCTATCTACATTGCATATTGACAGATCAAATTGGTTTTTATAGTATTTTGAAGTGCTTTTTCTGGTATATTTGCCTCCCTGCCTCTAATTCTGCCTCTGAACTGTACACGCCTTCCTGCCTGCGATCCTTACAATGCCAGCACCTCATCCAAACAAGCTTCGAGTTCAAGTCCTTTCTTACTGGGCCCTAGGGATTCAGCCACCTGATATAGCCAAGATGCTTCAGATTAATGTCTGTACAATACAGGATATGATCTAGAAGGGCAAAGATCATGGCTATAATCCTGCTCAGTGCATGAGGGTTAAGCTTGAATATATAGAAGATGGCAAGTGCTCTGGCTGTCCAAAGGAGATTTCTGAAGCTATAGATATGGCAGTTCTTGCCTCTGTTAAGCAGAATAGGAATAGATATAAGAAATCTTCTGAAATCCTTGCCTTTGAAGCAGGTATCTCTTATTCTTCTGTTTTACAAATCCTCCATAAGCATGGCTTTATAATTGTTAAACCTTCTTGGAAACCTGGTCTAACTGAAGCTGCAAAGGCTGCTCATCTTAGGTTCTGCTTAGATTACCAACACTGGACTCTGGAGGACTGGAAAGCTGTTATATTCACTGATAAGACTTCTGTTATCCTTGGCCACCATTGAGGCTCTGTATGAGTTTGGAGAACTGCTGGGGATGTACATGATCTAACATGTATCCAAAGGCGCTGGAAGGGATCATCTGACTTCTTGGTTTGGGGATGCTTTATATATAATAAGAAGGGACCTCTGCATATCTTTGAACCAGAAACTGCTTACTAATGCAAGCAGTCAGAGGTAGAGATAGCAGCTCTAAATGCAGAGCTGGAGTCTATTCTTAGGGAGGAATAGGAGATGGAGATGAGGCTAAAGCATCTGCATCTTTGTAGGGTTCCTGGGCGTGTTCCTACATGGAGATGGACTGAGAAAACTGGGAAGCTTGTACAAAAGAGCAAAGGAGGAGTTGACTAGTAGAGATACCAGCAGGTATTCTCTAATAGCTTTATCCTCTTATATTGGGCTAACTAGCTCTTCTGATTAGGAAATCCTTCTTCCATATCTTATTCCTTTTGCCAAAGCCTGCAAAATCGAACATCCAGATACAAAGGTATTAGAGGATAGGGCCCCTGCTTATAAGTACCATGCTCAGCACTGTATTTACAGCATCCATAAAATTAAGAAGATCCTTGACTGGCCTGGTAATTTGCCTGATCTTAATGCTATTGAACCCTGTTAGATGTGGATGAAGAAATGTACAACTTCACGCGGAGTACCCAGGGACAAAAAGACTGGCAAGGCAGCTTGGATAAAGACATAAAATAAGCTCCCCCAGGAGAAGATACAGGGCTGGATTGAGAGGCTTATAAGACATATCCAGGAGGTTATATATCATGATAGGGGTAATGAGTACAAAGAGGGCTGTACAGATCATGATGCTTGAAGCTGGAAGGGCAGGCGGATCAAAGGTCAGCTTTCTGCGCGCCAAGACCTATCTCCAGAGCCTTGGGAGGACCTCTGAATAGCTTCGTATCTGCTAGTTTTGGGATTTCATCATATTCACCACAGCTGTATGCCGACATTGGTTGCTATGGTAATTTCTTACAATGAGCTGGTACAGTCGCAGTACTAGCGTCAATACTAGCGCGGCGATGACTTTTGGTGCACACCTCCGTAGTAAGTAGATTTTTCTAATAGTGACTGGTCCACTGCTTATAAATTACCTTGACGACTTCCCTGCCAAGATTGGTAGGCTCATGGCCACATGTAACATAAGTAGCTCATATTAGGCTCTTGAATCAGTGCCTGCAGACAGCCATTATTTACAATGCAATAGACATTACAAATGCTGACTATCACTGATATTGTACTGCTGATTAGGAATGTATATGCAGTTAAAGAAGGACCGTGAGACAGGCTGAATAAATGCAGGTGCTATTCAGTCATAGAGCGAGCAGGGGTAGTGCCACAAGTGAATAGCCATTGAATGGATATATTCGAGACTTTGCGCATATGCATGTGTTGCCGGCCGGGCTGAGACTAATGGAGGCAGAGCTGGCTTTCAAGCCGACAGCACTACCTGCAATGCTATCTATTGTCGTTGAAAGCACAGTGTATGATCCAACTGGACCATGTTCAAACTGTCACTGAGTACCTAGAAGTCTCAAGGGCGGTGAAAATAGAGAAAGTTCACCTGCCATCGTGCAGCAAAGTGCTGACAGTTGCCCCAGAAATTCTCTGGTGTGCCAAGAATGATGCGTTCTTGTTGGAGCGCCTGGATCAAGGATCGGCAGGTTGGAAATACTAGGAATGCGCCTAGAATATTTTAGATCATGAGCTTTTGTATTCCTCTGTTCATTTAGTAGTGATATGTGTTGTAGATGCCCAATAGGGAAAGAGAAGAAGGAAACTGTATCGACTACATGAACGTAGCCTACTGTGGATCGGACGCCCAATGACGATTGATTCTCTATTACGATGACGGTAAATTTCTTCTTCAAGCAAACTTGATCATAGATAAAAACTGGATCTGCCAATGCGGCGATATCAAGGGAGTGAAAGCAATGCGTGGTGCAGAGCGATAATACCGCCTCCGATCATGAGAAATGATTCAAAAAAAAGAAACAGCATATAGGAGTCCGCGAGCCAGCAATCTCTAATAGACATACCGGTATCGCTGCATCTGCCGGTCTGTCTGGTCAAAGAGCACCAGATTCCGGAGTCGTTGTCAGAGAGCGGCTCCGTGAGCTCGGATTGCGCGTGGCCGCGGCGGTTGTTCTCCCAAATGAGATACAGCCGCAACCCTAGGATAAGAAACACCCCACCCGTGACACACTAGCATAACGCAAAGCCAGAGGGATAACTAGGAGACTCATCTTCAGAAGAGCTGGGGACCGATAATGTTCCCTGCACAGTAGGCGACAAACGTCTGTCCTGATTAGAATCTCCTTTCTCAGAGAGGACGGGGACAGGTGAGACGTAGTGAGTTGACGGTCGTTTTTTTGGTGAGCCCTGCAGCATTCGAGGCATTGAGAGCAGCAGTGGAAAGTTGACTGTGTAGGCAGACAGCAAACAGTAGCCCGAGTATCGCGCCCAGATAAGCGAGTTGTCTACTTGGCGAATGATAACTGCGCCAGCTACAGCAATGACCGTGTAGGCTGCCATCCAGAGTGTGCGCGTATTGGTTAAATAGGAGCTTCCAATGTGGCGGTCACCACAAAGAACCCCTGGAAACCGGTGACAATCATGTTAACAAAGTCTCGTTGGTGGTAATGCCAAATCGCTTGACGACAATGGCGGCAAACTAGAGGGAAGTCAGCCACGGGCGCCTAGAATTGTCAGGTACCAAGAGAAAGGGCCACATACGTTGCTGATCCCCCCGTTGGGGATGTTGGCGCACAACATGATCAAGACCGAGAACCACGCCCTGGGGTCCACCAGGGCCTCGAGCACCTGTCATTAACGATACTTTCTGTGAGATATACACGGCCGGGATGGAAGCACTTGGACGCCATGTCCTGATGCGACAGCCTACGATAGCCATCACGTCTACAGTTATGGGTAGGTTGATGGCCGTTGGCATTGGATTCCTGTAAGCTGATTCACCATGCAGGCAATGTCACCCACAAAGTCCTCAGCTTCCACGGCGTCTTTGAGATTCCAACATTGCCGAATATTCCAGCCACCATCCGGCGTTTGCGGAAGCCGCCGCGACAGACGAAGCCCATGCCGAAGCCATTCTTGCGGCAAAGGCCATTGCCATGTTGGTATGGACTGTGCTAGCAACAAAAGAAATATAGAGAGCTGCAAGACTAGCAAAATAATTTTAAAAACTAAATTCCTTGATATTGCACTCTCCCTAGTAGTGAGCATCTTACGGGCACGCCTGAGCCTGGTAATCATCTGGTGATCTAACGAGGAACCGCCCTAAGTATAATTCATAGAGTTATTGAGAGGATTCACACAGCAGCATTCAGTCAGCACAAGCTAAGAGACGAAAGAACTGTCACAGCTCATAAGCCTTTGGATTAGCCGACCAGTGGAGAGCAAGTGCTGCGATTAGCCGAAGCTCTCATTTACCGACCAAAACGTGAAGTTTATGTTTAGTATAGTGGGACAGTGATGCTCATATGTATATCAACAGCGTCATCACAGCTCCGGCCGAAGCACACAGAAGGATCATGGCAGCAGTATTAAATTGTCTCCCTGATGTCGACGCCGAGGCCGGCTAACACGGCTCTAAAAGTGAATCGGCCGTCAGTCGCTGGCGTACCCAGTGGTACGGTCGAGTTTGAAGGCCGAGATGATCCAGCACATCGGTTTAACTGGCCATTGCCCCTCAAGTATGCAGCCTTCCTTCAACAAATGCCCTTCGTGGTGCGTGTGTGCTAATCAATGGTCGTCCACTTAGGCTGCGCGTTTCGGTCAGCCTGGGGTTTGCGACCTTCACTATGGGCTTCAACTCCTCGCTCTTCTCATCGGCAATCGATGCACTGACACAGGAGTGCCGAGTATCCCACAAGGTAGCGACGCTGTTTTCTGGGCCCAGGTCTCCGAGCAGAAAGGCCGTCGAGGGGTCATCTTTTCGGGGATCCTAGGCTTTGCCATCTTCTCTCTAGGCGTTACAGCGGCTACGAATGTCCAGACCGTCATGCTGTGCCATTTCTGGGCAGGTATTTTGCCCGAGTCACCCATGACTATTGCCGGCGCCGAGTTTGCCGACCTTTTTGACGGACCGACCCGCGGGCCCGCAACTTGTATCTTCAGCATGAACATCCTGAAGGACCCATGTTGGCGCCCTCGGTGGGCGGCTTCATCTGTCAGTATAGCCTCGGTTGGCGCTGTACGGCCTGGCTCGGCAGCATAATGGGCTTCGCAGGATTCCTCCTCTGTGCGGTGCTTTTGAAGGAGACATACGCACCCATGCTGCTCACCTACAAGGCCTGCTCACAGCGCCTGATGACCGGCAACTGAAGCTGGCCTTCCCAGCATAATGCAACGGTCGTGGACGGACGCACACTCATCGTCACTTACCTCGCACAACCGCTTCGCCTCCTCTTCACCGAGCCTCTCGTGGGACTCATTTCTGTATATTTGGCCTTCATCTACGGGCTCATACATCTGTTCTCACAGCCTACCCAATGGTCTTTGAGACGGTTCATGGCTTCACCCAGGAGTGGCGGGGCTCGCCTATCTCGGCATCGCGCTGGGAATGCTCGGCGGGGGAGGGTCTGCGCGATGTTGACCTAGCCGGCGTATTACCGCAAGCTCAAGGCGAGCAACGGGGTAATCGTGCCCGAATGACGTCTGCCCCCGCTATGGTCGGAAGTGCAGCTTTTGCGGTGCGTATCTTCTGGCTCGGCTGGTCAGGCGGCCGTCGCGACATCCACTGGATTGTGCCCGTCCTGTCAGGACTGCCCACCGGATTCGGGCTGTTTTGCACCTTCCAGCAGCTCATGAATTACCTCTTTTATATGTATCTTCCCTAGTAAGTGCGATTCTTCCCGTCTCATACTGCGGAAAGGAGTGCCCTTTGCTAACAGGTCTTGCGACTTGCAGCGCAGCCCCTGTCAATGCGGCCAGCTCAGTGCTCCGGTCTTTTGTGGCTTTAGGTTCCCGCTATTCGCTAAATCGATGTTTGGCGCTCTGGGAATTCCCTGGGCCAGCACGCTGCTCGGCCGCATCGCGGTGGCGTGTGTCCCTCTGCCGTTTGTCTGCTACCGCTGGGGGCCGCAGATCAGGGCGAAGAGCAAGTACTTCTGCAGATCTGATCAGCGCTCTGGACAGCGCCTTGATCAGACCTTTTGTCTGTCATGACTGGCAAGGTCACCGTCTGCCAGTGGCTCTATCTTACCAGGAAGTGTTTTGGCATGCCGGCCTTTGTGATCATGGATAGAGCAAGGAGGGTCTTGATGATATTTGCATAACCTTACACAAAGATACCTTACACAGGATTGTTAATGCATTCTGGAGCTGAGATATTGGGTATCGTACAAGAGGGGTGATTAGTGAGGTCCCAAGCTGCCAGGACTAGAGAGGCCAGTTATACCCATATGCCCGGTGGATGTCGCGAAGGAATATAATTGTTTCACCAAATGCCCGAGTGCGTGTGCTGACATCAATAATAGAAGATGGCACTACCAATATTTAGCGTCCCAAGAGGGGATATAACGATAACGGGAACTCACATTCTAACCACCCGTGCAATTGTCCCTCAAATTTAATATTCCGAACACAAATAGACCGCCCATTCGGGACCTTAGGCTCCTCAGGGAGACCCATTGCCAGATTAATTGCCCTTGCCTCCTCCTCTAGTTTCTGTACCATGCCTTGCGACTCCTGCAGGAGGATGTCCGCACCTGCAATAATAAAGAACATGTTCTGCGGTAAAGATTGGATATCAGCCAGGATAGGGTGCAGCATCGGATTCTTCATATTCTGCCGCCTGTTTGGCCCAGCATAAGCGTCGAAAAGTGGCTGTAGGAAAAACAAAGGATCTACCGCTGGGAATTCCGAGGGCTTGGGCTTTAGCCAGGGTGGGAGACGGAAGTCAACCTAGCTCCGATATCAGTCCGTCGCTTGCTCGCATATATCTCTCCAGTATAGTAGGGGTCATACAACTGGACAAAACCCAACACTGCCCTTAACAGCATGCGGTGTCCCTGCTACACTCTGTGCAACAGCAAGCGCCAGATTTCCTCCAACGGAAAACCCGCTAACAGTGAATAGTTCAGAATCGGCATTCCAGATTTTCTCCGCATTCTCCAAGAGAAAGCTTGCAACATCTTGCACGTCCTCGTGCGCAGCGGGGAAGACATGTCGCGGGGCGTACCGGTACGAGCTGGAAATCACGACTGCTCCGGTCTTCTCTGCTAGTTCCGAACAGAAGCGCGCATTACCTTCTGGAAGGCCCCCAAGGAACGCTCCTCCGTGAATGTTAAGATGTATGGGACGTTTCTTTCTGGGGGGCAGCGATGGTGAGGATTTAGGGGTGTAGACAACGGCTCGGACAGAGCCGGCTCGGCGTTTGAGAGGGATCTGAATCTCACTTGTATACGGGAACTGGCGGGAAACATACCATTCGATGGTATATGTGATTAAGCTGATGGGTTGGAGTAGTAACAGGCGGAGGCGAGTGTGGAGCGGGAGAGTAGATAAGATGGCGTCTTTGAGGATGCGGAAGGCACGTATTAGGAACATCCTAATGGCACTGAGAAGCAGACTATCTATATTATAAAGAGGAGGAAGTAGAGAACAGAGAGGAAGGCTAGCAAACTACGTCAAGGGCATAAAAAACTCTGACACCACCTCGTACCCATGATCAAGTGACTAGCAGCTAGTCCAATGCCAAGAAAACTCTTGGAATATCCTGCGGCTGTGTCGCGCGCCACTTTGATGCCGTTCGTCTGAGGAAGAGCTGAACTGGTGCGAAGCGACCTATTGAATAGATTGTCATTCCAGCGCCACGAGATTGATGAGCATCGGGTGCATAGTCGCTGGTGTTCCCCATTCCGGCACTTTGTACGGGAAAATGAGCCAACACCATGCGCGGCTTGTCTATAATAGACCCTGTTGTGGATGCACAAAGGGGAAAGGGCAGGAAACTGTATCAATTACATGAACGTAGCCTACAAAGGATCGGACGCCATATGACGAATGATCACTAACTTGTTGACGATAAATCGCTTCTTGCTTGCCCTATCTCGATTACTACAATACATTGAAGGATCAGATCCTCAGGGTTGGAAAAGAGGCCGTTAAATCACGCGGCGTAAGCCGGCCAACAAGCACATCGCATATAGATAACATTTCCGTATCAGTAACTGTATCCTGCGACACATTTAATGGCTGGTTTGACGACCAGAACGTTCCCGCAAGTACATAGCAGAATGTCATGGGCTAGAACTCCAGGATAAGGGGCCAGGCATAGCCTTCGCTGCTATACAGGCCGCTAATGCAGTGATTATTCTGATTAGTTGTATTATACCCTTTGGTCGAGCAGTCAGGCCTATACTAGCGCATAGGTTGAGCTGAACGTTGGACCAAAAGGTATTGTCCATTTTACCCTAGATATCCGACCAGGATATGCCAGCAGCAATCAATCAGCTTACGCTGAGGCAGTTCAACCAGAATTCTTATAATCCATCAGAGACGTGGGTTTCTACTGGCACTCTAATTTGAATTCATTAAACAAAACGGATGGTAGATAAGCAGACAAATATGGCTTCGAGAATGGAATAAAGATCTGCAGCGGGAGCCGCTACTTGAGGATACCTAAACTAGGTATCTAGCGTCTTATCTTACCGCGGCTGAACAGTGATCCTGATATTATTCTATTCATAAATCTTATTCCGGACGTTCATTGGCACCACCTGGCTAATGCTGAAAAAATGAGCATTCAACACGTTTGTGGACCAGTGGTCGTGTCTATGACCACCCAAAGTAGCGTGAGAGAGACCACTTTCGGGTGGCTGAGGAAGCGATGCGGGCTGCTTCGACTGGTCTGCCCTTATTTGCAAGATTGCTTCTCGTTGCGGTGTCTACGTCTCTAGGTAATGTCTTGTCAAGGCAGAGAGATTTGGTTCCGGGATCAGGGCGACGCTGGAGTATTATATGAGGAAAAACCGTCCGACATTGAGTTCAGGGATTGGATCGATCAAATCGTATCAAAAGCACGACTGGTGAGGTATCTCTGAAAAACTACATGAGCCATTCCTATGTATTTGTCTACTAATTCTAGCTGTGAGCTTTATTTTCTGCTTTCAGAGTGCCTAGTTTCCGTTGCAGGTAAACTCGCTGCCATGATTAGACTGTAACAGAACGGTGGCGAGTCCAAAGTCAGAGCCTTTACCAGCTGGTTAGATTGAAGATCAGAACCTGTAAGGGTGCACTCAGTGTAAGGTGGGTACAGCCTGCAGGGCTAGAAATTGTTGTTGTGGTTGCTCAATGGAAAAAGGGCTGAAAGAAGCTGTATCAACTACACGAACGTAGCCTACTAATAATCGGACGCCATATGACGATTGATTATTTATCTCGTTGACGATAGATCCCTTCTTGCTTGCTATTTCTCGATTGTACGACACACGAGGGTCAGATCCCCCAAGGGTTGGAGATCGCGCCCAAGCTGCGATATCACGTGGCGTAAGACGGCCAGCGAGTACACATTTACATAGTTATCAGAATGGACGGAAGGTAGACAATATAGCTTCGAAGATGAACTAGAATCCGGCAACGAGGCGGCATCAACTCGTGGACGTCAGTATAGAGCTATACATGTCTTGTCTCCAACCTCCAGCAGCTGTCTCTCGACAAATATTAACCTGTCGTGTTAACCTGGGCAAGCTGCAATTAACCGGATCCACACTTGCTTCTGTCGCTGTTCTGCGCGTGGCTTTTCTTGGGTTACACCCCGGCTTCCCACCCAACCTGGGGTGGGAATGACATTAGTCCATTGGAGAGATCCGCCTCCAAGCTTCTTTGGATAAGAAAGTTTCTGAGAAAGTTTCTTGAAAAGTGGCTGATGGCTTTGACCCTGACAGGCGCGAGTCTAAGAGTCGGCGATTATTAACTAGCTTAATTAGCCAGTAGCCTACGATGATTTGAGCCAGCCATCATTAGCGCTGGATAGCCATGTGGCTTGTCCATATTGTTTAGGTTCATTCAACTATATTCAACCGACGTTTCTTGACTTGCTCTTTTCTGAGAGGCCTCGAGATTTTCCCTTCCCGGCTACGGCTCATTTCTGAACCACTCTGGTCAGGTTTTCAGATGGTCGAATACTGAATTAACTCCATGGCTCCAGGTTCTCAGGAGCGAGAAAGAGAAAGAAAAGGGTATTGGGGAATCGGGAATTAGAAGCATTATCTTTCAGCTCCAGAAGCCGTTCGGAGATGGGATATACAGTCAGGATCTATTTTGCCAGAATAATAGCCCGGTTCACTTTGCCCAGGCCAATCAATCTGACACAGCCCTTCGAGGGTCTTTCCCACGCTACTGTGCTGATCACGATGGTCAACGCAGATACGTGAGAGGCCTTCGCGGACTCTCCGCATATTATCGCTCGCAAGCGTGGGTTATATGACAGAAGCAGAATACCAATCGAGCTCAAGCACCATAAATGGATTTTATAGCTGCGGGTTTATTTCGAAAAGCTTTTGAATTCAGCCAAGGCTGCAACTGCAAAAGCCACATCAGTGGTTCATTTGGAAATTGGACAGATCTATATATCTCAATCAGGTTCCCAGTGGTTCCCTTCTAAACAGATTTGGTAGGAGCTAACCTGATATTTCATGAAGTTATACTATGGTTCTCAGCCGGTTCACTAGCCGGGTCTCAGGATTCTGGATGAAAACGAAGCGGAGAACGCGCAATACGGTGCTGGTGGCGATTCCCCCTTACCCCGGCCCCGCACAATGGGGAATTAACCGAGTGAGGAAAACCAACAGAAAATCACCCCACAACTGACACTGCGGGGAAATAAGGGCTAAATCTCGGAAATAACCGAAGGAACTTTCTTCTATTCGTGGATTAAATGGACTCAGACTCAAACTGACTGGCATAGTCGCTCCACAACGAGCCGACCCCTTGCACAATATGTCCAAGTAATTGGCTGCAGATATCGAAGGATCATTCCAGCCTGGAAAAACAAGTTAGTTGGTGCCTTACAAATGAAGTCGTAATAACCCAGCCATCTTTCACGTGAGAGCATCCTCTACGTATACATATTCAACCTTAGGATTGTTTCAGATTATTGTTATAAACACAGTCCTATACGAAAAGAAAAAAAAAAGAACTAATTGTTAAGTTATATTACCAACACAAGACACCAGAGGAAGCGCAAAAGATAGCCGTCAACAGTCGTCAGGAAATATAATAGCGAAATAGTCTCGTTATTACGATCAGTATTAATGTAATCACCATGTCATCCAATCTGATCGTGCTTGGGTTGCCTGATGCATCTGGAATTAGCCGAGAGAGCAAAACTACAGGAAAGCGTCCCCGCAAGCACTCCGGGGGACTATGCCCGAAGGGACCGGCACATCTCCTCCCGAATACACGTATCGGATTACTTCGTTTGACAGAAGCCCAGCATGAGTTGATTTACATTATACCGTTACACGTTGACTCTAGGGCAGCTCGGGAAAAACATGCACCTACGTGTATTTAAGAAAGCTTGATTGAGCGATGGCAAGCCGAATGTGACAGTGCCACCATAATAATCCGGGAAAATGATGGTTGGTTAAACAGGTCGAGGCCGGAAAACCCGCAGTAAGCTTCACTTAATTAAGCTAGCCCCGGGTTACCATTACAAGCGTGCTGTCGCACGTATAAAGATCTGAAACCCCCAGCTGTGCCTGCATCTCTTTCGATCACCCATTTCTCCACCCGTATCTCTAAGAGATCGTCTCAGAGATCGTCAACATGAGTAGCGACAACACAGAGAAGCAGACCTCAGCGTTGGAGGTCGAGGCGCAGCCCACCTCCAAGGGCGAACCTGTCTACGATAGCGACGAGAAGGTCGACTACGACAGGACGGGCGCCATCAATGCAGAGAGGGTCGAATTTGACATGACTGTGCTCGAGGCCGTCAAGGCCTATCCTGCAGCCAGCTGGTGGGCCTTCGTCATGTCATGCACCATTGTAAGCTCTTATACTACCCACAATCGGCAGATCATTTCCCTAACGCTGCGATAGATCATGGAGTCGTACTGTGTTTTCTTGATGGGACAGTTCATAGCCACACAAAAATTCGCCGATGACTTTGGTGTCTATAGCGAAAGGGACCAAGCTTATATTATAGAAGCTTCATGGCAGTCAGCATTCCAGTGTAGCGGACCGATCGGTGCCTTCATTGGCGTCTTTCTTGCAGGTCCCATTACCAGTTGGATTGGTTATCGATGGGCAACCATTGGCGCTCTCATGTTCTTGAATGCATTCATCTTCATCTTCTATTTCGGGAACAGCAATGGGATGTTTTTCGCGTCCCAGATCCTGGAAGGTATCCCGTGGGGCATTTTTATCGCCAATGCACCAGCCTACTGTTCTGAGATTGTGCCAATGAGATTGAGAGCTCCAGCGACGCAAATGTTGCAAATGTTTTGGGCCATTGGGTCGATCATTGTCGGCGGGATCACTTATCACTACCAATCCAAGCAGGACTCCAGCGCGTACAGGTTCGTCAGCTCCTGTAAACACCAATGAGGAACACTATGTTAACAATCATTCCAGAATGCCCATTGCACTCCAGTGGATGTTTCCTACTCCTCTCGCGATCCTACTCTTTATTGCGCCGGAATCTCCATGGTGGCTCGTCCGAAAGGGCCGTCTGGCCGAGGCAGAGAAGTCTGTTAGGCGCCTTGGACGGGCGAGTGCGAATGAGAATCCTGCTGACGCAGTCGCGATGATGCGTCGCACAATCGAGCTAGAGAAATCGGAGAAGAAGCCTAGTCTCATTGAATTATGGAAAGGCACCGATCGCTACCGCACATTGATTGTGTGCGGTGTGTACGCATCTCAGAATTTGACGGGCAATCTGATTGCTAACCAAGCAGTTTACTTTTTCAAACGTGAGTCCTGCCTTTCCCTGTCACCTCAAAGCAGACTAACACCAGCTCAGAGGCCGGTATGGCGTCAAACACCGCATTCGCACTCGGTCTCATCACTTCTGCCCTCCAGTGGATCATGGTCATGCTCTCTTGGATCCTCACCACCTACCTCGGCCGACGCACCATCTATGTTTATGGTCAATTCATCAACTGTGCATTCTTGATTGCGCTCGGTATTGCGGCTTCAATTGGCGATCCTAAGACTACGGCGGCTAGCAATGCGCAAGCATCACTTGGCTTGATCGTCTCCGTTCTGTTCTGCTTGGGTCCCGCCCCTGCTTCATGGGTCATCATCGGCGAGACATCTTCCGTTCGTCTCAGGCCATTGACTACCGGTATTGGACGAGGCGCCTATTATGTGGTCAATATTCCTTGCATTTTCCTTTCCAGCTACATGCTTAACACTGATAAGTGGGACCTCGGCGGCAAGAGCGGCTACGTCTGGGCTGGTACCGCTTTCATCTGCACCGCAATGGCTTGGGTCTGGGTTCCAGAGATGAAGGACAGGTCCTACCGTGAGATTGACATCTTGTTCAGGCGTCGTGTCCCGGCTCGCAAATGGAAGCAGACGGTTGTCGATATCCGCGATGATGAGTAGATGAACATTGTCTTTGGAGAGTCTTGTATGGTAGTGATGGACGTGCTATGTCGCGTATATCTACATATATATCTATATGAACGGCGAAGTGGTTCGTTGATTGTTACGAAGAGTAGCTGTTTGGACTTTTCCCTAGTGATTATGTACTGCGTCAGTGGACGGTATTGACTAGAGAGCAAAGCGTAGATATGACATAGCTCGTTATTTGTCTTCGGAACAAGAAGTATGCCTGTAGATTGTTATCTCGTGATGTCTTAGATTTATACAAGTTTCGGAGACGTCTGATAGAATCGAAAAGCACACCGTTTTCTGCAGATATGGGTGATGCCTATGCTTTCTGCAATGCCTACAGTATGTCTGTGTTCAGCCTCGTTTTAAAAACGCTTATTATTGATGATTCTACTGGACAAATCAGTGCCTGCTGGGAAAATGACATGGCTCGTCTGTATACGTCGATGTGACCAGGCAATAGGACAGCCTTCTCTCTTGCTGCTCTGCACTAACAAGGCTGTGGAGAAGGAAAATCACCAATCTGCGTCCAGATACACCAGCCTCGTGAGCAATGCAGCCTTACTCTCCAAGAGAATCATTTAGTGAACTAAGTTTTAATAGCTGCCTCCCAGCTTTAGGTTCCAGAATCTCTTTACAATCCTCAATCAGTCCCTCCTCCAGCACCATACCGCGCCTATCTGAACAGTGAGTTTGTACCTGTCACTGGCCCTCAAGACCATTGATACTGAGCACAGCGTACATTCAGAACAATACTCAACCATCCATGGCAGGTCCCTCCTAAATGTTTGTGCTGCAAGAACTGGGTAGACGGATATACGGATGACCTGTGCATGGGAATTGAGCAGCGACCCCAGACGAAGCAAAAGGCATTGATAGTCCGCACCGGAAGAATCACGGCGATTATGTGAGTTTATGCTTCGGGGAGCATTCTGAGTACGGAGAATATGGAAATTGGATTCGTGGAGCCAGACAGGCGCTCGTTGACTAGAGGTGAAGAGTGGTGAGCTGAATACGTGGATTCGACTCGAGTCAGGCGATGTTGTTGGAGCAGTGTCGTTGAAAGCGATGTACGGGGATGACCTATACCCGGCTACACCGAATGACAAGACTTATCTTGATAGTATGAGCAATAGATATCTGACAAAAGAGTACAAATACTGACCTGTCTTGCTTCCCCGGCCATGCATATAATCCGGCTCTATGCGCCCTTGTTCGCAACGGAAAAACGACTCTTCCCCCTAAGAATATGCCCAAAGAAATAAACGCCAATATTTCTCCCACGCAGACCACACAGCAGCAATCCATGAGTTTCATTTCCCATTCGACGCCAAGATTATAGTACAATGGCTGCGGCCACAAAACTCCCGCGAATGCCACCGAGCACCTGACGAACCCATTCCCGCTAAACAGCGACGCCGTGTACTGAGGATACGCCATCGTGATATAGACAACGATACGCTGGATGATAATCACCACGTTTCCGGGAGACCAACATCGTTCCTATCGTTGGCTCGATCCAGTGGATATCTGGTCGCGCAGTCCAGGCAAATATGAACAAGCCCGAAGGCACGAGGATCGACGCGACCAGAGCGCAAGTTATCCCGGCGAGGCAAACAGCAATGATGACTGATATGAAAAAGAGGCCTATTTTGCCCAGAGTCATATTGTAAGTCGACCCATAGACGAGCGGAAAGAGCTCGAAAAATGAGTAAAATATGGCGTATACAAGACCGCAACAAAAACTGGTAAAGGCAATGGAGGGGTCGAGGAAGTTGAGCTTCCAAGGAACGACGAGTGAGCCGTATAACCGGGCTCTCATGTGCGTTTTTTCTGCTTCGAGCTCAGAGCGTGCTCTGTAATCATCTCGCCCGGATAATCTGCGGATACGTTGGGTTCGTCGGAGGAATAAGCCGTCTTGCAATACCCAACATCAAGGTTCGTGGAGCAACTGTCCATTCTGATATTACGACGTAGCCTGGTACTAACTTTGAAGGTTATTGATGGTCCATCTGGAGCTCGGGGTGAGATCTTTGGTGAATGGGTGCCAGCTGCGTTTACCGTTAGGTGTTAGTTTAGGAGCAACATGGGACATTGAAATTCTCCAGGGGATGGGCGAGCTTCTTGCAGAGGAGGCATGTCACTTTGAATGCATCCAGCGAGATACTGTCTGATATTCTTCGCCGTGAATGGAATTGGAATGGTCTGGTAATCAGCGACTGGGGGGCCACAAACACCGTAGGCCCCTCGCTCAAGGCAGGTATGGACCTTGAGATGCCGGGTCCTCCTCTGAAACGGACCGAAGAGGCTGTCAAAGAGGCCATAAAAAATGGTGAGGTTTCAGTTGAACAGGCTGAGGGATCAGCGCGGCGCCTCTTACATCTTCTACAGAGAGCAGAGCGATTCGAGGACGCATCCGATGTGGCTGAGGTCTGTTTGAACAAGCCAGAGCATGCAAGAAGCTCCGACATGCTGCTAGATCCGGCCTTGTGCTTCTCAAAAATGAGAACCAGGCATTACCGCTCCGACCACTAAACCCACCAAAAAAGCTGGCTATCGTTGGTCCGAACGCAAAGCGGACAGTAGCTGACGGCGGAGGGAGCGCTTACATCAAGGCGCCATACTGGGCTTCTGTTCTTGAGTCTCTCAAGGCTGAGTTTGGTCCTCGAGGAACAGATTGTCCATCATGTGGGGTCCAAGGTAAATTGTACCTCCCGACGGCATCTTCGGATATATGCCCGCGATCCGGACACTGGTGTTGGAGGAGGTGTAGTCGATTGGTTTGACGGGCATGATACCACTCAACCGCCTGTTGCTTCACGCCATATGTAAGGCACCTTATTAAAAGTTCATTTGCATGAGCTAACAAGCTGCAGCGACGATCTCTACTACATCTCGTACGGTGACATCCCGCCCGAAAGCGGGTGACGAACTACAGCTTCCGAGTCCGCACCACTCTTACGCCACAGACATCTGGCAGACACACGCTGTCTCTTGCAGGTATAGGGCCTTCAAAACTGTTTGTTGATGGGAAAGAATTGGCCTCGGAGTCCGGCAAGAGACAGCCGGACGGCGAACTCTTTTGCACCTATGGATCCGACCCGACAAACTGTCCTTGCTTTCGCTTCACCTGCATCCAAACCACGACTCTCGCGGCCAGTCAAACAGCTCTGCGCATTTTTGAAAACTCAGAGATAAAGGCTGGAGAGGCTTGTGTTGCCGAGCTCGAGATTGACGCTTATAGTCTTGGTGTGTTCGATGCACTGGTTAACCGGTGGGCTATCGATGCTGTCGCGGAATTTGACATTGTGGTCAGTACACAAACCCTGGCGATGCGATTGTGGTTGGCCAAGCTAGGGTTTCAAAAGAAATCACTTTGGTGCATACTATATAAGAGGCTGTTCTCAAAGGATCCATTGTTCTTCCCACTGGCCGTCAATTAGCACTATTACTCGCCTGGTCTACATTTATAGTTGTCATGACGTATATGTGCATAGAAACGTGAACAAAAAATGGCATGATTCGTATGACGGTATCCGCAGGAGAAAATGTGTGGAGGATTCTATGCGAGTTCCGATAGCTATAGCTGGCGAAGGGCGAAAGCTTGGTGAGGATTGGCACAGATTCCCGCTACTAATTGAGGAAGCATGATTAATCTGAAGCCTGAAGTACAATGTACAGTATTCCTCTAGTGCAAGGATACTGCATAAGACGAGACATTTCCTGAGGAAAGTTGTCGCGTGCGGGATAGGTATGTCTGCTGTGTTTACTGCCCACTACACAAGCTACCATAGTGCAAGAGCAACTCAATGTGCATAAGTCAGGTGGCAGATCGTCTCACAAGCATCACAGGATGGCCCAACGAGAAACTTTCATGCCAATGCAGGAAATAGGCTGACCATGTCTGACCCTCGTGCCGAAGAGAATCGTCGGAATAACTGGGTCCATTCCGCACGAGCGAAAAGGCAGTCCAGCTCTCTTACTGGAGAAGAGCATATTTTTGGATATTACCGGTGCCCCTCGTTCCGGGTGGCCAAGTCCAGATTGGAAAAGCCGTTAATCGCTCCGATTTGGGATCCAGCCCAACCGCTGATTGCATTCGATCACAATGGCTGCTGGGCAGCTAAGTCAGACCACACCATTTCTCAGCTTCAAGGCTAAGCTGGATGCTAGTCATATATTTCTTGAAACGCACAGTTACGCGCTTAATGTCCTCAAATCGTAGAATTGCTCTGCTTCAACCCATCAGTGGTGGCGATAAAATCGCCGACGGGAGACCTCCACCTAGAACGCTGAGGAGGTGATCGATGATGAAAAGTGCCAGCAGTAAGGCCCGGATTGCCGCTCGTAGCTCGTTTCGACACCAACTTACAAGGCCTCTGTCCAGGTCTAACCTCCATGAGGGTCGGTTGGATTTGTATGATCGACGAGCACACCATCGATGTATATAACATCAATGTGGGCCCCGATCGCGCAATGCCCGAGATCCAAACTAGCAGACCGGCCAAATTATTGGACCATTCCTGGTTAGACTTCTTGACTTTTTTCTAGCATCTTGCTTCTCGGGCGAGAGTCCTATATCTGGACGGCTTTTCTGGGGTTCCCTGGTCCGGGCCCTTTCGCCCGGGGAAAGATTAGCACTCAATCATCGCTAAACCAACTGATCATGGAGCACCAAGTGGTGGGAGCCCTCATGTCATCTTCTGCTCTAGTCCAGTGAATTCTTGGTGTTCTCCAAAAGTGCCCGGGTTCGACTCTACTATGATCAAGGGCCGGAAAACACGAGAGAAAAGCCCGCTAGCTCACCAAAGGCTTTAGTAGGGCTGATTCTAGAGATCAATGAACCCCTGGGGTCGGAACCCTGGATTATCATGCAGGCTGCTCGTGAAATGACTAGCAAAGCACCTCATCTCCTGCATTGATCAAGTCATTGTGGATCATATCTTGCTCATGAGCTCTGATCCTGTACCCCTCACCCCGAAGGCCATGATCAGTCTCATTTAAGCATACATTAGTCCGTCTGTTCCCACGAGCTTAGTAGCTGAGTTTGAACTGCAATTATTGGTGCTGTCAACCTCCCATCCTTGCATAACAGTACTGATTGACCGATGGTTGGCCGTGCTCTTCTCTGTGCGCTACGCTAGCATCACAGAATGGCAGAGACAGCGGTTCAACCGCCGCTGTCGCAGGCGGTTGGGTACATTGTCGTCGTCCTCATCGGAGCCATCATCGCTCTGGGTATGCAACCGCCGCAATAAAAGCTAGCCGCTGAAGCTGACTTGGAGTAGTGATGATGTTGGTTACCAAGGTGCTCAAAAAGACAACTGGGGAAGACAACAAAAAGACCGAGATGTATGCATTCACCCTCGTCGGGGCGTCCTATACTTGCTGATACTGATATATTGCAGGTTTATGACTGCCAATCGAACCGTCCGGACTGGTCTCACTGCCTCAGCTGTTATCTCGGTTCGCCTCTCCCTCGTCCAGTCTGTTCTCAATTTCGTCTAACAAAAGCCCCTAGTCCTGGTTATGGTCAACTCAGCTGCTCGGCTCTTCTTTCACCGGCTACGACTATGGCGTTTCTGGCCCCTTCTGGTTCGCTGCCGGTTGCAGTCCCATGATCGTCTTCTTCGCCCTAGTGGGAATTTCATGCAAGCGCAAGATCCCAGAGGCCCACACCTCGCTCGAGGTGGTTCGCATTCGATACGGTATATTCGAGCCCTTATCGCTGTGGCTGCCACAGGCTAAACGCTCTCCCAGGCCACATTGCCCACGCTGTCTTCATGGTTCTCTGTCTTGTGAACAATATCTTCGCCAGCGCCAACATGCTTCTCGGTGCATCGGCTGTGATCTCGGCAATGTAGGTTCTGGAGTAGACCGTCAATCTGAGCCTAGCCAGCTGATTGCCACAGCACCGGTATGCATATAATCGCCGCAACATTCCTGCTGCCCGTCGGTGTGACTGTTTATACATTTGTTGGAGGCATAAAAGCAACGCAAGTCTTTTCCTCGCAATCTCTTGGCAGATCAAGGCTAACGCTCTAGCAGTTTCCTTACCGACTACTTCCACACAACCATCATTCTCATCATTGCCTGCTATTTCTCAGTCAAGGCATTCCAGTCTGACCAAATCGGCTCGGTTGGCAACTTGTACGAGCTTCTCAAATCGGCTGGCCAGCGGCACCCTGTCTCTGGGAACCAGGATGGAACGTATTTAACCATGACCTCCAAAGATGTGAGCTTATCTGTTTCGGCGCCAAGATCGCGAAGGCAAACTAACCCTATCTTAGGGAATTCTCTTCGGGATTCTGCACACCTGCTCCAACTTTGGTCTTGTGATTGTATGACAAACCCGTTCATGTCGCGATTGAGTGCTAACTTATGCAGATGGACACGAGCTATTTCATCAAGGCGTTCTCAGCCTCGCCCAAGGCAGTTGTCCCAGGATACGCGATTGGAGGCGCCATGTACTTCTCTATTCCATGGGCTCTCGGGACGGTGATGAGCTCTGTTGCCCTGGGGTTGGAGAACCAGCCCAATTTCCCAACCTACCCTCGAGTCAGTGTCGCTTGGACCATTATAGCTATATCGTCTTCCTTACTGACATGTGCTATAGAGAATGACTTCCTCTGAGGTCAGTGGTGGTCTTGTTCTCCCGTACGCCGCCATGACCATTGCAGGCAAAGGAGGAGCTGCAGCGGTCCTTCTCATGATCTTCATGGCTGTGACATCGACCCTATCTGCCCAGGTGATTGCCGTAAGCTCCATCCTGAGTTTTGACGTATATCGCGAGTACTTTAAGCGATCTGCGACGGACCGAGATGTAATCCGTGCCAGCCACCTTGGCGTCATCTTTTTCGCGGCCTTCTGCGCTGGATTCAGTACGATGCTACACTACGTGGGCGTCGATCTCGGCTGGACACTGTACATGCTTGGTAGGGCATTCAAATCCCAAAGCTAGACCTCACTGACTGACGATGACTGCTACTATTACAGGCGTGGTTACCTGCCCAGGAATCTTCCCTATGGTCTTCACCGTGCTCTGGCGCCGACAGAGCAAAGCTGCTGCCATTTTGTCGCCTATCCTGGGATTAGCAACTGGTCTAGCCGTCTGGCTTACCACTGCCGGTCATTTCGGAGGCGAGGTGACCGTCGCTACCACTGGCCAAGTGCTACCGTGCGTCTATGGCACCGTGGCCTCGGCCTTCTCGCCCATCCTCTACTCCGTCCTGATCACGCTTATTCGCCCACAGGATTATGATTGGAGTGATTTCAAGAAGGAGAAGCTGTCGCTGGAAAAACTCGAGAGCGATTTGACCACAGTGCACCATGAAACACGCGACTCCACAGCAGGGAGCATTGAGGACGGAGGCGTGAACAGCGCTGCTGTGAAAGCACAGGAGCTGAAGCGATGGGGTCGGATTGCAGCCTTCTGGGCGGTCGCGACATTCTTGGGCCACTGGGTGCTGTGGCCACTTCCCATGTATGGCTCGCACTATGTGTTTGGCAAGGGGTTCTATATTGCTTGGGTAGTGGTTGCCATTATCTGGCTTTGGGCAACAATGTTCGTTGAGACGCTCTACCCCATTGTCGACGGGGGTTACCAGCAGATTTTGCAGGTCTACCGAGGCCTTCGTGGACGACAGCCATTGCCCGCCGTTGCAAAACCTGGAGGAGAGTCTGCGGATGGTTCAATAAGTGATGGCGCGCAGGGCGAGCAAGTTAAGGCTTAAATGTCTCGCTTTGCAAGCAGTCGAGTGCGAAAATAGTCACATAGATATAATAGATGTACCTCGATTGGACAAGATTCGCTCTTCTATTTCCGCAGCACTCTTCATTAACCTTCGAGTAATACTATAGTCTCAACACAGCACCTTCTGATGATGAACCCTAATGGAAGACCAGTGTAGTCTTGAACCAGCATCCCTGCTCCAACGCACCCGCGGAACCGCACAGCATTCTTCATTGCGAGCGCAGCCATAAATGACTTTTTCGAATACTCGCACTGACCCCTGAAAACATAGGCCAGCATCACTCTGAACAACTTGCTCGTCCTTTCCCATGTCGCGAGGTTTTGATATGGGCAGAAACGGGGACGAAGATCCTCAGGGCTCGGTCAATGCAGATCAGTGGGGATTAGTTTGCGTGGTATTGCATCATTTTCCGCTAGTACGCTGGCTGACACGGAATGCATTTCTCCTATTAATCACCTTGATTGTTTTGGAGTATCAATTACGAATTTCTATGGCAAGCGACTACGACATCAGTACCTATATCCTTTAACGGCTGCCCAGTGCGCCAACACCGCACACTATCTGTAAAAAAACCACGGTGGTCCCGGATTTGTTGAAGTTCTGCGCATGAAATGCTTGAAGCTGATATAGAACTTGCTCTAAAATACTGACACCCAACGACCACCAGAGCGTATATTGGAGAGTCAAGCACACTCCCCCTAACAATGATATTGGTAGGCCAAAGTCTCCTGCGGTAACAAACTGATAGCTGGGGGTTGCGAGTACTGTGCATCACACGACATAGTCCAGACTTCGTATCATTCTTTTATAGGTACATCAAGTACAATATCCTCGTTCATGGCCCGTAACTGGGGTTCCAGAAGGGGCATACTGAACAGTTATTACGCAGCAGACGCTAATAATACAGCCCTGAAAAATGATGAAAATGTATTCAATTCCATTTATACGAGATGCAGAGCCTGTCTGTTCACCTCGGAGGATTCTAGTCTGACCAGAATCGGTCAATCGACTGTAGGTATCTAGTCTATCATGTTTGAATTCCCACAATATCAGAGGCCCAAAGGATGGAGCCCAACCGTTCGGGCCCCAGGAGCTGCGAAATCTCCTTGACCAGGCGGCATCCCCAGTCGCCCATCCACCATCGATCACGGAGATGATGAAGAACCGCACAGTAATGTGCGAAGATGGTAAGGGCCAGCGGTTGCTGCTCACGGACTAGGTCGAGGTATCGAGATGGGAGGCGGAACAGCCACCGCAGAGCAATCATGGTCGGTTCGCCCCCTTTACTGAGCATTTCTAGTGATCGGTCAAGTTTTGAAATCGCGTCGTCATAGATGCTGGTTTCGTGAGACGGGTCTTTCTTTGCGCTGGCGTTATTGAGATTTCGCATGGCAAGTATAGTCAGGGTATAAGTGCTTGGAAGCTGGTGGTAGGGGTCAGTTTGGGTGAAGAGGGCCTTCAGTTCGCCCCTTTCGACCTTATCGATCACCTCTGAACTGGACGATAACCCTCGCACAGTGTTGAACATGTCGAGTAGTTTATGCAGTGATGGTGACGACGTTCCTTGTTCATCATCCTTTCGCGGACTCGATTTATCCCCGCCTTCGGCCAGCGAAGCGGACGCCAGTTCATACATCAGCAGAATACTGGCGGTAGAAAAGGCCGCGTTGCACCGAGACCCAGAGGGCTTTTCGGCAACCGGGGTGACCGCAGCCACAGCTTGACTGTAGTGCGCATCAGCCTCCTGCAAGTAAGCCTTCCGCTTGTCCGAGCCAGCTTCGCTGGTATATGCAAGCTGGATAGCGGACAGAGCCAGCGTGCTGTGGCGCAGCGCTGGGTATCGGTCCGACTCGCGCCGGATGAGCACCTGCCATGACTGGTCTTTGCTCTTATTGTGTATTAGCGATCGCTCGGTTGAGGAGCGCCAATTATCCCACAGCCGTACATCGCCCAGACCCGAGCCTTGCACGTGGCAGGACTCGGGCTTCTCGGGGGCCTCGGCGCACTCATCGTTCCGTGACTCGGAGGAGGTGTTTGATTCGGTGGAAGTATTTGACTCGGTGGACTGTGACGAGGTTGACGTAGAACTAGCGTTCGACTGGCGGTGATAGATAGTAGGAGAAGGGGAGGAGTAGACGGGAGATTCGGCGGCCGCGGCGGCCTTCGTCCTGTAGGGGGCTGGTTTCTGGTCACGATAACGACACGTCAAGTGCTGGGACTTGCATTCGTCGCACTGGGGACGGGCCTTGGAACACTTCGCGGAAGGGGGCGGTGTTAGCAGCAATCCTGGCGGGGGGAACAATAATGACGGGAGGAGACAAGACAAGATGAAAAGCATACCTCCATCTGGCCCTCGGCACATTGGGCGCATTCGAGCGGTGACTTGCGAAGTCGTCGCTGAACAGGCATAGCAGCTGCTGACAGTCGACGGGGTCCGGCCTGCGTTCTAAGCTGGCATCGACATCGCCTTAAAGGGGATCATGTCTTGCGCCGGGGGCAGCAGTCGATAATCACAGGCACTCGTCACGACCTTGGGCAGTTCAATTCATGTCCACGGACAGGAAAGCGCGAGTTTTGGGCCGGACTGCAAACACCAAGAAGGCACAGCAGGCTGGGCAAGAAAGGGGCGATTGAAGGAGGATTGATGGGGGGGGTTGTGCGCTGAGTCTGTGACTTGTCGTCCAAGGCGCTGATCAGTGGGACCCAGACCAAAGGAAGAAAATTGGCCCAAGAGTCCAAAGACCCCCTTGCCAATGCCAAGCGCCACACGCATGAGACATAATCCATGGTTCATGGATGCCGTTCATAATCTCCGTTCAGGTTTTGCTGGGAGGGGTGACTGGGCCTCAATGCGCAAGCGTCGCCGTAGCCATGGCAGACCAGTGTCGGGGCCTCGATGGCTAATGGGTATCGGGGTACTACTCCGAGTACTATTGCTCGAAAATGTGCCTGAGCGCATGGAACAGGTCGAATTTGCCAGTCAGGTGCTCGATCTCGAAATTAAGGACGATAATTCGGGGATTTCCGGCTGGAAAAAGCCAGATAGTAAAGCGACTGCACATAGTGAGTCTTGACAGCTCGATATAGACTCTAAAAAAGAAATAAACTCCGCTCAGCGTTGCATACAATGAATTTTGTGGTTGAACTGGTTACACGATGTGAGCCTAGGTGTCACAGATCGGATCGCGCCGCACAACATCGATCAACCTAGCGTGGGCGAACTACTAAGCGACAACTCGAAAAAGAAAAGCCTCGGTAAATGTCCACCCGTCGAGTTCGGTGGCGCCGACTATTGGCTCAAAGCGAGCAAGGGTCCCGCTTGTCCAAAGTCTCTGTTAATGCACTAATCCGTTTTAGGGAAATGCATGACACAACCAGCTACCAGCACCAATGGGGTCAGTTCAAGCTCGCGTGGACCAGTGGATAAGGACTTTTTTTTTCTCCTGCATGGCTCCATCACTGAAAACAATCACAGCAATCAAATCATTCAAAAATGAATTCGAGACCCAGACCAGCCGAAGCGATGCCGTCTGCCATGGAACGTGGCGCACCGGTCTCCTGCCAGGCTATCCCGCGTCACCAAAGCAGCCTCCGCTGTGTCAGGCTTTCTTAATCAGCCACTGAGCCGGCTAGCCATTGGCGCTGCGCCTTTGCATCAGCTCCCGAATTACCGGGTTCCAACCGTGGTTTGCCCAGGGCCAGGGGAAATCCCATCCCACCTGGTTGACAACCTGATTGTTCCCCGACTCTGCTTGGTTCCTGGCCGTGGTCTCCTTCGCACTCGAGAATCCGTGAATCATAGTAATAAGAATAATTGATCGGCCAGAGAATGAGGGCGGCTCCCAGTATTTGAGCCCAGCACGGCCCCAACTGGCGATGATCCTCCACAGGATCGACGTTGTACAAAGATCTTCTATCGATTCGTCCAGCTTCCTTTTCCGTTTTCGGGGCGCTCGACAGCAATCATGCTGCTGGAGCTCGATGTCTCCCTCTTCTCGATGGCCGCCCTCGTGGGCACCCTCGTCTGCATCGTCGTCAAGCTATTCGAGACGTCTCCAGTCCCCAAGGATATCCCATGGGCTACTGAAGAAGCAGAACGTCCTCCGCCGCGCCGCCGAGCGCTTCATCGGCGTCAATCCCATCAGTTTCATCCAGGAGGGGTATGAGAAGGTCAGTCATGCGCCGTGGTTGCAGTTTCCCCCCCCCCCCCCCCCCCCCCTATCCCACTCTTAGGAAAATGCTGACCTGCAGCGCAGTACTCAAAGAACCAGCAGCCCTTTGTTATGCCCAGCGTTAACGAGGGCGATGAAGTGGTCCTGCCCAGAGAGCATTCCAACCTGGTCCTCTTCGCCAAAGAGTCTGAGTACAGCTTCAAAGCCCACATCTCCGACTTCTTCCAGCTCAAGTACACCAGCTGGCCCCTCGCCTTCGCGGAGAAATACGACTTCTTCGTCAAGCTGGTCAGCAAAGATCTGACTGAGACCCTCAAGTCCGACGCCATTGCAGAGGCCCTCGCCAATGAGGCCCGGGCCTGTCTGTCTGATATCTGGGGCGAGGATGAAGACAACTGGGTGGAGGTTCCCCTGTATTCGGCCATGGAGAAGTCAGCAGCCCCGACTGATTAATGTCCTCGCCATTGGACCCGGCAACAGCCATGATACGAGTCTCCTCAATGCCATGACGAACTGTTCCAACGCCATTGTGTTTGGGGCAAACGTCATCAAAGCTTTCCCTTCCTTTTTACATGGGTACGATCTTCCCCTCCTTCCTTTGTCTCCGCACCCTCATTTGCTGACCCGGCCTAGCATTGTTGGTCCCATTGTCGGTCTAGTGAACCGGTGGCAGGAGCGTGTCTTCCACACCCGCATGAAGCCGCTTATAGAAGCAAGGATTAAGACGCAGCGCGAGGCCGTCGACAAGGCTGCGCTGCAGGAAAACCTCAAGGCTCAGGTAAGATTTCCAGCCGGTCTCATTCGAATCGAACAGTCTAACGTCTTTGCAGGGCAGTCTCCTTGACATGCTCATCAATGCCGGGCTTCGCAGCAAATGGCCGGTGGAGGTCGAGACGATGTGGCTGGCGTATAGGATCTTCATGATCAACTTTCCTGGAGTTCACACCAGCGGCATCTCCGCCACCAGCGCTCTGCTCGATATCTTGAGTTTCCCTAGCGAAGAAGGTCTCATTGACATGCTCCAAGCCGAAATCCAAAACATTGCCGCCAGCAGTTGTGGGAAATGGACTGCTGCCGAGCTGGAACAAGCATCATTGCTTGATAGCGCGATCAAAGAGAGTCTCCGGTTTAACGGCATCAACGCTCTTTCTCCCACCCGAATGGTATGCTCTTCCCAATCTTACCATGTACATCAGCTAACACTGCTCCAGGTCGTTGCACCAGAGGGTACCACGCTCCCTAACGGTCTCTTCCTCCCATACGGAACCAAGATCGGCATCCCGCAATACGCCGTCCACCGCGACAGCGACCTATATCCCAATCCCGACCAATACAATCCTTACCGTTTCTATACACCGGGTGCCAGCCCCGCTCAGCTGCGCGAAAGTTCAATGACGAATACGAGCGAGTCCTATGTCGTCTTTGGTCACGGCCGCCGGCAATGTCCCGGCCGGTGGATCTTCGCCCACATTTTCAAGCTCCTAATCGCCGAGATGCTTCTCAAATACGAAATAAAGCCCTTTCCTACACGGCCCAAAATTCACCGTAAGTGTCTCAAACCTCGTTGTTGGTTCGTGGACTAACCCTGACAGGATGGGGACGCTTCCAACTACCGCCCCTAACAACGAAGCTGACTGTCCGACGCAGAAAAGACACTGCCTAACCTTTCCTATACCATAATCTTTGCCTGGACTTAATTCATCAGGCGATCTTCCGTTCTCTGTAATTATTTCTGTTTGTATTATATAGCGATCGTTTGGATAGAGGATATATTAATGGCCCCCGGCTGCCGGAGCCGCGCGATGATACCTTGGGTGGCAAAATGATCAAGTTGACTTGAATAGTCCATT
The DNA here is from genome assembly GCF_000011425.1 of Aspergillus nidulans FGSC A4. NCBI lineage: Eukaryota > Fungi > Ascomycota > Eurotiomycetes > Eurotiales > Aspergillaceae > Aspergillus > Aspergillus nidulans. The sequence continues at coordinate 4,413,583 of NC_066263.1, read as the reverse complement.
GATAAGTGGCATCAATTGGAAAGCTTTTGTGTCTGATTATACTCTTTGTGCGGCAGTTGTAACCTGTTGGCTGATATATATATTTCCGCCCTATTGCAGTAAACCAGTCTGAATGGACAGCTTGGCTCTTGAGACAAGTAATCTATTTTCTTTTACCATGGCGGTCTGTTTCTCTAAGTCCATCGCCATCTTAGCAAGTACTACTATGCTGCAGATGGTCACTCACTGCATTACTTAGCCATAAATTGTGCATCTTTGATGGCTCAACTTGGCTTCGCCAGGTCTCAACCCGGTTCCGAGGCCTCCGTAATGTTCTATATCAATTGTATAAACGCGCTGCGATGCATGATTTGCATCTAGGGTTGGCGGTATGGCTCGCTTCAGTCACCAGAATGGCGCTGGATCACGTTCGGCATGATGTGATCCGGACGGAATACGAGGTCGCCGAAAACGGCGTCACAGTACCATCCTAAAACGGAAAGACGTAGACTACCAATGTTGCGGTTCGTGCTGATTGACAACACGAAAGTGTCATGGAGCACAATTGCAGCACTACTTCATGCCCTTCGTATGCCGGGAACCTCGAGGTGGAGGACGTCCGTCCTCACTAGTGAGGTGAGATGGCGGAGACAAAGGGGGATTTCCAGGATATCTGGTATTCAAATAATCTCATAGTATGATTGTCTCCTGATCAATATATGCATTGGAGAACTGGAGAGCAAAGAGTATACCGAATTCACAACAGAGTCAAATCTAAAATGGACTTTCGACATACGGCGGTATCCCTGCCTGGTTGCCTGCCTGGTTCAGTGATCACGATGTCAAGGGCATTTTCAATAAGGCATGAGATAGAAGAGAAACAGTACCGAATGTGCAGGAGCGTCGAGATTGTAGGTTAAATCAATATATGAAACCCAGTCTGCCCTAATGAGCGGATGGGACGTAGCTATTTGTGCAAACCCTCATTCAGGTGCAACCAGTCAACATCAATCGAGTGTGCTTTGACCCGTTCTTGTTCAGCTCTATACTCAATGATGTTTCTGCAATAAGAGCTATTGTGTCTGAAGTTTCTGCAAGCTATCTACCTGAACAGCTGCGGCCATCTTTATCCTTGTCATGTTGGATGAAGAACGGCCGAGTTCTGAACATGACGGACTCGTCTACCAATATAGAAGTTGATATATTGCGTGAGCTGCAGAGAGTTCAATAATAATTTTGCAACCAGAAATAGATGAGTTTTCGTCACTGGGGTGACTACTAGTCTATGTCTCGATTTATCAATTGCTGCACCAGATAACTGTACTAGGGCACGGAGTCCGACTGGGTTGTCGGGCTCTATAAAGACAAGACAAGCAACGCAGACTATGCTGGAAGGAGATCAACTCTCTACCTTACGATGGAGCGGTTGTACACTTCTGGGTGTAGTCAGTACACCTCTAGTACTCGGGATGAGTGCCAGGCCATGGCAAGAGTAGGTAGTTTTGCAACCTCGCAACTATTTTGTCTCCTCTTTATTGCCTGCGGCTTCCTCCATCGATATGTTTTTACTTCATCTCGTCTTAGCACGCTCTATGGACCGAACTACTCTACGCTCCCGTCGCAAGACAAAGGCCATCTGCGACTAGTACATGTCGGGATAGTAATGAAGTTTGTTGCGGTGCCAACCATGATAATACCGCTATGCATCGTCAACCTGGGTGGCTACACGTGGTCCGCCACGTTGGAGCCTGGCGTTACCCTCCTGGATCTCACTAGTCTGTCTGGCTGTTCTTTGGCGGCATCAGCATTATTTGACCTCGTCTTCGACGATGGGATAAGGCCGCTATATATCGGCCATCATTTGGCAATGCTCCTGGCCACACATGGCACAACTGCCCTCATCATGACCCTCCCCATCAACAATAAGATGCGGATGCTGGGGCTCTTTCAGGCCTACAAGGTCGGACTGACATGGGGTAGGCTGTCATCGAGAAACCTCCGTTCCTCATGGCTAACGCAGCGGCAGTTCTCTTCTCCAGTCTCGGAAGCACAGTCTCCAGGCTAACTTATCTTTTTCGCAAGCTCTTTACATGCGAGCCCAATACTCTGCGCCGACTCTTCCTGATCAACTTTGTGACTTTCTCCTCCGCCACGATCCTGGAGGCGATTACAATGGCCTATCTCCTGCTCACAAGATGGGACCGGCTCCCGACGGACGTGGCTGTTATCATGTCTTTGTTCCAGATACTGTTCACGACAACAAAGTGGAAGACTGTGGGCAGGCTGTTCGGGGTGTACAACAGCCACAAGACAGAAATGAAGAGGCTCCGCCGCGTAAGGAAATGGGAGGAGGAAAAACTTAGGAGATAATTGAGTTGCTTTTTAGCGATCCTCTACTTGTATCTAAAGCCCGGTCGATCGCTGCTTTACCTGTTGTCTTCCCAAAATCAATCTTAGATAGTCTCTCGAAGCGTTCCTGTATGGCCTGGATAGCGTCCCACAAGATGCAGGACGTACCACATCTCATCCCCAGCATCGTGGATTGGCTATTACAGGATCTTACGGGACCTTCAGATGACATGCGGTGAATATGGTAGCCAGCTACGTCTGCGGAAAAATCTACATTTCAAGAAATACTGTTCTTACATGACCAAGGGCGCAAGCATGAGCACTCAACGTAAACTACTGCGCACTCGGCGCTTCTCTACTTAATGACCTAGCTATGCGGAATGCGTCTAAAAGACCGTATATTCTGAGTATAAGCCGGATTAACTTGATTTCACCATCTAACCATCTACACCATCTAAGGAGCGTCGGATTAGACGTAATTACCAGCATCAGCCGTCAAATAATATAAAGAAATGAAGGTCTGCTTCTTCCAATCTAGCTCTATAGGTCGGTTTAAATACATAAGAAATAATAAGCAACCTAGCCTAATACGGCAGTTGGAAGAGACATAACTTTTGAACCTGGAAATAACTGAAGTCTCTGCATAAGCATCGGCGAGCCGGAGCTTGCAGTTCCGATATCCAAATAGGAAGGTCCCATATATGGCTAGCTGTCACATACGGTCGACACCATCTTAACCAACGACATGATCTATATAATACGTATCGTTGTCAGGTGATTTTGAGTCACTAAGGGCTTATTCTAATACTGATTTGTATATTTCTGGACATTCATTCGCTGAATGCATCTTAGCAGGAAGAGGAAGAGGACGAGAAAGCAAACGATATGAAAAGTTTACCCCATATTCTACTTGCAAATCCGCATAATATTCCCCGTTAGGCGACCAATGGCCAGTATTAGTCATTTCAACCTAGATTCGGGCATTTATCTATATCTTTCCCAACCATCTGTAGTCCCCGCATTTCGTCATCACCGTCATCCACCTCCCCTGCGCTCCATCTAAACCATCTAACACCACCGGCTAGTCAAATATGGCAAATAGTGGCGTAGCCGCAGACGAGCTGCCGACGGTTGAGACTCAGAATCAGATTTCCGGCTACACCCTCCTCGACCGCAATGGCAAAGAGATCTTGTTCCGCGAGGTCTACAGTCATCCCGATCGTACCTTGGTTGTCTTCGTCCGGCATTTCTTCTGTGGGGTATGTTCCGTCTAGTTAAGATCATGGTCTACCTCAGTAACTCAGTAACCGGGGCAGAGTTGTCAAGAATACCTTCAGCGTCTGTCAACCACCGTGACCCCTGAGGTCCTGTCCGGCTTGCCAGGCAGCACATCCATCGCCATCGTAGGCTGCGGCGATCCCAGCCTGATTGAGGATTACGCTGCGCACACGAGCTGCCCGTACCCCATGTACTGCGATCCATCGCGTAAGCTCTACGAGACTCTAGGGATGGTCACCACCTGGGAGATCGGCCCCCAGCCTGGCTACATCTCCAAAGGACTCCCGCGCCTGGTGGTAGATGGCATCTGGCAGGGGCTGAAACACATATGGGACGGGAAAATCCTCAAGGCCGGCGCCGCAGAGCAGCAGGGCGGCGAGTTCCTTTTCGAACGAAGCAACGATGGTGAAAAGCGCATCAGCTGGTGCCACCGCATGCAGGGCTCTTGGGGCCATACCGAGATCCCGGCGCTGGTCGACATTATCCACGGTCGCAAAGCGGACGAACTGACTACGGCGACAGAATAGCGGGCGAGACTTGCTCTATTTTTTTTCTTCTCGGCTGGCTTTGTACCTATTTCTGTATCATCGTCGCTTGCGGCATCTCTACTTGACAGATTGAGAATATAAATTGTTCAATTGCACAGCTGATCGTTAGGCAAACTGCATCATCATCATCATCACATTCATCATCAATTTCTCCTTCTACAGCCGGGACCCAGTGTGCTCGGGCAGGTGCGTCGCCAGCAAGCGTCGCGCCTTCGCAGCAGGGTCAGAGCTCCAGGTAAAGGCGATCATGTCGGGGGGGATTTGGGCGTCGGGGACGTAGCGCCGCAGCTCGTCTAGCATCTCTGCGCGCCGCTCATTGGGCTTCTGGGACATAATCATGACAGTGATCGAATGGTCGTAGCGTGTCTTATTGTAGACTGCAAGCAGTTTGGGCACTTGAACCGGGGTCGTATCTGGGGCGAAAATGGCCCCAAGAGCCGCGCCATCCTCGATTGATTGTGCGCCGCCCTGGCCCTGGTCTTCACTGGTGAGAATGGCGTTGACACGCGGTTCAGGACTGACTTACGTGGAAGGGTCGGATGGGCAGTGTCGCCCAGCAAGGCCAGCTTGCCCTTCACGAATGTCGGCGGGGGCTGGCGCGATGCCAGGCTCCATAACTTGACATCCTCGGCCTGGCGGCACAATTCTTGCAGTTCAGGGCAGAAATCTCGATACGTTGCTAGCATATCTTCCAGGCTTCCGGAGTCAAGCCACGATGAGTACTCGGTTCTGGCCATCGCGTCTGATGGATGGATGCCAGCCAAGTTCAGAAGCGAACCCGCACGACAAGGGTACATGACCAGCCGTCGGTCGGGGCTGGTGAAGACAATCGTCGCGTCCAGCCCGATTTTGTCAAGAAGTGGTGAAGTCAACGAATTATTGCGCAGCTTGCAAACGGGGATGAGACACCTGAAGCAGCTCTGCCCTGTGCTTTGTTTGTTTTGGTCTGTTCCAATGACGGCCCTGACGGTTCTTGACTGCCTCAGTTGTCAGCAGGAGAGGTGTATAATTACGGATAGGATACCATACGTGCATTCCATCTGCTCCTATCACCAGATCGGCGGTGTATACCGATCCGTCCTCAAATGTGACTGCTCCAGCTTCGGCGTCCTGGGCTTGGGATCAGCTACTGTAAAAATGCAGGGCCCGCAACGTAACCGACCACAGTCGCGACACGAGAGGCCAGCCGAATCTGAACTCGCCGGCCATTGACTTCCTTTGCGGCCGCAGCGCGCAGCGCGTTATGCAGGTCCACCCGATGGGTCAGCAACCAGGCATCAGAGAGGTTGAGATGCTCCGGTAGTCTTGGGCCGCCTGTGCTCCGCACATATCAGCCTCGTGTACGGGGATCGGCAATGATAGATGACAATGAAACCAACCGCAGTCGTTGAGATGAAGTTCCCCTGTGCATCCCAGACCTTGATTGCGATGCATTCAACCGCCTGCAGGGCTTCCATGTCCACCTCCCACGATTGTAAGATGCGAGAAGCGTTGGGGGCCACATGGATTGCCGCTCCAACTTCATGCAGAAATCGGGACTGCTCGAAGACCTAGAGGGTCAACTATTAGCTCAATTTGACTGCTTGGATGAGCGCCATCTGACGCACAAGAACATCGTGGCCGGCCCGGTTGAGGGCAATGGCTGCCCCCAACCCTCCAAGACCGGCACCGACTACGAGCACTTTAAGAGGCATAGCGGTTTTCTGAATATGCTGAGACCCGTGAAGAGGTCCGGGGCTTGGTACGTAGCTCTTATAGCAGCCACCAGCTCACCAGCCCCCGCTACTAGCCAGCACGAGACATTATCAGTCGGAGCCCTGTCAGTCCGAGCGCCGAAGGCGATGAGCTGATACTTTTGCGTTGTTCTTCATGTTGGGTTCCTCGTCTATCTCTGGCTCTGTTAACCTTGAACATAGAAAGCTCGGCAGGGCAGCTGTCGGGTACCGTTTGGTATGTTCGAACCACACTCCCACCCATATACACCTATATACCCATATACATGCCGGCGCTATACTCGTATCAGAGGCAACTCAGTACGAGGGATAAACCCACGGGTATCTTTTGTGGCTGATGATAGCTGCCCTTGTTCCGCAAATGCCGTATATCCGTTGGACTCTGTCGCAGCTTTATGAAGGAGATTTCCCCAACCTCGGATTTGTTACGTTTTGGGCGCTGAGTCCGAGATCAATCCCCGACACTGCCAATGTTTCATAGAGAGCTGCGATGCTGCGCTCGCCTTCGTTTACACGACACGCAGCAGTCAATGATTGGAGTAGAGGAATTTTCGAGATTTTCTACCTGACAAAATGGCTGCCACCAGCGGCTTGTCAAGGTATTTGCTGCTACAGAAATCTCATACGATCAGGCACACTTGCAGTACCACTCACCTCTACCACCCTTCTACACCTCTCCTCGCCGGAAATATACTGCCAGGCGCCGAAACGTTTTTCTCTGCAACCCCTGCTGAAAAAAGACAGCGGCAGAGGGGTGGGCTGGGCCGATGCCTCCCACATAATGCCTAGCATGCCGCGGCATCTCCATGTAAGTAGAGCACTGCTCCACAAAAATCCTACTATTATTGGTGCGCTGGATATCACTTTCCGGCTATATCCGTCTACGGAGACTGTGGTTGTGCGTTCTCAATTGAACCGCATCTTGTCTGGTTGGTGCCTTGGGCATTCTCGGTGGAACGCTGCGGCTGACTAGACAGTATTCAGAAAACAGTCTCATGCCGAATAAGCAACTCGACGAGCAGTCTTGTGGAAAATAAATATGTGCACGCCGTTCTGTTATAGGGGAAGGTACGGGGATCAGAAGCTGCGGTGGCATACGCTAGAGTATCATGACCCGATCGTGACCTGGGGTGGTTCTATCTACGCCAGTGCGACACTCAATCCCAGTCCTAGCCTCGACCATTGTCTATTTCACGACAGAATATAATAGTAATCTGAGGCCTTCTCAAACAGACAAGAGCTCTGCAAAGTCACCAATACACTCTCCCAAGAAACCCTTTCTCCCTCAGGAAGAACACGACGGGACAGGCCACTCCCTGTCTTCTCCCTGCCCCTCCAGCCACGGCAGACAGGCCTCATATAGCGTCTTGAACTCACCATCCCCTAGTTGCAGAAACTTCTTGAAGAGTTCCGGGTTAAAGCGATTTATAAATGCCAGCTGGGAGGCAAATAGTAAATCCGCATACCCTGCTTTCTCACCCTCAAAGAACAGGCCCTTCTTCCCGTCGCGGCCTTTTAGCATATGGATCAGCACGGCAGCCTCGGTCTCGGCCAGTTTCCACAGCTCGTCCAGACTCGCCTGGTCCGTGGGATGGACTTGGGCGAGCGGCTTGCCGAACCACGCCGACCGCGTCTCATTGAAGTACTTCTGGCCGCGATCGTCCAGATGCTCTACCACGCGTGGGATTACAAGCTTTGAGATCACGGGGCGCAGAAGCTTGCAAACCTTCTGGACAGCAAGTACGAGCGCGTAGCTGGCGTCACCAGAGGGAAACACTGACGGAGACGGGAACGTCTTGTCGAGGTGCAGGACGATGGGGAGCGAGTCCATTAGCGCTCCGTTTGGATTGGACGTAACAGAAGACCGGTGGATGATGGCTGGAAGTGTATATGGAATGCCTTCTCGGTTGGGTGGCAGCCCCAAGCCCGTGATGAGCGGTTTAATATCTGGATACGAGATCCAGCTCTGAGTATATGGGATCCCCTTGAAGTTGAGCACCGCTCGCACCCCGAGGGTGTTAGGAGACCATGACTTGGCCGGGCCTGGGAGGTCTGAGTAGAGGTCGAAGAAGTGGACCGGCTCGGGCTCAGAGGTGGCCATGGCGCTTAATACTGGATTCTTGATACTGGATTTTGGTTATTGAAGGCACTGATTGGATGCAGATGCCGAAGTACTTGGCGGCACCAGTGGTATGCGTAGAGGGAAAAGAGGAAGACGAGTGGAGGAAGAAGAGGTAAAAAGATGAGAGGGTCAAGAGGGTCAAGCTTTTATACGGCAAGCTTGGAAGGCTTGTCTAGAAGATTACTAATTAGGTAGAGAGATACCGGGTTAAGCAGGTAAATACGACTTTTTTACTTCTACGCTCACCGGGAATGTGGCATGCGGGGTATTCTATAATAATAAAATATAAGGGCAATAGAATCAGTGGCTGTAATGCTGCAGCATTGTCAGCATACCTCCCTCCCTTCCTCTGTCTCTCTCTTTCTTCCACTTCCTCAGTTTCCCTGCCTATCCTCGCCCAAACAGCAAGAGTCGTCTTGGATTCCACTTCCACAGAACCACCCAACCGCCAAGGGCTGAAGAGAGCGCAGTAAAGAGAATGAGCGGTCCATACGAGGTGCCATAGCCGAACCGCTGACTGGCCGGCAGAGTTCCTGCTTTCAAGAGTCCAACACTGGCGAACCCCCCGCTGGCGTAGCCCACGCCTCTCACGCCGTTCAGCAGACCGTACAGCATCCCGGGATCGATGGCTTCATTGCGCTCCGCAGACTCGCCCTCCATCTGCTTAAGCATCCCTCCCCAGGTCGCGCTATACCCGCCAGAGAAGAAACCAAACGTGATAGAGAAGAGGACTAGGAGCCCGATGTTGCCCTGGGTGGTCAGGCCCCAGAAGAGCAGCGTTGCAAGGGCACTGGCGATGGGGGGAATGGCCGACACCGTCTGAGCGGAGAGCCGGATCCGCTTATTGTCGCTCAGCCAGCCGAAGAAGGTCGAGCTGATGATCCCTGGCGTGTTGAAGACGGCCAGTAGCAGCGTTCCGGAAGTCTGAGAGAGTAGGGCAATATCCTTGGCGTAGCTGCTGAGGTAGGTTTGCGGGATCCCGTAGCCGGAGCTCTGGAAGATGATGGCACTGCTGTAGAAGTAGATTGACCGGTGCTTCAGGAAGGTCCATGGGATCTTGCGTCCACGGGTTCTATGGATACCGGCCGTCGAAGGGTGTGTTGGGATCAGAGAGACCGCCACGATACTTGTCCCGGCGACGATCCCCGTCCAGGCTTGCAGGGTCCTCCGGTAGCCGTACGCATCGATTAGCGCGCGAATCATGAACGGGCACGTCGTCCCGACGATGTTCTTGCAGGAGAGAACGATGCCGTATGCGATAGCGCGGTTGCTGGTGCTGTACCACTCACCCAGGGAGAGCGTGGTCGGGCTGTAGATGAGGGCGCAGCCCAGCGCCGAAGTAATCCCCTGCGTAGCCAGCAGGTGACCGATGGTCTGGCTGTACGCAGATAGCAGGAAACTGAGGCATGCGATCGCTGTGCCGCAGAGAGCTGCCAGTTGGCGGCGATGCGCCCATCGGCGGGTGAACAAGGCAAACAGTAGCGGCATCGACAGATACATGACCCCATTTGCGGTTGTACCAATCACTCCGGTGATGCTACGGTCTCCTTCAAAGGTCCAGTTATTGGTATAGTACTCTTGGAACACTCCATAGCTCATGGTGAACCCTGCTCAGGGTGAGTAGAGATCGAGGTCAGCGCTTGGGAACTGTCCATACCCCAGATCGGCAGCTGGAGGATCCCAGAGCCGATGAGGACGCTCAGTTTTGTCCTTTGCGAGTCCGTATGCCGCGGGTCTGTTACCCCGACCGTCTGTTCGACGTCGTCAGCGTCCTGCACATCGTGGGCTGGCCCTCGCGGCTGCCGCAGTGGGAACTCTTCAGTCTCGATCACCGTTGAAGGGGTCATTGTTGAGGGTCAAGTCAGTAGACGAAGGAAAAAGTAGTGGATAAAAAACAAGGAATTGTGCCCTTTTAGCGCATTCTTGCATTTCTTCTCCCCTTCTAGCGAAGCGAATTATTCAATCAGTCTGGAGTGCGGGGTTGCTATCAGTCATCCCTCGGACTCCAACTGTCCAGGGTTGCATCCGAGTATTCACATTCTATCGAGTAAGCTTGCAAAAATGAAACCTCCCAGTACCTCCAGCGGTGACCAATCCAGGTGTTCTACGTTTTGCACAGTACCAATTCAAGAAAAACTCTTTGTTAGAAATCACCATCGACCGCCCTATAAAGTCAGGGCTAAGATGGCCGCTTGTGGGCCGGCAATGTATATAGATAGAATGCAAAACTATAGGATTCTGGTTCGGCTTGAGGTATTGACCGGTCGATTTGCCAATGTTTATTCTCATCCTCCTCCATTAACACAAAGTGCACTATAAAGTGCATTCCAATGTTCTGCACAGAATGATGTTCTTGTGCCGACATCGGAATGGCTCCGAAACCACAATTACGGGTGATCGTCCTAGCGATCTTAAATAGAGTAAAAAAGTAATCAAAATATATATATTTTTTTCCTTGATCTCACAACCAGACATGATTATCATATGTAGACGATATGGATAAAGACAGCAACGAGATACCACTGCTCTCAGTGCAGGAGATCCTCTCCCACAACACCCCGAATGACTGCTGGGTGGTCATCCAGGGCGAGGTCTGGGACTTGACAGCATTCGCCAACGAGCACCCTGGCGGCCCTTCTGGTGTGTGCTGGCTGTTCATATTCAAGACCGTTGGCTGAAATATATGCAGTTATTCTCAAGTATGCCGGCAGGGACGCAACAGATGCATTCCTTGGAATCCACGCCCCGACAATCATCAGGGAAAACCTCTCCAGTGGGCACTTCAAGGGCAGGTTGGACACGTCGACGATTACTCCAGGCTGGACGCAGATTACACAAAAAGCGCAGCCTACTGGGCAGCCCCGGCAGCCCAAGCCGCCGCTCGCCTCGCTAATCAACAGGTACGTTTTGTTGCTCGGATAAATATCCGAAATAGAGGTTGACCGCTTCAACAGCTACGACTTTGAAAAGGCAGCAGCAGTGAGTGCCTCGGAGAAGGCGTATACATTCTATTCCACGGCTGACACGGACTGCTGGACGCGCGACGCAAATGAGTCCATGCTCAAACGAATCTGGTTCCGGCCAAGGGTGATGAGGGACGTGGCCAGTGTCGATACCTCGACCTCTATGCTGGGGATACAAATGTCAATCCCGCTGTTCATATGTCCCGCTGGAGTCGGGTCGCTTATCAATCCAGACGCGGAGAAGGCGCTCGCCAGGGCAGCAGAGTCAACGGGGATCGTAGAGATTGTACGTCAGGTCAGGAAGAGTGAGACTCTGCTAACTCTCACAGATCAGCACCAACTCCGCACATCCTTTGGCGGACATAGTCGAACAAGCGCCTGGATATCCCTTTCTGTTCCAGTTATACCTGAACAAGCAGAGACAAAAGTCAAAGGAGCTCCTCCTTAAAGCAGAATCACTTGGCTGCAGAGCCATCTTCCTGACCGTCGACTCGGCAGGACGAGGCAAGCGCGAATCAGACGAGCGGCTAAAGTCAGACGAGATGCTCCGTGACCCAGTCACCGGAAAACTCATGAAAGCAGGAGCTGGCTTGACCAGGATTATGGGCAGTTTCATCGACCAGGGAATGACCTGGAAGGATCTGGCGTGGATCCGCAGTGTTACTAAGCTGCCCATCATCCTCAAGGGCATCACGTCCGCAGAAGATGCCAAAATTGCCATGCAGTATAAGGTCGACGGCATCCTACTCAGTAACCATGGTGGCCGGAACCTGGATTACTCCCCTCCGACCATTCTGCTACTGCTGGAGCTGCACAAGAACTGCCCCGAAATATTCGACAAGATGGAAATTTACGTGGATGGAGGGTTCCGACGGGGCGCAGATATCATCAAGGCGCTTTGTTTGGGGGCAAAGGCTGTGGGTATGGGCCGGAGCTTCTTGTACGCGTTGAACTATGGGACAGAAGGTGTTGAGCATCTCATACAGCGTATGTTTGCTCTCGATCACTATAAGTCTTTTCACGACATGCTGACGTTTCCCAGTGCTCAAAGCCGAGATGGAGGCGGTCATGAAACTGATTGGTATCAAGGACCTCTCCGAGGTCTATCCCGGCCTGGTCAATACAGCGGATGTTGACCATCTGGTGCCGTCTGGCCCTAATCACCCGTACATCAAGTGGAGGATGCGTAGCAATCTGTAAATATAACCTGCCGATTCAGTCCGGCATCATCATCTGCAAGCGCAAAATATCATATTTTTCCACCGCAAGGAAGTGCCACCGTGTTTCCAAAACCAGGCGCTGGGGAGGATTGCGACATCCTTCGGCGTTAGGGCCGCTTAATAGGTCACCATGACATGAGCGGCAAAGCCTCGGTGCCTAAGGGCAGCGCGCTTCGTATAGTTCTGCAAACCCCATAACTGCAATGGTCTAGTGCCTGTTGAACGGTTAATGCCCACCCCGTGTGCTACCCGCGAGGTATTGGGTGGTAGCTATCATATATCCGCGGCCTCCATCCATGGACGTCGTATCATCGATTTTGCGACTCTGTGAGATGCATTGGTATAGGCTAAAGTGTTCGAATTAGCTATGCACTTCGACTCCATAATGGACCACTCTGTCGGCGTACATCAGCCTCTCCATGGATCTAGACGAGTTTTAATCTCAACGTGACCTGGTTTGAGATGGATTTCAGCAATCTCAAAGCCACACAGAATCTTGTCGCCAAATGCAGCAGAAAGACCAGAATTCGTAGAACCTTGAAGAACGCCCAAGAGTTTCAAATTTGCCGCTAGAATGTCAACGACCTGTCATATCTAGCATCTACCCAAACGGAGATGTCTCCAGATTAGGCAAACGGTAGGCGAGCATTTTGTCTTCTGTCAAATATCTGTATCTTCCTATCAACAAAATTGGATTTGTTCCGGAACCCACCGACTATGAGGTAAGACTGACCACGTTCATGTGAACTCTACTCAACATTTGGCCCAGGGGCTTGGAACCTCGTGTGTCCGTGGAATGGGTGACGACTTGCCACAGGGGTCTATCAAGAACGGTAGTTCCACCAGAGCTTGAGCTTGGCACATGTCCATGCAGCAGTGGATAGCCCTTCCTGCGAACCGCTTTATACACTCTCATGTTACTAATCAAGTCACTACGTATAGAAATAGCTCTAATGTCTCCGGTACCTTTTTGAGAAGAGCCCGAAAATATGTTTGTGACCCTCAAGACAAGCTCAAGTGCATCCCATCCGACACACGAGAATTCCAGGACAACCAGCCCTATTCCATGACGAGGCCTAGCCACCAGTGGATCTTTGTCTCGAGCTCATCTACGAAACATTACGATAGCACGAAAAACTATTGTAGCTGGGTCTGAACAGGGTCTGCTCAAGCCACAAAGCTAATTGCCACGATTCACCGAGTTAGCACATGGTATTTGCGGTCGAACTGACAATGTAGAATACCCAAACACTGTATGGCCGGGACTCATGAATATAGAAACTCGTGGCTGCCCAGCACGTCTAAGCAATCACGATCCACAGCCCCAACTCTATATTAATCTTTTATTTCTTGACAACTGCCGACATGAAAACAATCGCGTTATTGGGGGAATGTGGAGTGAATGCCACACGGCCCTGGAGCTTGCCAGTGCTGGACATCAGATTATTCTCATCGAGAAGGGCTCGGAGTTATTCAATGGGGTCTCTGGTCAGTTTGGCATTCGTATTCATAAAGGCCCCCACTATCCCAGGTCTGGGAGACCAGGGATAGCTGCTGACGGACATTTGAGAGCTTCTACCAGAAGTACCCGGAGCTCGTTGTCCCCGTCAAACAGCAATCTATGCCCTTGCTGACAGGGACGCAAGGGGAAGAGTCCAAAGTTGACGCTGAAATATTCGGCGACGTCTGCCGCGAGTCAAAGGAGTGCTCGCCTGTTGACCTTCGTTCTTGGAGACCAGCAAGTGAGCTCGAAGATGCCTACAAGCTGAACGAGCCATGTGCCGTGTTGTATCCTTACCTGAAGCACTACTTCCGAGAAAGGTTGTCCAGTGCTGGAGTCAGTATCCGTCTCAACGACGAGGTCACCGCAGTGCGCCGTTCCGGAGAGCGATATTGCCTCTCGACATTCACCCGCTATAAAGGATTGTTGTTTGATAAGGTAATCAATGCTACCGGCTATGTTTCTGCCCTTTCAGATAGGCTTCTTGAATCTCCCAATTCACCTCAACATTAAGTAGCAAGCATGCACGGCTTTGATCTACACTGACAGAGATCCCGGCCAACACCCATCTCCTTCATCGCCATGGATGGCTGGTTCCCCTGCCTCGTGCCCTGCATCGGAGAACCTAGCAAGATCGGAGACTATGTCCTCAATCACGGCGCATACACAATCCTTGGTTCCTACGAGAGCCTGCCGAAGCCAGATTCTGCTTGTTAAATATGGCGCCGGACTTCATGGACTCTCAAGTCCGCCCAGAGATCGAAGAGCAGATGGAACGCTTCTGGCCGGGCTTTTCGCGGCGGTTCCACTACTAGGGCTGGAAGGGCAGTGTTCTGCCAAAGATGGTTACGGACACCGAGTTCCGGAGTTCTGTCGTTTTCCAGTCAGAAGGGGTGGTCTACATCTTCTCCAGCAAGATCTCGAATGTTGTCGATGCTGCAGAGGAGGTGGCCTTCCTCGTTGACGGGACTGATTCCTAAGTGATCCGGCGTGATGGGTATGGATACGCAAGGATTTTGGAGTGATCGAAGTCGCAAGGAGATAGAGATGCGGCCCATTGCACAGGGTCACGATACTTGTTACCTACAAACTCATCGGGAGCTGTGTGTAAAGGTGTAAAAGGTTTCCTCGTTGTTTTAATTGCTCTTAGCGTCATTGTTTCTTTCACCTTATGTCATTGTGAAGGCTCTGTATTTATAGACCGTGCAATTGAACACTTTACGGAGCAGGATCTTCTATAGACGTCCGTCAATTAAGTAGAGCATGCAGTTAAGCTACCTCGACCTCGCTTTAGCGAGTGAAATTAAATCCAATATTTGGCCTTCACCAACGCAGAGCCGGGGAATGAGCAGTCAAAGTGGCCACCGGGGCGTGCAGTCAAGCAAGTGATATCAAGACTAACTAACAGTCCTCATTCCCCGGTTGCGATTTTGTCCCGGTACTGGACTACATTTAAGTATAGCAGAATCTCACTGCTAGGGCACGCATGGGGCGCATTGAGTAATATTCTGGTTCGTAGTCTGAGGGTAGACGTGAGTAAAAAGACGACCAGTCGAGGGAACGGTGAAGTCTGCTTTTTGGATGAGGTAGTAATTGACAATTATAGTTGCGACAGCAAAGATGCAGCCGGGCCAGCCTCGAGTTCTGAAAGACCATGGTATCTTACTGGAGCGCGTGGATCAATACTGTAGTAATGTATTCAGGCGACCTAGGTGCTAGACATACTCAGCATCATTCCTCATCGTCGACTTTCAAACCCGGAATTTGCCCATTCCGAAACAGGTCTACAAAGATCTGATGATCGCTTCTGGCCTGAGCTCCATATTCATGGGCAAAATCCACCAAAGCGTTTGCAAAGACCTCGTCACCACCCGCAGCGGTGATGGCAGCATCAATGGCCTGCTCTGGCGAGAACGGTACTAGCGCCGAGTGTACCTTATCGTCATCCCCTGCTGCATGCATCATTGCCGTCGCGCGTCCAAGATCAGCCACTACAGCAGCCATCTCCGTCACTTCGTTGATTTCGGACCAGTCCAGATCAACAGCATACGGGGAGACTTCTGCAACGAGCTGTCCCACGCCGTCAATCTCCGTCCAGCCGAGCCATGGGTCTGCGCATGCCTGCAGGGCACGTTGTGAGATGACGGTCCGGTGGCCTTCGTGGAGAAAGTAATTTGCTGCGGCGGCGTTGGAGACGTGCGCAGATACTGCAGCGGGTATGGACTGCTTCATGAATATGATTACATCGTTCTCGATCGCCTCGCTCTTACCCTCCAGGAGGATATTGTAGGAGGGGAGACCGGCTGATCCGATTCCCACCCCACGGCGGCCGACAACGTCCTTGACCCGGTAGGCGCTCGACTCCGGTTTCACGTGCGGAAGTGTCTGCAGGTACTTGTGAAACGCGGCAATTACTTTGTCTCTCGTTACATCATCGAGCTTGATAGCGCCGCCGCCGAGTGTAAACTGGCGTTCGTAGTCGTGAATCTCTGTCTGAGAGTCTAGCAGGGCAACCCGCGTCTGCATTCTGGCATTGCGCAGTGCATCAAGCAGGGGACCCTTAGCCGTATCGAGAGTAAACCGTCGGACCTCCTGGGTGTCGTTGCCGGCGAGGGTAAGGATACGCTCACGGTACGCCACGGCGTAGGTCCTCACAAGCCGGCTGATCTGCTGGTCGCTGAGGGCTTTTGCATACCCGATCAGGGCAATCGATGCCGCGAACCGTTTGACATCCCAGGTGAAAGGGCCTACGTAGGCTTCGTCAAAGTCGTTGACGTTGAAGATCAGTCGGCCATGGGAGTCCATATAGGTGCCAAAGTTCTCTGCATGCAGATCGCCATGGATCCAGATGCGACTGGACTGCTCATCCAGAAAAACGTCGTTCTGCGTCTGCGCCTCGAGGTCATGGTAGAAGAGACATGCCGTACCGCGGTAAAAGGCAAACGCTGAGGCGGCCATCTTCCTGAACTTGACCTGGAAGGCGGCCGGGTCTGCAGCAAGGAGGTCGCCAAATGCTTTGGAGAAGACATGGAGAATCTCTTCACCTCGCTGCTCGGTGGAAGTCGCGTTGGATCCCATGTTGACTGCGTAATCCTGTTGGACAATATATTGCTGACTGTCTGGGGTCTTCTGCGACTCGTTACGTATTTATAATAATTCCTCGTGGACAATAGTCAACACTCTTCATGAATGAGGCAGTGCAAGGACCCTGCTCCATCTATCTAGTTGCTTGGCCCGGGTCCTAATAGTCTTGTCGTTAAGCTCCGCCTTTAGAACTGACCAACGGTAGCAATAGAGATAGCTAGACAACTCCACAGCTTGAGGCCAAGACACTGCAGGTCTTCATTAAAAGTGAGTGATTGGCCTTATAGCCGTTTTACATGCTGTCCACCAGCTGCGCGGGGAAACCTGACGCGAGGTAGCAGACCATAACAGACCACCGTTGTCTGGGCAGTCCACAGCCAAGAAACAGGGGCTTCAAGCAAACAGCTACACGTCACAGCCAGCTTATCCATCTCACCTGCTTAATCCGGATTCGGAGGAGCTGGATGGGGTGGCCCATTCTTACAAGAGATAACAATCGTGCTCGCGCTGAGGCTGCAGCAGCTCAAACAAAGGTCAGCAATCCAGACGCAGGCGGATTATTGCGCAGTCGAGCTGAGCGTTCAGCTTCACCAACCCCTCTTTCAGCCTCGACGCTCATGCAGTCCGTTTTTGGTAGCATCCCTGGCCCGTGTAAATAGCGCGTAGAGCAATGCTGGCCCTGTCAGCTGTATATCCCACACAAATTCTGCATGAGAAACTAACAATCAGATATGGACAGAACGGTGCTTGGAGATTTGAGCATTTATTTCCAAAAATATATCAGTTGTATTTTCAGAAGTAGAGCTCTAATCTCCGAAGTAGTGGGGTATCATGGCTTATGGCAAGTCTCGTGTCAGATGCATCATCGGAGGCGTCTGACTCATACTTCCACGGATAAAGCCGGCAGGCTGTACATACCTTTGTAGACTTGGATTTCCTCAAGAGTTTCCCGTTTTCTGCTCCCGTACGATATCTGATAAAAAAGAGTCTGGCGATATGTGCCCTAATATGACAATAATCCACCCACCGCGGGCCAGTTTCGCGCAAACCCTTTGCAATATTGGACCTACACCTGACGTTAGTTATGACCATATGCCATTAATGTAGCCCAATTGAACATATGCCGCCATGCTCTTCCCAAATTGCATTATGGCGCAGGGCTTGGCCACTGCGAGCCACGATGGGTGAAGTATGCTGCCTCGAGTTAGAACCGGGATTCACCAAGCTTTTGAAAACAGCCTCCTTCAAGTGTGCAAGACAGCGGACTCGCTAGGACCAAGAATGAGCGTATCGTAACCGGCTGTGCCACGGCAGAAGTCTAGGTAATCAGCCACTGCAAGCTCTGCAGTTCTTATGACCATTATTTCCCGTCCTTCTCCTTGCTCAAGGATAGGGTCATCTTTTTTTTGACGGTAGCCTCTAGGATCCCTAGTGATGTGATACTACATTGAGGAAGTGTGGCGGAGCCCATAAAAAACAAAAGTAACAGAGGGAGGGAAAGAGAGAAGGAAGAGAAAAGAAAAGGAAAGGGAAGGAAAGGAACTCTTTGCGCTGTAAACTCGTCAGCCCGTTAAGGCTTTGCGCACGCAGTACTCATATACAGAGAGCTGCCGTTGTGGAGTACGTATGAACCAGGGTTTTGAGTGTTATTCTAGGCGTCGAACGGAAAGATGATAACCCCAGTAACAGCGCATATGAGAAATCGTTTACATAGTAGACACGTCTAAATCATGAGGTATGGCTACCGTGCAGGTCTGGCTCTCCCAGCAAAATCAAATCTTCATAAAGGCATTATTATCCCCAACAAACCGTCGGTATTGCGTAGTACACGGCCAGCATGACTACCTATGAGCTGCGACTCCTTTCAGCCATCCAGTTTTCAGGCAAGTGACTAATCAGTCTGCTCCGGACTGGAGGCAAATCGGGAAGGGGCACGAATGCATTTCTCTCCCTCCTTGTACTTGACCGTACCCGTCCACTCCCGTCTACACTGAGATGGAATGATTTGTTGTGCAGATTCCTTGAGTTTCCCGGGACCTCCTGCGGTGAACTGTAGTCGTAGTCTGAGGCTTCATTTGTGCTTCCACAGCCCGGAATGATAATCTTGAGAAGAGCACGCATTCCGGGTAAGCACGAGCAAATGATGCCAAGATCAATCTCAAGAATGTTCCAGATGCAAAAAGGAATGAAATCTCCTGGAATTGGCCAGTCAGTTAGAGCAGCTTTAAGCCAGCCGCGGCTGGTTACTTACTCGTCTGGTTCCGGGATTTTAGGAAGTTGTACGTTGTGACCACTCGAACAATACTCAGGGCAGTCACGCTGGAATGGTTAGGAAAACGACAAGACTAAGGGGGTGGGAGACTGACATAAATCCAGTAAGAAACATCACACAGACACCAGCCTTCTTCGTTTTGGACATGTCCAGTCTTAGCAAGACAGGAAGAGGCATGCCAAGCACAATGACATCAAATACGATGTTGAGTATAGCATGGGAGACCTGGACAACCATCGAATTCACGCAAGTACCGGTATGCTCGCCGTCCCAGCCTAGCCAGGCGAAGCTTCGCGGGCTGCATATCCAGATTATGACCAGGGTATATGCGACACCCCACATGCTGACGATGGCGAGCATGATGAAGGTTGCAATGCGCAGATTCCGGTTGGGAAATATCCGCAGATAGAGCAGCAGCATTGAGATCTTGATCACCGCCAGGCATGGGATATACAGATATGTGGTCACAACGAAGAGCTATGATCCGTCTCAGGTCAGCGGCACAGAAGAACGAAGTCAAGAATAGAAGAATCAGAAGAAGGGCAGCGGCTAATCACATAGAGTAAATGGTCTATTTTTGGGCGCTCAAGATACCAAATGTCGGTTCCTAACCCTAGATTACTGGCTACAGCCTGGTAAGCACGGGTTTGCAGCGATGGGAAGCCAAGCACGTACTGGGGTAAACAATGGCGGCGATTGCAACGGCGATACCCTTTCTCTCTTAGCCTCTGTAACTTGGCTTTTCAATGGTAGAGCTGCGATCACCTACCACGCTGAGGCTAATGGCGAGGTCGTCGAGGCCGTAGTTGCGGTTAAGAACCCGGGCAACAGTTCTCATGAGAACGCAGACAATCATGATCACCAGGAACATGGTGCTCACTACGACAAGTGCCTGGGTCTGCGCCCTGGGTTTAGCACCACAGATCGTGTCTGAGTACCGCTTGACGGCTTTGCCGGCAGTCAGTGTGTCTGCTAGGGATTGCTGGATCGAGGTCTTGGGGCGAGCAATTTACAGAAGATATCTGAAACCGAGCACGCTTGCGCAACACACGTCCCCATCGCTTTGGCTACGGTCTGGTCATAGCAGACACATATAGCCTCCGTCAGACTGCACGATGCCTCTGCTGCTGCTGCGGTAAGGCAGGAGCGCTGCAAGCCCTATTAGCACGAGCCATAGGGAACCGAAATGCCGGAGACATACCGCGCAGTCAGGGATTGGATTGACGGATGGTAGCTGGTCGCGGACATCCATGGTTGCGGCCGAGAACTCGGCTGGGCTAGGGGACGAGAGTCGAAGGTCGAGCTCAGCGCGGCATTCCACACTCTTTAAGAAAGTAGAGCCTGCAGCGTTTCAGCCACCGCGCGGCTAAAAAGAGTAGATGGGCCGTCTGGCCAGAGCGCTAGGGCAACGTGGTGTCACAAGCTAGCCAATTCTAATTGATGGAAATGCCAACTCTATTAGATGAAACCTCCAACATAGAGGGTTACTACCGTAGTTTGAAATCTATGCTATGAGATGACGAGCGTTTCGTCCCTGGTCTTAGCGGTCGATGCTGAGAGACACCCCAGCATCAGATTCGCAAGCAACCGGAAAGGAAGGGGCCATCACAGTTTCAATAACTGGTTCGATCGCAGCAACCGTTCCCATTGACAAGGTGGCGTCCGATTGGGATGAAACCCCGAAGGATTGAAGGCTGAACCGCGTTCTCCGTCTCTCTTTGTACCCTGCAAAGCGAAAACCAGCAAAAAGAGAGCCAAAAAAAAAAAAAAAAAAAAAAAAAAAAAAAAAAAAAAAAAAAAAAAGACGGCATAAATATAATGAGAGAGAAAGAAAAGAGAAAGCAAAGAAAAGAAACCCAGGCTGGACCACGAGTCTGCGGCTCCGGTCGATTGAGGGGTCAATGACAGCCCCTTCAGGGAAATTTCCACACAGATTGGATCCGTTCTCAGGAGCAGGAACTGTTTCACTCACCCAACGAACGCCTCATGGGCCCGGCTATTTTCGTAATGTGATGGCGGTCCAGCTTCAACACGAGCTATGGGCAGAGTGGGCCGGTCTGTGACGATCCAGATCTATGAATATATAAGAATCGGCGAACACCATTGGTTAATTCTGTCTATAGTGGACTGGATGTCCCGTTTCTTTTTCCGAGTCGGATTTCCAGACACTCAATAAGGCCATTGCGTAAAGCCCATTCTGGTATAGAGAACGGGGTTGGTGGGTGTGACTGCCAGTCCGGGTTCTGTGCTGCACCTGCCCTCTGCCCTATGCCACCATGGCTCTTGCTCATTTCATACAGCGCAATGTTTACCTGCGCATCCAGTATTCAAAGATCATGTTCCTCAAATGCGTCCTGAAGGTAGACCCGTCGTTGCAATCATGGCTTTTTCGAATGATGCGGCGAACGGCACCGAAAACACCGAGAACCGATACTCGAGTTTCGCGGGTGTCTCCCGAGGGAACCATGTCAAGTTCCATGTGGCTGGCTGCGCCTATTTCTGGGCCGTCTCAGAGGCTCTGCTGAAGGCCAAGAGGTCCATCTGGATCATGGGCTGTACGTGCTGATCTCCGCCGGTGAACCTGCGAGCTGACTACTGACCGGCGCCAGGGTGGGTGTCGCCCGAGGTCTACCTCCGGCGCCCTCCATCCGAAAACGAAGAGTACCGGCTTGACCGGATGCTCCAGGCGGCGGCATGTCGCGGGGTCATGGTCAATGTGGTGGTGTTCAAGGAGGTCGCTGTAGCCATGTGCTGTACACGCTTCTTCCCTTCTCCAGACTTATATGCCCGTATTGACAGGTTGAATAGTGGACTCGCACTATACGAAACGCACGCTGGAAGCCCTGCACCCGAGAATCTCTGTCTTTCGCTATCCGGATCATATCCCAGGGGAGGGCGTCCGTCCGTCGCAGATTGGATCCTATTCGGCAAGAGGGGACGCGGGTATTCAAGAGATTGGCGACGAAGCGCTACAAGGGTTGTTCGAGGCTGCGGGACTGCGGTCTCTGTTCTGGGCGCATCATGAGAAACTGGTCATTGTGGACCAGCAGCTGGCATTCATCGGCGGCATTGACCTCTCTTTTGGACGATGGGACCTGATCCAGCATCCGATCGCCGACTCTCATCCCTGCAATGCGCGTCAGATCGTCTTCCCTGGTCAGGACTACAATAATGCTCGCGTGAAGGACTACGAGGATCTCAAACACTGGGAGAAAACCGGGCTCGACCGCTCGACCACGCCACGCATGGGATGGGAGGATATCTCCGTGAGCATGACCGGGCCGGCAGTGGTTGATATCTGTCAACACTTTGTTGACCGCTGGAACTACATCTGGGATGTAAAGTACAGCCGTGCTCTGCCTGGGATGAGCTCCTATGCGCCTCTTTCGCAGCCAAGTCCATTCGTTGCTCCGTGCAATGACAACGCCGGATCGATGGACTGTCAGATCGTGCGAAGTATTGGTCGCTGGAGCAACGGCATCCCGACAGAAAACAGTCTTTATAATGCTTATCTCGATATTATCGCTAAAAGCGAACACTTTGTCTACCTGGAGCAACAATTCTTCATCAGCTCCACGGGCGACGAGGTCGAGGCAGTCTGGAACCGGGTGGCAGAAGCATTCGTTGAGCGCATTTTGCGCGCCGCGCGCGAAAGGAAGCGGTACAAGGTTATTGTTGTCTTGCCTGCATTGCCTGCATTCCCAGGAGACATCCACGCCCAGTTCGCAGGGGAGCTGCCACGGGCGCTCATGAAGCTGCAGTTTGATTCCATCAACCGAAGCGGCCTCAGTCTCTTGGAAAGAGTCAAAAAGGCAGGGGTGAATCCTGATGATTATATCCGGTTCTTCAATTTGAGGAGCTATGATCGCCTGCGGCCCGTAACTAGTAATTGGGTTGATGACCTGATCCATCCGCTCGGGCTTCATGCAAACATTGAGACTGGAGCTCCGAAAGCGCCAGATGCCATCACTGACGTGCAAACGCCCGGCAAGGATGCGCAGCTGTCTCCCGGTCTCTGGGATACAGTCAGCTCCTGTTATATGCTCGACGGGCCAGATATCCGAAACGTCCTCTGGCCAGATGGCGCGTGTTTCGCAGAAATGGAGGGCTTTGTGCAGGAGCAGGTATATGTCCACAGCAAGCTCTTGATCGCGGATGACAGGGTAGTCCTTTGTGGCTCTGCCAATTTGAATGACCGTTCACTCAAGGGAAGCCGGGATTCAGAGATCGCAGTCGTGATCGAGGATAGAACTCCGCTGCCATCAACTATGCATGATCAGCCCTTTGAAGCCAGTAAATTTGCTGCTACATTTCGCCGGTACCTCTTTCGAAAGCATCTGGGTCTTCTGTTCCCGCAAAACATGCGCCGGCCAGATGGCCATTTTATGCCTGCGCCGGTACCTCTTGACTATGACTACGGGTCTCCGGAAGACCTTCTCGTGGCGGATCCACTAAGCGATAGTTTCCTCGCCTTTTGGAATCAGGTTGCACGCCGGAACACTCTGGCCTTTCGAAAAGTGTTTGACCCCATTCCGGATGATAAGGAGAAGACCTGGGAGGACTATGACCGTGTAGCCGAAAGAGCCCGCCGCGGGCATGTCGCATTGGACCACTTTTCCAGCAGTAAAGAGGCTATTCTTGGGGTGAAGGATGAGCTCTCGACCATCAGGGGGACGTTAGTTGAGATGCCGATGGACTTTTTGATGAATAGTAACATTCAACCCGACGACGCAGTCTTTAATATGTACACCAGGTCGGGATACACTTAGAGCATAGCCAGACTCTTGATAGGGAGCAACGATGGGCGATATTATTGATTATCGTTGTGTAAGATTCATATAGCTCGGTGACTAGCTATACTGTACCACCAATGAGTGACTATAAACGATGTGCCAGAATTGCAGCTGGCATAGTCAAAAGAAATATTTTCGAAGCGGAGATGGAATGCGCATGCCAGTACTTACAGCTAGCCACCCAGCTTCTATAGGCGCTCCTCAGCTGAGCTTAGATTGGCATGAGGTCGGGATGTAAGACATTATCTTATGACTGGGTTCTCCAGCTACAACGAAGCGATGACCATTGGAGATCGACCACGAAAGTTCAAAAAGGATCGCTTGGACATTCTAGTTGCATGATCAAGAAGGTCTTACGCACCAATCATCGCCGCTAGATCGCATCTTTCAAGCATTGCCGTTAGCTTCGGCTCGATGGTCTAAGTTCCAATAGGAATGGCTGCCGATTAATAATAGGAATGGCTATGGGCCGACGGGATAGCGCCGGTTTCCTGCCATATCGTACGTACATCTTGGCTATGACCGGAATAATGTAACGGGATGGCGCAGATTTCCTGTCATATCGTATGTCTTGAATTCATAGTGGTGAAGTTTACTGATGATCCAGTGTGATATCGTCACTTAGCGCTGGCATTCGTTCAAGACACAGGAGAGGAGACGTCCATATACGGGGATGCCGCCATGGCCACATGTATATAGTCGTCTGGACCTAGTCGATTCAAACCCCAGCCCGATATTCCTACAAAGACCAGCGCGCAATTCCTCTCAGATGGTATCAACCATGTGCGGCTGCTGCCGTGAGTCCGATTTTAGTCCTTTATCGACGCAGAAACCTAACCACTATCACATCGCAACGCACCACTGCCGTCGCAGCGCCATCGGCCAAGCCGAGGGCGGCATAGCAGGTATCACTCGCTATTCCGATGGACGACCTACCCGGTTCTCGTTCTGGTGACCTTTCAGTCGTGCCCTTCAAGTCCAGATCCCCCAGACATGGGCGGAAATCCGCGTACGGGCGTCAAAAAGTTTTGGATCTACTTTCTCTCCAACGACGGGCCAGCGGTGGAAAGGGAAGGTTCAGCTGGGATTTTCACGGATGATGGACACTCGGTGACCTTCAGGTGGACGGCAATTGAGATAACGGGAGGCGATGATCCACAGTAGTGCAGTAGGAGGTCCAACTAGTCTCAGACATGATCGCGTAGGCTAATATTGCTTCCCATGATATTTACACATTCAAATTCAAGCTGCCTTTTTGCTCTTTTTGCTCTATTTTATTTTGTCTTATCTGTCTTTCTTGGTTGGTTTTTTCTTTTGGCCTTTTATTTGTCCTTCTTTTTTTCCCTTTTTTTTTTCTTTTATTTTCTCTTGATTCCACGTGATAGAAATGTAGTCTATGGAGCTTCAGCGAGAGAGCAGAACCCTTTCAGTATACCTGCCATAATCCATCATTAGTGAATATCGTCAGTTGCTGCCTCGGTATGCCAATGCGGGATAACCCGGGGCTGTCCAGGGTGTGCAGCGAATCGGGTAGACGTTGCGCTCAAAGCTCAAGCGGCTAATCAGCAACGACCCAGAATTAGTGCAGAGAGGAAGTCATGGGGAGGGTATATGGATTCGCCTGTACTCGCGGCCTATCACACAACAATCCAGTACATGACAGCCGGGGAGGCGCTCCCTCTTTCGCTGAAACGAGCAAGTCAGCACCTGCGCCATCGCCATATCTTGCCGCCTAAAGATGACGTCGAGCGATGGTACAGAGTCCCTGAGAGCATCGGAAACCAGAATCCGTAGAAACGGCCTGTTTGGGCGCGATCTGCCCGATCCTACCCCATGGGGTCTCCTGCTCCACTCGACTCCATCCGGCGGAGTCCGTCCGCTGGATCGCGGGGGTTGGTCTGGAGCAGTTCAATGGCATCGTTATTAGCACGTTGATGGATGCTTGAGGTTGGATATCATCGGACAGCAAGAGCAGCTCCTGTGCATCGGAAGCGCAGACTGCATGGCAGTCGATCGCGCCCACCGCAGTCGAAAGGACTCGAAACAGGGCAGAGTGTACTATTCCGTATCTGGTTAGTGTAACTGAAGCATACGGCTTCGAACCAATCAGAATATTCGCATCATTGGAGACGCGCAAGATCCGCTCCCATTGGACTGCCCCAGAGTCTTCTGCCAGCTTCTATGCGACGGTCCCATCCCCTGGCCAGCATTCAGACTGCCGTCGACGGGCTTTGACCGGCACGGCCGGTCTGCCTGAGAGGCAGCCCTTGCCGTGGGACCGTCGGCCTTGGCCCGGCCATAAATTCGGGCTCTCGTCCCTTCCCTGTCTGGTATCTGGCTCTAGAGACCAGTCCAATAGACCTGTACTGCTCCTCAATTCTCAGTTTCTCCCATCACCATGGCCGACAAGGTCCAAGCCGACGAGCCCCAGATACAGCCCGAGTCCTCAATCCCAGATAGCCGGTCCTCTCTCAAGGGAGACGCCCACCATGCCGAAGTATCCCGACAACCATACGGCCCCCCGGGTCTTCGGGGTGTAGTCGCCAATCCTTTTGTACTGCTCTGCGCGGCATGCTCAACCCGTGGGTGACCTCCTTCCTTGTTCCCACTTGTAACTCCAAGCGGCTAACAGCAAGATGGGGGGGAAAGTCGGAGGGTTGTCGTTCGGGTACGATCAGGGTGTGATCTCAGTCACCCTGGTCATGGAACAGTTTCTGGGCCGGTTCGTGGAGGTTGCCGAGGGCCATCCGGGATCAGGGTTCTGGAAGGGCTTGATGACGGCAATGTTGGAATTGGGTGCTTTTGTTGGCGCGCTCAATCAGGGCTGGCTCGCTGATAAGATCTCTCGACGGTACTCGATCGTTGTGGCTGTGGCTATCTTTAATGTCGGTTCCGTGCTGCAGACTGCCGCCGTGGACTATGCGATGCTTACCGTCGGACGCACAATTGGCGGTATTGGCATCGGTATGCTGTCCATGGTTGCGCCGCTCTATATCTCAGAGGTCTCGCCGCCCGAGTGTCGAGGCGCGCTGCTCGTCTTGGAGGAGTTCTGTATCGTGCTCGGGATCGTCATTGCGTACTGGATCACGTACGGGACACGGTTCATGGCCGGCGAGTGGGCGTGGAGACTTCCTTTCCTGCTGCAGATCGTGCCGAGTTTCGTCTTGCTGGGAGGTGTCATTGTCCTCCCGTTCTCGCCTCGTTGGCTCGCGTCCAAGGGCCGGAATGACGAGGCGCTTCAGAGCCTGAGCCAGCTGCGCCGGCTGCCGACCACCGACCACCGTATCCAACAAGAGCTGCTGGACATCAAGATCGATGTCCGCTTTCATCAAGAGCTGAACGCCGAGAAGCACCCGACCCTTCAGGGCTCGGGGACGACAAAGAGCCTGCTTCGCGAGCTGGCCGGTTGGGCCGACTGCTTCAAGAGCGGTTGCTGGCGACGCACCCAGGTGGCAGTCCTTGTGATGTTTTTCCAGCAGTTTGTTGGTATCAACGCCCTCATCTACTACTCGCCCACGCTCTTCAAGACCATGGGTCTCGATTACGATATGCAATTGCTCATGTCGGGTATCATCAACGTCACGCAGCTGGTTGGCGTCTGCACCAGTCTCTGGACCATGGACGCCCTCGGCCGTCGGCCGCTCCTGCTCTGGGGTGCTGCCATCATGGGAATTTCCCATGTCATTATTGCAGCCCTCGTCGGTATCTACTCAGACAACTGGCCTGCGCACCGAACACGGGGCTGGACCAGTGTCGCTTTTCTGTTTGTGTATATGCTCGCCTTTGGCGCCACCTGGGGATCAGTAGGCTGGGCGCTGCCGGCTGGTAAGGACCCTTTCTCTGATGCTTTCAATAGATAGTCCTGACATGTCGCAGAGGTGTTCTCTTCATTTCTCCGCGCCAAGGGTGTCGCTCTTGCAACATGCGGCACCTGGCTGTTCAACTTTATCATCGTGAGTCCCTCGCCATTTTTTTTTTTTTTTTGACCGGGACGATGGACTAATGGAAATAGGGCCTTATCACACCTCCCTTGATTCAAGATACAGGGTATGGTGCGTACGTCTTCTTCGCAGTGTTCTGTATCCTCGCCTTCATCTGGACCTTCTTCTGCGTCCCTGAGACAAGCGGCCGCACCCTGGAGCAGATGGACGCAGTATTCAAGGACAACTCAATCAGCGCGGAGCGGGCAAGGAGGCAGGCGATCGAAAATGAGCTTATGGGAGAGCATCATGGCGTTACAGCATAGACAGTAGTCTAACCATTTTATGTATAGCGAAACGTATGATATCTAGCATTCCACCCTGATCGGCTCTAGTCTACGAAGATGCCGAGATATATTTCGGAAAGCCCCAAGAACTGACGCTTGGCACTCGGGTCAGTTGCGTGTCCTGCTTTTTTTGGGCAATGCCGATCGTCACCGCCGTACGAATCCACCTCGACGGCGTCAAGGTTGATAGCCGGGAGCGGCACAAAGACCATCATACATGGCGGTCTGGGGGGATAATTCGAGTCTACACCATACAATGACGTCAAAGCCTGAGAGGTGAGAAGTTAAAGAGAGAAAAATAAAAGGAAAAATATAATATAATATAATTCCACCCATTGTACACTTAGACGCGATAAAACACCTTGACCATGCGTTTGTCTTGTGCTTTGGCAGACTAGCAGCCTAGCGTTGCTAGTGCTCAGGCTCCAAGGCTCCCAGGCTCAAACGCGGTTGGCAATGTGTCATGTGACTTCTTTACCGAAGCTAATCCGATGTCGGTTATTATCCGTCCCTCATTTGAGAACCTGTCTCATTCTGTTGCTTGGGATAACGACCATATTGCCATATTGAATTTGGGTGTTACTTTGGATTGCCCACGTTAGTTTAATGGTAAACGTCATCCATCTCTACAAGAGGAAGACTGCTGTAGCCAGACCGGACATATAGCAGGAAAGGAACGAAATATATATTAGATAGCCGACAGCTATAACAGATCTCATGGACGGTTTTCCATGGAACGCTGCAGAAGAACAGAGAGCCTAAACTGTGGCAATAGAATAACTCCAGTTTGAGTATCACGAAGATTATTGCACTAGATGTGGTTTGTACCGATGCGAACCCCAGGATGACCATGGAGGCGCAATAGAAATGGTCTATTTGCGCGGCAGTTGGCCTGTTCTCTAGAAGTGCTGAATCTAATACTGCTCTCCTGTACAGTTCGTCAGTGGGGAGCGTGCCAATTGTCGGTAACTTGGACCGCTTTGTTTCGGAAAGAAGTAGAGCGTAGAAATAAAATGGTGGTAGAGAACAACTGGGGCAAGTCGGGAGTGATGAAGGCGAGTATACCGTGACGAACTAGGGAGGTGTGACAAAAACGGAGTCAGAATCACTACATGGAACTGATAGCTGACGACGTTTTTAAAGTCGACTAAGCAGCCCCTTGGCTGCTCTTGGTGACGGGATTGTCCTGGCAGCACACCATGGCCCTGCCCATGGGCTGGAACCTTGATCAATCTAGCTAGCCCTCATGAGTATCAGCAGCCCTAGAACATGTCAGCGAGTAGGGGGAAATTTCGTAAAGTACTCGGAGTACGGCTATAGATTGCACTCTTGGAGCCGACAACCTTGGTGCGAGTATTAAGCCAGTGCTTCATAATCGATTTCTAAAGGCCATTCCAGATCTTCAAAACCAGCCAGACGAACTCTGGAGCACTACTCAACAATC
Source organism: Aspergillus nidulans FGSC A4 (assembly GCF_000011425.1). Lineage (NCBI taxonomy): Eukaryota > Fungi > Ascomycota > Eurotiomycetes > Eurotiales > Aspergillaceae > Aspergillus > Aspergillus nidulans. Next base: position 4,384,030 of record NC_066263.1, on the reverse strand, counting down.
TCGAACCGGGACCAAGCGGTCTCGGGATGGATGGAAAACTGCCCAGTACAAATGGATTCAGCCGGTATCAACCGTGACGAGTCAGCTCGGCAAGATGTTATAACAAATGATGGCACTCGTGAGACGGCGGGAAATGTCCGAACGCCCAGACCTGAGGATTCAAGCTAGAAAACGAAACCGGGCCGCTCATCCACTCTGTCTCAGAGTTGAGGTAAACTCCGGTTGACGCCGATACCCTTGCCGGGTTCGGTAATCTCCATGGGGTAGTGGCCGAGCACGGCGACACGAGTAGGAGACCTGGGGTAAGGACGATTGGCCTTTGCTCAAGTACTGAGAGGTTTGTGTTTGGACAAACCGATGCAATTGAGAGCGCCCGAGAAACATATTTACTATAACTACTGAGTCGGCAAGCCGTGCGAAATACGAACATGGCCGACTCCAAGAGCCGTTGTATCCGGCCGGCTTAGCTCAGCAGCTGAGGCAAGCCGTAAGGGCTAAATGCAGGTGAGATTAGTGCCTGCGCGTAGTCATATCTCGGTCGAGAGCCACCGCTCGACGCCTGCCGAGAGTGCCTGACTCACTAAGCCGTATGTACTCCATATGGTATACACCACCCGGAACTTGCCACTTACGACATTATCCGGGGGAGCCTGGGAATAATCTATGGGGAGCCGAACCAATCTCCAGCTTCTCCAGAATCCAACTTTGTCTCTCCGCACGATTGACATTTGACGAGAAAAACCCGGGATGAACATGTCCGGATGATGTATGAGATATGAAATAGAGTTGCGCCGGGTCTGGAGATGCATAGGTTGGCGCTAGATTCGAGAGCTGCGCTGGCAGCGTTGCAATGACCGGGCCACATGGTTCAATGTGGTTAGCTCGATGGAGAGCTGGGCCGCTGCTCGTGCAATCAGGTACATTACAATTTTACCGAGGATTCCACAGGAAAAAGGAACTCGGGCGAGAGCCAATCAGTGAGAGGAATTGGTAATGACATCCTGAGTCTCATGGTCACAAGGAATTCTTGGACGCTTAACTCGGCCTGCTGCTGGCCGCCGGCCGACAGGACTCGGGATCCCACAGTTTATGCTTAAATGCTTCCACACTCCAGCGCAGATGGACTGGTACTGGCGTCGGTATCCGTGCAGTTCGAGTTTTGCTCAAGATCCTCACTCAGCCCTGTGCCGGGATGTCTTGCTGATCGTGTTGGCAGACATCTGCCAAGGCTCCCAAGCTTTAAGCGTTTAGCCAGCAGAGGGTGCCAGATGGCAGTCAAGCCTTGACTCGGGATCTGGGCACGCGGTGCAGGTGCCGATCCGAGGGCTCGTACCTCGGATTCTGGCCGAGCGCAAGCCACGGGACCCACATGGCGCACATAAGATTTCACATCCACGCGGTTGAGTGTTGGCATTTGTTGAGGACTGCCAGTCGGAGATTTCTCAATCGCCCGAGGATCGGCCGCTCGTGGAATATTCATTTCTCAAGTTTCTGTGCACGGTCTTGGTTCGCTGCATCTAGCGCAGAGCGTATGATGTAGACATTACGGTGTGTTGCGCGTGGAAATGGGTAGAACGTAACGACGTGTCCAGCCGGACCGTGACTCCGGCCCTACGTCCTCCCGATCAATTTCGGAGGCATGATTCAGGCTTCAGCTCAGGGTTACGGTTGTCAACCGGACATATAATGTGCGGTGGATCTACGTTGCGACGGTACCAGCTGGGGTGGTGCCCCGGCTCCATTCCGTCACCCGTCCGCTGTTTCTCACAGAGTGTCTGAGACTCAGGACCCAAAAAAAAAACTGCTCGCGTGATGAGAAATTCCTTCTCGACGACCCTCCCCATCATTCCCCTCAGTCTCACCGGCTACGTGGGGACGCAGAAATGGGGTGAGGGGATGCCCTTTAGCCCTTCTTCTCCACGGGGTCGCGTATAAGATGCCACAGTCCTTCCCCTCCGATATTGTGCCGTTCAGAATTTCTCCAGCTCCCTCCCTCTTCCTCGCCCGCCTCAGTCATAGCCACCATGTCTGACCGGGTTACTACCATCTTCGGCGCCAGGGGGAAGCTGCTGCATTCCCTCCAGGTCTTGCTAATTGGAGCGCCGGCCTTCGTCATCTTCGGTTATAACCAGGCCGGCTTGGGCCCTCTCGCGACTCTCAACAGCTGGGTGGCAACATTCCCTGATATCGATACCGTCCACACCACGGGCGTGGAGAAGAGCGAAAACTCGACCAAGAAGGGTGCTGTCATTGCCGCCTTCCAGCTCGGAGCTCTTATCGGAGCCCTTTCCACCACATTCTTCTCTGACCGATTTGGTCGCCGAATGTCCATCTTCATTGGTGCGATTCTCACTATCATCGGACAGGTCCTGCAGGTGGCATCATACAGCCTGCCTCAGTTTGTTGTCGGCCGTATTATCCTTGGTATTGGCACTGGTCAGTTCAACGTTGCTGTTCCAGTCTGGCAGAGTGAATCGTCCGCGGCCAAGAACCGCGGCCAGCATGTTATCATTGATGGAATGTTCATGTGTCTCGGTTATGCCCTTTGCAACTGGATCGATTTTGGTCTGAGCCGGATCGAAGAGAGCACGACGCAGTGGCGCGTGCCTCTGGCCATCGCGCTCCTTCCCTCGCTCATGATCCTGTTTTCCGTCTTCTTGTTCCCCGAGTCTCCGAGATGGCTTGTCCAAGCCAACCGCATTGAGCTGGCTGAGCGGAGTCTCTCGGCCCTCAAGGGTGACGAGGCCTCGCCGGAAGAGATCCGTGCGGAAATTGCCGGCATTCAAACCAGTCTTGAATTGACCTCGCACGCCAAGGCCTCCCTTATGGAGATCTTCAGCAAGGACGACCAGGATAAGCTGTTGTACCGCTTTATCCTCTGCATGATGCTCCAGTTCTTCCAGCAAATGTGCGGAGGCAACCTGATTTCTGTATACGCTTCCACCATCTTCGAAGAGAACCTGGGCATGAGTGAGAGCCTGTCCAAGATCCTGGCCTCTTGCGCCTTGACGTGGAAGTTCCTTTGCTGCTTCATCTCTTTCTGGGCAATCGATCGTCTCGGCCGTCGTATTTGCTTCATCGTTAGTGGTTCAGGAATGGCCTGCTGCATGATGGCCATGGCCATCACCAATAGTATGGGCGAAGACAACAAGGGAGCCTCCATCGCCTCTGCCGTCTTCATCTTCCTCTTCAACTGCTTTTATCCCATCGGTTTCCTCGGAGGCAATTTCTTGTACGCTTCCGAGGTGGCTCCAGCCCGTCTCCGTGTCGCCATGTCTGCCTTCTCCGCGGCCAACCATTGGCTGTGGAATTTTGTTGTCGTGATGGTGACCCCGGTCGCCCTCGACACGATCGGGTACAAGTACTACGTCATGTACACTGTCTTGTCGGCCTGCATTCCGATCTCCGTGTACTTCTTCTACCCTGAGACGATGAACCGCAACCTAGAGCTGATCAACCAGGTCTTCCGTGATGCGTCGTCGCCGTGGGAGATCGTCTCGATGGCCCGCAAGCTGCCGCAAGGAGAAGTCGCTGAGGCGCAGCTCGCGGCCATCCACAAGAAGGACGGCACCGAGCTGGAAATGAAGGAAGAGGCATAAATTTTAGAATTGGATTCTGTATATATGATGATGTGCCATGATAGAGCATGAATGAATGCAATAACCTTGCAGAAATTTCTTACCTCGCTGTGCTTTAGTCTTTATCCGAATGGAGTCTCCACGGTCATGTTCTTTTCCGTAGGCCCGATCTTGACGTCAAAAGCGCCGTCGATGGATGGAGATCGAACCGCCGGTTGTCGGTACATGGACAGTCCGGACAAGACAAGTCCGGCCTGATCTGCTGTCAAAGGTCGCATTCTCTGGCAGTTCGATGTCACCCAAGCTCTCCAAGCGCCCAAATCAAACATTGGAGATTAGTCTCGACTGTAAAGCCATGATCCATTTCGACTGGTCGAGCACACAAGTTGGCGATCACATCACTGCGGTCGGGATTCTGCCGCGTAAGGGGGATTAGTGAGTTCCTGCAACCGCCTACCGCCTCCTGCTTTTGCTTTAGCGCCCACACGTGACATCACGATCTGCCAGGATTCATCGCCTATAGTGTAGCTACGCGCTTAACAAGTTCTTAACGAGTTCGCATCTACAAGTCCCACTAGCCGGTGTCCTGACTCTTGCTAGGCCTAAGAGTGGTAGTCTGAGCTAATTGGAGTAGATCTCTTGTACAGTGGATCGAGGTTCGTCTCGCTCCCTGATTTTGGGCAGGGGAACGTAATTGCGGATATTGGATGTTGGCAGAACGTCGAAGAAACAAGCTGAATGCTAGGCAGATGCCCAATAAGACCGTCGGCATTGTATCGTGCCTACTTCGTCACTCTGGGGTTTGTCCAGACTCCAAACCAGACAGCCAATTGCCGATAATCGGCAGATTCGAAAGCTGGGGGATCGCTCCGATGATGTATTGACGGCGGAAAACCTCGGGCCAATGGGGCTGGGTCTATATGGCTCCTGTTTCCGCTCATAGATATGGCTCAGTATATATAGAGGGCCAGGCGGCATTAGAAGCAGTAAAGATTGCAGGTCAATCAAACGGTATACTACAAATCGTACACTACGCTCTTCATACAGTCTCCGTATCTATATTTATACCCTTATCCCTATACCATATCAATAGCCTTACCTACTACCTATCCCTACCTATTGCCTTACCTAGTTCAAACCAGAATGGCTCCTTCCATCAACGAGATCCCCATCAGTGACTCTCCCTCGGCCTGCCGAGTAGGCATCAACGGGTTTGGACGCATCGGTAGGCCCATTCCCATCCCGGAGTCGGACGAGAACTGACCAGCAGGCCGCAATGTCCTCCGCGTCGCACTCGCCCGAAACGACATTCAGATCGTGGCCATCAACCACACGTGCACGTCTGTCCAAGACCTCATCTACCTGATCCGCTACGACTCGTCCATGGGCAAGCTCTCGCCGGATATCCCCATCCACGCAATCTCCGAAACACAGATCTCCGTCAACGGCCGGCCAATCGCGCTCACGTCGGAACGTGACCTGAAGAAGCTCAACTGGGCGGCGCTGGGCGCAGAGTACGTGGTCGAATGCACCGGCAAGTTCACCAAGCGGGAGCTCGCCCAGGACCATATCACATACGGGGGCGCCAAGCGAGTGGTCATCTCGGCCCCGAGCTCAGATTCGCCAACGTACGTGTACGGAGTCAACGCGGACGAGTACCGGGCAAACGAGGAAACACGCGTGATCTCGTGTGCCAGCTGTACAACCAACTGCGTGACACCGGTGCTCAAAGTGCTCCAGCGGGAGTTTGGCATCGCGCAGGGGTTCTTGACCACGGTCCATGCCGCCACGAAATCGCAGACGGTCCTGGACGGATACAGCAAGAAGAACCGACGGCTAGGTATGCGCTCTCGACCTGACCCAAAAACCAGAGAAAAACCCCGCTAAGAAGTACAGGCCGCAGCGTTTTCGACAATATCATCCCGACAACAACGGGTGCTGCCAAGGCGATCGCATCAGTGCTGCCTGAACTGACAGGCAAGGTAACGGGAGCCTCGATCCGCGTGCCAACGTAAGTCATTCAATTTGATTCAAATCTGATCTGGTCTGATGTGAGGGGCCGAATCGCCGCTGACTTTTGAATTTTCAGCCCCAATGTCTCGTTGATTGATTTGACCGTCAGCACCGAGACGCCCACCTCGCTAGCCGAGATACTAGCGGCGTTTCGGCGCGCGGCCAAGAACGAGCTGGCTGGCGTGCTGAGCGTAAGCGACGAGGTGCTGGTGAGCAGCGACTATCTGGGCGACTCGCATAGTGCGATCGTAGACGCCGCTGCGTGTAGCGAGCTGAACCCGACCTTTTTCAAGATCATGGCCTGGTATGACAACGAATGGGGGTATTCCAGCCGACTTTTGGATCTGACGAGACATATTGCGCATAATGAGTAAACGAATCGATCGAATCGATAGAGTCGATAGAGTCGATAGAGTCGATAGATTACGATAGAATAATGGTAATAGAGTAGACTAATAGACCCATTTTGATGAACGAGATGGTGCAGTAGTGTCTCTTTGGCCACGCTCGGCATTGGCGCGTTACACCCGAGTCCCTGCGTCGCTGTCGTCTATCCTCTGTGCGCGCCCGCTGGTCTGCCGTCTTGCCGTCTAACCCGTCCATTTGATGAGGCGGGTGTGCCTGTTTGACATGTAACGTAGCTCTGGGTTGTGCCTGGTGCCTGACTCCCGGCAGTGAGCTGTCTCCTGTTGATCGTTTCTGACTCAGAGCCCAAGTGAAAGAACACCTCAAGCCCTCCGCTCATCAGCTAAATGAACAACCAACTGAACAGCCAACTGAACAGCCAACGCCGCTCGGCCTCCACCTTCACAGGTAGATCTGAGTGTCCACTGCGGAATTTCTCCAATGAGGCGATCCTCCAAGACTCGTGTTCGGCCCCTGTTTGTTTCAGAATGAGGCCAAATGAGCCCAAATGTGGCCAAATGAGCGCATGCGGGCCGCTGATTGGCCCGCGTTCTATGAGCTTAGCGAGGCGCAAGGAACTTTACGCTTTAGTCTCAGTGATGGTGAATTAGGTGGTGATGGATCGTCCAACGCTCTTTATAACACTGCAGCCGCTCGTCTCTTCCTTCTTTTCTCTCTTTTTTCTCTTTCTTTTGCAAGCAAGTCTTCTGTCCCTCCTTTGTCCGTCTGTGTCGGCGCTCTTGTTCTCCTCCAAGCATCATGCTGTCCCTTCCTTTGATCCTGGCTGCTGGCAGCCTTTCCACCCTCATTGCTGGGGCCCCCGTCCCGTCCAATCCCTTGAGCGGCCACAGACACGCAGAACGACACTCGCACGCTCTCTCGCACGCGCGTTCCCTTGACAAACGTGCCTACAACGTCCTTGGAGGAAATGGCAAGGTCGCCGCCGGTTGGCCTGATCATGATAACTGGTGGCCTGACTTTGATGAGATGTACGTCCCCTCTTGAGGCGGCGTCCCGCCGCCAATGGTGTTGTGTTACTGACCGATCGTGTAGGTTCGAAGCCAACCGCGATACGATGCGTCAATCCTGCACCCAATGGAATGTCCCTAACAATTCGGACGACGAAATCGATAACATCTCGTCCGCCATCAAAGAGGTCTCTGAATCCTCCGGCGTCGACCCCCGCTTCATCCTGGCTATCGTCATCCAGGAAAGCAACGGCTGTGTGCGCGCCCCTACCACCAACTACGGCGTCACCAACCCGGGCTTGATGCAGTCGCACAACGGCCAGGGCTCATGCAACAATGGCGAGGTCTTGACCCCATGCCCTGCCGAGCAGATCAAGCAAATGATCAAGGACGGCACCGAGGGTACCAGCGATGGTGACGGGCTCAAGCAGTGCCTCGAGCAGGCGGGCGGTGTTGGCGATGCCGCCAACTTCTACGCCGCCGCTCGTATCTACAACTCGGGCTCGATCCCTGCCTCGGGTAACCTTGGCCAGGGTATCGCGACTCACTGCTACTCGTCGGATGTTGCCAACCGTCTGACCGGCTGGTCTACTGGCCCTAGCACCTGCGAGGACAATGTGATCGGGTCTCTCGACAAGGCCGTCACCAGCATTTTCCGGTTCACCTCCAGCTTGGTTGGCGGTTCAGACTCTGACTCGAGCGATTCGGACGATTCGGATTCTGGCTCGACCGAGTCTTCTACATCTACCACCACTGCTGCGCCAACCGCTACAGAGGCTCCGACATCTACCACTGAAGCCCCGACGACAACGGAGGCTCCTGCTACGACCGAAGCCCCCAGCACCGTCACCAGCACAAGCACTACTACCTCGACCAGCACGAGCACTAACACCGTGACTTACACCCTCAATGGCAGCCCCACTGACACTCCGGCGGCGACGAGCAGTGCCAGCACTGCTCCCGCCGCCCCCACCGCTTCGTCCGGTTCATCCTCTGCGCCAATCTACCCGTACGCCAACTCCTCCTGCACGCAGTACTACACCGTCATGGACGGCGACTACTGCCTGAAGGTCGAGGAGGCTATTGGCGTTTCCCTCAGCCAGCTCCGCGAGTTGAACTCCGGGCTGAAGGAAGACTGCACGAATCTCTGGCTGGGCTACCAGTACTGCATCAAGGCTTAGACAGTCTTGCATTTGTTTGCTTGCAGTATTCAAAACTTCTCTTCTTGACTCCAGCTTGCTTGGAATGCCGTCGCTTCTTTTGACAGGCTGTGCCATTTCATTTGATGATGATTGTACATATCAAAAGAGCGATTTTTTTCTCTTCTTTTTCACTCTCGCTTAACGATTTCCACCATTTGACAGTGTAGCTAGTCTGCTGTCTATGACGAATTGATGCCAGGATAAGCAATGCCATCTTCCATTCTGTCCAAGTAGTGACTTACCGTAGATCTGGCTGGTGACACGAGCGCGTGGGAAATGACGTGCAGATTCGTGTTTCAGCCACAGCCAGTTGCACCATAGAATGAGATTGCAGGATCCGATCGCCAAGAAGATACGAGGTGGAAGAAATTCCTATACGAGATCGGAAATTGAGCCAGAAGAAGGTTTGATTAGATGTGGAGTATAGTTATATTATCTTCCAGAATCATGCAGAAGCATGCCCATGATCTCCCTCGGTATCACTATGCAAACAAGACCAGACCAAAGCTACCCTACCCCGAACGCCAGCCTCACCTAATCCAATATATCAGGAAGGTAGAAAGAATATATACCCTAAAAAAATTTTTAAACCCCATGGCATCACCCCACTCGAACCATCCATAAGAGTTTGGTCATCGCATCAACTCCCCCAACTGCGTGGTAAGCTCCTGAAACCGCACCGGTTTCGAAAGAAACAGGTCAAGCCCTGAATTAAACGCCTCCTGGCGCACAGACGCGCTGCCCAATCCCGAGAGTGCGATAATTGTCGCTGGCTTAAACGCTGGACTTTCGCGCTGCGTTTTTTCAAAGAGCCGGATCTCCCGCGTGGATTCGAGGCCGTCCATGACCGGCATGGAGATATCTGTTACCAGGGACCTGTTAGTTGATATACGTAAGAGTCTTAAAGAGAATCGGTGACGTACCCATCAGAATCACGTGAATTTCCTTTGCATGCGCCTTGTACACTTCCAGCGCTTCGAGGCCGTTGCACGCAGTAAAGTAGGAGAACTTGGCCTTTTTCATGACCGCAACGAGGAGTTGCAGGTTGACCGAATTGTCATCGACGAGTAGCACCGAGGGAACAATGTGAGACGCTTCAAGGGTCGCTGAGATTTCGGTCACGGCGCCATCGCCCTCCTCGACGGCAGAGGTGGTGATGGTCGTCACTGCTGAGGTCGGGCTGAGCTGGACCTCGACGCCTGTGGAAACCGTCTTGCCGTTTTGCAGCGCTAGTGTTTTGGGGGAGAGAGCGATCGGAGAGGCGGGGGATTTCAGAGTCTCGATTTTGAGTCCTGTCAGGCCGTTCGCACGCTGGTTTGTATGAACTTGGGGAGTGTCCTGTGGGATGCCATTGGCAGCGCGATAGCCATTCGTAGCGCATCCTGTATATGGCATGCCACTTGCGCCGCTGTTTGCAGTCTCAATGACAGTGACATGGCCATAGCTATCTATAGTCTCACTAGTTAATGGCGGACTCGGACGCGGACTCTCAGTCTCCCGACGATTGACACACCCCCTGAGCGCATCGGCTGTTCTACATGGCCCGCAGGGCTGGCTGATGAATTCGTATACAGCAGGGGAACGCCGCTGACTCGCGGTGCTGGACAGCTTTTGCGCAATCTGTGGCGTCGAGCAGATGACCAGCACAGCCGGCCGTTTGCCATGCACTGTACCGACGTTGCGAAAGATTTCATCGGCCACATCGAGGTATGTCTGTCGAACGACGTAGATGTCAAATGAGCCGGGATTTCCGGGCGACGCAAAGCCGACCTCCATACCGAAATAATCCTGGTACATGCGCTGGAGCGAGGAGCGGAGCAGAGTCAGGGCTTCCTCATTGTGCTCAGCCGGTGTACCGAATCCGACGAGGCCGATGGATTTACCCCGAACAAGCTCCCTGGTCTCCGTCACTGCTTTGTGGTGTTGGTTCTGGTCGCCATTTGTTGCCTCGGATTTGGGCGTGCGTGGCAGGTCAACGCGGACCTTGACCTCTGTGCCGGTGCCTTTGGTGGAGACAATATCGATACTGCCGCCGAGCGAGACAACAGTTTGATGGACGATGCTGAGACCCAGGCCGCTGCCGGGTGAGAGAGGGTTCTCCTGTGAGAAGGGCTTGAAGACGTTGCTCTGCAAGTACTCCTTGTCAATACCTTGACCAGTGTCCTTGACTGTAAGTGTCACAGTGGCGGTGTCGGCACTCTCACCGCGTGAGAGCCTTCGTCCCTTGGCCGTTGCTGGGGTAGATGATTTGAGCGAGACTAGAATATAGCCGGACTGGGTGTACTTGAGGGCATTCCCAAACAGGTTCATCAGCACGCGACGCCACGCTCCAGCTTGCGTCTCAAACAGCCACTGGAAATCCGGCGCGACATCATAAATCACCGTGAGGGATTCGTTAAAGACCGAAAGCGGCCGCTCCGTCGGGCTGGCCATGACTAGCTCTCCCTCCCTATCTAGGGTTGGGACAGAGGCTAGCGCCAGGGTGCGGTTCTTAGAGCTGAAGCAGTGCCCAGCGAACACGCTGCCGGCAACTTCTTCCAGCACCGCGTCCAGCTGCACGTCGGAAATGAGATTCACCACTCCGTTTCCCTTAGCAGGCATGAGAAATCGGTGCTGGCGCCGTCGGGGTGACGACGACTTGAACCGTGACGACCGCGACTTGCGCGCGAACTGGTTGATCTTTGCAAAGTCCAGCATGTTGTTGATAATATCCAGCAGTGAGCGACCGCAGTGCTCGACCGTGTTGACGAGCGCCGTTTGCGCAGGGGTCAGGTCCGAGTCGCCCAGCAGCTCGGTGCTACCCAGGATCCCATGCAGAGGGCTGCGCAGTTCGTGCGAGATACTGCCAACAAGCGTCGCATGCGCCCGATTGGCTAGCTCGATGTCCAACCGGTGGATCTCGGCCATGATGCTGTTCGAAAAGGCATAGAGGTACGCTAGCTCTCCTCCGAGGCTGAAGCTGCGCGGCGACTTGGTCCAGAGAAACAGGCCCGAGAACCAGCGGTTGCGGCGGGAATCCCAGAGTGGGAACAGGGTGATGCAGCGCGCAGACGGGAAGATCTTCAGCAACCATTTGTTCTCTTCCTTCAGGCTGAGCCGGTGGCGTTTCTGCTGCTTCCACCGCCGCTGGACTTTGGGCGCTTCGTGGCGGCGGTAGACAATCTCCCGCGAGACACTGGTCCCTGAAGAGCTATCGCTGCCTTCACTAGAGGAGATACTGCCGTTCTCATCGACGTTGAAGATGGCACCCTGCGGATAGTTCCGTAAAAGCGATCGCAGGAAGGTCTCGCGCATCGCGCCCATGGGCTGTTCTGGATCCTCAAGCGAGTATCCCAGCACATCGGATGTGGAGAAGTCGTCCGTATCGGTGGTCGAGTGGCCCGTGGCCGGATTGTCGCTGTCGCTGGAGCTTGCCTCAGGAGCCTCGCTAGAACCGCTGCTGCTCTCAGCATCAGAAGGTCGGTCGTCAGAATTGCGGACCAAGCCGGCGTACGACTTGACGCTGGCGTCGAAGAAGACCACCCCCTGAACGTCCAGCGACTCCTGAAGGATACGGGCGGCGCGGCCAAAGATCTCGCGGGTGCCTGAAGTCAGGGTGACTTCGTTCTCGCGCTTTCGTTTCGGTGTCGACGGTTCGCAGAGAGGCTGCAGTTCGTTGGACTCCTTGGATTCGGGCACAGACGGGATTGGCGACTTTTCGCGCTGCGCGCGATCGTTAGCTGTCGACTGTTCAGACCGGGCGTGAATCCGACGAGAGACCAAGACGCTGTTCCGCGGTGAATCGTCCTTGGCAGCCGTCTCATTGTCGACATTGAGCCGGCTGCGCCGGCGAAGGCTGCTGGAGGGGAATATACCCCCTTCGACAAAGTTGCCCAGCCCGGCGATCATGTTCGCTCCACGGCGGTTCTGCTCGTGCGATCGCACCATCTCCAGATGGTTCATGATCGCGGCAGCAGTATCGGTCATGAATCGGAGTTCCAGCGACGTGAGACCGCTCGGCCGCGTCTTGCCGTCGCTGACGCTGAACGCACCGATAGCGATCCCGCGTCGGCTGCGAATCGGTACGCCAGCGAAGAAGCGCAGATGCGGCGCTTTGACGACGTACTGCCGTTTGTTGAACCGATCATCTTTCGTCAGGTCGGGAACAACCAACCCGCAAGCGGGGTCGGACTCGCACTGGCTGGCGTTGAGACTAGATTCCTGGCAGACGAGATGACAAATCCCGTCCTCCTTAGGAATCACACTGCTCCCCAGCCAGAGCGCATCGCCGTCCAAATGGACGCGGTCATCTTGCAGGCTAAGAGTGCGCGTCGCCTCCGTCAGGATATACTGGGTGCGGCGGTCAAAGAGAGAGATCATGCATCGCTGGCAGTTCAGCCGCAGGGCGCCCAGCTGCGCAAGCGCCGTCAGCGTCGTGTCCTGAGAGGACTGAGGAAGCAGCTCGACGTTCTGCTCGGTGCGAGGGGAGACCGGCGGTCGATCGAGAAGGCCAGGGCGCTGGGGAAGCTGGCAGTATCTGAATCATCAGCGTAGCATTAGCATCAACATCACGGCATTAGCATCTGCATCGGGATCTGGGATCCATAATAAACGATGTAAGAACGATGTAGAGGGCCGTACTTGTAGAACTCGCGCTCCTGGGCCATCTCGTCAACAGCTGCTCATGCTGCAGATTAGATCAGCCTCAGATCACCAGCAGGTAGGCTGGTGGACAAATACTCCGTAGACAGAAGGACAGACTGGATGGACTTACGGAGTAGGGAAAGGGAGACGAATACAGGACGGTGGCCGTGACAGAGGACAACCAGACGACAGGGACCCCACCCGCATCAGGGTGCGGAACCTAGTGGAGCCACTGCGTCATTGTGCATGGCAATCCTGCGCATTATTGGCGGGAACTTTTGTCCATGAACCAACTTCCTTGCGGCGTGCGTGCCTGGCCAGAGCCCAGAACAGCGCCCAGGCTCCGCCTTTCGCCGTCTTCGCCCTGTTTCCCAGGCAGGCCCTAGAGGGCCAAGTCCCGTGGTCGAGGTTGCATGGTTGGAGACTGGATAGACTACGTATGTTTCCGTAATTCAGCCATCTGGGCCTCCCGAATGCGCCGACTGAGTTTCGAGAACACAATCAGACCATTTAGTTCCTTCCCCACACTGTTTCATACAGATGGATATTGCCGGAACAGTCCAGCCGTGTCGCGGGATGGCTTCATTATCCACGTGGTGATCACCCTAACTAGATTTACTGCAGTCTAATGCGCAATGATTTACTACGGAGTAGATCTCTGCAATACCCAAGCGCAACCGACATGGTAGATTCGCCGTCTAGTGTCCAATGATTTACATTTCTGCAATAGCCAAGTCCAGAACGGCAGGTTCTACTGGAGCGCCGGGCCGGATCCAGCAGTATGTAATCAGGCGCTGAATGGCGTGACGGAGAGTAGGGCTTGGTGCAGCGTGGCTGACGTTAATTCTGCTGCCACCCAACCCAGCTGCAGACTTGGGGACGTTGCATAGATCCGGCAGAGGGGCAAACGGTGGATTTTTGATAGTCTTGGTTGAGTTTCGCAGATTGGCGGCAATAGTCACATAATGAGAGTTCCAAGACAGGGGCGAGAGAGGCCTTGTCCGTTGAGGTGAGTTGCTCGATCTTGGTCTATACAAGATCTTGATTATATACAAGATCTATATTAGATTGTGGCTTGCTTGAATAGTTTGAAGAATGCGCTGTAGGCAGCCAGTGCTCTGTTTCAGGATAGCAAGTAGACTCCATTGCCAAGTAGATTCTAACCCCGACAAACACCGTTCTAGTAGCTCATACTATGGCTCAGACAAAAGTGCTCAATAATTGGTCATGTTTGGATTGCGCCGATACGGCACGATAACTGGACCTAAAAAACAGAAATTGGCCACTTCCCTCGTATTCAGGATCATGCTCAAAGGAGATCGCTTCTATTGGAGGGATCCAACCCCGCAGGGTCACCAGCCGAACAGCGGCGGGCAGTTGCTGCTGAATCTCGAATCTGTACACCTGGGTAGACTTGTTGGCCAAGCTCTTGGTCGATCTTGCTTACAGAGCCTCCCGAACTGCCTTCCATACCACGTATAGACGGTTTGTTTCCAAACCCTAAATGCCAAGACACGCTATTCCATATTCAGTTAGAACTATATTCAAGGACTGTCTTGCTGTACAACTATTATACCTGAAACAAGGATTACCTGAGTATGGTGTATTTTAACGATGTGTTCTTACAGCACTGAAACAACCACGACTAGCATAAGCTCCCCAAGATTGAGAGCCATCGACCCAGAAACACCCCAAAATGCGAGAATGTCGAACTTGGCAGCACAGAGTTATTGTTCAGATGATACGCAGCAAACCAAGCCAATTCCATCACAAATTGCCAATGTAGTGAATTCTCCGCCACTGATAGAAGATGCGGTTGTTCGGCAGCGCCAATACCCCAAGCAGTGTCAGTTGACGGTCACCGTTATTTCTGGATGTTTGATGCCTTGTAAGTCTCCTTATTCTGGACCTATACAAGGGAGAAACGGGTGATTACTGGGATGAGTTTAGTGTATTGCCGTCACAATTCAGCTCGACCTGCTCTTTCTTGCGCTGGCTGAACAAAGCAGGCCCATGTACGTAACAGGGGAGACCCGCGTCAGAAGATATGGTGGGCCAGTCAGGTATTGACATGTCTCTCATACCCGTACTCACGCGTGTGAGCCCTCGATGCCACCAAGGTTTGTGTTGCTTGTACTGTACCCATAGATAAGTATTAAAATATAGATAGAAATCGAGCTACATAATGGAAAGCAGGTCCTGGTTAACGACTGTAACCATCCAATATAGATTATGTAAAAACAGAACCATTAAATTATCCTCTTCATTATACCAGGCATTAATGCTCCGTTGCATGGAATCAACCAAAAAGACGCAGCTACAAGGTCTATTCAGGTATTGAATACTCTTTAACTATCCTAAAGCATTGCACGCGTGCATTGTCTCCGACCCATTCATCTACATCGCGTAAGAAACGGCGGGCGTTTCCCTGTTCGATCCTGCTGGGCGAATATCCAGAGTCTGGATCTTCGAAATCTCAAGGTCTAGGGATTGTCCAAAATCACTAGACAAATTCGAAATGCAGCTTTATGCCTAGGTTGTGCGAGACTGCGGTCGTCGCAGTATTCCCTTACTGCTGCCTCACGACGGCGAATAATAACATGTTGGAATACATACAGGCCATCCGAGCTATTGAGAAGCTTCAACTCTGATGGGTGTTCAAACATGGACCCGCCATGAATGTGTGCCAAAACGTCAAAGGAATATTAATACTGACTTTGGCCGCCTCGAGCTCTGGAATCTCCAACTCAGACAGCCGATATCTGGCGGCACTGTAATGATACACGGCATAACCGCTGAAGAGCTTGGTGACAGCGCCATGCAGATCTTTTGAGCCCACGTCGGCGAGGGTTGCTCTTGTGTTGGCCACACATGCATTCAACGACGAGGCTGTTTCGCGCAGTGATTCCATCGGCGTGTGGTCGTTTGTCCTTGCATAGCTCACTGTATAGTTGAACCTTTCTCCACCGAGGATAGACTCCTTGCAGTAAGAAAGCAGGTCATTGGCGAAGTTGTTGTAACGCACCAGGCCCGGGATGACGGGAAGGTAGACCGGTATAAACATACTCTTCGGAAAAAGAGATTCGGGAAAAGCGAAGAAAGCGTATGATTCTGCCATGCCAGTCTTCCGTCTAAGGAAATACGGAAAACCCGGCGCCATCAGCGCCAGGGTGATCCTGCCCGCATACTCAGTCTCGAAGAACTTTATATATAGATTAAATAGAACAAGACCAGCACCTATAAAGCTAATATAAATAATTTTTATTTAAAAAAAATTATTATAAACTTATAAAAAGGCCTCCACACACGCACTGATGAACTCGATAATGGCCTTCCGGATCATATCACTCGCAAAAGGCCCATAGAATCGCGGGATAACATCGGCGATGAACCGCAGCATGTCTCGTAGCAGGGGTTCGGCTGGGTCTGACCGCCACATAGCCGAGCTAAGAATGTCCAGAGATCGTCCATACTGACATTGGTGGTGTCATCAATTAAGCTTGCAAAGGCCGTGTATGTGGCAATGGCTTCTTGGACTTCGGCCGGGACAGACGCGTATGTCGTTACTGCGATGGCGCAACTGGCCTTGATCGCTGGGTAAGCCCGGCGGATAAAGTGGAAGGAAAAGCCTCGAGCTCGGAAGAAGTCCAGCACTGCCTTTTCAACTGTCGGATAGGCTGCACATTCTGGCTTGCTGAACGGGATACCGCGGTGGAACTAGACGAGTAGTTTGCGGTATTCGTCTTTGTCTTCTTCCGTGCTGTGCAGATATTGGATATTCGACATGTGCGGCTGCTCCCTAATACCGGCAGTGTCTAGCGTCTAAGTTGCTTCATTAGGATGGTCGATAGGATTCGAGAGGACACAGGTCAGAGTCCAGCCTAGGCATTTTCGAAGCCGTCAAATTAGTAAGGAATGATCGGTGACCGTTCTCAGCATTTTGCAAGATTCGCCTGCGGTTCTGTAGTCAGTACTTCTCGGCAGGTCTTAAATAGATAACCAAAGCAATCCTGCCGGAGCTATGCTCTAGCGCCCTCAAAGGATGCCTATCGCCATATACCGAGGGTTGCTCCGAGATCTGGTTCCACCAGACATGGGTCAGTAGTACAGATTCTGATATATCTCGCTTTGCAAGCATGTGAGCTACAGATGGGTTCCAGGAGCACAGATCTCGGTGAGTTTATCCCAGACTTGCCCCTGACAGCGGGCATTCACCGTGCTATCTTATCCATCGCCGTAAATAGCTTTTGCTACCACCTTGAGGTTCGACAGGTTCGTAACTTTCACTCTACACCGGTAAGCCTGCCAAGACCCTTGGGTTGCCGTCTGGTACGTAACGGGGCCAGGACTCAGAATTAATGTTAAAGGGAATCCTCCTCTTTGCTGAGAAATTCCACGCTTGCCCATTGTCCGCACTTTCACGGCGCTTCTTAAGCGAATGAGCTGTTTTATACAAAGTATGCAAAGTCTACCGACCTCGCCACGGCCTACAAAAAAGCCCGTCAACACTCTCGACTTGCTAACGCATCCGGTTTAATGGGTTGAGTATCTGCAGTACGGTAATTTTCTGGGTGCGCTGCAGCCAGGGACCCTGTCTGTTAGTCATGATGGCCATGTCTGGGACCTGACTACACTCGGTGTATTTTCTGGCTCGGAACTCTTATTGTACAGGCTTTTCCACCACACGTGACTTTGCTCGCGGGACATATTAGGGTTTGAACCGGATGCATGCGTATATCTGACCTCCTACAGTTGGCAGTACCTGAAGAGATCTGGAAAGTAACGAAAGTTATCTAGTTTGTAGAGCAGTGGGTACATTTACGCTGTACAGCGGGGTTGCAAGCAAACCCATTGTATGCACATCAACCATTTTCTCTCATTCTTCCTCCCCCGTCTCCCTTCCTCATTCTAAGAAAGAACGTGAACTAACTCGTATCCAGACCTGCAATTTACTTGAATTGGCTACCGTCGGGCGTATCCAAATCTTCACTCCACGTTCTACTCCAGAGTATTTTAAAAAGCTGCACCGCATATTAGGGCTAGTAGATTGAGCGAGATCAGACACTGGTCCTCATCAGAAACACTGATCCCCGGTGACACCGCGATCAACTTGCTTCATACGGTACATTCAGACCTCAGAGCACTCACCGCGCTCATAAGGTAGCAGTTGAACCGCGAACGAATCGCCAGGTAGATATCGTTCATGCTATCTCCAGCACAGCGGAACATATCCAAGAATATAGACTGAACAGAGGATAATTGTTAGCCGTGATGAGAGAAGATTGACTGGACGGAAGTCCGCCGGTGGACTGCTTTCTGTGTAATATGTTACCTCTGCGAATTCCTTCCATAGCATACAATGGCCTTGCAAATTCGTGTTTATAAATTAGGGGCCCCATCTCCCGCCACTGAGTCTGTTCAGACGCCCAGTTGAATATAGGCCGCTAGCTCATCCGCCAATATACCTGGTTGCTGACACTGCTGAGTGGTCCCTGACTAGAGACGGATCAGTCGCAAGACGGACAGGTATCTGCAGCCCATTTGAACGCGAGTTCTGTTAGTCTCTCCCGATATCAGTAAAGAGAAGGATAGAATCACTATGCGGTATGTTCGACAGATTTCGATAATCTGGCATTAATAGTACCGATTATTGGAAGCCAAACCCCCGTACAATCGGCTATAGGGTCTACAGCAGAGAAGCCAGTGGCATTTTCTACTTACTGAACAAGTAGAGATGCGATTCCTTCTGTCCTTCCTTCCCTCCTTCCTTTTTCTTTTGCATAATCATGGCGACTTTCTAAAATTTCGCGCCTTTATATTTTTCGTCAATTTGATTATCGAATTTGTATTATAGATTTCTTTCTATTTTATCATTCTTAATATATTGATCTTTCACTTATTTATTGCTCGCTTATTTATTTCTAGCAGAGTATCCGTGTTCGCTAGATACTATATACTCTCTTGACGACGGCGATGAGGCTGATATTGCATGACATGCCGGAGATAGCCGAACCCCGGTCACCCTAGTCTGAATATAGACCAGCGCCGTCTGACTCGAAACCTGGCCATTCAGAGTGTGTAAACTGTCACCGCAGCGCTTGGTGGGGGCTGAATTGGTGGAAAGTTTTCTGGTCTTTAAGGATCCAGGCACAAGGCACAAGCAGCAGGCAACTCCTTGGATAAATAGAAAAAGTGAGCCCCTGCCCTTTGCGCCCTCTCTCGTCTGAAGGACTCAGGGAACTCATACCTACGAGTTGATACAACTCAAAATAAAAAAAAATAAGATCAACATAACCAGCAAAATGGGCCAGATCCAACTTCCCCCCTCGCCCCCGGTCGTGGCCGCAGAACCCTCCACATTGGACGAGCTCCCTTCCTACGATGAAGTCACCAGACCAATCGAGCCCTACCACGACAGCGAAAGCGACGATCTCCTATCCCCTCCGCCTGACGCGTACGAGATCCCCGGCCAGCAAACGTACCAGAGCATCCGACCGACCCAGCGGTTCTCTGGCTCGGTGACGCTCGATCCGTCCTACTCCAGCGACCCTCGCATGCTCGAGTCCTTGATCGAGTCGCAGACGCGTCTCCCGCCGCGCCCATGCCTGTCCATTCACGGCAGCCATAGAGAAACCCGACGGAGCGGGAACGAGACCAAGAACGAGAACGTGACGGATTTCGATTTTCGAATCGACCTGACCCGCACAATCCTGCGCTGGGGCCGCAATGAAGCCAGTGGGCCTAGCGTGCGGTGGTCGTATACGACCGTCGTGAGCGACCACGACGGGCAAAAGGCGTACCGCGGAGGACGGATTCGGTCGCGCGCGGGCAACGCGAAGCCCGGGCGGATCGCGCTCGGCGACGCGGTCGAGGGAGAGAGGCTCATGGAGCTGGAGAGCCAGGAGGACTATCCCGGGATCAGGGGCTGGTGCGAGCGGTTCTGCAGCGATCCCGCCCCCGTAAAGTCGTGCGTGCCATCCTCCATCCATCCTCCCGTTGCCTTCCCATTGCTATCCCCTCCCTTGGACACCGGGCTCATTGTATGCTGACTGGTTTTTGACTGCTTGCAGCTTCACTTACCGCCGCACCCTGCACGGCTTCGACGCGAACCCGATGCGCACTTCGCTCACCTCCCATATCCGCTCAACCGGCTACCAGGGCCACATCGTCATCAACCCAGTCATCGCCAACGGCTTCGTGACCGTCTACTCGCCGCACTGGATCAATACCCTGCGTAACAACGCCTACGTCTACTGGATCTGTATCGTCCTCCAACTTTGGCTCATCACCTGGCCCATTATATGGTTCATGGAGCGGCGGTATGAGGTCGTCCGGTCCGAGTGGTTCTCGTCCAAGACGGTCGCCGACGCTTCTACGCCCGGCGGGTCGAGAAAGTGCTACGCGGCCGCAGGGATGGACGAGGCGAAGGCCGCCGAGCTGTGGGCGCCCGTTGTGCGCGAGGCTGCATGGCAGAGGCGCGCTGGTGGGTGTATCCTGGGCGATGCCGAGATCGAGACGCTGAGGAGGCAGGGCATCGAGAGGAGAGAGCAGCTGGGTGAGGGTCGAGACTTGCTGCGGCGCGGGCAGAACCTGCTGGGGGCCATGGGGATCCGCAGTATAGGGGGTGTGAACGTCACAGGGGCCTGGGGAGGCGATAGCTCGAGCGCGAGCAGTTCGCGGTTCAGTATCCGGATGGGCTGACGCTGAGTTGATGTTGATGTTTTACGGTTCATACTGATGGTTCATGCCGACGGTTGACGTTTATGGTTGATTTGTTGGTTGTGTGATAGTTGTTCTGATACCCCCGTGAATATGCAATCGATTCTTGTTATACTCACCCAATCCTCAATCGTGCATGTCATGTAGACAGGGCTGTTCCGGCCCACGTGGACGACTGTCGACGTATCTGGTCCACCTATGCTGCATAGATGTCTGCTTGCTTTTTCTATTCACACTTGAGAGCCAGTATACTTGTACTCAATCGATAAGACAGCGCCAATCAGTGTTATCTTAAATACTCCGATTCAAACCGGAAACTATTCCGAGGCCCTGGAAATGGCCGTTTTCGGTCCAAATCCTGGAGAATGCAACGTCGGAGACAACCTGGGGCCCGGCTAATCCGGCCTGAAGGATCAAGGCTTGCATCACGTTGGAGAAGCCCCCGGTGTCTTGACTTCAGTCACAGATCAATCGCTCCCCGAATCGCTGCAGATCGGAGTGATGTGGACACCCGTCGGAGTCGATCTGCTTGCTGCTGCTTCCCCTCTTTTATGTGGGGAGATTGACGGCCTGAAATTCCTTAAACATCCTGTCTAGGCCTACTCAACGCCTACTCAGGTTGTCAGGATTAAGGGATTTTTTTGCTTTTGGTTTTTCTTTGGTTTTCTTCCTTTTTTTTAGGAGATATATTTTTTTTTCTTATTAAGCTGAATACTCGAGTCATAGCTCGGCTCGCGGAATGGAAGAGAAAGCTGAACCGCGGGAGCACGATTTGCCCAGGTCAGAGGTAGTCTACATGCCGAACGACATCTGGGAAAATGCGCGACTGACGAGTCGAGCAGGTTACTGAGAGTTCCCCTAATACATCCTCCTCCCGGCCCCAGAGCCCCGATCTCAAGCAACATCCGCTTCTCCGCGCGCTCCTCTACACGCCCCCCGCATGCAGGTATACACCCAGCGCACCTCCCAACTTCAACCTCTGGCTCAACGGGCTCTTCGCGTTCGCCGGAACCTTCACTGTCGCAAACTTGTACTATGCGCAGCCGCTTCTCGATATGCTTGCGTCCTACTTTGGTGTCAGCCAAGAGCGGGCGTCTCTGATCCCCACCTGTTCGCAAGCCGGCTACGCAGCGGGTCTGATTTTCATCTGCCCGGCGGGTGACATGGTGCGTCGCAGGCCGTTTGTGCTCCTATTGACCTTTATCACCGCGACTATGTGGATTGGATTGTGTGTCACAGAGAGCTATGGCGTTTTCCTTGCGTTGAATCTTCTGTGTGGGATGACCACCGTCACACCAGTAGGTTCCCTTCTTGCTTTCCTCCTCGTATCCGCGAATTATCGCGGATGTCGGCCGTTCTCACCCTTCTTAACTGCCATGGTAACCCAGGGCAGCCCTAGAAAGACGCTGATCAGAGGTATAGCAAATAATGCTCCCCCTTGTCGGCGACCTCGCGCCCCCCGCGCGCCGCGCAACCGCCCTCTCAATTGTCTCCTCAGGGCTTGTTCTGGGTCTTCTCTTCGCGCGGCTTCTATCCGGTATCATCGCCGAGAGCTCCTCCTGGCGCAATGTCTACTGGCTCTCGCTGGGACTGCAGTACCTGATCTTCTTCCTGCTCTGGCTGTTCATGCCAGACTACCCCTCCACAAACACGGATATCTCCTACTTCAGGATACTGGGCTCGATCGCGGTCCTCTTCACCAAACATCCAGTCCTCGTACAGGCGACGCTGATGGGCTTCCTGACGAGTGCAACCTTCACCTCCTTCTGGACGACTCTGACATTCCTATTATCGGGAAAGCCGTATAATTACGACACGCTCACGATCGGCCTCTTCTCGATCGCAGGCTTGTCACCCATGATCTTCAACCCGATCTACTCGCGCCTTGTGATAGACAAATACGTCACCCAGCTCTCCATCACCATCAGCCTCCTCACCTCCATGACCGGCATCGCAATCGGCGCGTACACGGGCGCCTTCACAGTTGCCGGTCCGATCCTGCACGCCGCTTTGCTCGATTTCGGGAACCAGGCAACGATGATCGCAAACAGGGCGGCTATATATGCGGTTGCACCCAAGGCACGCAATAGAGTCAATACGGGGTATATGGTAGGTGCGTTTGTGGGACAGCTGATGGGAACGGCTGTTGGGAACCGAGTTTATGCGGAGCACGGGTGGATGATCGCGCAGACAGTAAGCTTGGTTTTTGCTGCTGTAGCGCTAGGAATTGGATTGGCGAGAGGACCACGAGAGAAGGCGTGGGTTGGGTGGACTGGGGGTGTGTATTTTCGGAGAGTGCATGAGGATCCGAGTTCGAGTGGAAGTCCTGCGAGTGATGGAAGTGGTGAGAGTGGTAGGACTGAGGGGCAGGCTCGTTCTTGAGTAGTTTAGATGTCGTTTGATCATTTTGGACCGGTCCTCCTACAAGCTCATACAGAACGGGCGCGCTTGGACTGTGTATACATAGAATAATCTGATTAGAAGAGGGTCTCAAAATAACACAGCAGTGATACTGGACCTAGTTACTGCTTTGAAGTCGACGGGAATGGAGCTGAGCCTAGGTAGGAGGCGGCACTGAATAGCATATCAGTTTCAGCAGCTCTAGTCCTTACTATCACCTTACCACTCGCCCGACATGAGTCGAATCGAATCTGTAGCTCTTCTTCGATTCTTTTAGGATAGAAAGTAGCAGCCGTTCCTCAGGCTCCCTCTTCGCTGAGCCCTAATCTCTCGTGACCTGTCCGCAGGCCATCATCGGGCAGAAATATGAACTTCGCCGGTGCAGCCATGTGACTCGCTATCATAAATCACCAAGGGGCGCAAAGAAGCGGAATATATATATATTTTTTCTTATTTCTTTTGGTTTTTTTTTTTTTTTTTTTTTTTTTTTTTTTATGCCTTTCTTTTCCTTTTCTCTTTTTCTTTTCTTTGGAGTTTTATAGGCAGTATTAGCCCTAGGACTACCACAGTATCTATAGAGTAAAGTAACCGCCAATTAAACGATAACCGATTCAATTGAACGATGCGTATTTGAATAGTATAGATTGCTTGTACCTACATGCATAGATTACTGGCAAGATCAACCAGATACCTTGCCCTACTATATGATGTTTTTTCCCTGCGACATGCTTCCCTGTTCAGCGATATGAATGCTCTTTCACCCAAAACTTCCTCCCAGACATGTCATTTGGGGCAGTGGCGCTGGCCGCGTTAACTTTTGGCGTCGAGGTTAAACATTGGTAGCATTACTGTGCCGGTCCCAAACACCCACAGATTGTATAGTTTGCCACACTAAGCTCCGACCTCGCCTGTTGGGTTGCTGCTTACTTACTCTTTCTGGTGAGTCTGAGGAGATGCGGAGTGACAAGCTCCGTATAATTGGTTTCGACCGCGCGCTGTAGGGCTGTGTGCTGCTCTTGGCTGGAATCTTTGATGTCAGAACTGAGACGCTGAAACGGACGGCACACAGAACAGCATCTCTCTGGAGTCATCCGGGAGGTCCAATGGAACCGGTCGCCTCTATACCTTCACCCCTCTCCCTCCAGTAGTAGCAGCATACCCTACCAAGCCACTAGCCGATGACACTTGGCGCAACCATTGCCCACCAGCTTACGAGAGTTGAGGCACAGCATCTGCTTCATTGGGAGTCTTCCATAAGGAGGGCCCGATGAGACCGGGAACCACTGGTCCTTGCCAAACGCGACATTCTTAGGATCGCGGCAGACAAGCACTAACGATCCTTCCAGTCGCAAAACGAGCCCGGCCTATGCATCTCTGTGGAAAGGAAATGAAGAGAAACATAGCAGAGTTCGCATTTCCTGTCTCGTCGTTTTATCTTGCAGCTCCGGATTACGTGCAGTGACGTCCTGATTCTGCCCCTCTGCTTATTAATTATTTTTCTTAATTCTCGGTTCCCTCTAGCTTTGTGTGGTAGCCGTATACTCCGAAACCGGTGCGAGATTTATATTCCTCCAGAGTCGAACGTAAAAATATTAGAACTCGCATCCAAGTGTCTCCCAGTGACTGTTCATCATGGAAGCTTGAGTGTGGCTATGCATTTCGCAGACCAAGACCTAGGAGGAGGCTACGCACTTCAACGTTGCATAAATTCGCAAGGCTCGCGAGGCTCGATAGCAATTGCAAGACCGCCTCCAGGGCTCGTGTTGGTCGTCGCTGCATGAAGTGGCAGACTTAAGCTACCCAGCCAATGCTACCAGAGAGGGATGTGCGGTTCTTGACCGGGACCGCTGCCTACACACTCAACGCCCTACCTAGAGTTGCTTTGCTGGCAAGCCGTCAAACAGGCTTGGCCGGTAGCTGTCAGCCTCATTGCGACCCTAGAACAGATAAATAAACGCATTGTGGGCGATTGAACCGGACGCACAAGCGGTAGAGTCCCGACGTTGGCCTTTCAGAAGCCTTTTACAGCGTATGGGCGGTGTACGCGGCTCTCTAAGGTACATGAAGTAACGTACCAAAAGGTATATATACATATATAGATATCTACTCGACGGTCATACCTACCCGACTTCATTCTTGTCATTTAAGCAGGCCCTCTCAGTGTCTTTCTTGCCCCCAATTCGTTGCGTTGTGATGGAATACCAGCACAACTTCCACCAAACCGCGACGATCCACGATAACTTTTCAATCTCCCAGAACGACCTGTTGACGTTTCAGCAGGGACCGGGTAACCCTGGCCCGTTGAATATAGGGCCCTTTTCTACTATACCACATGGTATATACTCCCCGTTCCCGGTGGGGAATGATGGTGTGAACAACCCGGTCCCGACGGGCAGTGTGGGAAGCCGTGGACATGGTCTGGGTTACCCTCATGCTACCCCATTGGATTCAAGCTATCAGCCACCGAATGAAGATAGTTGTGGGAGTCGCAATGACTCTGCTGAGCCGGTGGCCTGGTTAAATGCGAGAACCCCGCTCGATCGGCCCCTGCAGGAGAGCGCGGAGCCAGCTCGCTCCCCCAATGGCAGGGGAGCACCACAGCGTTCGATGAGGAGAGCCGATAAGAAGTCCTTTGAGTATGCCAAGTATGCCTTGCTCATCCGGTCATTTGATTCCTTCTGCCTAGCCCTACTCCCGTCTAACTGATTCCTGTGGTGTAGAGTCACCCCTGTCTATCGATGCAAATGGCAAGGCTGCCCTGGTCAAACCAACTTCCGGCGCTCGGCTGACCTTCTCCGCCATTTGAAGACGATTCACATCGATCCTGAGGCTTATCCTTGTCCTGGTCCTCGGTGCGATCAGTCCTTTGGGCGTAAGGACCATCTCGATCAACACGTGAGGCGTCGCCATTGAAACCGAGTCGTCCCGATCTCTTTGACCCTGCTCGACGAGGCCCGGAGATGTTTAATATATCCTTCATTTTCTATTCATTCTAGCGTATCTTATAACATCATGCCACGCCCCGTTACACTATACTTAACTCGGTCATTGCGTGCTCGCGATGGCTTGGCCATGTACATTAGCCTGCGTGAATATTCGTACTATATAGATATAATCTTGAATAGTTGGATCAAACTTATATCGCGACGGTCTGTAGGAACGTTTTGATTTCGCGCTTGGTAGAACCCATCGAGGCATTATTCAGTACGCCCTATGGCGCATCGAATTCATCCATGCCAACGTACGCACGCAAGGCTGGAACAAGGCAAGTCAGCCTTTCTGAATGTGAAGAGCACAGCCTTCTATGATGCCAATCCCAGTTTGGAGATTTTTCTACTTTTTGGATGCTTCGTGGATGTTTTGTAAACTCGAGGTCACCTTTGAACCTCATCTCGCTGTTCTTACCTTGCCTGGTTAGCTCCATTGCTCTATAATGGGCGGTTTGGCTAAGAGAAAAGGCCACGAACAACAGCAGTCTAGTCAGAGAAGGACGATAGATCATATATTAGACACAAGCTACAAGGACAAAGTACGATATATCCCAGCATCAAACACCGACTCCGCCCTCTATCAGCAGAAGCCACGTATTTTTACTGCTTCTTCTCCCCCGTCACCAACTTGACGGCCTCCGCGATCATCTGCGTCACGGCTGCCAGCTGCTCCGGCGTCACCGGCTCCTCACGCACAGTCCATCCGACCTCTGATGGCAACCGCTCATTTTCAAACCAGTACTCCACGAAGTCACGGTTCACCGTGCCGGCCTCGATATCGCCAAAGGCCAGGATCGGGAAACCGGTCTCCGTGTAGCTCGTCTGCTCGGTTTTCTCTGTGTACGTGTAGGCAGGGTTGAATGCTTTGCTGTGCAGCTGCCGTGCGATCTTGCTATTTGCAAGCATGGCGGCGGTCACTGTAGGGTGCGTCCAGTAGGCGCGTGTTTGGGCGAATACGTTGGGATTAAAGACGTGGTTGTTGCCGAAGTAGGCATCCGCGCGGCTGACAGACAATGGTTAGTCCTGATTTCGTGCAGCCTGGGAATGCGGTGGGGAAAGGATAAAAAAGGATAAAAAAATTAGAAAAAAATTGAAAACATAGCTTACCTGAGAGAGGCATCATGCTCGCCGACGTTGTGCGCATTCAGGGAGTCTAGATCAAAGTTTGTGGCGGTTGGGTCCATGGCCAGGACATTGTCAAACATGCTCTCGGCCAATTCTTGGGAGAAGTTGATTGAGTCAACCAGTCCATTGGCCAGGCCCTCGCGTGTGATGTTACGCCCGTCTCGGTGGATATAGCCGTGGTTGGCAAGGGTGTTCATCATCGGGCAGGGACTGCGGGCTGCACGAAGATACCCTGGTTAGCATCTCGTAGGGCCGTGGTCCCGTGAAGACGTACCGTCTCCATCCCCAGCAGCAATCCAAGCATGCGGGTTCTCGGCACCGAGTTTGGAGTTGGAAGCATGAACGTGTGGGTGCGATCCGCCCAGGTTCAGGTCTAGATGGAGGGTGGCGGAGACGACGCCGGCTAGGGCAAGGAGCGACGGTGCAGTGAGCTTCATTGTGAGTCTCGA
This sequence comes from Aspergillus nidulans FGSC A4, assembly GCF_000011425.1. NCBI lineage: Eukaryota > Fungi > Ascomycota > Eurotiomycetes > Eurotiales > Aspergillaceae > Aspergillus > Aspergillus nidulans. The sequence continues at coordinate 4,356,558 of NC_066263.1, read as the reverse complement.
GATTGTATAAATGATTGAAGTCTAAGCAGGCCAAAAGAGTGTACACTTAGCGATGGGGTCAACCACGGTTCCTGTTACAACTGGGGGCGAGGGCCCTTATAACACCGCTAACCCTAACATCTGTCCTTCGGCAGAGAGGGCAGATACTAGAGCATTTCACCAACAGTATCACAAGCACTCCCCATACCTTTAGCCAATTGCAAGGCCACAATTACGCACTTGCCTAAAAGGGCTCGCTAGACAAGGACTATTGATTTCTCATCGGCGATCCGGCTCGTTGGTGGCTAGCGGATCGACAGGGGACCAAGCCTGCCCGAGGGAGATTTGTCAGGGGGTCCACATAGTCTAATTGGCCATCAGGACCGTTTCTGCGCTCGTGCCAGGCGTCGGGGTCTGCGTTGCTTTCTAGAGGCTTAATGGCTGACTCTGGTACGATCGATCTTATCTGGTGGTGGGGTTGTCACGGACTGTTCACACACCGCTATGTTTCCATCTGGGTGGGCTCTGTGGTTGCGGGGTGAAAAAGCCGCTTGGTGTTTGATTTGAAATTGCTTTTAGATTGCTTGAGATTGGAATTTGTCATTATTTCGCGCATCCACAATCTGCTATGCTAAAGCTTGACTTATTTATGCGCTGGGCTGTTCTTATGCGGTGCTATAATGGATTCTTTGGGCTCAGATACTGCAGCCGCCAACCCTTCTTTGGCGACTTTGGCGTTTTTGGTCTATTCTTTGGTCCACGGCTCACTGGAAAAGAAAAAAAAAAAAAAAAAAAAACCGCCGCCTGGATAGACTTCCAGCCTTTTCTAGAAACAGCTTCGCCAGCGCGGCTGTGGATAACTAAACACCAAAGCATTCTCACTAATTCCCAGACTAAAACAGCCCAGGACCCGTTCTTATTGCTTTGCTAAATGATAACTGCCATGTACTTCGCCAGCGTACCCCTTTTCCACCGTCCCTGGTGCAAGACAGCTTTCTGGGCAATCAAGGCCTGCTATGTTGCCAACATAGAAGCTGTACTACCACGCTCGTACCGAACAGAGTATGCCCCTTTGAACTCTTTGTGAGGGACTCGGTCAATCCCGTCGGGGCCGGATCGTGCCTGTAAGGAGAACGCCCCAATACGCCGAGATCTACATTGTATTGTGCTGGGATCTGCACTTAGCATAGTCTTGCGTCTTATACGATATTTGATCCTTGCTCGAGTTGGGGAAACAGAATTCGAATTGGAGTCGGTTTCGGGCGGAGAATCCCAAGGCTTGTTTATTCACTTTTGTCGTTATATCCAAGACACCGCCGACCTTCAGGGCTTTCACCATCTAGGTGATTATTGTAATAAACGTCTGGTCCTGAGATCTATGGCGCGTTTTGCGACATCTTCCCTGCCAGTCGGTTGAGTTCAAGGTCTGACTTTTATACTGCAGATTTCCTGGGTTCTCTGGGGGTCATTGACCTGGTGAAGGCAAACATGTTTGAGTCCTAGGCACATGGAAGGATTAGTACGAATACGGACCATGTCTGGCTGCGCAGGCAGAGGAGTTGTGGTTAGTTTGTCTCCGTCCCCCACAGTATCGAGCTGTATACAGTACAGTTTACTGCTTTTATGCGGCTTGCCCTACTGTGGATACGGTATAGAGTTGGGAGGTAGTAGAACAGTTGACTTCTCTCTCTGCGTCGTACCGAAGGAGTAAAACCTTGTGTACATACTCGTCACATATTCTCTTACATTCTACTACACTTCGCAGAGGTGTCTTGTGTCTGTCGTATCATGTTTAGACATCTTGCGCATTAAACGCATTTTCTGACCGCAATTATACTTGAACGGCGTGTCAGGAGGATCCCGAAGAAGACTTCATTGACTATCGGAGCTGGACTCTCTTCATCTCTTTAAGTAATCCCTAAATTACTGCTGCTCGCCCTGTCCTTTACTTGAAGGATTTACTGCCGTGCAATGCTAGAATTATTACTCCGGTTTTGCGGAGGCAGAGATGTTACCGGCTCTAGGCATGCTTTAGCGCTTACTGAGCAGTACGCAACGCTAAAATAATAAACATCTTCCTCAGGACCTTTCTTTAAGCCGAACAAAAAACATTGTGAGTTTGCCAGGGTTTAAATAGGAGGATATATGAAGCGGACTCGCCTTAAGGTATCTCGGCTTGAGTACAGACACTAAGGCCAATATGAGGAGTATAAACCGAAAAGCAGTCTCTGCTGGAGCCCAACTAGTCATGATATCTGCCTGACAACTCTATCAACGGCTGTCGTCAGAGCCTGTACCATGCATGCTATATATAATCACGTGACTGTAAGTTATGCAGTCACAGACGGCGGTCCGCTGAGTCAGCAGTGCGCTGTTCGTTGAGAACTTCGTCCACGAACAAATCCTCGGCCATGGAAATTGCATTCCAAGTTTAGGACTCAGAGCCCTGGAGTGTACCGTTCCGTTGCATATTGATCAATAATCACCCGGCAGCTGTTCCAGCCACGTTCGGTACTCGGCGACTCGGCCGGCTCCCCACACTAACCTTGCCTCGGCTGACGGCTCCCCGCATATTTAAGTCACAACATGTTGTCCCAGCTATCTTCTCCACTGTTCACCCTCTACCGATCGAAGATTCTACCTGAAAACACACTGCAATATGTCCGGTCCAGGCGCAGGCCACGAATTTCCCGCCAAGGAGGTTTCTTGGCTGAAGCGCGATGTCCTCCTTTTCGCCAACAGCATCGGCGCGACCTCGAAGGAGCTGCATTTTCTCTTCGTATGTTAGCTGCCGTCACTTGCAACCAAGACCAAGGACCTGACAAAAAACAGGAGCTTCATCCTAATTTTGCCGTCTTCCCAACATATCCCATCATCCTCCGTAAGCCCGACCAACCAAGCTGCCCAATTGAGCAGGTCCAGTAACTAACAGCAACAGCATTCAAACTCACCGACCAAGAAGTAACAGACTTCTACGCCCGCTCAAAAAGCTCGCCCATCCCAGGCGTACCCAGCTTCGACCCCAAACGAGTCGTCGACGGGCAGCGCAAAATCACTGTCTACAAGCAATTGCCTACGACGAGCGCAGGACGGAAATTTGAGCTCCGTAACAAGGTCGTTGGGGTCTACGACAAGGGGAAGGCCTCTGTCGTGGAGACAGAGCAGACAATTGTCGATAAGGAGAGCGGAGAGGTCTATGCCAGTGTTGTTGGCAGCGCCTTTTATGTTGGACAAGGGGGCTGGGGCGGGCCGAAGGGTGAGCACCCACTCCACCAGGTGAAAGTTTCCATTTAGAGAGAAGGTGACTGACGATTATTGCCATTTGTGTCGCAGGACCTGCAACCCCCAACTATCCCCCTCCCAAGGACCGCAGACCAGATGCTGTGCGCGAGATCCAGACAACCACTGAAACAGCCCAGCTGTACCGGTAAGTCACACCTGCCTTCTCACCCTGGACCATCAACCGATCACTAACCATGTTCATCTAGTCTGAATGGCGACTACAACCCGCTCCACGCAACCCCTGAGCCCGGCCAGAAGATGGGCTTCGGCGGCATCATTATCCACGGCCTGTACAGCTGGAACGCCGCTGCGCATATTGTACTCGAGGCGTTTGGTAACAGCGATCCAGCCAACTTTAGAGAGTTCCAGGCGCGGTTTGCGTCACCGGTTAAGCCCGGTGATAAGCTCATTACTGAACTGTGGCGAACTGGGGAGGTGATCGAGGGATTTGAGGAGATTAGGTTCGTCACCAAGAATCAGAGAGGGCAAGTTGTGCTTAGCAATGGACGGGCCTTGATCAAGGTGGGGGGCCAGGGAGCGAAGCTATAAGCGCCTAGCTACTATTAATGTAGAGGAATGAAAGTTTCGTATACACTTGGGACTGCTCCTGGTCTCGGACTGTCTGCTGGTGATCATCCACACTACTGCGTTAAACCTGCCATCCTCTTACAACCAACAAAGGGCTAGAGGAATAAGTCATCCTGGTTGGTCAGATCAGGCGTCAAACCAGAACCCCAGACCTGGATCCACCTGTCAGATCTTGCGTTGCGGACTAAGCCGCTTACTCTGGGGCTGAGCTGCCTGGTCTCACTACCCATAACAATAGGCAACAATGTTTTTGGCGGGATCTCATAATTAGATCTCATCTGCTTCGAGTACCAAAGAACACAAAACTATTAAGGTGATCTTTCTACAAACAGACTATATCATACTCATAAGCACAATGCTTGGACTCTCCTCCAAATCCCCCGAGGCCGCACCTGCCTATGAAGAGCTTGATACCATCCGCGAGCCAAACAGTTCTAACGGGGTATGCAGTGCCACTCTACTTACTCTACCTTGAACAACGGAGAGGAAGTAGACAAAGAAGTACTAACCACTCGGAACACAGTACTTCGCCGTCCCAAATGACGACACGGAACGAGCCCAGGGTCCAATTGACGAGGAACAACCGCATGACCATGCCCACAGCATCTCGCTGAGGAAACCTAGATGCGGCGACTGCTCGCTCCCTCCGCCGAGGACGTTCCAGCCCCATGTGCACTGCGACATCTGCGATGCGTTCTTGACGCGCCACCAGCGGGTGCGCAATGAGCGGTTCTACTGCGGGATGGTTGCGGCGACGATCATGTTTGCGCTACTTTGTGGGTTGATGCTGGGCATTGTAATTTCTTGTACAAAAAGGAGACACTAGGACTTTGGTTTAATGGGAGGCTAAGTTGGGTATGCCATGGTACAGCGTATCAGCTTAGGGTTGAACTCGCCATGCTGGGTAGCTTTCAATATCCAAGGCGTATATGTATGTACATAAAATGCAAACATCCCATGCTCAATCAAGCAAGCATGAACAAAATTTGACTATGCAGACTCTGCCTGATACGGCGGTACCTTATCCCCAGCCCTCCACTTGTACTTACTCCCTGGATGATCCTCCGGTAACCGGACCTGGCCAACCCCCAGATACGTCTCTCTCGCCGTGGCCCCCTCCTTAGCAACTGTCTCCCTGAAGAGCCCTCGAGTGCGCAGCTCCGGCAAGAGAAACTCGATGATATCCTCAAAGCTGCCCGGGTTCGTGATATGCGCCAGGTTGAACCCGTCCACTCCGGAAATTTCCACCCATCGTTCCAACTCGTCTGCAACGGTCTTGCCGCTGCCGATAATCTTTGTCTGGATGCCACCCACGCTGAGGAATTCGACGATCCGGCGCTTCGTCCAGGGCAGATTATCGGTGCCGGGAACCGTTGACGCCCACCGCTTCACGATACTTGCGACTTTGGTCTCGTCTGCAAACCGGAAGTCCGCGTCATCCTCGTACTTGGACAGGTCTATCCCCGTCCACCCGCCAAATAGGGCAAGGACGCCCTCGTGATCGGCATACTTGAGGTACTCGTCGCGCTTCGCATATGCCTCCTCGTCCGTGGCAGCAACTATCAACGTGATGCCTACGATGACCTTGATATGATTTGGATCCCGCCCCTCGCTCGCCGCAACCCGGCGGATACTCTCGACCGTGCTTCGCACACCCTCGGGCGTCTGGCCCGCGACGAAGATCGCCTCCCCGTGCTTGCCACCAAACCCGTTCCCGGCCTCGCTCACACCCGCCTGGAACAGAAACGGTGTGCGCTGTGGTGAGGGCTCGCAAAAGTGCGGTCCGGGTACTTTGAAGTACTTGCCCACGTGGTGGATCTGTCGCACTGCGTCGGGGGCAATGTACACGCCCGACTCGCGATCCTTCACCACGGCATCATCCCGGAAACTCCCCTCCCACAGTTTATATAGGACATCCATGTACTCGTGTGCGCGGTTATACCGCTCGTCGTGCGGGATCTGTTCGTCAAGCCCGTGATTTCGCGCAGCACTGTCAAGATAGCTCGTGACGATGTTCCACGCGACTCGGCCGCCGGATAGATGATCGACCGTGCTAAGTCGGCGAGCGAGCGAGTACGGCTGCTCGTATGTAAGACTCGCCGTCACTCCGAAGATTAAGTTCTTTGTTGTGCTGGCCATCGCGGGGACGAGGTACATGGGGTCATTGACTGGGTACTGGGCGCCTGAGGCGAGTGCGGGCACCACGTTCGCCGGACCTTTGTACACGTCGTACGGTCCCAGAGTGTCCGCAATGAACATGGCATGGAAGCCCGCATCGTCAAGAAGCTGGGCGAGGTCGGTCCAAAAGGAGAGCTTCGTGTAGTCTGCTGTCTTGTTGCGGGGGTGTCGCCATTGGCCTGGAGCCATGTGCGCGGGCGTGTTCATGACAAAGGCATTGAGGATGATTTGTTTCTTTCCCTTGGTTTCTGCCATTTTTTCTTTCTTGAATCTATAAATAGATTTCTATCTGCACAGCAAGAGCAGAGAATATGCCGTTGTGAGGGGCTAGAGGGGAGAGCTGTTTTTATGGTGCTCGAAGCTCGGTATTTATCTGGGCAGCGTCATTGGAGTCTGCGAGCACGCCATATTCTCCAACCCTTTGCACCTGGATCTTCTGATAGGAGGTCCCAACTCGACTCCTCTCTTTCTTTCTCTCTCGGCTGCCGAAGCAATGATGCTGTGTTATGGGTGGTTAATCTGCTGCCTCCGTCTTCAAGGCTGCATGTCTCTCGGCCGGCAGAGGGACAGCCCTAGCCCTCCGCTGCACGCAATATCGCCCCGCTACGGCGTGATGGGCTAGGACTCAAAGGAAGCCCATTGCAATGCCCCGCATTGCATTATAGTTATAATTTATTCATGGAGATCATTTTATTTATCTATGCCAGGATATTAGTTATGAAGAGTGTCAATGAACGGAATAGTCCATTGCTCAACCACTCAAGCTAAACAGACGAAACCGAGTAAAATCCTCATCTAGACATATTCACATCCGCTCACATCCCTGGCAGCACATGCTTGACTCTCTCCTCCTGAAAATGCATCTCGTCCGGGGCCGGCGACCCCTCGCGTCGCTCTTCGGTCACATTCCACTGTACCTCCTTCATGATCCGGACCCCAGATTCATTATCAGGAACACTGCCATGCTCCGCGAGCTCAATCTCGTCTTGAAGCACTGTATGCTCGGGTCTTCGTCGCCACGATCGGGTTGTGCTCGCCCCGCCGTTGTAGCTTTTGAAGTAACGGCCCGCGGAGGAGCCCTCGCCGATGAGCTTGGGAGCGTAGCGGCGCAGAAAGTGGCGCATAAACGGCAGACAGGCGCAGATGATGATAAAATTTGCCTCGACGTTGCTGGTTGACTCAGTTAGCCCACGTATATTCTTGACGAAAGGTCGGTTGAAGCGCTGAAATAAAAATGGAGAAAAAGAAAGGGAGCATTACATCCATAAATCGGTCCAGGCAATGCGGTAGGTTTTGTCGTCTGTCTGAAGAAAAGGGAAGAGCGTTACCAGGCGGATGATACTGGTGATCACAGTCCTGAAGTGTTTGAAGACCCGTCAGCCGTCCACGAGTTCCGATTAATAAGTAATCATGCTGAAAGGTAGGAGACGCACGCGCAGCCGACAACAAACATAAAGAACAGGCCGATCTTCTGGATTACCGGCATATTCAACCCCCATACAACAGGTATAGCAACGAGGATGAGCGCCACATCTGTCACTGTGTTCGTGATGGCCGTCGCAATATAGAGGCTATTCTGGTCTACGCATGTCCCCGGCAAGGCCATATTCCACGCCCTTTCAATGGGTCGGCACGCGAAGATCAGCGCGAAGGTGATGGCGACACTGTACCCGACTACGACGGCTGCGATCACGTACAGGGCGTACCGGTAGAGTTGTTGTTGGCCCACGATGCGGTAGTACAGGATGATAAGGGAGGCTTTGGCGAGGGCGAGGGATGGGACATAGACGATGCCGGCGGCGAAGACGCCCTAGATGAAATTCCTTTAGAACTAGCCGGGCGATCCAGAGGAAGGAATGAAGTGACGGACTTTTTGGAAATCGAGGAGCATCTGCGGCGTGATGTTCCAGATGTGCAGGCCGATTCCGCCGTGTGCGTAGCCATCTTGTACCAGTGAGCAATGAGATCTATATGACCATAGAACTGGCGTGGAGGTGGCGTGAAGGGAACGTCAACTTACAGAGACAGAGGACCTGCGTTACAATGGCGAAGAGCTGCGGTATGTTAGCGTGCCCTCTTGGCTTAGATATCAATACGAAAAGGCAAACTACCCAGGCTCCGATCATCGATACTGGTCGCCAGTTAGCAAGTAGAGAAGAGGAAAGAAACACGGGCGCCGGGCAGCTCACTATCGTCCCATCCGAACTTGCGCAGCAGTGCAGCTTTGGTGTACACTCGCAGCATCAGAGAGAGCGTACTGAAAATCAGACCCGCAATCACGATCGCCCTGCTCTCGGTATATAGCCACGGATGAGAGAAGTCGGGATCATATGTCTCACCCTCCGGGACAGGGACAGCGCCGGGAAAGTACGTGTCCTGTGTCCCAGCCATGGTGGTGAAGCTATTAGGCTCGAAGTTGAAGACGGCGACAGGGGCTATGGCTCAGGCTCACGGCTCATCCACGTCTCATGCGAGCGTCGGAAGAGGGCCTGCATAAATAGAGCTGATGCTGGGTAAGCAAGCCACAGGACACGGACTACAGATCATAGATTACAGCCGCTTAGTATTGCAAATCTGCCTCTCGGCAGGGGTAATATCCAGGAACCATGTCAATGGAACTGCAACAATTGATGATCGCTGCTGGCGATTCCCAAATAAGTAAAAACTAAGCTTGTCTTGCAACATTACAGGATGTAGTGTCTCTGTCCAGCCCCGGACAGCACGTGGATATCCGGCTGAACAGACCACCTTCCAGCCTGGGAGACCGCTGCGACAGTCAGGCAGGGCATAGGGGCACAGATGCGGAATAAATCCGCACGTTAGTGATGACAATAATGCTCATCATCCGCCACTGGGCAACTAGGCAGAGGCCGGGGTGTGGAGATGGCCCAGAATTCAAGGTTTGCCGGGGCCGTAAAGAGGCCTTGACAGGATCTGGACCCCTGCCAGTTCCAACCAACGTAGAGATTTCAGAGCCATAATGGCGGAATGACGGATCTCATCACCTGGAGGAACGGGCATAGACTCCCGCAGCCATCTTCTATATATCATCATCAAGTCGATATCGATATCTACTGCCCCGGTACGAAAAATAATCACTCCCGGGGCTCGCTGTTGGCGTACCAGTGGGGTTTTCTTATCTTCTGCACCTTCTCAGCCCGGACTTGATCCTGCATGATGGTCTGGGTTACCGTGGTATTTCTGGTCCTAGACTTGCCATGGAGACGATGAAACGGGAAGTGAATGGACGAAGGTTCCCGAGTCAATGGGCTCGTCGGTGACCTCAGTGACCCACGCCACCGGGGCGGGAGAGCCCGGTGGATGCGGTGGATAGGGGCCTGTGCCAAAAGGGGCAGATGGGGCAGACGAGATGAGAAGGCCGGTTCATCGAGTTCTTGCGCTAATCGATCGGCATCGAGATTGCTGCATGAGACTAGTCCGTGCATGGCGGCCCACCTTGTGCCGATAGTAAAGGTGGCTCTGGTGGCCCTGGCCCTGGCACTGGGCAGGTCCGTTGCGTTCCGTCCCTTTGGTTAGTCTGCCTGAGTCATGGAGGAACCTATGACAGAGCGTGGGCTGACTCTGTTCAGTGGTAGCATGATTGATGGATTATCTTTTCTATTTCGACCTTGCGTCGCTCGCCGATGCCGTAAAGACAGATATGCAACACTCCCACCATGTGCGAGGCATATACAAAAAGCCCCTCCACTCTCCGACGGCCCTCTAATTCCGTCTCCGAGGCCAGCCCCCAGTCCTCTGGACCAAATCCCGACCAGTCTCTTAGTGAACAATGCCTTGTGGGTCGCTAAATCCTTCATGACTTCCCCGGGCGTTAGTTGCATCTGTGGAATGAGGACTCCACAGGCACGGCTTACGTTCGCTCACATACACGGTCAAACTTGACCGGTGAGGTTTATGCCCCAGTGCCAGACGGGAGCCGTTATTGCGATACGTCCTGCTGAAGAGGAAGCAATTTTACTGGGTTCATGGTTTGTGTAGCTTATGAGTATCATTATTAACAATGCTTGTCTCGTCTACATTCTGTATAGTCTAGACTGATATCGATAGTACATACATCTTCTCAGCGCTTCAAAGGCAATGGAAGGAGAAGAAAAGAAAAATTACGCCTCGCTGACTTTGAACCCTCCCGGGACCTGCGACTGGAAGACTCCATCCGGATCATATCGCTCAGCCACCTGGCGGATGAACTCAACATTCTCATCCCCGTACCCTCTGAGCGGGTTCTGCGAGACGTCTGCATAGTTCAGGTAGATGTACTCGTTGTACTTGCCAATGCTCTTGGCGTATTCATCCAGCTCAGCCATGGCTTCTCTGCAGAGCCGCTGGAAGAGCTCGTCATCGGCCGCGTTGTCCCAGGAGTAATCGTACAGCACCTCTGGATCCACATATTAGCAAATGTAGACAATCGAATCTGTTCAGGTTATTTGGCAATCATACGCAGCATGTTCTCATCAAACCGGTCCAGCCCAAGGACATTGCCAACCCCGTTGTTCTGGTTCCGCTGCCAGTAGATCTTGGGCCAGGGCTGGATAATCACCATGATGGACCAATCCTTGCCCTGGGCGACGGGGACGGCGGCTTCGATCTTCTTGTTTAGGATCTCGATTGTCTTGTGGAGGACCGCGGCGCTGTTTAAGTAGGTGCTTGTCAAAAAGATATCGCTGTTCCCGTTAGCAGGATGCGTCCACCTGGGGTTAATTCGCTAGATGGAAGGGGGAGAGGGGATTACAAACCGATATCCAGCGGCCTGCTGCAGCTCACTGGTGAGATTATACAATGTCGCGAAGCGGTTCGAGGACGAGATGCGAGGGATCTTGGAGAAGTCGTCGAAGGCAGCAGGGTGCGCAACGGGCTTCGTGTAGTCCCAGGGGCTGCTGATGAGGGTTTTCCGCGTGGTCGAGTTGTACTGCCAGAGGCCGATCCAGGAGGCATATGGGTCGTTTTCGATGTTGTCAATGAACTTGACCAGGGCGTCAATCTGCTGGTTCGTGGTGGAGTTGTCGAAGACGTTGATGCCGCCCCAGAGGTGCGCGTTGTCGATCGCCTTGAGTTCGTATTTGGTCACAATGCCAAAGTTGTTCGAGCCGCCTTTCAAGGCCTTGAAGAGCTCAACGTTGGTGTTGTTGTTGGCGTTAACAATGCGGCCGCTGGCAAGGACAACCTCGTAGTTGATGACATTGTCGCAAGCGAGTCCGACCCGCGCGGCGTGGAAGGAGTTTCCGCCTAGACAGCTTTAGAATTAGCAATTCTTCGCTTTGAAAGATCAGGAAAAGGTCAAATCGAGATACCTCCAAGCAAGAACCCTCCAACACCAACCGGGCCTGTCCTACCACCGGGAACGACAACATTGTACTCCTCCAGGGTCTTATAAACGGCCTCCCAGCGCGAACCTGGCAGAATAGTCGCAACCTTGGCCTCCTTGTCATAGATTGTGCTGTTCATCAGCGAGAGATCAATGGTAACGCCCGTTTCGATGTTGTTCGACCCAGCCCAGGTCATGTGTCCTCCACTGCGTACTGCGAACTTGCAGCGCGAGTTGCCGCCGGCACCAGCCAGTGTCTGCACCGCGACCGAGACATCGTCGGCAGACTGCGGCTGCACAATGCAGGTCGGTTCCAGTTGGACATTGACGGCCCAGTACGAGGTCACGGAGTCGCGGTAGGCCGCGTTGCCGGGGAAGACGACTTTGTCACCGATACTGCTGCTGAAAAGGGCGGCGCACTATCCGTAGAGATGAAGAAAGTCAGCGGCTCCTTTCTGGCGTGGAACCTTGGAAGAAAATTACACTGGACGTACGCATTGATCCGCAGAGTATGATTCCGCAGCCGTGGCTACAGTCAACTCAGGTGCGGAGAGACTGAGCAGCGATGCTGCTGCAGCGGCAGGAGTGAGCCTCATTTTGGGCAGGGACTAAGGAATATACAGACAAGACGTAGTCAACTGGTTTCGGAGCAACTCGATTATTCGAGGGTTTACGGAGCACCTATGACTCTTATACTGAGAGTCAGTTCAACGCCCTGACTCTACCGAGGGGAGCACCGCAGCTAGAAAAGAGGCAATCACTAGTGACTTGACAATGGACATTGGATGGGGCACTAAAGGCCCGAACAAGAAGGCGAGCACCGGATGTCGCGGCATCCGGCATTTGCAACATGGCTAGCGGACTCGATCGAAAACTCCAGCAAACTCAAAAGAGATATGAGTCCCTACGGTGCCGGTAGAAGTGGAGTGCATGAACCGTGTGGAGATGTTGCCGGCCTTCTAAGCTCGCCGATCAGGCCTGGTCTATACCCCAATAGGCAAACGAAAAGCATGGTGTTTATCGAGATTTGCAGGGGGGAGAAAATAAGAAAAAAAAAGAAAGTAGATATAAAGGAAGAAGGAAAAGACGTCCTCATATTATAGCAATTCTGCTATAATGATATGTACGGAGAAGGGCAGAATCAAACAAGCCCTAGCTAGTACCACGGTCGTAAACGCAAGCATGGACAACCCACATTAGGATACTGATCTGCGGTGCTTCACGGCTATATGATGACTGGTGGACTCCATGGAAGAAGCTCAACAGTACAAGCAACACGGATAGAGCTGCAGCAAGGATGGCCGTGGCCATGTGGGCGCAGACTGCAGAATTCCGTCTTACTCTCGGGATGCATGGGTTCGCTCAACACGGAGACCTCGGGCCTAGTCCACTTCCAGGCTCGCACAGACAGTACTTAGTACTTTCTTTTATGACTGACTCATTATCCCAGGGAAGTGGGGGAGGGCTGACTCTGTTAGTTGAGAAAGCCAGTTTCTCTCCAGTAGAGGTGGTTAACGAGAGTCCACTTGCTCCTGAACGTGTGCAGCCATTGGGCGATCGATCCCACGCTATTGGAGTGCAGCTGAGCATCACAGCCAATGGATAGTTTATCCATGAGGTGGTAATGAAGCGACATATGGCATAAGGTATTATTGTACCGGCATAAAGTTGCACTTGGAATGTGCCCGGCCCCACTGATCAACTCCAGTATCTTGGGAAATTATATTTGTATATTGTTACTTTAGAATTATTTCTGCCAAGCCAATGCAGAGCCGGATCGGCTTTGAGCAGACCTCCTGGCGGTTTAACACACCGAGGCCGTGACCGCTACTCGGCTTTTTGTCTGCCCAGTCAGTCAACCAGCTACGCAGTCGGTAATACCTGCGGAAGATCTGCATCCATAACCATCCTTCATTTGAGCTGTGCGAATAAACATGTGATCGCCTTCGAGATCGACCCGAGCTTGCAAGGTTTGCAACAGTGCCGTTTGCACCTCAAGACTCGGCTATCATTAGCGACGTTACTATTATGTAAATGATATAACCCGGTGACAAATAGAAGGTCTGACGGTGGAGATGCCCTTCAGGGACTAAAAGTCTTATAAACAAGACGTAGCGCTCACCAGAATATGTGGTATTACTCTTACATTTGCTGAATGGAGATGCCCTACTTTGAGCCCTCATATCGGTTAAGCTATCAGGAGCTGTATTTCTGCCTGACTGTTATCGTGTATTGTAATGACAAGAAGCCCTACAGAGCCAAAGTGACCTCTTGCTCTCATGCCCGAGTGGCCTAAACTACCATGCATCAGAAGTCACTCCAGCACTGAGGTGGCCCTTTTCTTTAAAGTGAATGGTATATATCGCCTTATACTCGCAAGCAGTGGTCTCCAGCCATGTCCTAGACATCAGATGAATGGTTGTCGCGGCAAGACTGAATGTGCCATAATTGCTCGCTTCCAATGGGTCATTATACCCTTCATGGTCGATGACCTGGTATGGCTTGTCTAGCATACAGGAGCATCCCAAACTTTGAGAGCTTGAATGCTTGGTATCAGATATATGGGTTCTGGTCACCGCTCGGTACGAGATAGCGCGCCTCAAGCCGTTCCCCCAAGGGCCTCCTTTGTCACTGAAATCTACCTCGCGACGCCAAACCGCGTGAAGCAAGGGATCTTTTGTAAGTCCGTCCGGACAACTCGACACTAACGATAACATACACTCCTCATTCAGTAAATTGAAGCACCACCTGTCTTCCCTCGATGACACCGATATGCGGCGACCTCACCGCTCCGAAGTGGTGGCTTAACAGAGCCCCCAGTCGAGGATGTACAGCTCAAATCCAATCCACGAGGTCTGCACGTAGCTGAAGCCGGGCGAATCTACTCAGAGTAGGGATGCAATTGGGACTAGGTGATTAACGTCCTCCAGCTTGTTAGTCAGTGCAAGGACATTGCCTGTGAGGCTTTGGTTGGCCAGAAGGGCTTGTCGAATGAGGACGGGCGGATGGGCAATGTTTTGTTCACCTAGCATCTTGCCGATCAGTGCCGAGATGGCAACGTACTCCAGGAAGCAGCACAGACTGTCCGGTTAGCATTTTGGGCTTGTTGGTGGCTGCCTATCGATGGCGACATTGAACGTGGACATCTGGTCTCCTTCGAACGTCTCTAGCGGCGACTGCACTGCCATGACGGGTGCGCCATACAAGAGCCGACATAGCAGTTTTGGTCGAGATCCACGACTGATCGAACGACTGGGTAAAATGACCGGGGAAACCTTTGCCTTTAAACCCGCCAGTGATTCTTCCGAACATGAAATGGAAAACCTGGCCCCGGTTTCTCTACGACATCAGTTCGGGCAGCGCCCCCTACGGGTGAACGAGAGGAGTATGTTTTTCGGATGATCTTCTAGCCTGCCTGAGCTCTCCCCTGACGGTTGTATGACCTGCTCCCTACCTTCCAGACGGCATCGGCGAGTTGAAACGGCACTCCTCTACTCAGATCTTGGTCTAGAGGTAGACGGACCTGGAATGATTTTGCTTCCAAATCGGTCTAACTAGATGGAAAGAAGGCGCGGAGATCTCTGACGAGGACTCCTCTAGAATCTTGATTTCTTGTTTCTGAAACTCCACGACTCCTACCTGCCGCGACCCCGGATCAGACCGGCTTCATAGCCTACCACAGGATCCGCTTAGTGAGGGCGCCATACCCTGCTTGGACTACTCGAGAGACTTTGTCCGGCCATAGTTATCTTGGAGCCGTAAAGAAAAGACAGAGAAGATGGCTTCTAGGAATAATGCGCTCAAGAACCGCGGCTTTGGAGTTCTGTGGTCTTCCATAGTAGAAGAACGGTACGGCCCGTCTGTTGAGAACAAAAGGAGCAGCCTCGATTTGATCACTGCTGTAACCGGCCCTCTGGGACAGTTCCGGGACGGTTGTTCCATGATGACCTCTCTGGTTTATCGAAGTGGTACCGAAGGAAGACGGAGAACCGACCTGTGCGTTAGAGCCTGTCACCAGGATCAGCCCGTCTAACCGCTCTGCTCCACAGCTTTGAACATCCAGCCAAGAGGAGCCACGGCCTCGCAGTTGCGCCTGCTAGCAATGCCTAGAGGTGAGCAATCTCCCCAGGAAATAGCAACATCCCGCTCAAAGTGACATGTTGGCACTTTGTCACCTTTTTCTGTGTGGGACGGCACTTGTGCGATGGGATTTCAGGCCTCTTTTTCCCCCAAATGCTTGTCCGGCTGGGTCTAGTGATAGGCTTCTTCTATTAGAACAACCCAGGGGCCTTAATAATGGGCGTTTTCCTTTAGAGCCATCGTCTCTCCGCACCTGCCCTGACCGTCGGCCCAACAATCGAGGCTGTCTTTGTCTAATCGCCTGGCAATGTCGATCTCATTAGGGCAGTGTGACTGTTACAGTAGTGCCGTCATAGCATTGTGATAGCAATACTTTGTCTGACTTCAATGGCAGTCCTTCATGCTTCACAACTTAGGTAGTTCTTCCGAATTCCGCTACAAGCCGATGACTGGGCAATCGTTGCAGCGCAAGTCAGTCTAATCAGAGCTCGAATCTGCGCTCGGGCCTAACTTGCTGACGGTCTCTTTATTTGCGAAGGTTGGTATTTGGGGGACAGTGGGGATGAGCGTTGCAGGTGAATCGTAGCTAATAAAGATTTCAAGGCAAGACTGTCACAAATAGCAGTACAAGGGGTATCATTGCGCCGGACAGCATCCTTAGGTAGTGCATTGAATAGCTAATGGTGCTATAGAGTCAGTCTCATGGGCTAGCTTATCAAGACCAGGCCTACCCAGCTATGTCCAGTTTCTCTTTATACGATCACCTATATCTGTTCTGCAGCAGCACATAGTGTCTATTCTCTTCTCCAGCGGATCTTCCACTCGGAATGACATCTTAACGTCGCCATGTTTGTCTGGAGTTCATTCGCACTATCTCTACCTCTATTCGTCCGGACCTGTACGAGCACTGACTGCTGGTCACTCATTAGTTTTGGGCCCAGTTCAGCGGCAGTGAGGGGAAGTGCGTTAATATCGTCATCTTTCTCGCCCCGGACAACATTATCATTCTCGTCCCATCCTTTCCGCGCTCTGTCAGATTGCAGATGGCTCCGAGGGGTCTCGCGGTTTGGGGTATGTTGCGGGGTTTTACAAGTGCCAGCCGGACACGCTCTGTATTAATACTCCCAACCCCAACTGATGACTGAGCTGAATAGCGGGCCATGGACAACATCTGTGGCACTAGTATATCCAAATTAACTACTTGCGCATCTTCGGAGCGCCCAAAATCTCACCTGCTCCATTGGCCTGTGTATCTGGCCGACCATGTGTCCCGACACTCTGCGCCTGCATCCTTCATTTCGCGTCCCTTGCTCGCGTCGCCACCAGATAGATCTGAGCAGTTACAACTTGCACTCACACTCGCGGCCACACTTAGGGCTGTCCCAAACATACCAAAGATGTCCGTGGTGCTTGAGACTCGGCTAGAGTCACCGCCACAGGGAACGGAGTATTCTAGCGCGTGACTGAGCGGACAGCTGATTAAGAAATTGGGCTGACGCAATGTGCTGCTGGACTCTATGGCACTTCTGTCGACAATTTGTTGCGGATTGGAGTCGAGTTGACGGTTGTCAAGCTTCAAAAAAGAGCTCATGATGGCTCCCCAGCTCGTGAATGAGACATACAGCTACCATGAGCTATAAAAGATAAGCATGCGACGGTTGTTATAACAAAAGAATATTGTAAAAATAATTGTCCTCAATACCGACGGCTTGAACAGCTCAGGTTGGCTTTTAGGATGGTATCACCGGGTACCATCCTTGGGAATATCCATCGACCATCAGCTACCAACTGTCTGAAGATGGTGGCTTGGCTGCCTGTCGCCAGGTTCCGGGCAATGGCGCACTACTAAAAAATGCCATGACAGCCTAAAAGGAGTATGCTAGGACTGGATAGGCTAGATTAAACGGGAGTGGAGATCGTAAAACATGCCCAATATTATCGAGGGGCTTGGACTCAAGGCATCTCCACGTGTGCGTCGATGGCTGCCACGGCACTTGGTGTAGGTGCCCCTGCTGGCTTTCTAGACGGTAGTCAACTCGATACGAACAATTAGAGCATGCTTGATAATTCAAGTTATGTGCATCGTTATCTTGGTCTTGGTCCCTCAGGCATTTTCAGACCTTTGTTTAGTCTGTACTCCTCAGGCATGCCTACTGGATTCGACAGACCCCCATGAGATTCGACGTTGTCGGCTTTACACCACACAGAAGTCTTGAGGCCGCTGGAGATATAATGCCAGAGATCTTGGTGGTTGGCTGGTTAGCCGCAAACGAGGAATTAGCGCGGTCGCCGGACACTATAGAGCATACCGGGAGGCACCATAGAGCTTTCACCCATGAGTAAATTCCTTCGTCCTTTGTAGCCGGTTCGAGATTCGTTACTTATTGGATGTAGACATAGTTTGTGATATTGGAAGGATCAGCATTAATGATTCAATCCATTTTCAATCCTTTGGTGGAGTGTCTTCAGGAATATACGTTTGGGGTCCTTCCGAACCCAATTGCTCCTGTTCCTGGGACTACAAGAACGACGGCAAAAGTAGGATAGGGCTGTCAATGCCGTCTGAGAGTCATTATGCGGATACCGTGGTCTTGGCTGTATACTACAGGCTCATTTGGCATTGTCGAACAACATTACAAAAGATATCCCATCCAAATTATACTGACCCAGCCAACCATAATCAACCGACCCATCACTACCTATCCACGCTCTGCCTATGTGCTGCTGTTTAGAAGAGGACAAAAGTACAATAAGTGTCCAGATTCGAATGGCCCGTTCTCCGTTTGCCTGGTGAGACGGGGTTTAGTGGACGAGGGAAAGGTGTCCTAGCTGTTTTGAACGTGACCCAACATATCCCGCTGTTCTTGATTCGTAGATAGCTTGTCTGACTCTAAAACCAAAGAAATGGATAATCCTCATCAAAGGAGCCCGTTTAGAGGAGCCACCACTCTAATGGTGGGCATAGCGCGTCGCCTTTACCCTACTTTAACCGCCGGAAGCGTTGCGCAGCGAGAATCGAGCAACTCCCGACTCCGAAGATATAGAAGCTATAGCCAAGTCGGCGCTGAAGCCGTGGAGGCCGTTGCAGTCAGATAGACAAGAACAGGATTTGGAAAATGTTAACTTGAATGTCACACTCCTTCGTCCCACTGGGGCCGTGTGATCACCAAGAACCAGCCAGCCAAGAGAACCACAGAGCTCCACCAGCAAATTCGGCCCCATGGAGAAACTCTTATGATTCCGCTGTATATGATCCATCGAAAGGGTGGCCGAGGACAAGGAGGCTTAGATGAATGTGACTGCACCGATCCATACTCTATAGCTTCGACTAAGCCTCCGCCGCATCATGTGTGGAGCTTGACAGGTGACGGCCGTGTAAGATAGACGAGCATTCATAAACTCCGCACCAATCATACGCAGAAGCGCCGTTGGTGATTCGATTTTATGAGCAAGATTCATTAGTCTTCTCAATCTAGAACCCGACAACCGCTCTGTTGCAAGGACGTTTAATGTCAATTGCGGCCGAATGGCCCAAGGGCCATTTTTGGCCCCCAGAAGGATTATCATAAGGGCCAACCCAGAGCCAAACCGCCGATAGATCGACCAATCAAATCCATTGACGCCGGTGGATTGTTTCTGCAGGCTCCTGAAGAGCTCGGCGTGCATTTCAACTGAGATTGCTTATTCGTCGTCCTGTGTGCCGTTGGCCCCGTCGAACGTGACTGACGGAATCTCAGTGAGTTTGCAGCTTCCACCTGGAACCTGCAGATGTTCATGCCCATCGCTCGCTTACCTGTCTCTTGGCTTTTCGTAAAATTCATCTACACCGGATCTTGAGCTCCTCCTCCTTCCGGGTCGAATCCGACAGGCCGTGTCAAGATCCAGGGACCGGGTGCCTTTTCAGTTTGCCACAGGTCCTCCTTAATCGTAGTCAATATGCTATCTGATCGTCCAGAGCCAAAGATCGGCCTTGATCAACGGTCTCTGACTCTTTAAATCCATCTCCTGCTCCCGCTGACCCCCGTCCCCACCTGAAGCTCCCGGCTAGCCATTCAATAATGATGAGGGTGCCCCAGCAGGACTCTCTGGCTCCTCCTTAGCGCGTTGCCACAAGCAGGCCCCCCATTAGTTTTCATTATTATCACATCATCAGTTTCAGCCGTGACCATGACTCCCATACCCTTGTCTGTTGACGTGCGTGGCAGTGTTAAGATCCATATACTCTGGTCTAGTACAGCCCGTTGACAACCGTGGTTGTTGTGTACTGACTATGCCCTAGTGGCTGCCGGCGTTTGGATGTATTATAAAGCATACCCTCCTCGCTGGTATTCTGGGAACCATCAAACTAGCACAAGCACCGATACCAATCAAGCAGCAATGGAACAATTGAATGTGGGTGGTCCCCTCTCGAGGTGGTGGTCCCATACCACGACCACTTACTCGCCCACAACAATCGAGTTCTTTGGCAGCGCTGCCGTCCTCTTCATCGGGTTCTGGGTGCCGTCTCTTATATTCACCTGGATGGACACTCTCGGCCCGAAGCACATCCCCTGGCGCAAGATCCAGGCCCCGGCTAGACAGCCCCAGTACGCAGCCGTGAAAAAGGGACTTGTCAATTCCCTGCAAAATCAGCTCCTTACGAGTGTGCTGCATCTGGCATACCTAGGCATGCTGCACTTTTTCACTTCGGGTGCAAAGACTACGATATACAATGTCGATTCCGCCCTCCCATCCCCTACCCGCATGGCCCGGGACATTGTCATCAGCATCGTGCTGCAAGACATAATCTTCTACCACTCCCACCGCGGCCTGCACCACCCCAAGATTTACCGGCACATCCATAAGAAGCATCATGAGTTTACAACCCCGATCGCCTTGGCTGCCCTCTACGCCCACCCTGTCGAGTACTTCCTCTCCAATATCCTCCCCGTCGCCCTTCCGCCTGCGTTGCTGGGAGCGCACGTTGTGACCTTTTGGTTTATGTTAACGTGGGCTTTGTTGCTTGCTATTATTGCCCATTGCGGATATGAGCTCCCGCCTATTTATGGCTGGAATATGGAGGTCCATGACATGCATCACGAGCTATTTGTGGGCAATTTCGGTACCATTGGGTTTTGCGACGTGCTTTATGGGACGAGATTGACGGATTCTAAGGCTACAAGGGTTGCGAGAGACAGGTTGAAGGAAGGTAAGGCGGCTGATTTGCAGTGATTGACTATTTTTGGTCGCAGGAAGGTGGAGGTACTAGTATATACACTGCGATAATAAGTTGCTCCGCTCTTCAATTACGTTTTTTTAGATTGCGTCCTGTTATATTGCAGCGAGTTCTGTTATAGGTTGACTCGTTTCTAGTGGATTGACTTGAATCTTGATGCTGGTATATACAATACGGCTCCTCGATGACAGATACAACGGAGGACACCATCACCGCAAAGAACATAAGTAGCAGCGCATTCAACCCGCTTCAGAGAAACGGTCTTGGATTAGAGCAAGGAGACTGGCAGGGATTTTTCAGCCATCACACGAGGCATCACTGATAGGAAATTATACTCATAACTTAAATGCGGGCGCTACGGCTCACATAGCATTCGGTATAAGAGTGCTTCGTCGAATGTTAGATAAAGATGGATGACGTCGTAGGGTCTCAGCGGATTACCCGAGTACTGTCGAACGCTCAGCATCCTCAGGGGATAGGGTAAAAGAAAATCCTATGACTACCCTCTTCTGAGACCTTGTGTTGCATTATAGACTGCCCAAAGTGCCGCTAGACCACTCGCCCTACGCTGCGGGCACCAGCAGGCATTTGGTAGGGTGTTCTGATGATGGCGTAGCATTGCTCTACCATGGCTGCTCATGTCCTCTTGCAATATCAGGATCTGTTCCCGTCACTTCAGGTATGGTCTTGCACGTACTTCGGAAAGGAAGAGATACATTTGACCCTTGTATTTTTCAGGTCCAATTGAGAGGGTAAGAGGTAGCTGCTGGTACAGAGAGGAGTAAGGTGCATATGTAGATCGACCTAATGAAAGAAACCGGCTTATAACATAATCAGTAATACCGACTGTGCCAGAAATCAATCAGACTGATCTTAACCTTCATATTCTAGAAGAGATCCGGGCTTTTGATTGAAATCGCCTCGAAATGATATCATGATCTCGACAGGGACTGATGTTTTACATGGGGCTTTTTCAGGGTTTCCGCGTTGATATGGCCTGAAGCTCGCTTAGCATAGAAGTGACATGTGCAGCTATCACGCGCGGCTTTGACAATGGGACGCATTTCTGATGATGTAGGGAATGGCAAGAAAGCATTTAGACTATTACAGCATGCAAGGTGTCAGATGAGTACCGGACAAATTTGAGGATCCGTGGGCTATTGCTCAGACACAATAAGGATTTAGTTGCAAGTTGCAAGTGATCGTTAAGGACACAAAACAAGTTGACCATATCCTGTATTAATGCATCAAGTATCGTCCGTGGACTCGTTCATGTACATCATGGCGCTTCAGGCGCACGCTACGTGACACGCCAAATAACTATACATACCCTCCTTAAGCAGGGGGATTGATATTCACCACAGGAACAACAGTATCCTCCAAAGTGACCGCATCCTCGTTATCCTCTGCAATGCCAGAGTACTTGTTCAACCACCCGAGCACCTGCTGGTGCCACACAAGGCTGTTCTCAGGACTCGTTACCCTGCACCAGTTAGCATGCTGCAATGTAGAAGGCTCAGAGGCGGGGCAGGAACATACCAGTGGTTCTCGTCGGGGAAGTTAAGGAACCGGCTGGGAACACCACGCTCTTGAAGAACGTTAAACAGACTCAGTCCTTCCGCGACGGGGAGACGGTAGTCAAGATCGTTGTGGATAATCAAATGGGGGGTGGCGAATCGCAGGATACGCTCAGGCGCACTGGGGTCAAAGCGGCGGTAGTTATCACGCACATCCCAGAACGTCCCGTTGAACTCGCGCTCCATGAACCAGAGCTCTTCGGTGGAGATCTTGGCGTCAGCAACGAATGTACCGTCGTGCGTGACGAGCGCCTTGAATTCGCGGCCCAAATCGCTGCCCTGGATCCAGTTCACCATGAACCCGCCGTAGCTGGCACCGGCGGCGACGCCGCGGTCGGTGTCGACGTAGTCGAGGTTGTCGCGGACATATTCCCAGGCCTTGACGAGGTCTTCATAGGGAGCACCGCCTAGATGTTACGTTAGCGTGTTTGGCTTGACTGGCGATTGGGTAGGGAGGCGCACCCCAGTTGTTCTGGATGGCGTCGGTTAGTTCATCGCCGTAGCCGGTACTACCGGTTGGGTTGGGCGCGACAACGACGTAGCCCTGGTCGGCGAAGACCTTGGGGTTCCAGCGGGAGCTCCAGGAGTTGTACCATGCGCCCTGGGGTCCGCCGTGAATAAGGAAAGCCAATGGGTAGGTCTTGCTCTTGTCGAAGCCTTCGGGGTAGATGACCCAGGCGTGGATCTAGAGGGAATTGTCAGCTCGCGATCACCTAAATGGAATAAGCTACCTACATCGGTCCAGTTTCCAGCAAACCAGATATCGCTGATATCCTCGGGGCCGAGACCGCTAAGCTCGGGGTCGATCTCGTGCGCAGAGACCAAGTTCTTGATGGTACCGCGCTTGGGGTTCAAGCTGACGAGGTCGACGTACCAGCTGGAGTAGAGAGTGGAGCCGGTCACGACAAGGGTGTTGCCAGAGGCGAGGTAGAAAGCGGATGCATACTTGCCGTTGGTGAGCTTCTCGGGAATAAAGTCGCCAGTGGCCTTCTTGACGGGGATCAGGAACAGGTTGCCGCTACCCTCGTCTTCCGAGCCAGCAACGATGGTGCTCTTATCCGTCCACTTGAGCGAGTCGGGAGATCGGTCCCACTCAGTGGCCAGCGGGGTGATCTTCTTGGACGCGAGATCATAGATGTAGATCACGCGGCGGTCAGACTCGTAGGTCGGATCCTTCATCTGCAAATAGGCGAGGCTCTTGCTGTCGGGAGAAAAGACGGGGTTGTTGGAGTCGCCTTCGATGCCCTCAGGCGCGGAACCGGGCCCGTTGATGGGAACCGGGGTTTCGGAACCATCATGAGGGACGAGATAAATGTAGGCAGTAGTGTGATTGGCCTGGGGAACATCAGGAGCCTTGCTCTTGTACGCAACCCATTTGCCGTCCGCAGAGATGTCGTAGTCCGACGAGCCTCCAAAGGGAGGGTAGGGAGACTCGGCGTTGGGAATGGGCGCTACCAGGTTCTTCAGACTTCCAGCAGAAGCGTACCGCGCGTGCTGGGTCTTCTTCAGCGTACCGGAAAACACAGCATTGAAGGTGGTGGTGAGGTAGGTATCCCAGTGACGCACGTAGATGCTGTCATAGATGCGCGCGCTCGACAAATAGGTTTCAGCCAGTTCCTCGTTGTACGCGGTACCGTTACGGTAAGACTGGGCGTAGGCGACAAACTTGATATCACCAGACTTGGTAGTGACAGCCTTGAGGCCAGAGAACGACGCCGGCAGAGAGGCGGCCTTGTACCTGTCCGGGTCAGCTTTTGCACACCGAGTTCCCAATGCATATAAATTACCCTGAAGGAAAATTGGACAGCCCTGAGACCCAGAGCTCGGAGCCGCCAGGAATCTGGGCATTTGTGCCATTGATGTATAGCAGGGTCGAGTCGTTCAGCCAGACGATCTCAGAGACATTGCTGTCGTTGGTGAGAGGCGTGATCTTCCCTGAGCGGAGGTCAAGCAGATTCCATGCGGAGCTCGATTCGTGCGTATCGAAGGAGTATTGGGAGGAGGAGAACACGGCGATGTTCTATCTTGTCAGCACCATCCTGCACAGCTTCATAACAGAGGAATAAGAAAGAAGAAAAAAAAAAGGGCCAACGCCAGACTCACCCCAGAGGGATTGGGGATCGCCTCCGATCTGCGGGGAGCACTGATCAACTGTCTTATGCGGAGTCAGTCACGTCGACTCCCAATTCCAATGCGAGTCAATAGTAGCACAGTGTCTGCTTACTCGGGGGTCAATGCCAATGCAGACGAAGCTGCAGCCGCGAGCGAAAGCCACCGGAGAGCACCCATACTGAAGCTGAATATAAGCGGTCCTGGCTGAGTTCACCAACAGGGAGCAGGGCAATATTTATAATGACGAGCGGATGGTGCAATTTACGCGACGCCGGCGATAACCAGGTCCAGACAGCTCCCCCGGCATCTCCGCACGCGCCGCTGGATGTTTTGTTTCCTATTGACCTTCCAAAAATGGATAAGGCTAATCCTTCCCGGGCAGGGATAGACATGCCAAGCATTTGGAGGGGCCGACGCCTGCATTCTTGGCGAATCGTGTTGCGGGCCTGGAGTGGAATCCTGTGGAAGCCCGCCAAGGTTACAATGCCAAGACCCTATATAGATTGATGTAACCTCTCTCGGCGTCCATCTCCGATTCAGTTGGTCCTTGTCACCTCATCTTATCGGATTCTTGGACCATCGCTTATTGTCGTGCCATCAGGCACGTAATATCAACCTCGTACCTCGCTTATCGCAGGATTCCGCCAATGCTCTATCTAAAATGAAGCCTCCCAGCCAAGAAGTCTCCAATCGCACGATGCGGTCGGGCATTATACCCAAGTTAATCGACCGAGCGTGTCTTCAGCTTGAAATTACCCTCAAATGATTCCCGCTCGCTCGTTGCATATGATCCAGGAAGTCTAGGAAGCCACTGCCCGCTTGGGTTTTTGAATGTGGTCAGGCGTAAATTAATGCTGATGACTGAGCGCTCTGCCTTTCGCCAATGACCGTGACACTTTGAGAAATGAGGGCCGTACATCGACCCTTATCGACGATTTTACGTATGGGGAACTCTTCAAATGCTGACATGAACTTCCTTGGGTATTAAGCCGGAATCTATGCTCGTCGACTCGCAATTAACGTTCAATGGCGGCCGGTTTTTGACTGCGTTGCCGGCGGGCACATGTACTGTGCCCTATGGTGCAATCAATTCTTTTACCCCAGTCACAGAACGAGGAAAGGTCAGTAAAGCTATCTTGTATAACATGGGTCCCCATTGGGTTCGAGCGAAGGTCGATAGTCGAGCAAGCCAATAAATCTATCGAATTGTCACTAGGTTTATCTTGGCGTTTACACAACATACAAGAAGCATGTCGCGATAATGTCGTGGTGCGATACTTTTACCACAGGACGTTCGTTGTTCATGTCTACATACTCGACCATTTCCAGGGCAAGAGTCAGCTTCTGCGTCAGTTTTCGAGCCTTCGAACTCCGTAAACGCCAAAGCCATCATCAGAAGTTCAACCGAGCTATTCAACTGTTACTGAAGCTGGGCACGGGCACCCTGCCTAAGATGGGATTCTCACCTCTCTGACGACTGTTCTTGGGGCGCCTAGAGGCCTGCACTCGCTGACGAGGGCGCCCGCAGTAGCCAAAGGCTTCTGGGCGTATCAAACAACCGTTTGCCAGACTTCTGGCAGAGAATGGACTTTGTGCTGGACTGTTCAGGGCAAGGCCTACGGTTGTTAACCAACCCAACGCCCGACCATTGGGGGTTTGTAAGGGAGACATTAGATCTGACAATGTTGAATTCTCCTACGACGCCTGTAGGCGCGTTGAACGGCCTTACATTTCACTGCGAGCCCGGCACCACAACTGCCCTGGTCGGTGAATTCAGTGAAGGAAAAGAGCTTGTTTCCCGTCTGCTTTCCGATTCTACAATTCCGAAGAGGCCGAATTTTGGTCGACAGGCATGATGTGGATAGCATCACCATTGGCTCCCTTTGAGAACATATCGGAGTGGTGCCGCAGGACACAGTCCTCATCGGCTTCCTAGACGAAGAACAGAAGAGGCAAGCGATGTTAAGCTTCTTAATCCATCGGCTAGGCTGTGGACGGATCTGGTTAATAGAGACATGTTCAAGATCGTAACCCGAAATGACGCATAGGGTCCTAATTAGAAACCATTGAAGGAACTTTTCCGTCAGTACGGGCTGGCCGTCTTGAGGAATCGATGGCTGCTTGCCTTCACCCTTGGGGCAGGATGGGGCCGAGTTCCGCGTGCAGGGCCTGACTCTGAAATCCCCAATGGAACTGCGGCCGAGCGACAAGTCTCTGTCTGTTGAACTAGAAAATTCAGTCTGGGGCCATGCTCCGGCAATGGTATTATATCATACCTTGGTCCTCAGTAATACCTTACAGAAGTGAATAGTCCATTAGTTGTGTCCCTTGAGTTGAAGATTGATGCAACCAGAGCACGTCAAGTTTTAGATTTCATCAAATCTCAAACGAAAGAGCTCTTTGACGATAGCTTGAATACATTGTTGCGTAAACAGAGCATTAAAATGACGTTTACCTGCTGCATTAAGTTGTACAAATCATTGCTCTATGTTAGCGTTGGCGGACATCCATATCTACGTATATACATCCGTCGAGTTTTTATACTTTTAACGTAAACCTAGGCTTTCCACTCAATCCTCATTGTTATATTTACGCCATCACTAAATTAAACGACACTCGTCCCTATTCTCCTTGGTCATAGTTTCGCTAAACTAAGAATGTGCGTTTATACATCAAATCGCCGCCTGTGGCAGTATGATATCCGAAGTACATTACGTGAAAGGCAACAAGACTCGGTTCGAGTATCAAAAAATTATTCGGGCCGTCATATCTGATATTTTGCTTAGCTGGTCTAGGTCATCAAATTGTATAAACGGGTAGAATGCTCAGTCCGACCTCTACGACGCTCTTTAATAAAAAAGTTCTGGTAACAAACACCGCAAGCCTACTTGAATGATCACCATCTTCCCAGAAGAAAAATTTCAATTCTGTTGAAATAACGATCTATTTACTCCGCTTCCTTTCCCGGGTATCATAACATACAGACGCCCTCCAATGACCGTAAAAACGCCAAGGCTATATGCTTTTTTTTTAATGCGAAATAAGTGAAGAGGTCCTTTCATTCCCCCCTCTTCCAATAATCCTTCAGATTGTTCAGAATCAGTCCAAGCGACTCGCTATAGTTGTTTGAAGCTGTATCGATCCAATGTTGTGCGTAGTAATCGCGCAGCTTAGGGTTTGTCAAGCGGACGCCCTTGGTATTTTTGCGTGTCCGGTTATCCAGAGCCATCAGTGGTGCGCACTTGGTAAAGAACCAGATCAGACCTAGGAATCGACATCTAGATCAGGGACCTCGGGTCCAGCCCCTGCCCGGCCCATCGCCCAGAGGGGAAGTTATACACGTCGTCCCAACACTCCTTCGCCGCGAGGCCGGGGCCCCATTCCTTCTTAACGGCGGCGAGTCGCTTCTTCAATTTGGCGAAGTGAGACTTCTTGCTCAGGTCGCTCATGGCGTGAGCGCCGTCATGGTGCTCAAGTGAGGTGACTCGGCTGACATTTGCGCTCGTAGCAGCACTTGTGGCAGCACTTGTGGCAGCGCTGGTGCTAGTGCTTGGGCTTTTGCTTGTACTTGTGCTTGGTGTGTAGCTCATGTTGGTTGAGATAGGGGCTAGTACTAGTAAAGTTAGATGATGGACATTATGCCGGTATGCTTAAGCTGCCATGAACCTACCAGCCAGTATTAAACAATAAATGATATAGAGGGTATAGAGTTTTGTCTGACAGTCGACTTGAACCCAGCTGTTCCTATCGACGGTCCAGGGCATACTTATAGCTTCAGGCATGAAAAAATTGCACATATAGTGGCCGGGTCTTTTTCGCCGAAGCTAGCCCACGATATCGCCGACGCCGACTGAGTCATATTTCGGCGAACCAGAGTTCGGGACTTGATGGGAGCAAGGGTCTCGATTCCCTCGATTGGGCATGGTTCAGCCTTAAATTGCTCCTTTAAGGAACATACCCGTCCCGGCCAAGGCAGGGAGAGAAATTTGCCATGCCCTTATTATAGATGTGCTTCGAGTATCAGTCAGCATGGTGGCGTGGGCTGTTTCAAGAGATTTCATTGGCTGAACGAGCTGTATAACGGATAATTAATTATGTCACTTTTGAGCTCCTCAAAACACCGAACAATCTCCGGCATATCGCCAGGCCTATTCCGCTCACTATGACGTGGCGTGGTTACGGCTTGGCGGCCTGATAACTTGTTTCCTACCGCCTCACTGAAGAATGTTTGATCTAGCTATCAAGAACAATGGGTCCTCGGTGACATTAACCGGTTCGACTTCGGCATGCCGTACCCGACCTCTTCTCCTTCTCATCCCGTGCAAGAACAGATGTTTATACGCTCCGATAATCAACTTTAGAAATCGAGAAGCTAGTTGATCGTCAGGGGTCAAGCTCCTTGCTCGAGTTGCAGCTTGCTCGGACGAGTTACATAGTCTGATACAATATCAGCAAGAAAATGGCATGAAAATTCCTCATCGGGTGGGTACCTGCGCGTGTTCAGGAACGGGACCAGCCGTCAAATTGGATCGGCAAAGTCGAGTGGGCCATATACTTCCCCTTGACGCTTGTGATTCCGGGCTTTCCTCGTGCTAGGTTTGATACCGAGCTCGTAAGCCTGATTGCAAACGGATAATAGCAAGCCGTCAGGTTGCCACCTGCAGACTACTTGTTTGTCGTGTGAACGACGCGTATCTAACGTGTCATCACCAAGTGTGTGCCTCTATAGAATTACGGTGGGTCTCAAGGACTGTCACTTGGCATTTGGGTAAGCGTACCCTATAGTCTGTGACCCTAACCCCTTTGTAGAGATGAACCCTGTCACATCGGTATGCTCAGGAGTCAATAGAAAAAAAGTTGCCCTCGCACAGTGGTATGCTCCTCTATGGGGGAAGTCCACAGCGGCATGTCAATACTCGCCATAATCTCAACGCTCGTATGAGTTACGGGGCTGAATTGCAATACGACGTTCAAAAGAACGATGGCCCAGAGGACCATGAGTCATTTCTCTGTTGGTGGCAATAGTCAACCCACTCCTCGTCGTGCTGTTTAGCCTGGTACAAATCCTTGATAGATGATGATTGAAGCATATTTGCTATGCTTTCGCTTGTCCAGCTAGTCTACTGGTATGTCTTTCCACCACTTAAAGGCCAGCGAAGAACCATTTCCTAATCCGCACACGTACTGGCCTATAGGGATCGATCACGTGTATACTGGCCGCGCTCTGGACTTCCTGCCTTTCTGGAACTATCTGGTTCCTATACTGGGCCCTGCCCTTCGGGGCTGCTGCCCAATCACATCTTCCTACGCTGGAAGAATACAGCGAGAAAACTTTTCTCGGTCCTGATTCGAATTGGCCTGTGCAGATCTTTGGCGGTATAATAGTCATTAAGAGAGTGATATGATTCAGGATAAGCATAGCATTGGCGGAATCATTGCAAATGAGGGAGACGCTTCAATCTCGCGAGTATGGCACAGAGTACGACACAGCGAATAGATGCACGAGCAGGAACCGTATATTCAGACATGCGAATCCCAATGTATGCGCTGGGCCAGTGCGTTGGCGCTTCTCCTATCCGCATTTCCCGGCGTTGGCTCGGTAATACTACCAGTGCTCGGTCGCTCGACCTCTTCGATACCCACTGCAACTGGCCCCCGATCTGTATCTGTCCCGATCGGAGCGTCATTCGTATTTGTGAAATCACTCAAGTCATAAGTTGGACCTATAAACGAGGCCCTCCTGACAGTGTTTCTCCGCTTTTCCTGTGTTGTATTCGTGAGCGCCACCAACCTCCCCAGGACCGCAAGCTCCAGCTTGACTTTCACACTATATACAAACACCTTTAGACAGACCTGCAACGAATACAAATATATGTACTCCATTAGTACCACGGCAATGTCAAGCACGATCGTGAGCGTGTTGATCCAGAGCAGCTCATACATAATTCGCTTAACCCGGCTCTTCCCTTCAGGACTGATCCGAAGAAGTAGGACTGCGGAGTAGACATAGAACAGAGAGAGTAGCAATTCTTGAATAGCGAACCCGGTGACTTGCAACCGTTCGGTGACGTTGTATGAGTAGTTCCACGACGGCGACGTTG
Organism: Aspergillus nidulans FGSC A4; assembly: GCF_000011425.1. Lineage (NCBI taxonomy): Eukaryota > Fungi > Ascomycota > Eurotiomycetes > Eurotiales > Aspergillaceae > Aspergillus > Aspergillus nidulans. The sequence continues at coordinate 4,326,123 of NC_066263.1, read as the reverse complement.
TAAACGCGGAGCCGTACATGGAGACTGAGTTGGGGACGATAAGGACAATTGAAACAGTAATGATAACAAATAACATGATGCGGAGGATCTTTTCATGGTAAAAAACAAGGTGGAGACGCGAGTATAGGATCAATGATTGAACGGGGACGATGCAGATAAACCCCACATGTCCAATCGGCAGACTAACTGCGAGGGGAACAAGGTCAAAATTATGCAGAATGGTTCCAACCACATAGGGAATGATGCCGATCGATGAGATGAGGAGGGACCAAAAGTAGAGGCCGCGCCGCTGATGGAAGGTCCAGCAGACGAGCAGGACGAGCTCGAGCGAGTTGAACAGGGCGAGGCAGAGAAATGCGGCCGCTGTCATACGGAGCGCAATGTTGGCGCTTTCCAATCCATGCTCGAGGCCGAAGGGGGGAGTATTCAGATCCATGTTGGTAGGCAGGCATCATGGTTATGCCTCGACCTTTGAAGGCATCGGACTGGGTTATGAATAGCTTCGCAAGACGGCCAAGGCGCGATACGAACGAGAACTCTCGGGTCAGTAGCTCGTTGTCAAGCTCTCCCTGGAATATAAATTGATGTCTAGTGATATCTGGTAATATCGGGTATTTGCACGTCAAGAATGGGTTGCCAAAGTCTGGTTCAACCGCCGATAACACCAAAGTTGGCCTGTCATGACCTCACCAAGCAACATAGGGTTTTGACGTACCAACTGCTGGTTGTGAAAATGGCTACAGTATTTACGCTTCGCCGACTCGCATGATATACATACTACCACCGTCCTAGTTGGATGAGCAGCATTGGAGAATCCCATACTGGGTATAGCAAAAAGCCGTGTATGTCCAGTCTTTATGAAGCGTCGCAGATAGAGATGCATATATCGAACCAAATATAAACCTAATTTTTGTTCGTAATCTCCTGTAAACTAGCTTTTGGATACGAGTGTATTGGGAGTATAAAGGGAAAGTTATCCCGTATATGAATCTTTCAGCGCGGATAAAAGTGCCAGTTTTCAGGTGCGAAACTCTTGTCAAAAACTTAGAATTTGGTCTGCAGAGAATCTAGCCCGCTGGGCTGCACGTGCTAGCCCTAGGACTAATGTCTTACGAAGCTCTCGTGGGCAGCGGGTGGCGCAATAGGACAAGACCTTCCAGGCTTCTTGGGCAGAGCACTAACCTGCCCGCCTTGGCCCTTGGGAATCAACCAAAATTGCGGTGTGGTGTTCTCCATCCAGTCATTATGCATGCTCTACAAGATTGGAATTTGAGCTAGGGCACAGTTTAGCAGAGCCTGCTCAAAGCAGAATAGCCAGGCCGTCCATACCATCACGTGCAATTCTATACGGAATATATTTCCAGGGTGTCCAGGACGAGGTAGCTCCTGGGGTCTGTCCTATGTATCCAGTCTTGATAACTACCTGCCGGACAAACGCATATATTATCGCTGCAGACTACGGACAAGCATTTCCGGTAGTAGAGGTTGCTTTCAGAATCCCTAGGATAGGTCATCTGCTGCGCATGTGCACCGTCGTTTGTCTGCAGAATTTCCCCGGATTCTCCTTAGGCAGTGCTCCACCTATCCAGGCAGATAAGACGCATTCTTCAGGCATTTTTCTAGGCATTCTCCGGTGGGTATACACAAAAGTAAGCAGGTATTATTCCGTTCCACCAATCGCTTCGTCGCCTAATATATGCACTGTCACTTTGCAATAACGCCGGGACGCCACCGGAAGGACAAAAGCGGGCATTTACCCTTATTAGATGCGGATGAGGCGGCGGTTTGAAAACGCTTATAAGACGTTGTTGTGTCTGTAACCCACGAAACAAATCCACCATCATAATCGAGTAGAAACTGGACGTTTACTCGAGATGAGGCTTCACGCACCCATTCTGTCTCTTTTGGCTGCCGCTGCCAGCACCAGCGCCGCCGGGGTGACAGGATCAGCCGAGGGCTTCGCAAAGGGCGTGACTGGAGGTGGGAGTGCGACGCCGGTTTATCCAAGCACTACTGCAGAGCTAGTCTCGTACCTGGGAGACAGTTCGGCCCGCGTTATTGTCTTGACCAAGACGTATGGTGTGCCTGGTGAATGAAGTCGTGGTGCCACAGGACTGATCACTACACAGGTTCGACTTCACGGGAACCGAGGGTACTACGACAGAGACTGGCTGCGCCCCCTGGGGCACTGCGTCGGCCTGCCAAGTGGCCATCAACAAGAACGACTGGTGTACAAACTACCAGCCTAACGCTCCGTCGGTTTCTGTAACCTAGTGAGTCAGGCTTGCTTTAACTGTAGTAGTGAAAACAGAAGCTAAGACACCAGTGTTACAGTGACAACGCCGGCGTGTTGGGTATCACTGTCAAATCCAACAAAAGCCTCGTGGGTGAAGGATCCAGTGGTGTGATCAAAGGCAAGGGTCTTCGAATTGTCAGCGGCGCAAGCAATGTCATCATCCAGTAATACCGTCTTTTGGGTCTTTATTATGCAAAAGATTGCTAATACAATTACAGAAACATCGCTATCACGGACCTGAACCCTAAGTATGTCTGGGGCGGTGATGCAATCACCCTCGACAATGCGGATATGGTTTGGATCGACCATGTCACGGTCAGTCTTTAGGAGAGTACCTAGAAGGAATGGAGGAGGCTAACTTCCGTATACGCAGACTGCACGCATTGGGCGACAACATCTTGTCCTGGGGACATCTGCCTCTAACAGAGTAACCGTTTCCAATTCGTACTTCAACGGCGTGACCTCCTACTCCGCCACCTGCGATGGCTACCACTACTGGGGCATTTACTTGACTGGTTCGAACGACATGGTCACTCTGAAGGGGAACTATATCTACCACATGAGCGGTCGCAGCCCTAAAGTCGGCGGGAACACTCTTCTGCATGCGGTAAGACCTCAGCGCTCTGAATAGTCCCTCCCACTAACATTTTCAGGTCAACAACTACTGGTATGACTCGTCCGGCCATGCCTTTGAAATTGACTCTGGTGGCTATGTGCTTGCAGAAGGCAACGTCTTCCAGAATATCCCTACTGTTATTGAAGGGACCGTCGGCGGCCAGCTGTTCACCTCCCCAGATTCCAGCACTAATGCAATCTGCTCGACATACCTGGGCCACACCTGCCAGGTCAATGGCTTCGGGAGCTCTGGAACGTTCAAGCAGGCAGACACGGCGTTCTTAGTGAATTTCCAGGGCAAGAACATTGCGTCTGCATCTGCGTATACCGTTGCGCAGAGTAGTGTTCCGTCCAATGCTGGGCAGGGGAAACTGTGAGGGTTTTATGTGCTGCATGGGTTTGGCTTGCGGTACTTAGCTATAGGGACTCGCAGCGATTATGACGGATCTCTGTAGAAATAATCTCTTATTACTGAGGATGGATTGTCATTCTTCGAGGCTTCCTGGCTGAACCAAAGTCTGCTCCTACTGCGGACATGGAGGCTTGCCCTTGCGACCTCTGCATCTCTTCCAAGAGCTTTGCCAATCCCCTGCGGACACCTACGAATTTCGAACTGTGACTTTCAGCAACAACACACTTCACGTAATGATTCCAATTTAGGGTCTGCATGAATTATCTGCGAGCTTGCTACACAGGTCAGAAACACCACAAATATTCGCAAACTTTCTGTAAGTGGTAAATTATACAAAATGATAAACGTATAGTCATATAGGACAATGACCTAGGCCGTCAAAATATATAATATGCCAAGACAGATGTCTTGCCGACAGACCCGGGGTTGGAGCAGATTCAAGGAGACTAGATTATACAGAGTATATAATGATGTTGGCTCATAGAAAATGGTATCCAAGCTCTAGTCCACATGTTCATGGAAGTTTCGTCTAAGTTCGGTTTTATGTACAAGCATCATGTGAAAACCGAAGCCTGTCGGGGCATACTGCCCTAATGCACCGCCAGCCCCTGAGCTTTGTTAGATTATTATGGGCACACCAATCGCACGTCAGTCTTCAGCTACGGTATAATCCGTCTTTTTGACCAGAACCACCCCAATAAAACTGATCTGCCAGACCCGGAGCAAACAGTCTTCCTAGAATAACCTGGAAATATCTATAATGACTGTTGGAGCAGGTACCTGTTGGTGTTTGGCGGGTGACCCAGAAAGTAAAGACTATGACTCTGTTCTGGCGACGGCGGGGCCAACCGAAAATGACATTTATCGTGGTCCAGAGCAGAAGCATCAACCTAAGGCTCCATTGCTAGTCCTGTAGCAGTTTGATAACGCGCGACTAATGCAGTACCAACTACAAACAAGTTTTCTCAACAGACGACGACACCGGTCCACCCCCGCCCCCATCTCCGTGGCGCATCAGTGGTTCTGATATCACGAGGATGTAACTCGTTTCTGGTTGTTGAAGAAGGACAAAACAGCCGGGGTTGCGGTAACCATGAACAGCAGCCATTCAAAAGCACCAAAGGCCGTCGCAGCCTTGAGCTCCGCGCACGAATTGAGTCCCGATGAGCAGGCATCGGTCGTCAAAACATTTACAGCCACGGCAATGAACCCGGCAAGCCACGCGAGGACAGTCACGGCCTCGGCGACGATACCAACGTAGCCAATTATCGGGCGGCTTTCCAAGCCGGACTCGACGAAGTGGAAGACGACGACCAGGATCGTCCAGGCCGCACAAAACATCAAGAAGCCCCACGCAGCAGGGACGCCGACGTGTAGGGTGGCGTCGCCGCCAAAGATGGGGTCGTTGACATGGTCATCGTGGCCACGAAACGTGTTAATAGCTAGGCGACGGGGTTAGGACTCTCAGGGGACCGACGGAGGAGGTGGGTTAGCATTGTGTACCGTAGCTGTCCGTGCCCCTAACGATGTGGCAAATACCAGCTGGAGGCCTCGCACGACATAGTCGAGTGGCTTGCTTTCGGCCATGTCTACAATAGTAATGTGTAGGGGACTGGTGATAGGGTTTCAAGGGCGTTGGACAGGTCCAGTAGGTGATTACTGATAAGAAATTGAGGATAACGCGGCTTAGAGCAGGAATCAGAAAGCGTGGGTGGAAGACAAAATGTCAGAGCGAGCTGAACCCAAGGGGAATCAGAACCAATCCAAAAGGTATAGGATGAATTGAAATGTTGAGTTGAACAGATGGATGCTGCCTGGACATGGTAGGGTGTGTCCTTGCTTATGTGAGTGTACAAACATGGAATAATTTGCGTTTTTTTTACTACGCCTCTTTACTCGACACAATATGGTCTTTTATAGTTTTGGGATGGTCAGGAAGTATAAGATATGGGGTTAGGACAGGGGTAAATAATGCTAGGCAGAAAAGGTAATGTACCTGTTGATTATGTTACTCACATCCTCTGACATGGCTGGCGCCAAATATCCTCCAGTTTGATTTATATCCATTGTGAGATAAGGAAGCTTATACATGCAGTTTGGTAGTCAAGCGGTGAAAGCAACCTGATAGTCTCGCCTTTCCGAAGCTATGGCTATACTGATGGTAGCTGATTGTGCCTCTGTTTAGTCATATTGAATAAGCTAGATACTCATAACTTAGGTGCCACGTCGGCCATCCAATAATGACAATTGTCTCCCATCCACAAAGCCTGAAGATTTGGCGGCAGCAAACGGGATTGACTATTCCAAACTTGTCCTAGTGCATTGAAAGCTCTAGCCAATGAACATCGGCTGAACTGCCGGCCCGGTGATGAATTAATAATCATCCTGTTTATCTCACCACCTGTCGCAAGCATCACAACAGCTTTCATTCCTTACTCAATAGCTCCGATCTGCTCAGCACTGAAGCCATGGCCGAACACCCGTCCATCACTCTCTCTGCTCTCCGTAAGAATTTGACTATTATATTATCCATCTACCCTCACTAACCGTTTGCGAAGTCTCCGCCGGCGGCGTTGCCGGATACCTGAAGACACGCTCAAGGCCCTCCCTGATCGCTGGTCTTGGTCTGGGTGTTTCCTATGCTTTCTCTGGTAACTAGAACCTGGAATGATATCTTTGTGTGATATCTTTGTGGACTTCGAGCTAACCAAGCAAGGCTACCTCCTGAAGCAAAACAAGGACTACGGCGCTGAGCTCGCCCTGGCCAACAGCGTGGTTCTGCTGGGCGCTGGAGCATCAAGGACAATCAAGACCAAGGCGAAGGCCCCTGTTCCAATCGGCCTTGCTACTGCTGGTCTCTTGGCGTCGCTATACTATGCGAAGAAGGTCAAGGAGTTCCGGTATGGTGTGTAGAGCGGGGGTCTGGGGTTCTGTTTGAATTTAGCTTTGTACATTATTTTTTCACGTTGTATTATGGCCTCTCTACTCAATTCATGATCGTCCGATACTGGGCGCATATGGAAGATGATGATATGGGAATGTTATGTGACGTTCATCGTGTACACCTGGTGTACACTATGAGCCTCCTGGCTGGCTTACGCCACGTAATATATGAGGCCTAATCACTAGCCCCTGATCTGACCCCTCTGTGTATTGCATTGAGAGAGATTAAAGAAGAGATCTATCATCATCGAGATAGAAAATCGCCATACGGCATCCGATCCTTAGTAGACTAAGTTTGTGTAGTTGATACAGCTGCCTTCTGCCATTTCCCTTCTGAGAATCACAACAGAAGACAATAAGATGGTGTCTTAGGCACGCTCGAGCATTCCACAGCAGTCGCCCTCGAGGTACTGCTAGTCTACCACAGACTTCATGCCGTCTTGTGCACGCAATTACGACAGCCCGCCTCGGTTACGATGCTGACTGCCGTGAGGCAGCACTTGGATAGGCGGTAGAGGGATGTGGTCTCTTAGACGTCCATACTATGCCTGTAGTTGCAGCAGGACAGGTGACTGGCTGATACCCACTGGAAGGCTGCGGTGCAGATTTCGATTGGCCCAACGGCATTACAGGTAAAGGTGATTTGTCTGCGGCATTTGTGTCCATCTTTCTGACAATCCCTGATTGTAGAAGACTACGGTAGAGATAAGGGCTGGTGCAGTAGATTCCGACGTGAACAATGTGCAGGATTAATGGCATGGTAAGCTTAGAAATTCAAATCGATATAGGCGAGTTTGACAACGGAGCAACGGAGCACGGGTAAAGTGTTCCAGCCTCGTCATCGGCGGACATATTGCAGATATTTGACAGTTCTGACATAAGGCCTTCGTCAAACAACCAGGCAGCCAGTATTCTTAGTTGTACGATGAGCATAGATCGGTGGGTATGAATCAGAAGAGACTCATTGTTTGTTGTCGAGCATGTTTCTGGAGGAGTTGAATTCGCCATTGGGTGGTAGACGGGGGTCAGGGTTAGGGCCAGCTGTCAAATGCTTCAAATATTTTCATAATCTAAGACTAGAGTTGGGATTCTGTTAATTGATTTAATTACAAGGAAAAAATTTCTCTTTAAAAAAGTAACGAGTTTCTTCAATAAGAAATATGGTTCTTGTAAGAAGCTGCTATTATGTAACCTACCCTGGTCCTTTAGTCACACAATAATAAAGAAGTAATTGACGTGTATATTGTTCAGACTGGCTTAGGAAACTGCAGTAGAGCAGAGTTAATTCAATGAGCCGTATGAGACTGCTAAGGAAATTACTGTAACCTACTTAAGGTTTTAAGAAAAGAGCTGGGGAGGAAGGTTAGATTATTTACATACAGAACCTCCTAGACGTCTCCATCTCTATAAGGCCAATATACTGTTTAACCAATTGGGCAGTCTAGTGCGTAGACAATCTGCCCCAGAACCTGTGGGTGATTATCTAGGCCTAGAATCCCGCTGCGGCCCCCGGATTAACAAGTTTAGCATATTAAAGAATAGATGCGTCTTTTCAGCGTTATTAGATGCTTTGGTTAGAGCTCCTACTAATACCTTTTTAAGTCCCTCCTAGTTGATTAGAGAGTTTCGCCAGGAAGGGTTATCGCTTATAATGCCTCGCCAGGAGCAGAACGGTTAAATTCAAGGCCTTTGATATCACGCCAATATCTAGAGCTGTAGAGGAACTGGGAAAAAATAAGCACAAAGACAGGCAACATCTAACACAGGCGTCGGCTCTGATAAAGCGGACATGCGTGCCATAAGCGGAGCTTATTGCAGAGATTGGAGATAAGGATTCTATCCTGGATAAAGTTCCAGATAGAAGCGGATACGGAATTTAATGGCACATACGGTGTGGGCGTGTTCCGTCGGAGAAGGCGCTCCCGGCAGCCAGCTTAGAAGGGTTCCAGAGTTAATGGCCAGACTTCGAATTCGGCTTTGGTTTTCCTAATTGGAGAATACTAGCTTCTCCAAGAGCGAGTATGGATGGCTGCGACGTGCGGTCCCATTGCATTGCCGATAACAGTCACTCTTTCAAGCACTACGTGGCAACGACGGGCTCTCTGAATCGACGATATAAGACTGCCGTTCTCCGATCGTGACATAGCTTTTGTGCGTATTAAACTATTCCCGTGTCCACTAAATGCAGTATTTACGCCATTATGACCCGCGTAGAGACAGTCGACCTGGCCACCACCACAGCGGCCTACTATGCGCCGGCCACAATCACCTCAGCAAACAGCCAAGTCATCCATGTGGCTGGGCAAGCTGAAATGACAAAAGATGAGACCGTACCCGCAGACTACGAGTCACAAGTCCACCTGGCACTTCTGAACCTTCGCAAGATCCTTATCCTTTCAGGAGCCTCGGTCAAAGATATTCTCAAGCTTACCCTCTACATCGTCAACTACAACTCAGCATCCCGGGTGCATACTCGCCATCTCAAACGGTTTCTGGCAGGCCACCGTCCAGCCATTACACTCGTTCCTGTTGCGCGGCTGGCTGCGCCAGCTTGGCTATTCGAGGTAGATGCTGTCGCCGTGCGCCCGGCTTCTGCGGTGCCAAGGTCCTTGACGGGGACTGCAAATATGGGGAAACTGGATGTGCAGTGCTGCGTCCGAGCTTCAACGAGCAGGGTTATCGTACATTATCTTAGAGGCGAGAGATCGCGTCGGTGGCAAGACTTGGTCGCAGCCAATCCTGGGAGATAACTCAGGATATGGAGTGGTTGATATAATAATGAAAGATTAATTGACTTAAAATTTTAATGAATAATATATTTAATAACGATTATATTTCTTGGAGCAGCGTGGATAAATGATGTGAATCAGAGCAGGGTCTATGCGCTGGCTAAGAGATTCGGCGTCGAGATTTTGGAGCAGAATACAACCGGACTGTGCGTGCTACAAGACGTCGACGGAGACTGTTCAACATTCGAATACGGGGAACTGCCAAAGGTATTTGTTCTTTCATCGAGCAGCGAGAGGTATGAACTAACGTGGTTTAGTTCGACGCTGCCACTCTCCAAGATATCGCCCGGATCCGCGATATGGTCGAAGCAGACTGCCACTCTCGATCCAGTTCGTCCTCGAAACACAGAGTGGGATCCCGATGACTTTTGAGGCCTATCTTTGGTCCCGCAGTGCTGGCAAGGAGACTCTCGCGACGTCCGCTGTCTGGATCCGTGCCATGCTGGGGCAGGATCTACGCGACATCTCTGCTCTCTGGTTCATTGCATACTGCAAAGCTGGCGGTGGTTTACTCCAGATGCGATCTGACAGAAAGGGTGGAGGACAACACCTTCGAATCCGGCAGGGAATGCAGATGATTTCCAAAGTAATTGCTGAGACTCTTCCTCAGGATGTCGTTTGTCTCGCCCGTGGTCAGCGTCACTCAAGGGCGCAATCCCGGGGTTGAGGTCGTGCGGCAGACAAAAAGACACTGCAAGCGTGCAAAGCTATTATCACCGTTCCCAGTCCTGTCCTCAAGATGATGGACTTCTCCCCCAAGCTCCCCGCGCTGAAGCAGCTGTGGGCCGAGTCCTCCAATTACGGCTACTACACAAAGCCATGATGATTTTCCGCACTCCATTCTGGGTAGAGAAGGGCTACTGCGGTCTTATCCAGTCCTTCGCCAGCCCGGCGTCTGTGATACGCCACACCAGCAGTCTCCCAGACAAGAAATATATCCTCACGTGCTTCATGGCCTCTGATTTGGGCCGTGCCTGGGCTGCACTGCCTACGGATGGTCGCAAAGCAGCACTCATTAAACAAATCGGGAAACTGTTTGACGCCAAAACCGAAGCCGCTGGTCATTTGGTAGACCTGGTGATTTACGAATGGGTGAATGACCCGTACTCTGGATGGGGATGTCCCTGTATTGCGCTGACCCCTGGGGTGATGGATGCTGTCGGAGAGACCATTCGAGAGCCAGCAGGGAATTTGCATTTCGCTGGGACCGAGGCGGCGGTTAGGTGGAGGGGATATATGGAAGGAGCTATAGAGAGTGGTGAGCGGGCAGCGGCAGAGGTGATACAGAAGCTAAACGCTGCCTCTGCGCGGTTATAGATGAGTATTTAATACATCTTCAAGGTAAAGCCATGGATAGATCGCCTTGAACCGCAAAGCTGCAACCCTGATACATATCCCTTTTCTAGGACATTCCCATGTATTGTTCCGGGTTCCTGCAGCTTGCGACCTCTGCTAAATGATTAGAAACTTGAAAGAGGTGGTTCAGCGTCTTAGTACCACTGATCAGCACTTCATGATACGGTAGCATGGGACATCGCTTGTATATGCAGCTCAGCTCTTAAAGATGTCATAAGTACCCGAACAGAGACAAAGAACAAGCTGGAATCATGCAGATTTCCCGCGTTGACTTTTAGGCTCAAAACTGGGACGTTGGGAAATAACTGTGAAAAAAAACCACGATAATCATCAGTTCACATGAGGTGTGAACGAGGGATCTAATACTAAACTTGCTCCGTCCTGGAAGGCCGCGAGAAGAAAAGACTGGGGTGGGCGACGGCGCGCTCGACACTTTAATATATGAAAAATAACACTTCAAAGATATCAAAGAGGCCCCTTCTGCAAAAGCAAAGAGCGTATCGCAAACAGAGACAAGAAAGCAGTTAGGTGGTTTATCTCTGTACCAGCACCGATATGATACGATCTTCGCAGACGGCAAGACTTCGCGACTTTTCTTTGTGAACTTGCTACCGAATCTCTTAGACCTCGACAGTTTAGCCACGAAAGCGCGGCCATAGCGTATGGAAGATTCTGGCCAACGGGGGTGATGACATGCAGAATGGCGCTGCCAGGTAGATACTTGAAGCTCTAAAGTCGGGGGGTTAGAGGAATCATATGGACCAACTGCCATGTGCAAATGTTGATAAACTGCCGAATAGACTTCATGAATTAACCACCAATCGGCTATATCTTCGGTCGTTTCTGATTTGGCTGGCTGAGGAAGAACGTGCGGTGTTGGGGGGTCAGACCGCAGTTCTTAGGCTTCGACGCCAACTAATGACTTGTTTGTCTCGGTACCCATGACACCGTGCAAGATTCGTCACAGATCAAACTCGAGGCTTTGTATCCTGACTTCCCAATTGGTCTCAAACGGTGATTAGAGGGCCATATCTCAGGTAGCCTCAAAAGCAGCCACCGCTGTGTGGAAACTGCGGCATTCAGCTGTCCTATGCGTGGGGTGCTGTAAGCCGAGCTGCACGTTATCATATAAATTCGTTGTGCCACCCAGGCTTGCCCAGTCCTAAGCTTTCTATATTCTCCAACATCTATCTACACTATAACCCGTACTGGAAATGTCGAGTGTCAATCTAGGTCAAATGGGAGATGGTAGTGGCGCCCAAGTGGCGACAATGCAGTTCATACAGCAGTTCTACACTCTCTTGGACGGTGAATCCCCGGAAGCAGCACAAGAATGGAGTGACATGTTTGCAGACGACGCTGAGTTTGTCACGCCTGTTCAGACCCTGGGCGGACGACAAGGTATTTGGGCCCGTCGTACTCGAACAGCGAGTTTTTCGCGAAGCTATAGTCTAATGTGAACCAGCAATAAGAGCCCAACGAGAAGAATTTTGGACTCAGTTCCCTGGGCTGAAACACCAACCTGTTCGCGTTTATGTCTCGCCGTTTTCGCCGTTGGATGTCGTGGTCATCAACAGTTATGAATTTACTGGAAAGGACGGGCAACATGTTTTATCGCACACAGCGGCTGAGTTTAGACTAGTTGAGAGCAAAGACAACCGTCTGGTCGTGCAGAGGTTGGAGATATTTCTGGTATGTCGGCTTCGGCTGTTCCTCTCCTTTCCTTTCCTTCCTTTCCTTCCTTTCCTTTCCTTTTCTTTTTTTTTTCTTTTTTCTTTCTTTCTTTCTTTTTTTTTTCTTTTTTCTTTCTTTCTTTCTTTTTTTTTTTTTTTATTTTTTCTTTTTTTTTTTTGAGCTGAAAGAGATCTATGGTATTTAGGCAGCTGAGCAGTTGACTAACTAGAAAACAGGATCCAACGGTTTTGGGCTGGAAATAGGCTTCTCGAGGTCACTGGTAACCGATGAGGAAAACGGCTAGGCGACATCTAGTGTTATGTGTGATATTGGGAATGCTTCAATTCATGCGTCCCATCGACGTACTTTTGGTCCTGCCTTCAGTATAAGCATTCCTCTGGTAACGTCTCGAAAATGGCAGTAGCCATGTCAGCAATATGCTCTTCGGAGTTAACTAAAGCTCATTGGGTACACTGAGACCTTATGGTTCATCACACTACATAAAGGAAATGATAACCATTGGAATGCCTCAAGCAATGCAAGTTTCCGCGGCCACAGCAGCACGAGTCTCTTTGTCTCTTCTTCGGCGCCCTTCGCCAAAAGTACCTTTTCATCCCAGCAACACCTCAAACATGCTGAAGTAAACCATTCAGTTCTAGTCCCAGGCCCTGCTTGTGCGACCTCCACCCATTCTTGATAGATGTCCAAAACTCAGCAAACGTCGTCCAGAGGGTAGATGTGGTACTAGTACTTCCCTCTATTATGCTCCTCGACAAGAACAAAGCTGGGCCGCGTACAATCTTGGATCTATAATTCCGGGAGGAAACCAGACCACAAATATTGTGATCCCAAACACTGGAAGATGAGGTATCTGCCCAATTACATGAAAAAGCCGAATTCGACGGTTCTCACCCATGTAGCATGGCTATTTGCATCTGGTACTTTTTCTAGACTCAGCCCTAAGCTGTTAGCTCAGCCCCTACAGCAGTCTCCCTCGGGTCATGTTACTAAGCCTGTGCAGACTAGGCGTGGGCATGCTGTAAACTGGAAGTTTTAAGTCTAGAGCTACTGGTCTCAACTAGGGGAATCAAATGCGACTTGCGTTCCTCGACCACCTGAACAGAGATTACCAGCGAGACATCATCTACTCGTTCTATTTTACCGCTTAGATTGACATGTGCCCATGTGACTCATTGCCATTTTCCCAATTAGGAAGTTATTTGATGTGGTCCCTGTGGAGCTGGGACCAGGAAAAGAAAGAGCCAATAGTATTTAGGCTCTTATAGTGAACGGCAATCTATCTATTGCATGCCCATCCAAGACTCAAAAGATCTGGACTTATGGTTCTAACAGATATCTCGGGCCCTTGATTCACTGTTGCTCTGACATACCAGCTGGCATCCCCATTGCCGTTACAGGGTCTATAGACGAACCCCACCAATTATGGGCGCATAAGCCGTTGATACCAGCCAGATGCCATCCCAGGCGGTAGGCCATATGCACCAGAAGATGTCAGAATGAAGCAACGAGTTTACCGAGTAGTACGTGGTACTGGTTATTCTCACTATCGAAATTTAATGCCTTTCCAGCTTATTTTACTGCTAGTCACCACTTTTAACCATTTTTTTCTCCGCCAAAGGGCAAATGCCCGAGTGTGTTGTCGGAAAGCGCAGACAAAAACAGGCCCAGGCCCACTCTGCCCATGAAAAAGTCATCTCAAGAGAGGATCGTCCATTGCTCTCGGATTTGACTACCTGATATAGACCCTGAGCGCACTGTCAAGCCCGAGTGGTAGGTTAAGTGTCTTCTTTTATAAGACAGGGCAATACCCGTTCCTGGTGTTCCAAATGGGCCACCATGACTTCCCATACTTTTATAGAGAGACAAGAAACTATGCTTGGTCCATCGGCATCTACACTATCTCGGAGAGCGAGGTCGTCTCTGAAATGCACGAGCAATGCTCTCTGGGATGTCCTGAATGATATCTGGCACCCGCAGAGCAACCCCCATGGCTACGTGACCCTGGGCGTTGCCGACAACACTCTGATGCAGCAACAGCTGCTGTTCCGCGCGAACAGCAGTTTCGAAATGTCTGGGCAGCATCTTGCCCTGAACGACACCATCACAGGTTCTCCCCGGCTGAAAGCAGCCATCGCTGATATTCTGTCCCGGTATCTCCACCCCTCGAAACTACTCAGACCGTCGCATATCCTTGCCACGAACGGGGTGGCATCAGCCATCGAGCACTGCTCCTGGGCCCTCTGCGACCCGGGCGACGGTATCCTGGTGGGACGCCCCTATTTCCGTGGGTTCAGCCGAGACATCTGTCTTCGGCCAGCGGCAAGGCTTGTCCAAGTAAGCTTCGAAGGGGTGGACCCTCTCGGCATATCTGCGGTATCGATATACGAAGAGGCCCTGATAAACTCCAGCAAGCAGGGCTGTGCGATCCGAGCCATCATGATCTGCAACCCACACAACCCGCTAGGCCGATGCTACTCTCAGTCATTCCTTATCGAGATCATGAAGCTCTGTCAACGATTCGGCGTCCACCTGATTAGCGACGAGATATACGCGTTGTCAGTTTGGCGGGAGGGCCAGGATGGGGCGGTCTCAATGAACAAATTCACATCCGTCCTCTCTATAGACCATGACGGCCTGATCGATCCGAGTCTGGTACATGTCTTATGGGGTGTCAGCAAGGACTTCGGAGCAAACGGCATGCGATTAGGAGCTGTTATCTCGCAGGGAAACAGCGACATGCTCGAGTCTATCCGGGGTGTCGCCCAGTACAGCTCGGTTTCCGGCCTGGCGGACTGTTTTACAACGAACATTCTGGAGGATGAAAGGTTCGTAAATCAGTTCATTGCGGAAAACAACAAAGCGCTCGCTGCTACCTATGAGTATGTTGTTGCTTTTATGGATAGGCACGGGATACCCTATGCCAGGGGATCGAACGCCGGCTTCTTTGTATGGTGTGACCTGTTAACACCATATCTGAAACTGCAGCCTGCGAGTTCGTTCGACGGCAGCGAAAAGGCAAAGGCAATAAAGAACAGGGAACTGCTAGACAAGTTGTCCCGGTTCAAGGTACATCTTGGGGTTGGCGATGACTTTGGCAGTGAACAGAAAGGATGGTTCCGTATTACCTTTTCTCAGTCGCAGGAGCAGCTCGATGAGGGGTTGGCTCGCATCATAGACGCCTTGCGGTATTGATGCTGATCACATATGTATACGTACATAGTTACGGCGTCGAACGGTGATTAGGCTATTACTTAAGTGGTTCTACCTTTTCCCCGAGATTCAAGGCGGCTATAATGGCCCTGTCCATGCAGGTGTAAGACAGATGTTCACCCGCAGAGATGTTATATTCTGACGCTATAATAAATCCTATTGTTGTACCCAGATGGAGTATTATTGTAGAGGTTTCATAGAGCCAGATACAATGTAAGTTTGTAGAACCATTCGGTAAAAACGTGAATAGCCTATGCTTTCCCGTCAATAAGCTTCTCCAGCTGAACCAGACAGTTCAACTGCTCATTTTCACGTTGAATCTGAGTACAACGCACTTTGAAGTCTGTCTCCGACAGGACTCTACCGACAGCTTTCTGGAGAGCCTCGACAGTAGGCGTTTTTGTCCGCAGGTTCACGGCGATCCCAGCCCACTCGCCGCGCATCGCTACTTCGGCTTTGTCTTCTAATATACCATCAGAGTAATTGTGTTGATTGGACTTGCTGGAATATGCAAGCGCGCGTAATGAATTGTCGTGCGTGGGAAAGTGAAGCAGAGAACTCACGTCCGGTCCCAGCCAACACCATTAGAACGCCGTTCATGACGCTGTGCATGAGCCCACCGTATCCAGCATTGGACACAAACACATCCGCGTATTTGAGAACTGCATCGTAGAGCAGGAAGTCGACGATCTTCGCATTGATTGTTATTTCCACGCCCTCCAACTTAGCTCCCCGGATACCGAGTGCTCCGATAACCATGCAGTCATCACGGCCAGCTAAGGCCTTCAGTGTAGGGATAAGAAGCTCCGTATAGTCAATCATGAATGTTCCTTGACTGGCGAAGATGATAAGTTTGCCTGTATTTTTGGCAGCCAGCACATTCCCGTTGGCGTTAAATACAACCTTATGTTTTCTGAAACTGCTTGGTTGATTTTTGTGGCGAAGTATTAATACCGTCCATCCAGCTTGTTAAGAGCCAAGTGAATATTCGATCTATCGTAATAAATGACACGGACTGGTGATGCCGTAGACGATAGTGCTGTCTAAGCTGTCTATCAACCCCCGATACCATATCAGTCAAACCACTACTGACTATATAGGTTGCCCTTAGCGTAAGCCCAACATGCTCACCCTGGCCATTTATTAATATTCAATTATAGTGCGCTTAGTACGCTAGCAGAACACTCTATCTCGCACATGAACTGAAACCTATTTATTTCCTCAACAACCGTCGACACTGCACTCGACGCCTCAGTGCGCGCCTGCACCGCTGACTTCCCTCGCTGTCCTCGTCTCCCTCTCCACCTTCTTGTCGCCCAATGACACCCCTATCTCCCTAATGATAAGCCAAGCGGGAAACAGAGCGAGTGCCCACAGGCCGAAGTTGAGATAGATACTTCCAACGGACGCCATAATGGAGATACTGCTTAGTCCGTACTGCACAGTATTAGGAAACTACAATCAGATACAGCCTAAGAAACGCTGAGGGGGAGACTAACCGAAACAGCCTGCGAGGCAGACTCCATACCACGTAACAGACTGGCAATACGGACGACCTCTTCTTCATCCTTTGCCAAGTTGCCGACGATAAAGTACCTATTGCCTCTTAGCTCCACATCACGGTGACCATAGCTATCACTGAGAACGAAAAGGAGTCCTTACAGAAACATATAGTTCAATTGAAATCCCACAACCCAGAAGAGGTAGAGAGGGAATCCCCTCCCGAACCCAGAGTCGCTCCAATCGAAGACGGGGTTCGTTTTGTGGAAATCTGTGACAACAATCGTACCCCAAAGCCACCATGCCCCCTGAAGACCAAGCACAATGATGAATCCCACACGGCTTCTCAACTTCAGCGAGATCTTGCTATCCAGAAATGCACCGAGCAGGTTCCCCGATACGATCGCCATGATTCCAGACACGAAACTTCCCAGTGCTCTTGCCCTCACCGAGAACCAAAGCGAGTTGTATGTAAACATGACGGCCTCACCGAATGTCGCCTGCCAGATGAGCGGGATGATAAGGACAAACTTCTTGCTCAGTAGCAGCTTGGTCATCGCTTTGATCTCGAACCAGACATTGTTGGCGATCCGCAGTTTTACTGGGACACCGTCTGTCCGTTCAACTTTCCCTGGGCTCGTCAAGAGCAAACCCACAAAGGGACCGAAGGCCTGCAGCGCGATGAATATATAGTACACTACATAGCTCACACTCCCTGCCGTGTTGCGATGGACATTGACACCGAGATTGATAGCCCCGCCAACGATCTGCCCACCAACCCGGAAGGAAAGCCAGAAACCCAGAAACCGGCCCTGGTTCTGGGGTTCCGGATAAGAGAGCGCGATAGCGGACTCGGCCATCCAGAAAAGCCCGGCAGAAATTCCGCAAAGCGCGGCTCCAAATAGCGTCAGCCAGTCACTATCGTACCGCACCTGGGTATAGATCCCCGCAGCGTACGGCGCATACCCCATCGTCCCAACGATGAGGGTCCATTTGATGCCGATGAATTTCACGATCACACTGCCGAAGAAGCAGGAGAGCACCATAAGGCAGAAAGTGAGTGCATTGGCGGTGTTGACGAGGTAGGGCTTTGAGGCACCTCCGCCGCCGAGGGAGTTCATTGCACCCCAGATTCCCGGTGCGAAGAAGTTGCACAAGCCCAGTATCAGGGCGTTGAAGTAGGTCGAGCGGTACCATTTCACTGGACGCGTTTGTTAACTCTATAATATAAGGGTTAAGCAGGAGAGGCATTTACCTGGGTATTTCCTAGGCGTGGTGATAGAGTCGGAGGTTGCGACCTCTTCGTCGGTCATGATGTCTTTTTCTCCCATTCTGACCGAACCCACGTTTGGCTGATTATATGGTAATGCCGTAGTTTGCAAAAGACTGTCGTTGGTGGGTGAGAACAACCCCAGACTAGACAAGGCCCTCGATCTCGATGCAGGCAGCTCGGAGACGTTAAATATCCCCACGTGGCAGACAGCAGAGAGATATGACAGTCGGTATTCTACCGATAGCTGCCAGACCTCCGGTTCAGATTAAAAGTCAAAATCTTCACGTTGGAGGTTTGTCTCTCCACTCGGTGCTCACGGCTCCTGGTGGTTGGCGATGTTGCATTCCCGGCTTAGGGTGACGTGCTCGCACGGCATTTTAGTCTCTCTCTTCCTGTACATTTGGAGATGTTTTAGGCCTGCTAAACGACTGACTCGTTCATGCCAAGTTAAATTGAAGTGAAAAATACGCGGCTTGTTTGTGGCTTGTGGTCTGAATTTGGGCCTAGCTTTTTATCTCCCATAAGCACATTCATTACAAGGTTGTATATCAATCTGTATGTAGATAGCAAGTAGAACAACGTAAAACAATATACTATACGTAACTTGTTCCAAGGCCTTGACTGTTCAAGACATGTATAGAAGCTTACTCAGTATCATTCTCATGAAATACCAGCGCCCGCACCTCGATACTCTCCCTAGGCAACTCGTTCACAGTCTCTGGGTTAACGAATGCGCTGTGCGGCACGCGTCTAGCCCGCCCATCCGTCTTGGAATCAAAGCACTTGATCAATGTAACTAGATCCGGCGTCTGTCCGTACCGATAATACCACTTGGTATCCCGGTTAGGACGAACACCGTACGTCTCACCTTCACGGTCCGGGTAGATCAGCTTGATCGGGACGAGGTCTGAATCGGGCACGGTGTGGGCGTCTGCAACTGCTAACGGGTCCTTGAGGATTGTCCTTATGGGCCGCCAGACGTTTATGATCTGGTAGCGGCCTTTGAGAAGGCGCTCCGCTTCATCAGGAAGATGGTATGTCACGCGGTTCTTGGACGCGATGTACGACTGGTCGATGTGCACTCTTTGTACGGGGCCGCGGAGCTGAACAGTGCCCGCGCGGCTGTCGTTGGCCTGACGACGGATGGTATGGTCAAATATGAACACTTTCGATGCCCCAGTCCTGTACAGACACATATTCTATGTCAGTATGCCACTGGATGCAAGGGGAGTGCTGATGGTACTTACGCATCTTTCAAAAGCTGCTCCGTCTCCGGATAATACACATGCTTGATCTGCTCATCGTCTACAAAGTCCTTTTCGGCGCTACTGTGGTAGTAGAACTGGAACCCATTCCCATCGAGCGTATAGTCGAGCTCGTGGCCACTGACGTCGGTGATTGTGACTGGGACAGTTTCGGTAGGTTGCTTTCTGTAGCTCTCGACATCACCGACGTAGTTAGGCGTCGGACCGGTGCCGTCCTCATGGTCTTTGAAAAAGTTCAGCGTAGTTTGGACATGGTGCGGTTGAGAAGACTGTGTTTGGATAGACGGGGTGGTGAGGGGAGCTGGGGCCTGGGCTTGGGCCTGGGAGGGAAGGACGGATGCGGACGCCATTTTAGCTTAGATATTAACTTGTCACAAGTCTAGCAGTTTGACAGTGTAATGCCTGAAGTATCTAAATGAGTCTTAGTATTGAACCGGTATGGAGAAGTGCAATCTTGAGATCTGAGGCCGAAGTTTAGTGTGCTGAGTGACGGTTTATATTATATGTCCCCAGATGAGGGGTCAGACAATGCGCAATGCCAATTTGTCAGACCAGCACGCAATCATCAATGTGACAGATGCCTGCAGTATGCTGATAAATTGAAAACAAGACTATTGGATAGCTTCCATTCTGTGCTGAGTGATCAAAAATCAAGCTGTATACCGTTGCATGTACAGGATGCAGTTGGGTTTTGTCTGATTTCTAATCAATGACGTTAGATTTCCAAGGCATTTGAATAGGCAGGAATAAGCTAACACAACCTAGCTGTCAGCTACTAAGCAGCTGATTATTAATGCTGGACTACTTTGCTGCAAGATCATGCTTTGGAAGCGATCTCCGTATGGACATATTAATGAAAATAATAATGACCCGTAGTAAAGTAGTTTACGCCTATGAAATGTAGTAGGAATGTCTACAGATGCTCAAACCTTTACCAATCTTGTAACAGCTGTTCCGTCGTCCAGCACCTTCTCCTCCTCCTCGAGTTTATACCCGCCCCATCTGGGAAGCAAGACTGTCCACACGTACCAGTAAATCACTCCAAAGGCAAGCCTGCATGATCAGTCAGCATCACTTCGGAACCTACGAGGAAGAATGAGAATGCAAAAGATGAATGGACATACACTCCGGTCCCGACAACGGCATACGTCGCATAGAAAAACTCCACATCACCCTTGTGCCCTGGAGGGGGAATAAACGGTGAAACCAGGAGGGCCAAGCACACAACGATCCGTAGCCAAACAGCGGGTAACCACGCTTTGAATGGACGGGTCAGGTACGGCTCGCGATACCGCAGAATCAGCATGCCGACTGTGATGGCGAGACCGAAAATCGTACCCGGGTAGCCCTCGACATCTAGGATGAAGTTGTAGACGTCGCCTTGCGGTGGGAGGGTTATGACCAGGATTGATGGGATGTAGTGCACTATCAAGCCCCAGAGGGGGGTGCCGAATGGTTTCGATGAGGAGAGGAGGTCGCCCCAAGGGAGGAAGCCCTGCCGAGCGATCTCTTGGTTGACTCGGGCCTGTTCTCCCTTTCTTTAGGACTGTAGTTGGAGGTGAAAAAAAGAAAATCAAAGTGAGATAAGACGTACCAGCGCAAATGTGACAACCATGACATTACCTGCCGCAGAGACGGCGATAGCAAAAGGGAACAGCGTTCCTCCTACACGCGGACCGAACAGACGATCGAAAAGCAAGGCCGCAACAAGCTCTCCACTCTGCTTAATCTCGTTAAGCGGGACAACAAGGAAGTACGAGAGGTTGGCTAGCAAATACAGCGCCGCCGATGTTAAGAGTGCGGCCGGACAAACCGTCTTGAGTGTGCGGATAGGATCGCGCACTTCGCCAAGCACATTATTGACATTATTCAGGCCGGCATACGAGTAGAGGACCTTGAAAAGCGAGGTCGAAAGGAGATTCCAGCTCCAGTTTGAGCCCTCCCAGAGGGTATCCCAGTTCATCAAGCCCTGATCCATTGCCGCAGATGCAGCGCCGGCACCGCTCTCAATTCCACTTGGCCGGAGGAGGATGACCCAGATCCCCGTCAGGGAAATCGATGAGATCAGGAAGATCTTCAGCCATCCCAGCACGTTCTGGATCCAGATGCCCGTCTGACGGAACCGGCCGTGGACAATAGTGATGAGGGTCAGCAGACCCGTCGCAAAGAGCTTATGAGTGAGCTCTGTGGGTGCGCCGCCGAACGCAAACACCGTGTACTTTGCAAAGATGATGCAGTTGCTTGCCGTAAACCCCAAGAGAACGGCCTGCACAGCAACGAGCGTAGACGCCAGGTATCTAGGTTTAGGGTAGGTATACTCGAGGTATACCTTATCGCCGCCTGAACGAGGCAGCATGCACCCGTACTCCATCGATATGACCATTCCACATGCCGCAAGGACGGTTCCGGCGCCCCAGAGCAAAAGCGAGAGCCCGATACTGCCTGATGACTTTACGATCGAGCCCGGGGTCGCGAAGATGCCGCTGCCGATGACCCGTGAGACTACGAGGATGTATGCGCTTGTCCAGCTGAGGTATTTGCCTGGCGTCGCGGTAGGAAGGCCGTCGCGGCCAGTGCTCGGCTCGATATCACTCTCTGCGCGGCATTCATATGGTGCCTGTAGCAGCGGCTGAGTTTCTGCCTCCATGGCTATGCTTGTAGAAACGATGGGGGCCAGTTCACGGCGACGTTCCTGGTGTTTACATGTTGAGGCAGGGTTGCCCGCAAGGGGTGCTTAGAAATGCTGGTGTTGAAAACATCCGGCACGTCATTTGGGTCACATTTGCGATCAGCCTTGGTGTCAGCAGCGACGGACATGTGTAACTGAGCTGTCAAATCCAGATCTTATGTCAGGGGCCAGTGGATACATGATATGCCTTGGTCGGTTGTACCGTACAACGACAGCAGCATGGAAAGCAACACTCGCTAGAGACGCGTCTTTTTTCTCATAACAAGCCCATTATCAAACCTTCTGGATCCCGGAAAACGCAAATAATATTTCCAATACTCCTCTGGGGCCCATGATCACCGAGGCATCCCCGATCGTGCTCCCCAGCTCCAGTTTGGTTGCCCCTTCATCACGCAATCCAACCCCGCGATTGGCAATGTTCTTTCGTGATAGCACACCACAATTGCGAGTGCCCATGCTATTCCTGCTTTCTGGCGTAGCGATTGCAAAATTACAAACCAAAGTTTCCAGCTTGGAGTCAACCAGCCGACTAATATGTTACGCTCTCGTGCGAGAGATGCGCTCCATATCTCCGATGGCCGGCCAGATTAGATGGAGAGCACAGAGCACGCAAGATTAGATCCAGTGCAAAGCCCTTGGCTCATTACCCTCTGAACTTGAAGTTCATCTTGAATAGTTCTGTTTCTTATTATCACATTCTACTTCCATTCCCATCCCCTGCAGCGGCAGCATCCCCAGCAGCAGCCACGTATCTTGCGGGAACCACCTTTCGGGTACCAACATGACGACAATAACAACCTTGACGGCGACACTGGACGGCAAGCGCCCGGCAGTCTATGAATATGAAAAGATCACCATCGAACAGCGAGAGAATGTATCGAGCCGAGCACCCATACAGCCCCAGACACAGACCCATCCTCCCCAGACTCAGCCCGCGAAGACACCAAGTTTAACCCAGCGAGCGCTACTCGTCCACGCCGCTCAGCAGCCCTACGCCCTGGTGACCGACCATGCCGTGCCGGCGATCCTGCACAAAGACGAGATCCTGATCAAAGTGATCGCTATCGGTCTAAACCCCGTTGACTGGAAGGGCCCGTAAGTCCCCTGCCGCCTCGCGGCTCCCGTTTTACCTCGGTCACCTACAAACCCTAGTCCAGCTCCTAACTCTGTACAGAGCCTACAATTTCGGCCTCCCCTCTCTCCCCTGGGTGAACGGACGCGACTTGGCGGGCGTCGTAGTCGAGACTTCAGACCAGACGGAAGGCTCACGCCTCCGCAAAGGCGATCTCGTCCTCGTCCCCTCGACCGACTACCGTGATATCCGCAAGGCCGCGTTCCAGGAATACGCCATCGCAACACACTACAACGCTGCCAAAATCCCTTCACCAACACATACGCACGCCGCTGCATCAGTAGGTGTCGCGTTTGTGGCGTCGGTCCTAGCACTGGGTGTCTCACTGGGTGTGGATTTTGGCGGGATCCAGCGGTGCCCTGGCCCAAATCTCCCCTACGTTCTGAGCAAAGTGGAAGAGGAGTCAATACCTCTCGATATTCGGGACGAGTGTTTTGCCTCTAGGAATACTATTGAGAGACCCCGAAGAGGGGATTGGATCGCCATCTGGGGTGGTATGTCTTCAAACAGTATCTGCACGGGCCCGGCTAACAGTGTATTCCAGCCTCAACAACAACCGGCTTGATAACAATCCAACTCGCACGACTGGCAGGACTCAAGACCGTCGCTGTCGCTGACATTGCGCGCCACGGCAAGAAGCTTCACGCTGCAGGGGCAGACATCCTAGTTGACCGACACAATACTTCCCGCGCTGTCGAGATTATCCGCGGTGTGACAGGAGGTAAACTTCGGTACGCCATTGATATTGTCGGGAAAGAAACGGCCACATTGCTACAATCAACACTGGACCCGAGCATTAGCGAAAATAGATCCCACGCGCATCTACTCGGGCTGACGGGTCTACCGCCTGGTAGTGACCGCGATGAGCGGATCAGATACCACACTGTCCCAATCAAGCTCTTCCATTCTAGTCCTGAAGTAGGCGAGTCGATGGTTTCCTGGCTCGAGAGACTGATCGAGTCCGGGACGCTGGAATTGCCTGAGATCATTAGGGCAGAGGGGGGTCTAGAGGGGGTCAATGAGGCGCTGGAGATGCTCAAACGGGGAGATGCGAGTGGGAAGAGGATCGTGATGAGTTTAGACTAGACGGTGCACTCTACGGTTGGTTATGCGTTATGATCTTGGTTAAAATGCAGTTTTGGGATCGGTTATGATATACATAGAAGGCGTTAGGTAGAACTGAGTATACTTCCTATCCTGATAAAATTATTTGTCTCCGTAGAGCCGACGGGCTATATATGTATATTCTTTGGCCGGGTCGAACCAACTACTTGTAACACCAGAGCAGATGACAAGAACATAGCAAAATCCTCAAACAGAAATGTAAGAAGAGCCATCTAAATCTATATTTAGTTTCTATATGCCACCGAAGCGCAGCGTCAAGATGGTCGTCTCGACTTGTCCGTGCCAAAAATTCGGCACAGCTCCCGGCTAAGCAATCATCAGCACTGACGCAATCCACCCAATAATGTCGCCATTGCCCCTCGTTCTGAGCACCGGTGGGGCATGTACTCAATACCTTTCAGTGAGGTGGTTGTATTGGAGAATACCCAGGATGGCGAACGTGGTGATAAACGTGACGTCAGTTGGGGTCGTTATTGGTATAGTCTACTTCACTCTTTCGTTGCGAAATCGCAATGATTATTGGGTCAGGCCGGCAAAATCTCCCAGTTTGTACCACGTTCAGTAAGGTGTAGTCGAGGCAGTCGAAGAGGGAATGTAGGTATCGAGCTGTCTCGCAGCGGATAAAGCAGCAAAATGGCACGCTGAGATCTTGATTGCAGTGGTTTCATATGAGGATCTCTCTATATCAGAGCCCTATCTAGAACAATGCAAGGATAATGCAGGTTCTGAGCTCGGGTATTGAGAGCACATAATACAGCCGGCTGGTTATGGCTAATTTATTGCTCACTTCTTTATTTGTTTATAGTCTGTATATGCACAACAAACACCCATTAGACATCTACCCACGTCTCTAGATACGTCCTCAAGTCAATGTCCTGGGGCTTCTTTAGATGCGGCGTCAGATCCTCCGCCTCCTCCATCTCTCTCCTCGTCCAGCCATTTCCAATCCAGGCAAATCGGTTCCCACTGGGATTAGTATACTCATATTCAAAGTCCTCCCATCTCGGGTCGCGACGGATGTAATTCAGGCTCGCCGCACTGGCGGGAAACAGGCCGTGGATCCTTGCTCCCGGTCGTCCGCCATTATACCAAGAGGAGCAGTTTTCTGTCCAAACTGTCCGCGGAAAGAAATTGTCGCTGTACTCGATAAAGTCGTCGGTGGCCGCTTTTGACGGAGCAAACGATTTGATCCCTTGCGATCGGAATTTGCGGATGATCTTCGCGATATAGACGATCTGGTTCTCGATGCTATTGGGCACGCTGCCGCCATGGCCGGTGGCATTGGGACCGCCGATCCAGAGGAGGTTCGGGAACCCCGGCGTCGCGACGCCGAGATAGTTATATGGAAATCCGAAATGGCCGTCGTGCCTCCAGGCTGTCTTCAGATCGAGGCCGTTGGCGATGATGCTGAAGGGCGGGCAGTGATCGACGTTGGCGCCGGTAGAGCAGATCACCACGTCAACGGAGCGTTCGACGCCGTCTTTTGTGACGATGCCGGTCTCTGTGAAGTGGGAGATGTGCGTCTGGATGTACTCGACGTTGTTCTTCGTCAGCGCTTCCAGATAGCCCGGCCCCGGAGTGGGACGGCGGCAGTTGGGCGGGAAGTCAGGGATGATCTTATCGGCCAGCTCTGGCTTGTCTTTGATTCGCGAGAGCATGAGCTTTGTCCATGTCTCGCGCAAGTTGATGTTAATGGGCGAGTTGCGGAAGATCGCTCCAAACCGACTGAAATAGCCCTGCTCGATGGACTTGCGGTACTTCAGGTACGTGTCCGGGTCATTGAAGGAGTCGATTTGCTCCTGCGGAATGATATTTGGTTCGAGGCGCCGTACGCCCACAGATCCAAACGAGTCGGCGATCCAGGTGCGGTTGCGCGCGTAGTGGTCGACGTGGGCGGCGATGGGTTGGATGGAGGGGAGAACTTGCAGCCCCGATGCGCCGTTTCCAATCAGGGCCACGCGTTTACCCTTGAGGTCTACAGAGTGGTCCCAGTTAGACGAGTGGAAGAGAGGCCCTTTGAAGGTGTTAATGCCCGGGTAGTCAGGGAGTTTCCAGGCGTTGAAGTGGCCGATGGCATTCAGGAGGATGTCGAGTTCTTCTTCGTAGAGCTGGCCCTGTCAATCACAAGCCCGGTATGTACAGCATGGTTTTGCGACATACCTTGTCCTCCTTCAAATCGCGTACAGTGACCTTCCACTTACCCTTGTCGCCAAACCACTCGGCCCTTTCGACTCTATGCTGCGCCCGAACGTACTGGTAGACATTGTATTTGCGCGCAACACCCTGCCAGTACTCTCTGATCTCGTGTCCTTGTGCAAACTCCTCCGTCCACTTGGTGTTTGGCTCGAAATTCGACTGGTAGACGTGCGCTGGGATATCGCACCTCACACCAGGGTATGTATTCTCAAACCACGTCCCTCCCTGGACGTGAATCAGTACCAAGACTCTTCAAAATCAGGAAAAACTCATACAAGATCCGCATTTTTATCATAGATCCGTAGGTCCAGCCCCGGCAGCTTTACAGGGAGTAAAATGCCTGCCGTGATACCTGACAGTCCGCCACCGATTACCCCGACCTTGATCGGTCGGACTTGGTCGATAGGGTGTTCTTCAATCTGGAATGCTGGTCTGGTTGTACTTTTACTGTTCGTCTCGATTGACACAGCCGGACTCGAAGCTGGGACTTGAGCTGGATCGTGTACGTGGATCGGAAGCGCGGTCTGGGTGACTACCGGTGTCTTGATTTCGACTGCAGCCATCTTGTTTAAGAGCTGGAGGTTGTTGCGGCTGTTTATCCCTCGGGCCCTCTCTATTTATCAATAGCAAATAATGGATCAGAGCGGGGAATCCCATGGTGTGATGCGATGCCTGGTGTTGAATGCTGCGCTGCACATGGCAAAAATGGTCGATGGGGTTGACATCACGACATTGGAGCTCGGGATGGTGACAGCTCGCGCCGTATTTTTCATTTCTCTTTCAGTTGGAGTAGTCTTATCTTCCCCTCGATGGTGTATGACAAGATACACTCCAACTGCATTTGCCAATACTGCTGAGAAATTGTGTAAATCGCTTCCACTGTACTTTTCAGTCTAAGGTGGCCGCCAGTCGTTGGACCTGGGGTAAGCGATACACTGTCTCAGTGGACCTTCATCAATGCAGAATAGGTCAGCAAGCAGAAATTCGTTAATAATCCAGTGGCCCGGTCATTCAATCATTCAAGCGAATGGTGTGAATAATGATTTCTCTATTATGGATTCTCCCCGTTCCAGATCTCGGCCACGCAAGAGCAGCTGCAGTATCTGGAGAACTCGCTAGACTCTGGTATGGGAGATCCCGAGGGAAATGACAAAAGTCCATTTCATAGATCCATATTCAGCTATAATGTGTTCATGGAATGAAGTTGACTGAACTTGGCTTGCTCTGCTGTTTTCGGTAAAAGCCAACCTAGGGCAAGGGCAAAGGCCACAATATAGGCAGGAAACCGTCCGTGATTGTATACTTGTAGCAGCGCGGAAACGAAATTTGATGGCCATTCCACCAGTACCATAAACAGAAGCAAAACGTCATTTCTCGGACGTGGAAGCTCCCTACACTGAGACAGTGGTTGGGCGTCGACAGCGCGAGATCAGCAGCGGAATAAACTGCGCTGAGGCCGGGAGAGTCTCGACAGCTCTGTATCTTAATTCTGGCGTAGTCACGATTTTTCTTTGAGATAATAACCACGAGTCGGGTGCTTTAATAGAGCCTGCAGGGGTGAGTCTAGGGGGCAATGCTGGGTTGGGAGCTTACAGTACAGATAGATGTGACTTGGCTGCAGCTTCAGTTGTGTACCTGGTATATTTCTTCCTCAAGTATATCACTCGCAGCGACCTTTCTGACCTCGAGTTGGTGCTCACTATCCTGGATCAAAATAGTGTCATCACCAGCCCGGAACAAGGAGAGTTGGGTCACTAGTTAATGTACTCGGTGACTAAACGGGCATATTTACACAGGAGCAAAAATGCCGCTAACTGATCAAGGCTCGCACGACATGGAAATGTGCATGAATTCAAGCACTTCACAGCACCAGCTCAATTTCATTCGTTCCCCCGCATGCCTACAGCATATCCGGTGGACCCCAATTAGTTATGCGAGATGAGCCACGGGGCTTGTCCCTGGTTCTGGCCTGAGTAGCATCTCCCTCCTCTACATTTAGTAGGAGTCAGTCCACAACAGCTCGAGCGTTTAGCTGAGATTATAGCCAATCTATTGCTTTGGAATTGACTTCTTCGTACACTCTTAAAAGGTCATTTCCCAATTTCGTCTGGAGCATCAACGGACAAAGGGCGATCTATAGTGCCGCGTATCAGAGTCGGAAACGATCTTACCCAACCTTGGGTACTCCTCGCTTGTCTCCGCGGTGATCTCTTCATACGGAAAAGGATCGGTCCATATCAGGTCGTACCTGGCCGATAAGCATCCCATGAGCATCCCTCTTTGCGAGACATACTACAGGGCCTTCTTACCCTCTTCCGGATACTCAGGCGCATCATCATCCCCCAACTCCTCGATGATGTCCGTCAGTGCGTCGTGCTCCCAGCAGATAAGAACGTTCCCGTCTCCATCAAAGTTATCCACGCCATCTTTGACACACTCTGGGTCGTCACGGTCACACGAGATGTCGACTTCTAGACCCAAGTCTTCCGCCAAAGGGAGAACGGTCAGGTAGGGCCTGTTGCGTTTTCCATCTGGGCAAGTCAGATCCAGCTAATCTGAGAACAGAGCTGCGTGCATACGATCCTTGGGTGTCATGGCCATGATGTACCCAATGTTATAGTCCGACGACAAACCAAAGACCTGACGGAGACACTGCGCTCAATCTTCGCCCTGCGCGCTGAGCGCAGTGCTTCCATCATCGGGCTTCTCGCCGTGTCGGATAAGATAAACTGTTGGTTTCGCAAAGGCGAGGGTGTACGTCGTGGCAAGGAGAGCGGCGATATGATTTTTGTATACATCTCTTAATCTCATTTCTTTCGACCACCCAGTGATATTGTGAGAAGCTGGGCTACCTGATGACACCTTATTTATACATTCCCGCCTCGAAACAGCCCCATGGGGCAACGATTAAGGACGACTGCCTGAAGGTAGTCTCTTTTAGCCTGGGTTATGATTGGCCGGCATTCGCACGTGGCGGGATTAATCATTGGTCTTCTTCAGTGAACTCAAGCAATTTCCACTCTGGCGGTGCTAGAGATAGTGCCTGGCTGCTGATGGACATCGATCCGGCCGACTATCGTGGTATTGCGTATTGTAGCATATGTGCGTCCACTCGTGAGGACCTTGGGGCAGTCCAAGCTAAGCGCCAATGCCACCATAAGCAGCTACTCAATTCGTTGAGCTATTCCCTGTACAGTTGTCTTCCAAGACATATAATATAAAGGAATAACATGATATATGGCCTCCACATGCCTGGAGAAACAACATAAGTGTAACTAGCTGGACAAATAAATTTACAGACCGCTAGGGCTAAAACCTGTATTGATAATTCTATTGTAAATAGCCATTAGTTACTTATATTGTATCTCGGTCCATGTTTGCTGAGCAATGAGGTTTAAAAGGGCTATTTTGAAACCTGATCGGTCTGGTTACCCATGGTGACTCTCTGCCGTACCTAATCGATCCTCCATCCTCGACACCCGTCACACATTCTGCAGTTGGCGACGTCATTTAGAACCCTTGAGCCGTGCTTTTCCCTATAAAGTCCTGCACAAGCAGTCTACTTGCCTATGACTGCGTGACACATAGCAACAACCATGGTTACACTACATAAGGCAGTCTCTTATATATGGCCATGCCGGTTGGAACCTGTTTCAGTGACCACCAATCTTCACTACTCAAAATATGGCTACTAAGGTCCTGGGGCAGGTCCCCTCTCTCTTTCCCCACGTCAAGCCAGATTGGTGGAAGGAAGCATATAACTACGTCTACCTCTGGGCAGACGGAGACTGTGTCGAGGATCCCGCCATCACAGAGGCAGAATGTCGGGTCTTACTCCAGATTCCCCGCGTGCGGAATCTGCTTGTCTACCCTCGCCTTGCCACCTCGTCACCATTGCGCGTGCTAGACCTATGTTGCGGACAGGGCCGGCACACAATCAATCTAGCAAAGCGACTCTCATCCGTCCAATTTACGGGGGTCGATCACAGCGAGTATCTGATAAGCCTTGCGCAGAAGCGGGCACAAGAAATCCAAGACGCAGAGGATCGCAGCTGCAACATCCAATTCCAGGTAGGAGATGCACGCCAAATTCCGGCTGGAGATGGAGAGTATGACCTGGTGGTCCTGTTGGGCAATTCATTCGGCCATGGGTCCTATGAGGACGATTTGCAGATGCTGCGTGAGACGTACCGAGTCCTGAAGCCGGGAGGCGTCTTCGTGCTTGACTGTGTTGACGGAGGTTGGATGCGCGAGAACTCCACGTCTAGCGGGTGGGAATGGCTTGACCCCGATACTCATTTCATCTCGGACCAGGAAGCCCGTGGGAAGCAGCTCGTTGTGCTCCGCGAGAGAGAGCTGTCAGCCGATGGCCGCCGTCTCGCGAATCGGGAGATCGTGATCGATCTCCAGGGCCCCGCGGTGCACCAGGACTTGTTCTATGCGGTGCAATTGTATGATATGCACGAGATGGAGGCGCTTCTTCGCAGGGCAGGGCTATGCAAGCAGAGCTACGAGAGCTCGCCAATTACGGCACCCAATAGTAACAGCAGCAGCCAGAGGGCTGGTGATCTGGGAATGATGGAACACCGACAGCTCCTCGTTGCGGTGAAACCCGATCCTCTTGATCCGCAGGATGCGGACACGTATATCCATCCCTCAGCAGTTCAGGATTACGATCCGCAAAAGGGAAGACTGGTGCGCGTTACTGCGCCTGTACCGGCAGGGACGGTGATCATGGCTGATGCACCCTACGCACTCGTCCCGGCTGTTCCGCCTGCAAGCAATGATGCGCTTATCTGCAGCAATCTGCGCTGCCGTTGGCGGATACCGCGCGATTCGTCCACATGTATTCGTTGTCCGAACAATTGTTTCCAAGACGTGATCTGGTGCGATGACCATTGCAAGGCTACTGGCCAGGCACACCATGATTTTGAATGCGCCTGGTTGAAGGAGCACGGCAACCAGATCCGCCAGGAAGAAGGCGAAGACGAGCTTGCCATGTTATGGGTAATCATGCGCATGCTCGCGGGCCGCCGGATCGAGTCGGATCTAATACGCAGATCCACAATCGGAGAGGATTCAAGTCCGTACCTTTGGAGTGACAGGTTCAAGCGCGGCTTCCAAGCAATGAAGGATATGCGCGGCAATCAGGAGGCCTGGCCGGACGAGAGGATCGCCCGCTGGAAAGATCTAATCCAGATATATCTCCATGACCGGCTTTCGGGTGTCGCCAACGACGAAGAGCTGCTTTCACTAATCTGCAAAGAAGAATCGAACTCATTTGGCCTGTATCATGGCGCCACGGGACCGCCGGACAGCCTGCAGGGCCAGCAGCGTGGCCCTCAGTATGGACTTGCCTGCTATCCGCGGGCGACGCTCTGTAATCATTCTTGCGTGCCGAATGTGAGTTTTCCGTTACCTTTCAGAGACGAACTTCAAGCTTTTCACAGAAAAAGAAAGAACTTATGACAGATTGGTTGCTAACAGAGACTTTGTACAGCTTAAACACGGCCCTGACGAGCAGAGCCGAATGGTCCTAACAGCTACACGAGATATCGCGGCAGGTGAAGAATGCTGTATTTCGTACTTCGACCTCACGGTTCACGTTGATCTTAATGCCAGACGAAAGAGAACGAGGGAACTATTCACCTTTTCCTGCACCTGCGAGCGGTGCTTGCGTGAAGAGGCCAAGGCCTGAGTAAGGAGGAAACAGCAGGGCAGGGTAGGCTCAGAGGGAATAATCGATACAGTAAGAAAGTACCATCCTATCAATAGTCTTTCTCGTATGCTCGCTCTGCCTATCATGCAGCTACCATTTACAATGCCCCTGCTTTAAGAGTATTTGAGGTCGCTACTTTGCAATAAGGTATTTCTGACCGGCTGTCAAAGTGCTTCGTCCCGAATTTGACGAGGTTGATTGAACAGCGCCAAATCCAGCTCGACCAGCCAGCGGTCACAGAAGCTACTCTGAAAGCGACCTTGAGGACCGGGCAGCCCAAATAAGAGAACTGTAATTTGACGGAAATCAAGGCGATGGCATATATATGCCGAGTAGGAAGAATCCAGACCCTTGGCCCCTTCCATCCCCTTCCTCCCCTTTCTATATTGAAACATCACCTTGTAAATTCTCCGAGTGATCAATAACCAGATGTCGATTCGCCGTTCTACCTACATATGGCAGACGTCTCCCTACTCCATCCCCATCAATGAGGCTGCCTTCCTCAGCAGATTCAAGCAGCATAGATTGCCCACCCACCAGCACACTCCTCTGAGGTGCGACAACTTTGGAGTATCAATAGTGATATAGACAATCGCATACGCCGTCCTCGCAAGCGTATACAACACCACGGCCCGGTTAATACTGACCCTCTGAACTCCAGCCACCGTCGCCATCGCGACCGCTCCAACCAGAAGCGCGTAGTTCTCGACCGCGTTGGCATGCGCGCTCTCGTTGCGCTTGATTATGTCCAGTGTCTTTTTCGAGATCTTGCCGGACTGCACCGCGGCGTCGCCGTACTTGGCGATGTCCTCGCGCGGCGAAACGTTGTGGTCGATCCCATAGTATTGCTTGAGAGTGCGGCTGGAGAGCAGCCCGTAGGCGAAGATGAAGTTGAACGCCAGTGCCGCTGGGCCTAGGTTAGGGACTGTCAGTCCCGGGGGCGTGGAGGTGAGCCCGAGAGTGAGCCCCAGAGTGGTTAAGAGGGCCATCTTTCAAGCTGAAAAATGCGATCTGAAGTGCAGTGCAGGCGTTGTCAGCTGGTCGCTGGTTTGAGGCAAGCTTGAAAGTCAGCGAGATGCGTGGGCTGACGCCAGGTCTTCTTTAATACACAGCTAAGTCGCGGGCGGATCGGCACCGAGTCGGGATCTCGGCTCCCCAGACTCCGTGAATGGGGACGGGAATTTGTATTGGTGTGATTGGGATTATTTTACTTGGGGGCTGGAACTTTTGTCTTAGCGGCCTCTTCTAGAGAGATCGATGTGCTATCACGTGTAAGCTTTCTTGTATTCCTATACCATCCTGCAATTACTGCCATGTCTACTTTCTGTCGACTTGGCCTTAGATATGCGCCAATAGGGCTGAACGAGTTACGTAATAAGTATTTAATGATTCAGTATGCATAAAAAATTTACTTATGAGGATATGGGGAGCATTAACCAGGTAATAAGTCATTGTCAGTAGCCCGGCAGCTTCTGTCCAATGCTAGGTAACGATACTGTTACTCTCCGGTAGTTTGTGGCTGGTAATCTACCGCCCAACTACGGAGTAATACGATACGCGTACGCCAGTACGGTCTGGTATTTACAAAGAATATCCTTAGGCTCGTTGCCTGAGCCTACACCTGAGCCTACACTGAGCTGCGCCTGAGCCCATTGAACAGTATGCTTGAGGATGAGACGAGGTAAATTACAATAACCATGGTATGGCTACCCCTTAGGGTATTTGTATTAGGTTCAGAGTGTCAAATGTCGAGCGGGTTTGCTACGTATCCTGTCCTGTACCTTACGGACTAGCCGTCACATAGAAGACTGCGATCCTGGCATATAACCCTATCTTTATATATTGCGTGGCTGCGCAATGGCATCATCTTTAATTTAGGCAAATCTTGGTATGCCATTAGTGTCAAGTTGATCTACCCTGCGGTCCGCTAAGACGTATCTGATACCGTTAATTAGGTCATTATTCTCGAAGCACGCCTTTTTTATTTCTCCTTTATATTTATTTTTTTTTTTTCTGTTTGTTCTGAGATTTTCTCCAATCCTATTGACAAGTGTATCAATGCAATCCATCAAGGGCATAACAATGGTATACGGGTACAATGGCATGCAATACATATACTCGACCTCAAGCTAGGGTAAGAACGACGACTTATTTGTCTAAATCTCGGCATGAAATCGTGTCGCCATGATAATAATGCAGATGATGGATGAGACTAGTACAAAGCAGGCAGGTCCTCGGCGATATCTCTCATTCACCTACCTAGGTAGGTATAGGTTAAGCAAAAGCTTAGTGGCGGACAAGCCTTGTCCTAGCGAGGTAGCATTGCTTATCTCCCCCTCTCCCCACCTCTCTTCTTCCTGAAGCAATGATTGGCATCTGGGCTTCATCTCCTGATCGCCGTTGGAGATCATGCCCGTTCCTGTCTTGAACGGGGACACGGAGGTAACCTCAATCTGTCCACCGCTGATCATAGGTCACCGGCTCTCTTCTACCATGCGTTTCTCCACTGTTGCACCGCTTATAAACGACTGTTCCCCTTGATCTGGTGATGGGAAGGAATAAGAATTAACTTTCCGCTCTTTCCGCTCGTTCCGCTCGAGACCGAAAGACAGGTTTCGCAATGGGGGTCGGTAATGTGCTATATGCTGCTGCTGTAGCTGTGTCTTTATGCACAGACTACGTTGCAGCATCATCGCCTCATGGCCGGTTTGGCCAGCGTGCTCGCGACTCGGTCAATCTGGCGAAGCGTGCTTCTCACCTCCATAATGCTACTGCCTCTGGAAAACTCCCTAAATCGGACTTTCGGTTCCTGACGGACAAGACATCGCGTACGTATAAGTCTCCTCTAAATATTCCAAAACTACTTTTGTGCTAAACGTATGCCAAAGCCTTTCTCGTCGACCATCTTCCCGACGTGCACTTCGACGTGGGTGAACTCTATTCGGGGCTGATTCCTATCGAGAAGGGCAACGATTCGCGCGCTCTGTTCTTCGCCTTCCAGCCGAAACTCGGCGATCCCGTTGACGAAGTCACCATCTGGCTAAACGGCGGGCCGGGGTGTAGTTCGCTTGAAGGCTTCTTTCAGGAGAACGGCCGCTTCTTGTGGCTGCCGGGCACCTACCAGCCGGTGGAGAATCCGTATTCGTGGGTGAATCTGACGAATGTTTTGTGGTACGCACCTCTTTTGTCCCTGGATTCACGTGCAAGTGTATGTTCTGGAGAATTATAGTATAGGGCTAAGATGTTGAATGCTGTTATAGGGTCGACCAGCCCGTCGGGACGGGCTTCTCGGTCGGTAAACCGACAGCCATTTCACAGGAGGAGACCGCTGAGGATTTCGTCAAATTCTTCAAGAACTTCCAACAGACGTTTGGGATCAAGAATTTCAAGATCTACGTCACCGGCGAGAGCTACGCGGGGCGATACGTACCCTACGTGAGCGCTGCTATGCTCGATCAGAATGACACCGAATATTACGATCTAGCTGGTCAGTCTCACCATCTGTACAGTTGAAAAAGGCAGAAAGAAGAAATTATGCTGAAACGAATGCAGGCGCCCTCGTCTATGACCCCTGTATCGGGCAGCACGATGTCGTGCAAGAGCAGATCCCCGCCGTTCCCTTCGTCCAAGCGAATGCCAACCTCTTCAATTTCAACAGCTCCTTCATGGCGCAGATCGAAGAAATGCACCAGACATGCGGCTACGCTGATTTCATCGACCAGTACCTCGTTTTCCCGCCATCCGGCGTCCAACCACCTAAGTACTTCAACTATAGCTCGGAGGCGGACCTTGCCTGCGACGTCTTCGACCTGATCAATAACGAAGCCTTCGCGGCGAATACCTGCTTCGACATCTACGAGGTCAATCTCATGTGTCCCCTGCAATGGGACGTACTTGCTTTCCCAACAGAGCTTACGTACCAGCCCGACGGGGCGCCGACGGTCTACTTCGACCGGCCCGATGTGAAGCGGGCCATGCACGCACCGCAGTCAGTCGAATGGTCTATCTGCTCAAACCACGCCGTTTTCATGGGCGGAGATGCTGGCCCCGAGTCGGAAGGCGACATCTCGGCCAATCCGATCGAGCACGTCCTTCCGCAAGTGATCGAAGCGACGAACCGCGTGCTTATCGGCAACGGTGACTACGACATGATCATCATCACGAACGGCACACTGCTCTCGATCCAGAACATGACTTGGAACGGGAAGCTCGGCTTTCAGGAACGGCCAAGCGAGCCGATCTACCTTGGTGCGGACCTGCCGGATCTTGAGTGGGCAGAGGTCCGCGCAGAAAACGGGCTGGATGTTAACCAGCCGCAAGGGACGATGGGAGTCCAGCATTATGAGCGCGGGCTCATGTGGGCTGAGACGTATCAGAGTGGGCATATGACGCCGGAGTATCAGCCGCGCGTGGCGTATCGGCATCTGGAGTGGTTGCTGGGGAGGGTCGAGAAGTTGTAGAGTCTGTCTGTCTCGGTAGAGTTGGTTGTAAGCGATGTTCTTCCGAGTATTTGTCTCTGGACCCTATGCCAAGACAGCTCAGGGCCTCTTTCGTCACAGATCTTTGATTTATTGAGTTGTGTATTGTAAGATATACAAATATCCCTATATGGTAAATGGCAGGGGTTTCTTGAGGCTTAGTCGATCTCTAACCTTGCCAAATGATCCTATTGTAGATAACCAACATGATGGCACGACGTCCTTTGTTTACTATGGAGGTAATCTCTAGTATGATATTGGGCAAAGAACTCACGGTGTCAAAGCATGCTAGTTTGTTGTAAACAAACAGTCAAGGGGTATGCCTCAATGGTTACATATTCAGCGCATGGCAGCACTGCCAAATAAGGAGGACAATCACGAAATGTGGCCCTCTTATGATTGAAGTTCTTGGAAACTAGACACTAGACCGCAGCTATACTCTGGTAAGATGGTTGTTCACGGTTAAAGAATATCAGGGACTGTAACAGAGTGAAGTGCCTGATGTACTGAAGCATGAAAGTTGGGCAGAAAAGAGAGCTAAGCAAAAGCCAAGGACGCACTCGGATTTACAGAATATCTATTTGTATCATATTTCGAGTTCTTTGTTTATGTTTCCATTTTGAATTCCTATATAGGTGAGTGCAGCACGATAAGTGGATATTTTTAGGCGAAGGGGTGGTCTCCCTGTCATCTTATTGCAATTCCATGTGTCCAACAATATCAAATCGCTCACCTTATGCCCGTTGCAGGACCTTTCCTAGCCTATACTTAACATGGTTAGCAAAATCCTTCATTCTCAAAACTTTCTTAGAAGAGTTTTGCATTATTGTGGGAATGGCGGGGGCCAAGTCTGTTCATATGTCATGGATAATCCTTGTTCCACTTCCTAGAAGAGCTAAACATTTATATTTGCGAGCAGGGGGTCATTCTACATTTGCCTCTATGCTTACGAATTTAAACGCAGATCTTAACAGCAATATAAGTCCCTTCCCTCAATTGAGTTAGCATAATTCAACCTAGATGAATTAGTGGATTGTGACCTTCGATCTCTTGCAGCCCAGATAGTTGAGTAACCTCCCTATGCTGGCTTATGGACTATCTTGTATCTCCCGTCTGACAAGGAGCTTCCTAGCAATATTGGATGATAGCCACCCTTTCTGTATCGATTCAAAGATTCTGCACCAATAGGACAGGAGTACATATGTTTGTCCGTTCGAGGTAACGTTGAGAGGAAAGACGTGGCGTTCAAGGTGATAGCCAGAGAAACAGCACTGAGCGAGGCAGAATATCTTTTACGACCATCATCTGGTGTTAGGTCTCAAATGCAATAAGTACACAAAAAAATAACCACGGGAGTTTTATTAAGCCGCGTGATATCCGATTACGTACTTGCATATTCTTGACATATTGCTTGTGGGGGAAGAAAAACCTCTAGAGAACATCTAGAGGACACGCTTCTGCACCATTTGTATATCGTGTGGTGACGGGCATCGCAAAATTAGTCGGAGATTCATTCTATACACATCCCCTGGGTACGTACTACGCACCGTTGAGATTATTCTGCCTTCAACACCAGTAGTTATTGGAAGTCTTCCTGTAAGGCTGGGGGCTGAGATTATGGGAATTGAGGAACTGCTTTTATAAGCTTAACAAGAGACTACAAGAGCTCACTTTTTCCTGGAGCCCGGTTTACGGTAAAAGGAGTTGGAGAAACAAAAGAATAGAGACCCAACGAGTACTGGCATCACGGGAATTGACCTGGCAAGAGACGAATCTTCGCAGAAAGGTTATAAGGATTGTTGACCTCCGCTACTATCTCATCAAAGAACCCCAGTCGCACCATTCCCACCTAAGCAAGGAAACCCTAATTGCTTCTGTCTACACCTCCTGAACATGGGATCTTGGTCGATATCCTCATCACCAACTTCGAGTTTGCGAAGCCGTGCTTTGACTACGATGCTGGCTTCAGCCCAGGCGCATACAGTGCCCGACAGGCCCTCGAAGAGAGAAAATGGATTGTCAGGCATTCGATAATTATTGGATGCAGTCTCCAGAGACGCGTTGTACGGTGGGGTCTCTCGTGCATAGAGCATCATTGCAATTGCCCGAGAGAGAAAAAAGTCTCCGGAGAGAAGACCCTCAGTTGCAGCCAGATCTGATTTTCGCGTGGTGTAGTTTAGTCTGGCTCTGTCTAGGACGGCGCTGCTATCCTCAAAGACGTCATGTAGAAGGAGCAGAGGCCATGCATTTCCCGCAATGCCATGACACAAACCTCCGCCTTTCGAGAGAAGACCCTGCTCCCACACGCGATCCGTGGCAAGACATACGGCGCGGTTCCAGTTCGGTTCCCAGTGCTCTAGAACCAGCTCCGTGTGCTTCAAGGCGCAACCAAGAAGGCCCAGGATGGCCGGCGCCCCATGACACATCTGGACCAGCAGTGACTGGCGAGATGAAGAGCGGAGTGGGATCTTGGTTGGTAGATGGCCATTGTGCGCGATACAAATCCTGCATAGCGCGCTGATCGTTCCTCCGATCTCCGGCAGACAGTCATCCAGTTCGTCCAAGTTGCAAGCAAGAAGAACCGGTATTATCCCGCCTGCTTCAGTCAGTAACTGAAGTCCGAAGGTCTCAAAAGTACTTACACAATCCATGAGCCCTGCAGAATTGCACTGTTAGCGAGGGCTAACCCTTCCGGCGTGCTACTTACCATCCAACTCCATAGTACCCAGGCTTCCATGGCCACATTAATGGAAGGGCGTCGACTTTGCCATGGCTCCTCTTATACTTTGCAGCCCCTTCTCTGCCAGCATCAATGATTGAACGGACAATTTCAGGAATTTGGCTAATTATTGGTTGGAAAACTTCCATTTGCGCATGTGGAAGGTCAGTCGCCGCTGCCCTGATATTCAGAAGCGCCCACAGCAGCCCAGCACGGCCGAAGAGAATCTCATCCGCGCCCAGGTCGTGGCCATGGTAGAAGGCAGTGGAACCATGACTTAGTGCCAAATGTACCGCATTATCAAGGCACTCAATATCGTGAGCGGAGATAGTTTCAACCCTCCCAGTGGCGCATTTATGGAGGATCCTCAGTACAACAGCAGCGATTGGCGATCTAGATGCCAGAGGTGAGAGACCTCCAATCCGCAGAGGAATATCTGGACCACGAGTTGGGATTCGCGCTCTGGCTAGACTTAAGAAGTCTGGCAGGGAGCTAGCATTATCTTCTAGGACACGCTTTTGTTGTGCTAGACGAAGGTATGCATCAGCAATTCCTATAAAATGCGATTAGGACACCAAATATGAAAAGGCTGCTATGCTATTGAAGGCCATGCTCCTTAAAAATTTAAATGAAGGGAAAGATACCTAGGTCTCCGGTATACACCCCGCGGCCATCATACTCGTTACTCGCTGGAGCAGTAGATTCAATGACATTGACGCCGTTGCAAACCGCACTGCTGAGGACCTGAAGTGTCCGGCGTAGAGTTGCCTTCTCGATATGGGGCAACTGAAGATCGTTGCTGTAATACTGCGGGTATTCTGACATGTTGATATGAGGAAATGTCACTTGAAAGCGGCGCATTGAGCCGAGTCCTTGAACGTGCTATTGCGTATTGAGGAGGCTGCAGGCATCCAACCCCGCCTCAGCTGTACCTATGACGTATAAGGCAGCAACATGACTAAATCGCAGGGATGAAGGCTCGGCAAGTAATCTATACTGATCAATCTAACAAAACTGTGTATAATATTTAAACGCGAGTTACATGTGAATTCCCTTAATGCGTTTACCTTGATTGATATCCTGATCAAAAGAGGATGGCTTGGTCTTCCCACAGCCCAGAATCTTTGGCCCATTCATCCCACCAGGCCTACACTATGTCAGTACAAAGCTACTTAGAACAGAAAAGACGACTCACCCAGTCGATGCCAGATTCATCAAATAGGCCATAGTCATACCCACAACTTCCGCCGCGGTCGGAAGAGTGATAAGTCTCTGGTTTTGTGGCTCCCTGTTCACCGCCAGCTTGGTAGCTCCGGAGCATGTCGTCCAATATTTGGTATACTCTTGAAGTTTCATCACCAGAATCCGATGCGTTCTTCCAAAGAGAAACGGAGACCTCCAGTGCCTGGATCAGAGTGTCAGATTCGACTGCTGAAAACTCACCCGACTCTCTTCGTCTTATCGCCAATTCAAGAGCGATGGTCATGGCCGCAGGCGCCAGCATTTGTCGTGTTCGAGAGTAGGCGTACCAGGACGGCTGTAGTAGTCTTTGGTACTCTAGCAATGCCAGAGACGATGTGAGGCAGCGAGAGCGGGATATGTCGCCCGGCTGGTAGGTTGCACGTTTTCGGATGAACCTTCGATGCAGGGTACAGATGCCATGGTGGTACATGCATGCCAGCTGTAACTTTGAATAGTCGGCCGGAGTCCGGGGTGAGCTGTATTTTGCGTCATTCGCATCCACTCTCATATGAATCGGAACATCCGACCACACCTTGGTCAACAACTGATCGATCTCAATCACCTTGGTATAGTCGTCCGGGCAGGGGCCGTTAATGAAGTCAATAACCTCGCCCAGAGCGTGAAACACGCGTCCCTTGATAATCAGATACGAGGCTGCCGTTGGTTCGGACAG
The DNA here is from genome assembly GCF_000011425.1 of Aspergillus nidulans FGSC A4. Taxonomy (NCBI): domain Eukaryota; kingdom Fungi; phylum Ascomycota; class Eurotiomycetes; order Eurotiales; family Aspergillaceae; genus Aspergillus; species Aspergillus nidulans. The sequence goes on along the minus strand of NC_066263.1, from coordinate 4,284,796 downwards.
TGGCCTTGGGGGCGGGAGGCTTTTAATATCTTCTCCTAGTTCCCAGTCGTGAACATTAAGCGGTTCCTTTGCGTCCGAGTTAATTGCTGGAGTCATCCGCGGGAACCCAGACAGAAACGACGCCACTTCATCCATGCTCTTGACAGAAAGCCATATCCGTCGTCTATATTCACCTTCGATGGTCGAGAAAGCAGGAGTATGTTCAGGGTCGCGGTGGTACCCCATATTTACTGCCGCCCTTACAATAACTCCTGTCATAATCCACAAGCCCCGGCTATTATCGTCCTTCCTGTTAAGTTCGGCGGTCGCATTGAAACGCAATGTCTCGACCGTATATGGCAAGCATTTGGCAATATCACCAAGTAATAGACACTGTGATGTTCGTAGTCGGTACAGATGGAATCGTTCCTCAGCCTCTTTTTGGTATCCTTGTTCCCCAAGCTGCATGGCGAGAGTTATAATTCCAAGGATGGAGAAAAGCAATCCGATCCAGATGACATTGCTTTGAGACGGATTGTTCAGGTGGGTGTTATACTACGACGTCAGATTCGTACCACAATAGTGGAGGGCAGCCATACCTCCCGAATAAAGGTTGGTTCATGTATGATGGCTACGAAACAATGAGCTCGTTCTGTCAACAATATGCGAAGAACTCACGAGGAACGGATATGGGAAAGTTCTTTCTATCGAAGAACCACTGGATGAGTTTACTCATTTCATTTCTCGGCGGCAGGGACGACAGGATCTCTAGGATATCTACCCGCTGAACATGGCCGAAAAGCAGACTGGTCCCATCAACCGAGTTCGTCAAGGTATGCGAGACAACTGATTCGTTCGGGGGCTCATCCCATGCCGCCTTCAGTGCGCTAATCTGGGCTAGTTAGTGTGGCAACCAAGAGGCACGGGTTAACGAACTTCTCGCAGCACATCTTGCCAGTCGTCCGCTGGTTTATACACAGAATGTTCTCCGTCCAAGAAGGTCCTGCCTACGCTAGTTGAACTACGAGCATCTACACCTCTCAGTGCTGAAGAGCCACTGGAGAAGCCATTGGAAGATGGAGCAACGGTTGACGGGTCACTCTGGTTGCAGCTGATAAGTCGCTTGACCATCTCCTCCAAGCGGTCAATCCGTTCGCGCATCGAGTGGCCATTCTGTTCTATACTAGAAGATGACAGAGCTCCATGTGTCGATCTCTGAAAGATACATGCTGACTCCTCTCCCCGAGCAGTACAATTTTGACACGGCTTCTCTCTATTACATTTCAATCTGGTTTTGTCAGCACCTGACGTGTTCTATGGGGTTTAGGGGTATCTAGACTTCCTGACGCGGCAGGATTCGCAGGACAGAGGGATCCGCCGCCGACGTCGCTTAGCAACCCGGGTTTCTGTGGTCAGAGTCTGCATTTAGGTCGTCGTTGAGCTTCAGCGGGGTGTGGACGAAGCAAGAATAGTGGCACGCCCGACGCTGCGCTCTCTCCGTATCGAGAAATTTCGGGAATACATATTTTCCGGTGCCGTCATATCATCTGTCTAGTGAATTGCAGTAAATGAAGCGTTTTTATAAGTAGCATGATCTAAGCCTGGATTCAACAGTGACTCTGTGTCCTTTGGTATGTCACGCTTTACTTTTGCTTAATAACAGGCCAATGAGAGAAAATGTGTATATCTGACTGTTTGTTACGGTGTACACAGCTACTTCAAAGGTCGTTCAAGATCATTCTAGAGTAGAACTCATCTTCTCTTCAACTCGTACGCACCTGCCCCTATATCCATCCCCCCGATTCTATAATCTAACCCTGATATCACAGCAATGAAAAATCAGCACCAGTGTGGCACGCTTCCCTATGTTTGGTGAAGCGTTAATGGTGCTTAGTACTTGCCCTCATGCTGGATAAGCAATCCACCCTCAACCCAGGAGCATTTACAAGGTGGAAGACTAGATTCGACATCAAGCCACCGTCTTTTGTCTCAAATTTATGGACAGCGCCAACAGAGTACTTGGCAGGACATGCTGGATTTAGAGGTTGGTCCCCTGACTGGGAGTTTACAGGGTCATTGGACTGAGCTAGCACTTACTGCCATATCTTGTTAGCCGAAGATATAATCACCACGCAGGCGGCCTATCAAAGGAAATCTCTCTTTGTCCTGGACTCTGTCTACGTGGAAATATTTAGCCGCAATTACTAAGGCTAGGATCAGCGTTTACAAATCTGTACTGGGGATATACTTGATCATGCATTCACTACTCTAAAGGTGGCTACTTGACAGAGAAACACCAAAGCCTTAAGAGTCGGCAGATCCATCTCTTAACAACACTCATCAAACAGAACTAGCTCGATGTCGCCTGGGCGAACAGTCTTCCGTCCCCTCATCAGTACCATTTCCCCGTCATCCAAATCATCATCACGTTAAAGCATCGACTTAGTCAGAGTAAGCCGCAATGCCCCGGTCAATCTCAGCGACAATCCCCTCGGACAATTCATTGGCGATATCCTCCAAAGCGGCCGGAACCTTGGGCGTGATCGCATCCCGCAGACCCTCAGCGGCCGCCTTCTGATCCTGAAGCGAGGTAAGAACATCGCCATCAAGACCATCTGCCACGAAGTTGGGCTCAGCCGCGATCACAGCATCAATAAGGTCGCTGATGTCGCCCGTCAGATCCTGGATGGGAGCGACTAGTTGAAGGGCCTCGAGGGAAGTCAGAGAGTCAAAACCGGCGACGCTGGCCGCGCCGTCGTTGATAATCGTCACAAGCTCGGTTGACGCATCTTGCACGGCCGAACCGGAGGTCGAGCCCGCCACGTAGGAGGCCACGGTGGATGAAACAGTGGCGACTTGGGCGCCGATAGCGTCGAAGACACCGGTGTAGTCGGATAGCGCGCGCTTCGCCTTGGGGATGGGCTCAGCAAAGGCGCTGTAAGCCAGGGCGAGAGTGAAGAAACCGGTGGTGAACTTCATGGTGGACAATTGGACAGACAGCGAGTATTGATGGCTATTGGCTTGGATAATTGGAGAATCTGAAGAGCTTGTCTTTTCGGTCTTTGTGGGTTGAAGAGTCGCAGAACTGAGGACCATGTCCGCTATTTATCATCCTGGACAATGTATCTCTGCCTTATGAACAGTGCAACCTCGGAATCACATTCCAGGACCTCGATGTAACCAGCGAGGCTGAAGAGCATGTGTTGGTAGGACGAAGTGAGGCAATATTGCGCCATGCAGATGGCCCAATGCTTCTATAATCGTCACCGAGTCCATTTCCCCGCAAAATGAGCACTGTGGCTTGCATTCTTCACAATCCTAGCGCGCCACCATGACTGTTGGTGGTCGATACCATACATGGTCGACCAGGACAATACCCCTGAAGGCCTCGGCGCTGCGCCATTATTGGGCAGCCGATCACACATCACAGACCATAAGATGCTGTTCCCCACACGGGATACCCCGCAATATCGTATCGCTGAGCCCTACACTGAAGATCAAGGGCGGGGTGGACGATCAGTCCACTTACTCTGGCTCACAAAGAGTCTAATCCTAATTGTATGTCGATTCCTACCGGATTCAAGAACGGATTTGCGTAGGGCTGGGGATCTTCAAAGATATACCGTTCGCTCTTCTTCTGCGAGCCATAACTCTGATCATTTGGCATACCATTCATCCAGGTGCTGTCAGTAGTCAAATACCTTTCAAACCTGATATAACGGGCTAACTCTGCTTACGAGGGATCTTTTTATGCAGGCTGGCGCCGGGTCGCATAGTTTACCTTAACAGGGATGGGACGAAGGTGCTTGGCAGGAGAAAGTAGCTGTCGAGGCGCTTGCATTCTAAATAGACACGGATCACACTGCCCGGTGCTCTCAATGAGACAATCGGCTACAGCTAATCACATCTTATAACGAAATCCTTAGAAGTGCGGGGGATGCAACTTTACGAGGAGGTTTTCGCAGATTAGTTTAGACCTCGGCTGTATCCGTGATGACCTCAATTCCACCAACACCAGGGGTTCTTTTGGTTCTAGCCCGCGAAATCAAGTTCTTCAATTCCGATATATGAGGTTTTCATGCGGGGTGGCGGAATTGGCTATCTGTACTGTGGACTTTGGTCTACGAACTACGCTCCAGAGGCGGAAATATCTCCGTATTGCGCCTAATGAAGTACATGCCATCACGTGTGGGGTTCCCTAGGGTACCATTTGGGAGGAGATACTTACTTTCTATAAGCGAGATTCCAAAGCAATCACACATGTTGAGGTTCAAACCGCCCATCCCCCAATGGAACGACGGGAGAATATGACGTTAATGGCCATTGCCATTAGCTTACAGCAGCGTTATCCCAAGGGACCTAGCAGGAACACCTATAATCACGAATATCTTCAACCGCACAAGATGAAAGGCAAGCGTGTGATGGAATATCCCTATCATTTCACAAGCCACCTCAATTTGCGAATCCACTCTGCTCTCTACCGGCCTTCAGTGCCAGCCTGATTCCCTCGATCACCTTGCCAGGCTGACTCAGGAATGGTGAGTGGGAGGCATCGATATGAAAAGTCACTGGAGTCCCTAGTTTTTCTGCAAACGATTTCTGAGCCGCCAGCGGAATTCCTAGGTCCTTGTCGCAGAAAAGATACATGCAAGGAATATCATGCCAAGGCTCATATAGCGCCGGCTCCGTGAAGGACGCCATCGGCTGTGGCTTGAGCAAAGCAATGCATTTCTGTTGTTCTTCCAGAGTCAGGTCGCTGTAGAACACGGTTGATTCGTTCGAGGTATAAACATAGCCGTCGTCGTTCTTGAATCGCATCCAGGACTCCCAATTCCCTCCGAGAAGATCCAGCATCGACTGTCCCTTGCGCGCGACGAAGGCTGTCATCCACACGGCCATTATTACACCACCTCGAAGCCCGGCCTTTAATCGCTGCGCATACCCCAATCCTTCCATGGCACTCGCGCCGACGGCTCCACCGTAGGAATGCATGACGACTACCACTTCTCGCCCGTGGTTGACCAACTTCTGAAGGGCGGCCTTTGTGTGCTTGATATCGAGATGGAGACCGCTGATCGGGTGGGCGCTGTTCGAATGCTGCGTGCTGAGGGAATGGTTGGCAATGGCTATTGATTCGAGCCCTTGGTCGGCCATGAGGCTACGCAGGCGATCAAAGGTGTCCGGAGTGTGCCATGCGCCCGGTATGAATACAAAAATGGGGTTTTCCATAATGGCCTGAATATTAGTCGAAGCCGGGAGTGTTAATAAGGGCCCTGGTACTCATACAGACCCGGAGAACGTTGATGGGAAAGCTGGAGCAGTAATCGGACCGTTGCTGGCCTTGAGTCAATCCCAGGCGTCACTATGCCGTTCTATTTATACAAAACTTGAGTTACCCCCTCGCAATCGCGCAGATCAACCCCTCAACTGTCCCGCAGCCCGTTGGAGAAACCCAACCCCACTTGCAGAGGGGTCAAAGGAACATAGCCATTGCTCTTGAATTTCGAATCGGAAGTCTTCTCAGTGCTGTCCCGGTCCGGCCCGGCGGCTATCTCACTATCCCGGCAAGCCATGGTGAGCACCACTGCCTAGAAAACATCCATGATTGACCATGGAAGAAATAGGCAGTCGTCAGCTCTTTCGCCTACGAGATCCGAACCTGGCTTCGAGTTGTTCTTGAGCTTACCTTCCTTTGGGAGGGATAAGGTACAGCTGGCTTTATATGCCCAATGCGGGGGACCATAGGCCTACAACCCTAGTTCCCACAACTGACGCTTAAAACAGCTCATTGACTGACTCATTTAATCGGAAATTCCATCTGAGTAGCTTTGGAGAGCGACGAATTCATTATCAATTGGCACATCACTTTACAATGGAGATCGTTAGTTATGCGTTCGTATATTTCGAGGAGAATACGTAGACTGCGGTTATACCGAATCCGCAGCTCTGCACACACAACTTCCAGGAGAAACCTTTCTCTCCCAGCTAAGATAGTACGCAGCCTCTCTCACCTACAAGGCTTCAGGAGATACATGGCGTTTGAGATACTCATAAGGCAATAAGGCTGACTTTAATGGGTAGCTGGGAAATATCAGAACGCCTGCAGAGGAATCGACTTCGTACAGCTGTCCAGAAATTCTATTCCAGCATGGTGCCAGAGCCCATGAATCCGCTGAAGAGGAAGTCAATGCAACCAAGTAAGTGGCCATAGGTTCAACCATGACGGGGCTAGACCAGCTCCGTCTTGGAGTATGGCCTGTCATAAGGTTTTCTGGCTGAAACCTGGTTCCACTCTCATGGGAACCAGAGAGCACGGTTTATGGTCGAAACAGCGGAAGGGGAAAGACATTAGGCGTCCTTTGGGGATACAGAAGGTTATTCACCGCGAAGGCATGTTTTAGTTAATCTTCACCTTGTCCCACAAGACAACTGAAGATCCATCTGCGAGGACTGACTCCCGCGCAGTCCAAACAAACTGGCCGCGCCTGGGAAGAACTTCCCATGACATAAACCAGTAGACTCCAGAGCCGAAAAAGACTAGAAGCGCAACCACGGAGTACAGCCAAGGCGGCAGAGCTCTGCCCGTGTCTAGCGCTGCAGGAATGAACGGCGTGACGAGCAAAAACACTTGGGACGCAAGAAATAAATAGATGACGGGAGTCCAAGCTCGGAAAGTGCGCCTGTGGGGTTGTTTCCGACGAATGATGAAAAGTGCGATGACGACAAGGACGTTGACTAGGGCGATGGCGTACTGGCTGACATCTAGGAGGAAATTATATACTTCCCCTATCAAAAGAATTTCAGTTTCAGTACGCTGAGGCCAAGGAGAGATAAAAACTGACCAAATGGAATAAATAGAATCATAACTGCTGATGACAAGAATACAAGAAGAAACGCTGCTGAAGGCGAGCCGGAGGACGTCGTAGCGGCAAAGAACCGAGAATAGGGGACTATCCCCTCCCTAGCGAATTCCCGAACTACTCTCGACATTGTAAAAGATGCTGTCATCAGGTTCCCGAATGACGATAAGGCCGCCAGGGTAGCTGTCAACCAGAGCATAGTATCTCCAAATACTTTACCGATCAGGAGTGCGACAACTGTGACTCCAGTCTTGCTGATCTCGTCTGGAGTAGCGACAATAAAGTAGGAAATATTGGTGAGGGTATAGAGTATCCCTACCAATCCCACGCCCACGACGCCAGCTATCTTTAGAACCTTGCGAGGGTCCTTCACCTCGTCAAGAACGTATGCGGCATTTGACCAGCCTTGGTAGGTGGCCAGGATTTTGAACAAGGCATTGGTGTAACGGGATACAGAAGATGAAGAGCCTGTAAAGGGCGACTTCAGGCTACTAGCCGGGTCAGGGATCTGGGGGAGATCGCCTCGAAGAGCACGCAGACCGGCAACAATGATCAAAAACAGGATAAGTATCTTGACCGAAGCGAGCACATTCTATTATTGTCAGGATGAACTCTCTGTTTTTGCAGGATGACTCACCATGATCTTCACCCCCAGTGCACTGAACCTGATATGTATCGTGGCAATGATCGCGAGGACAGCAATCGCCAATCCTCTCTTTACCCAATCAGTTGCGGATCCGTTCAAAGCGAGCAAAATATTTTCAGCTACAACCACGCTGCCAATGCCTAGTCCATATCAGTCGCTGTAGTATTCGCGATACCGGATAAATAGATGTTGACCTGTAAACCCAAGAAAGATAATATGTACTGCAAACACCGTCGTTACAAGCATCGGCGGGTTCGGATACGCAGCCTCCAAGTACACCTTCTCACCACCACTGCGCGGCATGAGAGATCCCAGTTCGATCCAGATAAATAGACCGCAGTATGCTAGAATCAGGCCAACTACCCAGAGGGCCAACGCAGCGCCTGCGCTCCCGACACTGGCGGCAATGGCAGACGGCGTAGAGAAGATAGCAGTGCCAATCATACGGTTAGTTCTACAAGTCCATTAGGATGTGCTTCCCTAGTTCCTTTTTGTTAGACGCTTACATTAAAAAGGTCGTTGATAACAGGCCTAAGTGACGGCGCTGGCGGGAGAACCCGTCATATTCGTCCCGATCGGTATCCGGGAGCTCGCGAGGAAGGAGGACCGCGTGTTCGTGGCTATCCTCGGCCATCGGGCTGGAATCTCGCAATGAAGACTCCATTTCAATAAATTTTCATTATCACATAGGTGGAAGATGAGACCGTCGTGACCGAGTAGATGCAGGTGGCTAAGGACAAGGATGGAGGATGGAGCAACGGTTTGTCGTCGTCAGTGTTTACTGACAGTCCTAGTCACGTGAATCATCTGCCAGGAACTGTACGGAGTTGGAGGCCTCAGGTGTTCAGGCAGGCAGGACTGCAGCCCTAGCAGAGAGGCATGTGCTTGCAGCAAGTATTGAGCATTCGGACGTCTGGCTACACTGGCTTAATAAACCTTTCACCCTCTTTTGAGCAGGCAATTCTCAGTGGTCTCGCTTGATGCTGTTGTGTCATTCCCACTTCTACTCGGCAGCATGCTATGCGTGGTGTCGCGGCAGACATGTGCTCTATTTGTTTTGTATGGGTGAGTGGTCACGTCATGACATACCATCAATCTATATGGCTCTAGTAGTATCATATATGGAGCTATAAGTCCAACAAATAGAGCAAGGTATAAAGGAAACTGTAAGTAATGCGGATTGCAACCGGTATCTATGCAAATAGGGCCCGCGCCGCGCGGCCAACAGAACGAAGCCACACCGAGACTGAACGCAGCCTGGACTGCCGTCTTCGCTGTTTGTCTTTTAGTAAGGGCTTCTCATCCACCTGTTGCGGTCCGTCGACCACCGCAGATCGAGCGGTGCTGTCTTGTTCCGTCTGAGCGGAGTCAGTAGGAGTTGGAATAGACTTGATAGCCTTTACAGAGCGGAAGCTTTCCGCTGCACTTGACGTCGACTCACTTACTTCGTGCACAGGAGATAGGTTGGTGGGAATGTAAATGAGCTTGGCGTCTTCCACTGGCTGCAGTGTTACGGCGGCGGCATATTGTGGCTTGCCCGACTCTGGGAGCCTGATCGCGGCGGCAGCAGGTGTCAGGGGAATATTTAGGGAGAGGACTTCGGCCTTTTGTTCGTCTGGTAGTTGGAGTTCAGAGGCTCCGGTCGATGGGAGAGTCTTATGTTCAGCAGGCTCAGACTGTTTAGGCCTGTCAATATTCATAGATTTGTCGGTCTCTACTAACGCTGGCTGAATAGCAAATCCTTCGGCCGTCTCAGCCTCGGCTGTTGGGGAATTATTGTGAATACCGGTATGATTAGTCTTGAGTTGAGGCAAATTGTAGTCTGCAACCTTTTGAGGCTTTTCAGGATTAACGGCTTGCGGTAGCTCATCAACAATCGCTTGGTTGCCTGATGCATCAGGATCAGAATTCTCTGTTCGAGACAGGTCATCCTTACGCTCTTCAAATTTGTCATGGCGAGCGGGCTCCGCGTTCTCGGCTTCGTAGCGAAACCAGCGATGCTCAAGAACCTCATCGATCGTGATTCGTTCCCTGGGGTCAAGTGCAGTCATTCGATAAAGTAGGTCCGCGAGATATATCTTCTCCTTTACCGGTATCAGTTCATCGCAACCGATGACGCCGTTTCTCCCCAGCAACTTGTGAGGATACGCCCAGCTCTCGGGAGTGCTGACGCGGTGTCCAATGGGCTCACAAACTGCCTTTCGGATATGCCACAGTTTGACCGTCGATTCATCCTGCAGTTCATCTTCGTTTGCAGGCTCGGTCACCTTTTTCCATGTTTCCTTCCATCGAGACCACCAGGGTTCTGGCAATCTGCCACAGTATTTCACCATAAAGTGGACATAGGCCTCAACGCCGTCTTCCTGGATGCGGAATAGTCTGTTGCCAAAGCGGATTTCGTACATTGTTGCTGCTAGAGCAAAAATATCGGATTCTTTGCCGGCCTTCTCGTCCAGAGCAACCTCGGGAGCCGCATACTGGAAGGGAATCCCAGATCCATGTGGCGGCGGGTTGCCGGCTATAAAGGACTCCCCAAAATCAGCGATACGGATCTGGTGACAGCATACTTGTGTTGATGAAGTTGACCTCCACGAGACTGGGTTGAGAATATAGCGCGGGGGATGTGCATTCGGAGGAGCGTTTTTGTACACGACGACAGCTGCTCCCTCGGGCTCGCCTAAGATGTCGATGACTTCTCTCTCTGACTTACCATCCAGACCGTTGACTCTGAGAAGAATGTTTGAAGGTCTGAAGTCTAGCTTACAGTTAGCAGGTTTCAGGAAAGCAGTGTCTGCGACAGACTCACCACCATGACAGATATTATGCCGATGCAGCACAGACATAGCCTCAGCTGCCTGGCGCGTGAGTTTCCGCAAAAACACATCGACATCATCAACCACATGAGATATATTTCCCAGCCCTGATGCGGCTACTTCGTAGACAAAACATTGGTGGGTGCCGTTCGGACCGTCAAGCGTAAACTCTTGCCAGGGGAGAAGACACCATTCCTCGACGTCAGGATCACGGTCCGCTATTCCCTGCAGCCAGCGGATATTCTCCTGCTCCCTGCAATCCTCCCCGGACCACTCTGCTTTGAGGATCTTGATTGCCACGTATATCGTTGGGTCGGTGCCAACCCAGCTACAGAGCCAGACGATGCCAAACCCTCCGCTACCAAGCTTGTGGATGACCTTGAATTGTTTATAGTCGCCAATACGATCGCCCAAGTGCACTGGGTGATGGCCTCCCGGTAGGTACTCCCACGGGCCTTCGGTATGCCTCTCTAGAAGCCCATTGAGCGCTAGTCCCAAGTGACAGGGGCCAACATGTCGGACTCCTGAGGGCTCGGATTCTCCGCTGTATGAACCAGCCTCTGCTTCCTCCTGGTTACTGAAAGCTTCTGAAGGCTCTCTATGAGACTGTTCTAAACGATCTCTAGGTGAGTCAGCAATGGAGGAGCGCTGGATGGCAGGCTCAACGCACTCCAGAGGTGACATGTCTACCAAAGCTCGGGTTGTGAAGAAGGTTTGCGGGATATAAAGGATGAACGTGAATGATCGCAAAACAACTGGGCTGAAGAAGAAAAGGAAACGAGAAAATCATGAGCTAGTTAAGTATGAGTATGTGTGGTGAAGTTTACCATCAGGATGAAAGGGCCGCTCCCCTTTGTTCTCTTCTGTGGAACGGAACAGGGCTGACTCTGCACGCCATGGTAGTAGACAGGTCTTCAGCGACGATGAGTCAAGCTTTGATTGGACATTTCAATCTATTCCTTTTAGTTTCATCAATTACCTGGGTCCATTCACCCATTCAGATCATGATTCCAAAAATAACCATCCCCTGTCATTGCGTTGCGAGAGCCATCACCAGATGAGGAATCTTTCAAGTTGATACTTTAATAATGGCTGGTCTATATTTAACGTTCATGACCATCTAAGGCATCTTAGAACGGATATTCAATCCATATCAGACGTATTTTCAAGCGCCCACTTCTAGGCCGCTATTTCTCAGGAAATTCACAGCACAGCGTAAAGCCTGGAAGAGACGAAACACACCTGCATATGCACCTCTACCACTCAAAGGGGCAATAATACCCCCGGGTGATGCAACCGAGAGCCACATACATGGCATTTAATGTGTTTCATCTTAATAGTATCCGTTGCCCACCTGGAGACCGAAGCCCTCAAGTCATTGTAACTTGCTTTGATGCTAAAGGTGCTTGAGCTATTCCTGGCTCTTAATCTTTCCCTCACTATAGAATATTGACATGACCGTTTTCGTCCGTTTCAGTTGACACGGTCTCACCCGGTTGATCTCGAAACGCTAGAAGATTTCGAAACTTGTCGTTATCAGAGTTTTCAAGCCTGTCTGGTTCTCGATGTCTTCGACACGCCCTTTGATCCAGGCCTCTTACTAGCAAGCCTGCAATTGGCTGCAGCGAAGGAACGGCTACGAGGCGCATCTACACAGGATGAGTATCGTGAAAAAAGCTTACTCTTCAAACCGTCTTCCACCGAAATGCGTCGGTTCTAATGTACAGCTCTGCATAAAGACATGCGGAATACCTTTACCAAAGGTGAGTTTAATATTATCAAAAGCATCAGTAACCCAACCGTTTTAGGAGGAGATAAGAGCTCCCTACCCAACGCTCCGGTTCGGTTGCCACTACTACTATCGTCTCTTAGCCTACCTAAAAAATTCCTCCTTTAATCTCATGATGATGCCGGCATTGGTAGGCATTGAAGTCCCACTGTATTTTGCTAGTCTGCTTTGGTTTGTTTTGGCGTACTTTGTTTCTGATGTTGTTGCTATCTTTCACGTCTTTTGCTGTCTGTTATGCTATTCCAAGTTCCTCTTACCTGTTACTTTCGATATTCTATATAGCAGCGTGTTATCCCTCAACTGGATTGACGTCTATATACTCTTGTACCGGATAGCGTTGGAAGTTATAGGTTTGCAATAGTTAATGACCGGCGATCGGATAGATGTCTCGACGAACAGCTTTTTTTAAAAAAAAAAAAAAAAAAGCCGGCCTAACACCTTCTGTATATCGATAGGTTTGACCAAGTGGCTATCTTGTGCTTTACTCCAAGAACTAGCAGACCACGACTTAGATGTTTCTTCAACTTTCACCAGCACCCCTAGTAATATTCATTTTCAGACTGCACATCCATGGTCATCAAGACATGTTCTACATCTAATACAGAACCAGATAGATGACGTCACGGAGAATGCAGAGGTCTATTTGCAAGTGAGTAAGCTTGGTTGCCCATAACTCGAGCGACCACGCTTGATTTCTGTCCCAGTCTCTGTACGATGTCACTGGAGTTCTGGGGTGCGTATATATGGCAGGGCTTACCATCAGACTATGTAAGGTTGCCTACATCTCCACTTGTTTTATGGAGTAGAGTATTGTTCGGGTCTTCCCCGAAGATCTGAACGGTAACCATCTGCGAACTTGCAACTTTACATTCGCTAATTCGTGACTGTGGAAAATCATCTGTTCAATATCACCGCAGCTCCTGGTCTGCACCGCCAGCGGCGTCGATATCTCTGCTCTACCCACCTTTGTAATGCCTTGGCCTGTTCTGTTTGGCTGCCAAACCCCTACCTTCTAGGACTGCTGCATGAAAATAGTGCCAACCTGTGGCTTGGTAAATACAATTAAACTTGGCCTAGTTGGATTGCATGTGGGGATTTTAATGCAAGACATACACAGCCTTGACGATGACACTGCGAAGATTGCGCGGAGATTAGGTGGCCGGTCATCAATGTTACCTTGAAGCAATCTCTCAGGAAGCCTCTGAAGCAGCTGCGATTTGACGCTGATGGCGAGCGAGACACCATCATCCGGAACTAGTAAGACGATGGGAAGTATAATCTCACCACTGATGTCCTGTACATTATCATTAAGATTGTTTGAGACTCTCGGGGCGTAGCAAATACAGACTCTAAGACTGCATTATTGCTTACATACAGAAATAATAACCCCAGCGTTATTAAAGGGTCGACAACTCACGGAGACTGCTGCATGCCCAATATCATGCAACTGCGGATGTTTAGGAGGTTTCAGATAGGTATGTGTACTATGGATTGAAGCTATCATCTTATTACGAATGATAGGGCTCATCCCGGTAGCCATTTTCGTGGGAATACTCACTAGCACAACGACTGCAGGACCTCCTAAGCTGCACAGTGAGAGGAAAGAAACCTACAGATTATATTATGCTACCCAATAGTCTTTTGGACTTTCCTTCTTTAAAGGTTATGACTCAATTCTCATCCTGGGGCGTGTTTTAGGGCTCAGCAAGCGCAAGTGCAACCCTTATTTCATCAAAGTTTGATCTACCACACTATTATTAGACTCAATCACTGCTCTCAAGTCACATAACGCTGAAAGACTTATACCGTTCCAAAGCTGATAGAATAGCGATGATGTTACGAAGTCCTCGCCCTTAAGAGTCCAGACAAACCCATTTTCTCCTCAGCCCTTGCCGAGTTCTGCCCAGTCAACCACAACATCTTCTACTTCTCAGAGATCTCCACTGCAGGAATCCTCCGATTGGATATACAATTATGTCAGAAGTATCAATAACTAGCACCGATAACGCCTATCTTGCATACTCGGAACGTCCTCAGTGCGGATCACCTCTGCACATATGGTTCCATACCCGACGCTTGATAGACGGGCTCCTGGACTCTAAACGGGATCCGGAGATTTGATAACGGAGCTGACGGTACGGTAGGACCCAGCATACCCGCATAGCATTCTGTGGCCGCCGTACATAAGGACGTGCTGTTAGGGGAGAGCATGTTGCACATGTATCCACGTACTAGTACCAGCTACCCTATCGTGGATACGGTATGGGTGGCTTCATTCGCACATAAATAATGTTACTCTGGTAGATAGCTGATGGCTGATGAACATATAAAGCATGAGGTCGTCCTTGCAGCATACCTATGAAGAGTACGCACAAATATTATTTTTGAACTGGTAACCCTAACTCCAAGGGACATAAACCAGGCGAATGTACATCCAGTGGCCCGAAGCAGATATTGTCCGTTTAAATGATATTTAGTACCGTCCTCGCCTGTGAAGTGCTTGATATCAGATTACTCTTCGGCTGGTGGATTGTCTTTAACTACGAAGCAAGACATCTAGATGCTTTGTACTCCCAATGCATCGAAGCAGACCTCTACCAGAAGGCAAATGCGCAGGTGAAAAGCCCCAGAGAGCAATAATATTTCTTAATTTGATTTATAATATAAGATCAATGACTTGTGTATGATATACCATGACCCTCAGTCATTCTGGCTGTCAATATTGAAGTCTCCCAGACTGCTGGACAATACTGGCTAACCATATTTGAAGATTGACACTACTATGACAAGGTTTATTGCCGGGCTAGCTCGAACCTGGAACTGATATCGGCAATCAAGATTCAGAGAAGTGCCGCTTTACTGGAAGCTAGATGGCTACACTGTATAGCGAAGCCTGGCGTACCTAGTCGGAACATCGAAGTCTCTACTCGGGCAGGCTCGGTGCTCACTTACCTAGTCCTCCAAAATTACTCCGTCCAAATTATTCCGTCGCTCATTCTGCTATTTTGGCTAAATTTCGGGGATTTCAGCTTGTAAGGCTTCGATGACCTTTCGTCAGTTCTAGCAGCACGGCACATCCCGCTCCATCCCATGATGCTATCTCGACATAACTTCATCCATTTCCTCCAGCTTTTCCTAAACAAGCATGCGGGCTGCTTCGATTCATGGTGAGATTCACTCCCGCCAAACTTATGGGGCGAGATCGACACATCAAGAGGATCACAGTAACACAGCGGGGGTATATCCTCGATAGGCAGTCTCGCAATTCCCGTAAAGGGAAAATAAGCGACCAAGATCATATCCAGAATTAAGGTTCACGTCACCGTGACATCAAACGCTAGCCTGGAAACTGTGGGCCCCGGCACAGACCCAGATCTAGCCGGTGTGGGACGGTCCATTTTTCAGCTTTTGGGTCAGGACAGGCACCATTCAGGAGTAGATCAGGCCCGGTTATCAGGCAAAGATCGCACATAATGTGTGGGCAAGGTAGCCCAGAGCCCGCACGGGAAACTGGATCATCTGTGCCGGGAGGCTGGTTAATCCACAATAGAGTCCACAATCACACCGTGGAGCTTGACCATATACTCAGCAGTGTGGTCTCAGCTCTTTAAACCGGATAAGTGGGTGCTACACTGGGCAGCAGTCGGTCTCCACGTCGGAAACATCCCTTGCTTGCAATCTCGACTGGTTCATATTGTTCCAGCGCACAGGCACTAGAGTCCACCCTTGGCATCAGGATTTATTTCACGCGCAAACGAACCGGTTCCAACAATTGGCGTGCATGGTTCGTCAGAGACGCCTCACGGGAGGTCACGGCTGGCGGAATCCGAAGACTGCCTGGCGTTCTAGTCCTGCTGATTCCACTGCTGCTGCATGCACTATGCACCTTCCTGCTAGTTGTGATTTGGCGTTGTGGCTTCAGCCATCCCGCTGTAGGTACGGAGTAGATGCGCCTCGCAAGTGTTTACAGGACAGGTAATTCTGTAGAGAGCTGAAGTCGATCAGGCGAGATCCGTTAGCTTCGGTTACGAATCGGAACTGGGCTTGCTGGGGTTTCCGACGCGGCGAGCCGCCCGACGATCGATTGGCGCAGCAAAGCCAATGTTCTTCAAACCGGGACGATGGTATTGTAATATTGTCATATTGAAATACGGCGGTAAAGAGAAACACTTTCTTATGGGATGCTTATTGCCGAACCAAGAAGTTTTTGGAGTTCTCACGGACACTATTGACCGTCAAATGTCAGTCTGGAAACTTAACCATGCTGCTTCCTCACTTCATTGGTCTATGTACCTGAAAACAACTAACCTTTGTCCCCTAATGACTTGGATTCGGCTCTAAGCTAGAGAGCAGCTCAGTATGACACGTAGAAAAGCCGATAGGGTTGAAGCGCGCAGAGTCTGGAAGACCGAACCTGTAAGATGTGGCTGGTAGGCAAGGCCCACAAAGTGTTACGGATAATATCTCCTTGACGTGGCTGACTACAATGAAAGCTTGTTATGGCCAAAGCCAAGGCCTTACGGGCACGCCCCTATCCGCGCTCAGTCAGCAGACGGTACGTTCCCCTTCTACAACTCGCCTTGCAGATCACAGCTCCAACTCATACTCTTTCAATCTAGTCAGATGTGACGTATCGCGGAGCCAGAGCTAGCTTCAAGCTGGCTTCCTTCGGCTATGGAACCGTTCGGCAATCAATGAATTCTCACTGAACGCACCGGTCGGCGATAGTGTTGATCATCTCAGGGCGGTTCTCATTCTAGAACACCACGGCAGCCATCGAGAGAGTTAACTTCTACGTTCTTTGTCAAAGTCCCTTGTTTACATTCTATCATTATGGTCTTCTCTTCTCCCTCCTGGGTGCCACGGATCCCCTGCGAAATCCCAGACTCTATTCCTGTAGGCCAGTTTGCGTTGGAAGGAAACACCAGTCTTCCCCCGCAATGCGGCGGACGGCCTCCGTTTGTCTGCGCAATTACCGGAAAGTCATACTCGACTAAGGTACTGGTTGATCGAGTAGAGTTCTTGTCGCGGTCACTTGCGCAAGAGCTGGGATGGTCGCCGAACGAGGGGGAGCCGGAGGATAAAGTTGTCGGTATCTACAGCTGGAATACGGTCGGTGACACTCGTTTGCATTGCTCTTCCTTTGCTATAAGCTGATGAAGAAAAAAAAATAGCTTGACTTTTTTGCTCTCTGCTGGGCCGTCCATCGTCTCAATGGGATCTGTCTCCCGCTCCATCCGTTTAGTATCGTCCCCGAGGTCGTAGCGCACATGAAAAGAGCAAAATGTAGAGTCATATTCACCTGTCAGTCTCTTGTTGCAAACACTTTGGAAGCTGCCAGGGAGCTGTCTATTCCCGGAGACAAGATCTATACCACGGCATTACCCGAAGCGTATCTTCAGAATCCCGAGCCGATTGACCAGTTCAAGTCGGTAGATCAACTGATTGCTGAGGGTGAGAAGTTGCAGCGACTTCCACCATTACAGTGGGAGAAAGGCCGCGCAAAAATACAGGTCGCATACTACTGCGCTACCAGTGGAACATCAGGGAAGCAGGTCGGTGGCTCTTCTCGGGAATGGAGATGATGGCTGACGGGCAATTGTAGAAACTGGCCAAAATCACACACTACAACTTCATTGCCAATGTCATGCAAGTGTGCATGCACGAGAGCTATGCTAAGAATGGCCGTAACGAGATCGCATTCGGCGCGATTCCGTTGACCCATGGATATGGACTGAACATTGGGCACATCATGGTCTACCGCGGAGACACCTACGTTATCTGCCCCCGGTTCGATATGCAGTTGATGCTCAAGACAATTGAGCGTTTCCGCGTCGAAAGACTATACGTGGTTTGTATTCTCAGGCCTAGGAATGCAAGCCAAACTAATTGCGCAGGTTCCCCCAATCCTTGCGGCATTAGCAGCGAACCCCTTCCTTCTTGACCTCCACGACCTCTCATCCGTCCAAGCGACCGTCACTGGTGCTGCAGCACTCGATCGTAGTATCGCCGCGAAACTGAATAAACTGCGACCCACGTGGAAAATCAACCATGCATACGGTATTGTCAATAACCCTAGCGCTAGCTAACGGCTAATATGAGACAAATAGGCCTCACCGAAACCGGTGTGGTAGCAACTCTCACAAGCCCACACGATGTCTGGCACGGCTCCTCTGGTTCCCTCCTTCCAAGTTTCGAGATCCGACTCGTCAAGCCCGACGGTACAGACGCAGAGGGCCTCGACGAGCCCGGCGAAGTCCACTTCAACTCCCCCAGTTGTTTCCTCGGGTACGTCGGCGACGACGAGTCCAACAAGAACACCTTCGACGAAAAGGGGTGGCTTAAGTCCGGAGACATCGGTGTTTTTCGCAAATCGCCTAACGGACACGCTCACCTGTTCATTCTCGAACGCATCAAGGATATGATCAAAGTCAAGGTACGTCGTTTCTTGAATGGAATTTTAAATATATGAGCAAGGTCAACTTAATGAATACAAAACAGGGCGAACAAGTCCTCCCACGGGACATCGAGTCCGTCCTTCTTTCGCACCCAGCCGTAATCGATGCAGCTGTTATCGGCGTTCCGGACGAGCTCTCTGGCGAGCGTGCGAAAGCGTACATCGTGCGCTCGAAGACCGTGATGGAAGATCTGGACGAGGATGATCTGGCTGACGAGATTGACGAATTTGTGCAGGGAAAGCTGCATGAATCGCACTGGCTTCACGATCGAATTGTGTTCCTGGAGAAGTTGCCAAAGAGTGAGAGTGGGAAAGTGTTGAAGAAGGATTTGAAGGCCATGAACTAAACCCATCCCGTAGGAGGAATATCTATACTTTTTAATCTTAATTGGGTAGATACATGCTCACTAAATGAATGATAAAGATTATATCTAAGGACTGCCTGTCGTGCTCTATGGTACAGCTTTTATGGAGCCAGCGTAGCCTAGTGGAATGCTGAACTGGTTAACTTCGGCTAGCTCAGAATCTCCGCCGATAGCGGTTGTTCACTGTTCGTAGTTTACATAGTGCTAAGAGTATATGTCAAGTAGATGAGAGCACGATATGGACTTACCTGTTTGCTAGTGGACTAGGTTATCTACCTCCAAGTGATGTTTGCAGGGTCGCTTTGATGCACATACAGGTCCATTTCCTAAGGTCAATGCCCTATGCTCGCAACATGCAGTAAGAATATATATATTTTGATTACTCAACATTAGTTTCAATTAAAGCTCATAATTTACTAACGATAAAATGTATATCAAAGTCCGAAATAAAAAATAAATATCGAAAGAAAATATAAAAAAAGAGCCTATCTTTACAGTTGTACCAATTCACGCATTATACGCGGAAGCCCTCTTGAACTCACAATATCTTGTGAAAGTCTCATCAGCCTTCAGTCTCTCCACAGCCTCCACCTCACACTGAACCTGAATTTCAAAGCCTCCATCATCATCCTGCGGAAACAGGTAAAGTAGACCCGTTTCTCTAGAATAAGACCTAACACAAGTTGGGGTTCCCAAGCCAGCGCCCCAGTTCTTCTTCATGGCATCGATATTCGAGATATCAGTTACACCCAGGTCAGGGCCGGGAAAGTAGTTATATTTCCAAGCAACATCGGTGACCGCAGGCGCGTCGTTGACTAGACCGATGAGCGTGCGCATGCTTTGCTCGGTAGTGTTTTCGGTGGCGGCGCGCACAGCTTCAGCTAGGGTCGTCAGGGATTCTGGGGTGGAGGCGCGGCAGATCTCAGCTATGGGCAAGCGTACGCGGGCTGTGGGCTCGTTGATGTTTCCAATGAAGGTATCAGGAAAGGGTGGCTTTGTTCTTGCGCGGAAGTCCAGGCGTGTGGTGAAGAGCGAGGAACCGTCCGGGTTGGATCTGTCCAGTTGGCGCGCGATGCTCATGTGTTTCCAAACGAGGGCTGAGACGGCCTCGACTTTAGTGAACTGGGTGGATTCGTCGTTTTCGACTTGTGCGAGAGCATCGCGGAGGGCTTTGAGCGATGATGCGCTGAAATACCAGGTGCTTACAGAATAAGGTACTGTGACGGGGTTTTCGCGGTCGAGCAGGTAGGAACCGCTTGGGTCTTCGCGGGCAGAGCTATCAATCGTGTATTCGGGAAGTTGGTCAATAGTAACCTCTCGCAGGCCGTGATCTAATCGCCACCGATCACGGCTGCCCTCTGCTGGTGTCGCAGGCAGATCGGGTTTGCCGTTTGCTAGCGACGTCGCTGTATGCCTGGCCCAGGCATCGATCAGGATACTGATGCCTCTCGCATCACATACTGAATGGTGCCATGAGATCGCGATGATAACTCCGCCATCAATAATATTGACCTGCAGAAACGCAGCAGGCAGTCCGTCCGCGCTTGGTTGCGGCTGTGGGATGAAGAGGATATCGTGAGGAATATCACTGGTGGGGAAGTGTTTCGCAGCCAGATCAGGGTAGGTGCCATATACCCAAGATTCCTGCTTTGTTTGATCCACGACCTTGAAAGGGACGCCCGAATTGGGCCCGATGCGTAGCTCCAGGTCCTTGCGGTGAGAATTCGGGACTGGAGCAATGGTCGCGGCGAGGTCAGGTATCTCGCTCAAGGTCACGGCGAGGCCTTGCTTCAGGTGGTGAACAATGTCAATCGAGGTTTTTGAGGAATCGCGCTCAAAGATAAAGACGGCCTTTGCATAGAATCGCATTATCTGTTGATCTAGAGCCGAGAGCTTGATCACGTCCTCGCTTAGAGGTACGCTGAGCTTGACGTTTGTTTCTTCCATTGTGAGTAAAACCCTGAGATTTGGTCACAGTCCCAAAGTCAAGATAGAGCTTGTATAGATGCTTGATTGACCGGGTTCTTTGCATTGCAAAAAAAGAGTTGTATAGGTAAACAAGAGCATATATGGAGCGCGAAGCTTGGAGCAGGACATAACGCGACGCACTGTTCCGGCCTAATGCAACGCCAAGCCTAATCGCCAAATATCGATTCTCCCAGGTTCCTCTCAGGTTCCTCTTCTCTCCACTACACCCCTACAGTCACATACTGACAACATCCTACGTAACCGAGTATCAATGCAGATCCAGCAGCTTAGCGCTCAACCATTCTTGGGAATAGGATCGCATGGCAGCAGAGCCCACTCTGCTTTCCTTCGCCTAGATTAGGCCTGTCGATCTGTGATTCCTTCGCGTCAAATGGCGGGTCGATCGTCTGCAAGTAGTTCGGCCGGTCCTATGGCCTGGGCATCGCAGATCTGTCTTGACTCTTCTGGAGTTACGGAGTAACCTACCTTCCTTTTATTTCCTTCGTCTCGTCATAGTGGGCTAACCCTGTTCTCTTCGGTAGTGATTGGCCCGTGATTCCCCATGACCACTCTGCAACGAACACGTCCAAGGGTATCTCGGATATAGCATACTTCGGGCGCTGCAGGAAATGAAAGTTTCGCCACCGAGATAATCTGTCCGTCAGTGATTCCGTGGAGGGAGAATAGTTCCCTTGGTGGAAAAGCCCTAGCAACGACCCCGATCATGGCACGTAATGAAAATGGTAACTCGATTTCTGGGCATGCCCTGGGTGGACCTGACATGACGGATTAGAACCGAGGATTCGTTCCCTGGTATTGCGTGCTGTACTTAACGCTGGCCTTGTATCTTTCTTCAAACATCCCGTATCTTGATCACGATACCCCATGCTATTCAGACGGTCAACGATTAGCCGTACCTCCTAATTTCTACAGCCATGAGTCCTGCATCCAGGTCCCGTGTTGAGATCGCTGATAGCGAGTCAGACAGTGAGAGGCTTTCTTCCTCGCCGTGGTCTATACTCAGCGACAATGATAGCAATACATCTGATGAGCGCAGCACAAGGGCTGGCCCCGGCTCACTGGAGCCAATCGCAGTTATTGGTATAGGATGTCGACTATCAGGAAGCGCAACAGACGTTTCTGGGCTTTGGGATATGCTGAAATCTGGTCGCTCGGGATGGACACCAGGGCCTGGGACACGGTTCAACATGAAGGCCTTCCAAGACCCGACAGGGACCAGGTCTGGAACAGTAAGCGGCGCTTGATGGTTCAAGAAGAGTATGTGCTAAATTGATTCATTTCTTTTCAGACAAATGCCACAGGAGGACACTTCATTCGAGAAGATATATCAAAGTTTGATGCTACATTTTTCGGGATCAACCCTGTCGAGGCACAGGTATGTATAAAATATGCATGGCGCAGGCCTTTGTCTCAAATTAGCGATCGAATGCGATTCTAACGCTTCGCCTCTGCAATTAGGCAATGGATCCCCAGCAACGCCTGATGCTCGAAGTAGCCTACGAAGCCTTTGAAAACGCCGGTATCACGATGGATGCATTGTGGGGATCCAATACCGGTGTATACGTCGGTCAGTGGGCTTCGGATTACCACGAGATAGCTACTCGTGATATTGAGAGACCACCTCTATACCTTGTGACAGGCACCGGGCCTGCAATCACAAGCAATCGGGTCTCATATGTCTTCAATTTGCGCGGGCCCAGCTTCACAGTGGATACTGGATGTTCGTCAAGTTTAGTGGCGTTACATCAAGCGGTCCTCAGCTTGCGGAACCGGGAAACCACGCAGTGCTTTGTTGGAGGCGTTAACCTACTTCTTGACCCACAACGCTTTCACTACCAGAGCCGGCTTAAAATGTTTTCTAAAGACGGTCGATCTTTTCCATTTGATGCTCGTGCTAATGGATATGGACGAGGTGAAGGTGTCACGGGTGTTGTTCTCAAACCATTATCAGTTGCCCTGCGAGATGGTGACCCTGTTCGGGCTGTTATTAGAAACTCTGTCCTGAACCAGGACGGCCGGACACCTGGTATCAGTGTGCCGAGCGCTGTTGCCCAGAAAGAAGCCATCATAAGGGCCTACAGACAGGCAAAGCTGGATTTGTATGCTGACTATGTGGAAGCCCATGGCACCGGAACCAAGGTTGGCGATCCAATCGAGACGAGCGCTATTGCAGCGGCCCTAACGCAAAGGAGGTCGCCTTCCCGGCCTCTGCCCATTGGATCCATCAAGGGAAATATTGGCCACACGGAAAGTGCCGCCGGTCTCGCTGGGCTGATCAAGTCCGTTCTTATGCTTGAGAACGGTATGATTCCGCCTCAGGTGAACTATGAGACAACGAACCCTGACATCCATCTGGAGGAGTGGAATTTACGAGTACGTAAGAATTCTGTCGAAAACATGACAACACTGACTCTACCAGATCCCCACAAAACTTGAGAGGCAAACACTGCGTCGCATCTCTCTTAATAGGTATGCTAGCGATTCAGAGTTAACTACTCAAAATGTACTAACGGCGAATAGTTTTGGATATGGCGGGACAAATGCCCACGTAATTATAGATGCAGCTCATGAGGCCATCTCTGCATTTGGGCGGTTGTCTTTAAGCAGACACCTGCAGTTATCGTATCACTCCGAGAAACCGCGAGTCTTCATGGTGAGCGGCGCAAGCGAAAAAGCTTGCCAGAGGGTGTGTGCCAGGCTGGCTAGGTATCTTGTCGTCAATCACCGAAACTCCATTAACCCTGATGCCCTGCTCGCTCGTCTAGCCCATACCCTAGCTAAACAGTCTATTCATGCTTATCGCGTCATTTTTGTCGCATCAGAACTTGACGAATTAATCAAACAGCTAATCACTGCCTCACATTCTACTATTACTAGACGAGAGAAATTCGGGCAACATCGCATTGCCCTTATATTTAGCGGTCAGGGCGCGCAATATGCCGAGATGGGCCGCGATCTACTCAAAAGCTATCCCTCTTTCGTTCGCTCTCTTGAGCGTGCACGTCAACAGCTGTCAAGGCTGGGCTGTACGTGGGATCTTCTCAGCGAACTCTGCCGGCCCAAAGCGGACTCTCGGGTGAACGAGCCAGCTTTCTCTCAGCCAATGTGCACGGCTATCCAACTGGCCCTGGTCGACCTTCTGAACGAATTTGGGGTATCGCCTTCGGCTGTACTAGGCCATTCTAGCGGCGAAATCGGGGCAGCATATGCTGCAGGCGCTCTTTCCTTCAGAGATGCCATAAGTGTATCATACTACCGTGGGAAGCTGGCCAGTGAACTCCTTGCTGAGAACCAATCCCCAGGAGCTATGATAGCCGTTGGTGCACCGCCCGATATTGCCGAGCAGCATATCAACAAGCTAGGTACTGATGTTGGACGCATGCGCATTGCTTGCTTCAATAGCCCATCCAGTGTCACTGTATCAGGTGACGTAGCGGCTATTGACCGTATAAAGGAGGTTTTGGATACGGAAGGGCTTTTCAATCGCAAGCTGATTACCCACGGTGCTGCCTATCACTCTCACCAAATGAAATTAATAGAGGACAAGTACATTGCAGCGCTCAAGGGTCTGAAAGCCAAGCCCGTTAGTTCATCTATCCGCATGTTTAGTTCCGTCACAAGCAAGGAGCTGGACGAATCGACTGTTCTTGACGGTGGATACTGGGCGCAGAACCTGGTCAGTCCAGTCCTCTTCTCGCAGGCACTACGAACCATGTGTGAGCAGGACTACAATGGTTTGCCCATTGACACGCTCATCGAGGTTGGCCCACATTCTCAACTCAGTGGTCCAGTGAACCAGATCCTCAAGACAATTCCAGGGCCCCATGGCCAAGCCTCCTACACCAACACGTTGAAGCGTGGCGATGACGCAGAAACCGCTCTTCTCCGATGCCTGGGATTTTTGGCCATCAAGAACGGCTCGGTTCGTCTCTGTGATCTCAACAAGGATTCCAAGGATAGCGACATCCAGCCACTGGCTGATTTGCCGCCTTACTCCTTCGACCATGACCGTAGCTTTTGGCACGAAACCCGCCTGTCTAGGGACTATAGACACCGAGAACATCTCCCGCATGAACTCCTTGGAACCCTTTCTGCAGATGTTAACAAACTAGAGCCCCGCTGGCGGCGGTTCGTCAGCCTCAAGGAAACCCCTTGGCTCCGTAACCACATTATACAAGGGCTCATCACATTCCCTGCGGCAGGTTATATCACAATGGCAATCCAGGCCATTCGCCAGCATATGCACACAGCCAATCCAGCTTCTACAATTCAATTTATTCGTCTCCGTGATGTTAGCTTTGGGAAAGGCCTCGTGCTACCTGATGAGAACGCCGAAGTCGAGATCTCGCTATCTCTGCGTCCACAAGCGAGAACCGCTCGCGAGTCATCAGGTATCTGGAACGAGTTCCGTATCTTCACCGTGACACCCGACCAGAAATGGACGGAGCACTGTCGCGGTCTCGTCCAGGCAGAGGTTGACTCTGTTGAAGGTTTCAGGAGTATATTCACGCCTGCTGATATTTCTCGTATCGACTCAGAGTGCACTCATGGCACCATACCACAAAAGTTCTATGCCGTTGGCAAACGAAACGGCCTTGATTGGCAGCACCCTTTCAACAACTTGCACCAAATTCGTAGCAGCAAGCATTCGTGCGTTGCCACTGCTCGCGTTCCCGAGTACGAGATGCCATCAGGCGGAATGGAGGATTTGCTCCACCCGGCCGTGCTTGACTCTGCCCTCTTCCACGGTCTGTCTACTGTGATCTACTTGGAAGATGGCCGCTCATCCGCATACGTGCCCACCTTCATAAAACAGCTTTGGGTTGCGAATCGTCATGTGGCTCCAGGGAGCTATTTGACTTGCTCCACGATTCGCCGGAATGAGCCATTAGTCTTTGACCTTCACACCAAGGATGAGATTAACCAAATGGCTGTTGTCGCGCAGGGTATCCGTGTCACTAGCTTGGGAGGTGACGTTGCAGCAGGAGTCTCGAAAAGGGAGGCGTGCCACACTCAGACGCTTGTTCCATATGTTGATGCTTGGACAACAGAACATCGAGATCAGGTCTGCAGGGCTACAATTGAGTTAGGCTCTCTAATGGAGACCAACCGTGCCCTGGATGCAATAACCATCCACTTTGCGCAAAACGCTATACGTGAAATCTCGCTGAATGACATTCAGGAAACCCATCTCCAGCGCTATTTCCAGTGGATGGGTACTCTTGCAGACGAAACTTACGACAATATACTACTCGAGAACAAACCCGAAGACCTTGGAGTTATCGGTGAGGCAATAGCTATTCTGGGACCGCATCTAGTGGATATCCTCAAGGGCAAGACGTCTGCGTTGTCATTATTGACGAAAAACAACTTGTTGTCCCGTGTCTATACTGAATGGTGCTCATCAAGACTATACCCGCAGATGAGCGCGTATTGTCACGAGCTAGGTCGTTTCAACCCGCAACTGAAGGTTCTTGAGATTGGCGCCGGTACTGGTTCAGCCACACTGCCGATTCTGAAGGCCCTGAACGATTGCAGCGGCCGATTTATCCAGCGTTATGATTTCACAGATATCTCACCCGGCTTCTTCGAGCCTGCTAAGGAGCGGCTAGGTGATCTTGCCAACGTGGTCGAGTTTCGCGTCTTGGATGCGGGGCGCAATGCCCAAGAGCAGGGATTTGAGGAAGGCGCATACGACCTCATCGTCGCATGCAACGTCATCCACGCGACGCCGCGGATTGATGAGACCCTCCGCAACATCAGACCCTTGTTGAAGCCCGGAGGCAAGTTTATGCTAATGGAGATCTCTCGTTATACCCTTTATTTTAACATAGTTTTTGGCCTATTTGAAGGTTGGTGGCTTGGCTATGATGAAGGTCGCACGCGCTCCCCCCTTCTTACGGACTCTGAGTGGTGTCAGCGATTGGAAAAGGCTGGCTTTGCTCATATTGAAAAGGCCTTTGTTGATTACCCCCATGAAAATGGCGGCAGTCTCAGCGTCTTCATATCTACTGCGCCTTTCCCGAGGAGGAATGAATCGCTTCCGATCCATCTCCTCACAGATTCAAATGCATCCAACGCCACAGAAGAGCAGGCGCAAGAGATTCAGCAGGCCTGTCAGACGTCGGTAGCTCTATTGCCCATTACTCATCCATGTCAGCATGGGGGAGTTGCCATCTTGCTTCCAGAAATTGCCAAGCTGTTATGCGCTGAACCAGATGTGAATGTCTGGAATTCTTTCAAAAACTGGATCTTGAAATCGCGGGCCGTGCTCTTGGTCAGCAACTGCACCATGGCGGATTCTTCTCATGCAGAAACCGGCTTGTGGGCTGGCTTCGCCCGAACAATGCGTCTGGAATATCCAAATCTGCGCCAGGTTGTATTGGACATCCAGACTCCCAACGTGCCAGTCATGAGCAAACTTAAAGAAGTTCTCCCGATAATCCTTAACAGTTCGAGCTTTGACCTTGACTGTCTCAGTAGTGAAGTTGAGAATGAGTTCACGGAAAAGGATGGGCAGCTGTTTGTATCACGCTACGCATACAGACCTGATATCAGTAGAGATGTGGATTTGACTAGTCGACAAGCAGCTTCAGAACCGGTTCCATTCGTCAGTACGGGCAGAATTTTGACTGCTGAGCTAGGAGTTCCGGGTCTACTTGAGACCATTCGCTGGAAGGACGATATTGAATGCCCACCTCTCGGACCTGATGATGTTCGCTTCGAACTACGTGGAGCTAGTATCAACTTCAAAGATGTTCTTATCGCTGCTGGCCAGCTTGAGGGCATCACGGAGATGAGAAACGACTGCAGCGGTGTCGTCGTCGAAGTGGGCGAAAACATGAAGCACCGCTTCAAGCCCGGAGATCGGGTCTGCGCACTTTATTCCCGCTCCTACACCAACTATCCTCTTGTTCACGGAGACTGCTGTCAGGTCATACCCGACTCTCTGTCCTTCGCAGAGGGCGCATCGCTTCCGATTGTTTGGGCTACGGTCTACTATGGACTTGTTGATAAGGGCTCCCTGTCCAAGGGTGAGAAGATTCTTATCCATTCCGCCGCAGGTGCTGTTGGACAAGCCGCGATCATGCTTGCCCAGCATCTCGGAGCCGAGGTCTTCGCCACAGTTGGAAGCGAGGCAAAGCGCGATCTTCTTCACGCTAAATACGGTGTTCCCTACGACCATATCTTCTCGAGCCGTACGACAGCTTTCTACGGGGAGATCATGAAATCCACAGGCGGTTATGGTGTGGATGTTGTTCTGAACTCTCTGAGCGGCGAAATGTTCCGCGAATCATGCAATTTGATGGCCTCCTTCGGTCGTTTCGTTGAGATTGGGCGTAAGGATCTAATGGATGATGCTTTGATGCCAATGGAGTTCCTCCTACGCAACATCACTTTTTCTTATGTTGACTTGACGGCTATTATTGAGCAAAGGAAACCCTTGGCGAGAAGGTTGCTCCATGACATTGCGGATCTTGCAGCATCTGGTTCTATTCGACCAGTGACTCTGACCACAATGCCGATTTCTGATATTGAGATCGCCTTCCGTCAAATCCAGGCTGGCAAGCATACTGGGAAGATTGTCCTCACGGTGGAAGAGAACCAAGAAGTACCGGTAAGTCCCAAATACTTCCTACACGTGAATATAACTTGCTCATCTGTCTAGGCTGTCCCGTCTATGCCAAAGCAGGCCAGGCTTCACGAAGATGCATCGTACATAGTTGTCGGTGGCTTGGGTGGTCTAGGACGCTGGCTTACCACCTGGTTAGCTGATCATGGCGCAAAGCACATTGTCGCCCTCTCACGCTCGGGTGCAAAGGATGCAGACAGCCGCACATTCATCAGTAACATCCGTGGCCGCGGAGTAAATCTGATTGCACCACCTTGTGACGTCGTCTGCGCTGACGCCGTGGTTGCGTTGGCTCAAGAGCTGAAGCGCTCAGAATTACCGCCTGTGCGCGGAGTTATCAATTCGGCCATGGTCCTCCGCGACACTCTCTTCGACAACATGACAGAAGACGACTGGCGCACTGCTCTCGCCTCCAAGGTTCGCGGATCGCAGAATCTGCACACAACATTTAAATCGCTTGACTTCTTCGTCATGATGTCTTCTATCGTCGCTGTGCGCGGCAACTACGGCCAGTCAAATTACAGCGCGGCGTGCAGCTTCCAGGACACGTT
Source organism: Aspergillus nidulans FGSC A4 (assembly GCF_000011425.1). NCBI lineage: Eukaryota > Fungi > Ascomycota > Eurotiomycetes > Eurotiales > Aspergillaceae > Aspergillus > Aspergillus nidulans. The sequence continues at coordinate 4,255,714 of NC_066263.1, read as the reverse complement.
TGTCCGCCACATGGTACAGCAAGGCGAGCCCGCATTCTCCATCAATATCGGCCCCATCCGCGACGTCGGATATGTCTCGGAGAACCCGGAAGTCGCAGAGGCCCTCCGCCGCAACGGGCTCGGGTCAATCGGTGTGTCTGACGTCCTCATCGTTCTGAACCACGCCATCTTGAACGCTCGCGGTGCCAACCCAAGCACCTGCGTTGCATCAATCGGGCTCATCGCCTCCGACGACGAATCCGAGAACGGACGCGATTTCCTCATGACGGACCGTCGCTTTTCTCAACTCGTCAAGCACAACGGCAGTAAGCAGAAGAGCGCCGGTGAGGCTCTCGACGCAATCACTCTCCTATCAGCGGCAACACAACTCGACGAAGCTGTCCATATCGTCACAAACGCGATTCTCAACCAGCTAAGCAAGCTTATAGTCACGCCTGTGGAGATGCTTTCACCTGCGCAGAGTCTTGACAGTTACGGCGTCGACTCGCTTGTTGCTGTTGAATTGCGAAACTGGATCGGGGCGTACTTGCATGCGAATGTCCAGCTTATGGTTATTCGCGGGACAGGGAGCATCTCGCAACTGGCGGCAATTGTGGCGAAGGAGTCGAGGGTTGTCAAGCTCTAATCTTGCTCATATTAACTCAATATGTCTTTTTTTCATTGATTAATTGATCAAGATGGTTAAATCTAACCACATTTTGTGTTCTCTTGATACACTTTGTGACAGACTAATTTGCGACAATATTCTTCGGGATATATCCTGTGCTACCTCTAATGTGTCTACGCGTTTATATATAACTACTATTCTTAGATATTAATGTTTATCTCTTGGATGCTCACACATGTGTTCTTTCAAAATGATGGATTCGGCTGCGGTAGGTTATAGGAAAAGCGCATAAGTGACTGACCAGGTACTAGCATAGCACAGCTCCATACCTCGAATCCTCAATATAGTACATCAGTTTGTGGAGTCTTGAAATCAAGAACATCTTAGCAAGCTTGCTATTCTTCGTAGAGTGTTAGAGCCTAATAAATCAAGGGTGCTATTTCTTTCTCCAGGATATCTGTTATCAGCAGTCAGCGACCTTATATTCACGCTATGGGGAAATTGGACGATCTTAATATCATTGAGCGCACTTTCGAATCGAACGTGCCCATGTCTGAAGTAATCACCTTCAATGCTACTGGTATCCTATATGCTTTAGATCTATATAGCTCTGCCTCTCCTATCTGGAGAAAATTATCTGTTGCAATAAGGGTAGTTTAAATAGCGTCACCTTTAGGGCGTTCATGAGATCGGAACTAGCATCGGCTATCCGAACCATGTTCGCACCGCTGAAGTAAGCTTAATTTAGTCGAGCCCCTTAAATTAAACTGTACCAAATCGCAGCAACAATATCGCAACAGGTTGCATTATTTACATATTTACTTATTTAGGTGGAATACCCTACAGATGCTTGTGGTCCAATTAGTATCCTGCCAGTCCATGCCAGCCACAGCGCTTGCGTGCTGTATCAACTCCTATCTCATTCCAAGGGTAAAAGAAAAATTTTTGCCGTCGCTCCAAATCCCAGCTCAATATATGTATATATGTGCATTCGCAAAAGAAATCGGGTATAAAGTGTAAGTGATGATGTCCTTGGTTGGTAGTTTATCAGGCCTGTTGCGCTCGGCACCGGCCGTGCTTTATGTGTTTGTTCTTCGCAGTCGATCGGGTGAAGCGCTGGCCGCACTGCTCGCAGGTAAAGCTCTTAGCTCGTCCACTTTTCTCGCGTAGGTGTCGCTCATAGTTTCCAAGAGAAGAGAAAGCCCGACCGCCGCAGCTGTGCTCCCAGCATCGGATAGGGCCTTTTATGTCGCGGTTAGGCTTGGTCCTGGTAACGGCAGAGGGCGTGGGCGAGGGACGGCTGCTGCTAGACTCAGATGGAGAGGAGCGATCGGTTGGGGTTGATACGCCGGACGGCGGGTGCGACGAGTCTTGGAACGGATTGCAGTCGGTTGTGAAATTATGGGCGCATGGAAAAGCTGTGGAAGCCGCTGGTAACACTGGAGCCCCAAAAGTGTCGGCTGGCGGTACCCAACCTGGGGGATCAAATTGGCTATCTGGAATTTGTGGGATATAGATTGAATCGCCAGTAGGGACCAAGCTTGAGAAGTTATTGAGGGGCAGACAAGAATAATCCGGCATCGAGATGGCAGACTGCCAGCTTGCATCTGTCTTCAATTCGTCATTCTGGGGTAAAACGGGGAAATCATCCAAGTTCCAACTCGTCCAGAATGTTTCTGTGAAAGGCGAGGTGGGAAAACTATAAAATGGGTTGTCGAAGGTCGCCATTATTGACGCAAAGCTCAGCGCGAACAGAAAGAAACCGAGTGTCGCGTTTCAAGGCTAGATTTCGACAGAATGATCTAGAGGTGATTTACCAGCGTTTGAGAATGCAAGTGGTGAACGTAGAAACATCCAGGAGAAGGTACGAGAGAGCAAGACCAAGAAACTCGGCGAAGCGGCACGGAGGCACAGGAGAAGTGTTGCAGCGGAACACTGTGACTGGGACAGGCACGCAGACTGCGTCTGACTCTCGAGCTGATTACAGTGATCTAGGAGAGTAGCATTCGGATACGAAGCTGCCAACAATCGCGGCGAGCCAAGTCAACGCGACACCAAACATGGCTCAGCTGAGTTGAATCATAGACTCAGCATGGCAGAAGACTTCCCCATCAATCTGGCCCACAGCGCTGTAATTTACCGTGCAGTGTCCGATGAGAAAATATATTTGAATACTGGTGGCGTTTGGGGGTGCTAGCGACCGGATAGCAGCTCAGTGGAACCAGTATGTCTTGGATTCGACGATCAATACAAGCTTGCGAACGAGGCTCAGATTCGCGACTGGGTACCTGAGGCCCAGGGATCTGTACTTTGGACACGTCGGCACACCATTAGAGCCACTGCATTTAGGGTCGATAGTGCCACGGCCATGCGTGGGAATAGACCATTGGTCCGGCTTGTTCTTGTGCAGGAGTTGACGCAATCGGGGAAAAAAAGTAAACAAGCCCTCGGAGTATCTCGCTTCTGGAACTTGCAGCTCTGCCTCTCCCCGCCACCAGCAGCTAGCAGGCTTAAAGTCGGGATCCTGATCTTTGCCAGCCCTGCCTTGTTGATCGTCGCTGCTCCGACAATATTGGACTCGTCGCATCATGAATAATGTGGTTCTGGTACCTGCCAAATGATCTAGGCGTCCCGTCCTTCTCGGTTTGAAAAAAAAAAAAAAAAAGACAAAAAAGGAAAACGCAAATAAAAAAGGATAAAAACTAATACGTAAGATACATAAAATAGACCTGGATAAGAAGCAAAAGCAAAAGTCATTATTGCATCAGGGGCACGTCCGCCGATTAGATCGGTTTCCATCAGTCCGGTTCAGACTGAGAAAACTCTTGAATATCAGAGCGAAAATGATTGAATGGTCAAGGGCTGTCCCGAGCTTAATGTACTAGCTCGCGGGATCGCTCGCGTGCGAACCAGTATCGGAGGGCGTCTCTCATGATCAGCATGATTGGATTCAATGCTTCTTGTGGTTGTTGTTGAGCACCAATGGAATATATCCACCAATCGTACGTTAAGTATACCTTGAGTATGATTGCGAACAATGTCGATGTAAAAAACAAAATCGATGTAAGCCAGAGTGTGCTTTGCTTTTGACATAGTGATGATGAAGCCGCTGTAGTCATACCCGATTTTCCTAAGGGAAAAGCAAGTATGTAGATGGTCGGGAGGTGAAGGTTTCCGACTATCGAATCCCACTTGACTCCTATGAACCTCACGAGGAACATGGTTTCCTGCTCCCTGCGCTGGGAAAATGATACGTCACGAGCATTTTCTTTATTCAGTTCAGACTCCGGATCGAATTCGTGGATATTGCCTGAAAGGTTCAATACGTACGGGTACTTGGATCATGAAAGCGGCATCAGCTTCCTTTAAGGTTCCTCTTAATTCCAACTTTTCCAAACCCGGCCCGCTTTGCTGCGGATACCAGAAATGTCGTGCCAAGACGAGGAAGGTCAAGTGGGCCGAAGGCACAGATCTCGTTCGAGAGGTGTGGAACAGCGTGATCGACACTTTGGTGGATAAGGACGAAGGATACGGAGCTAGAACTTCGGCGAATTGGAGTATACGGTGGTCTGGAGTAGCGGCATTGTTGATCAGCTGTCTTCGCGTAGGTCCAAAGCGTATGTACCGCTCACGGCTTTCATACTTTGACTCAGCTCAGTAATACTCCTGGATATATCGTTCTGCGATAATCACGTTGTTGCTGGCTTTATCTTCGCGGAGACTGAGACCAGCTTGGAACGGCAGTAACTTTCTTCTTCGCCTTTGATAGCGGCCTCTAATCATAATCATAATAATCGTTTGCAATGGAGCAAAGTACGTTTGCGACAGCCGGTTCGCCAAACCGAACAGTTACGAATAATGAGGTTGTTGAGAAGGACATCAGGGAGATTTGCGCAGAGGTGCTGCGCCGCCCGGTGGGAAAGATCAAGTTGGACAAGTCCTTCATCGCGCAAGGAGGGGACTCTTTGCTCGCAATCAAGCTGATGGCGCGCTGCGGGGAGGCGGGGTATACAATCACCATCAACGATATGCTCCAAGCGACGAGTATCCGAGAGTTATGCCAGTCTGTAAAACTAGCAGAGGGGAGCAGCGCGCCAGGGAAGCTCAGCTCAGGCCCGGTGCTGGACGGGCCTGCGCAGCCTGCCGAGATACGGACGAAGCCATTAACAGAGGCACAGAAGTTGTATGCCTCGACGAAGGCTTGGGATGCCAAAGTTTTCAAGTTAGAAGGTGGAATCGCAGAATCGACGCTTTATGCGGCACTGAAATTGCTCGTCAGCCACCACCCCATCCTCCGAGCGAACTTTACAACACTTGAAAATAATGACTTGGGACTCACATACAATGATACGATCGACGCCTTCGCCCATCGAAGAATCGAGATTCCGACGATCTCAACGCAAGCAGAGCAGGGATACCTGACCGTGGGCTGGGAAGCGGACGGGAAGAGAGAGGATGGACTCTTCGCCGCCACGGTATTTGTGCAAAAAGACCGTGACCACGGCACGTGCCTCGCCCGCTATCTTCGGCTCGACTTTCACCGGGCCATCATCGATGTCTCGTCTTGGGATATCCTTCAGCGCGATTTGGACCATGCAGTACTCGGAAAGCCGCTTGCTCGCGGGTATCCAGAGACTTCGTTTGACTCCTGGGCTTCCACTCACAACCTAAGCGACTTTACATTCAGACGCTCGACGCCGGTCGAAAGCACAAACGATGAGCGGAACACAAATGAAAGACAACACAATAGACACCAAAATGATGGCAAAATCGAGTTGGCTGATGTGGTTATCCTGGAAACAGATGCAGCTGGTCTGGCGAAGCTGGAGGATGAAAGCATCCACTCTGTGCTTCGCACTCAGCCAGAGGATTTTATCGTTGCCGCACTACATATCGCACTTAAAGGAGTAACCAGGTCGGAGGAGACGTTGAGCTTTGGTATAATCTCAAACGGCAGGCACAGTGGCGGTCCTAAGCTGTCAGCTACAGTAGGGTGCTTCGACAATATCATCCGCCGGTCCGTGGAAAGAGCAGAAGAGGACGGTGGACTTGGATTCCTACGGAAAGTCAAGGATACACGGATGGGCTTCTTTAATGTCTCTCGCATATCAGGAGTCGAGGATCGCAGTCGATATGTTCTGTTACATATGGGGCAACTGGGGAGAACGACAGCGCCAATAGCTGATACCCTCCATGAGCTTTTCCACCAGGATGACTTCTCCATACTTCCTCACGGGTGCCTAGCATTTGTTGAACCTTTCTTGGAGCAACAGCAGCTAAAGCTTCGTCTTCGGTCCAGGTCTGCAGAGCTAGGGCGGGAAAAACTAGGTCAGCTTGCTGGCTTGTTTCGCGCTGCCCTGAAGGAACTGATTGCTGAGTGTGAGATGAGCGAAGTGCAAGGAACACTAAGCGACTTTCCTTTCCTCAAACTGACATACTCAGAGCTGGACAACCTTGTTTCATCTCGGCTCAAGGCTGTAACGGGCGACCCTTTCCGCGACGTGGAAGCAGTATTCCCCTGTGGGCCGCGACAGGAAGCCTTCTTGGTGGCTCAAGCTGTTTACCCCGATCTGTACCAGTGTTCCTTTGTAATTAAATTGAGCTCCGAGGATCTGAATGTCGAACTAGACTGCGGGCGTCTTCGAGACGCCTGGGTTCGCCTCGTGGCACGCCATCCAGCTCTTCGGACCGTGTTCATTGAAAGCCCAAATCGCCAAGGGCACTTCGACCAGGTGGTAATGAAGCAGGGCATTAGCTCCATCACTTTCTTAGAGAACGAGGGTGAAGAGGCAGCTCGCCGTCTCGCGTGTCGCCGTCCAGTAACTTTCAAGAGCTACGGCCAAACTCATCAAGTGACATTTTGCAGAATCTCACCATCCTCTGTCTACCTCCGTCTTGATATGTCACACGCCGTTGTTGATGGGCTTTCCGCTCTGGTCCTGATGCGGGACCTTTTTCAACTCTATAGCAAACAGAAGCTGGCCAGTCGTGTCATGGCCTACCAAGACTTTGTCAACTACCAATCACGGCTGCCTATGCAAGAATCCATGACTTACTGGTCCAACTACCTTGCAGGAGCCCAGCCATCCCATTTCCCATTGTACGGAGACCAGTTGAGTCGCGAAGACCTTCGTACCGTCAGATCAAACATTCAGCTGGGCTCTGATGTCCTAGGGGAATTCTGTGGTAAGTTCAACATCACGCCTGCTAATATTTGCCAGGTAGCATGGGCACTAGTGCTCAGGTCCTACACCGGGTTGGAAGATGTGTGTTTCTCGTATGCAACGTCGGGGCGGGATGTTCCTCTTAAAGGAATCAACAATACGGTTGGAGCCTTCCTAAACGCAGTGGTCTGTCGCATCAAGCTGCCGCCTACTGCAACAGTTCCGCAGGCTTTGGTGAAAGCTAGGAACGACTTCGTGGAAAGCCTCTCACATCAGTACTACTTAGCCTTGGATGATGCGCAATCTGGGGACTTTGCCCGTTTCAAGAGCAACACATTAATGTCATGCCAACGAAAAGCTGCAACTGAATTAGCGGGATCTGGGCTTGCTTTTGAGCTTGTTGATGCTGCCAACCCCAATGAAGTAAGTAGTGATTATATCCCTTACAGTCCATTCGACGCTAACAAGTGCGCAAGTATGACATGTCCATAAACATCCAAGTAGGGCATGAGGGATTGGAAGTAATGATTGATTACTGGAACTCACGGATTGGCCAGCGCACGGTGGAGAGTGTGGCACAATCCTTCCGGCAGGCGCTCCTGAACATCGTCAAAGAAGAAGATGCCGTGCTGGGAGAGATTGATATTAGTACCACTCAAGAAATCAATCAGCTTCGTGAATGGGCCAAGGAGATCCCACCAAAGGCAGACTATCGTATCCACGACAAAGTGTATGAACAGCGACTCCGCCGACCCGATGCTTGGGCTGTTCAGGGCTGGGACGGCGACTTAACATATCAGCAGCTGGACGACACGGCTAACCAGCTGGCATCCTACCTCATTCGCTTAGGCGTGCAGCCCGAGACTAAGATCCCAATCTGCTTCGAAAAATCGAAATGGGCAGTGATATCACAACTAGCGATCCTCAAGGCTGGTGGATGCGTTGTTCCTCTTGGAACGACACAACCAGCATCGAGAACCAGGCTAATCCTAAAGGACCTACAAGCCACAATCATCCTAACGTCAGGGAAATTTGCCTCCCGCTTCATGGACCTCGTGACCCATACAGTGGTCATTGATGAAGCGTTCATGGCCGAACTACCACCTTCCGAAATGGTCCCCTGCCTTGCAACAGTCGATAACGCCGCCTTTATCATCTATACCAGTGGATCCACTGGTGTTCCGAAGGGTGTTGTGCTCCCTCATGCAAGTCTCTGTACGAGTCTTGAGCATATGGGTGCTAGATTCAAGCTTAGTCCAGATACTCGCACAGTGCAGTTTTCGGCATATACCTTTGATATTTCCATTCAAGATATATATACCACGTGGCACTACGGCGGCTGCCTGATCATTCTCTCAGAAGAGGATCGTATCAGCAATCTAGCACCGGAAATGGTGAAATATCAGGTTAATTGTGCGGGGCTAACTTCAACGGTGGCTGGAACGATATTCCCGCAAGATGTGCCAACCCTGAAGAAGTTGGTCCTACTCGGGGAAGCCGTCAAGCAAGCGGTCGTAGATCAATGGATTGGTCACGTAGAGGTCTACAACGCGTATGGGCCGTCAGAATGTTCGATGCAAGCCAGTATCAACCGATTGACACCTGGTTGCAATGCACTAAACATCGGCTGGGCGTTTGCGGGGGCTCTTTGGGTTGTTGACCCCAATGACTACAATCGCCTTGTCCCAATCGGAGCACCAGGAGAATTACTCATTGAAGGGCCATTGCAAGCTCGTGGGTATCTCAACTCTCCCGAGAAAACCGCAGCAGCGTTCGTCGTAGACGCGGCATGGATGATAAAGAACGGGTTTGGATCCGGCCGACGCCTCTACCGGACTGGAGACCTCGTACAGCAGAACCCAGATGGTTCCATCACGTACATTGGCCGCCGTGATACACAGATTAAAGTGAGGGGACAACGGGTTGAGGTTGGTGAGATCGAGCACCACCTCCTACAACAAGACGCAGTTCTCGATGCAGCGATAATCTACCCTAAACAAGGACCCTGCAAAGATCGATTGGTCGGCCTTCTCACCTTGCGCGATTTCTTTTGCGGAAAACGTCCAGGACAAGACATAATACCTATACCAAGTGGAAAACTTTCTCACACAAAAAGTCAACTGGCTGCTGCATCGGAAGAGCTCTCAAATCATGTTCCTGAGCATATGGTCCCAAAGATCTGGATTCCTTTGGAAAGCATGATGCCACAAAACGACTCATCAAAATTGGACCGCAAAAAATTGGGGGTGTGGCTTGAGGCTATTGATACAGCGTTCCTGGAAGCTCTCACCAAGTCTTCTGACGCTGGCTCTGAGAGTCGAGAGCCCGAAACGCTTCTAGAACGCCAAGTCCAACAAGCATGGGCCGATGTGTTGCGTTTGCCGCCTACTCAAATTCCTATAGAGCACAAGTCATTCCTAAGTGTTGGGGGAGACTCCATCACTGCCATGCATGTCGTGTCCTGGCTGCGGGTGCGGGGGATTACGGTAGCGGTGCGAGATGTGCTTGAAAGCAAGTCCGTGGCTCAGTTGGCGCAAACCGCAGAAGTAAAGGATGAGAAGACGGAAGGCCACCAATCTCTTCTGTCGCCTATGCAGAAGTGGTATTTCGAGTCCATTGCCGATCCTGAGTTGCCTCTGAAGTCCAGTGGTGCCCACAGATACAATTCCAATATCTGCTTGGTACCTCGCAAACTTTTTGAATATTCAGAACTAGCTCAAGCCGTGGGTGCGCTTGTCGACAGACATCCTATTTTACGTTCCAGATTTCAGCGTCATAACGTCGCTGGGTGGCAACAGAGTCTACACAGTGATGGTGATCAACCGTTTGCGTTGAGGCATTACACTGTATCTACCAGCGAGGAGGCGGAGGCCCTTATTGTGGAGGCTCAGGGCAGTTTAGACCTAGAGCAAGGTCCCGTATTCTTCGTTGAGTATATCCAAGTGGAAGACGCTCGAAATACAGATCTTCTATTCATGACAGCCCATCGCCTGGTAGTCGACGAAGTGTCCTGGGACATCATTCGCCGAGATATAAGTGTGCTTCTGGAAGGACAGCAGTTTCCAACTTCTAACCCGCTATCATTCCAGACCTGGATCAAACTACAAGCCCAACGGAGCCAGAACCTTGAGGGAATAGTTTTCAGATCTGATCTGCCACCTGCTGACTTTAAGTACTGGGGCTTGAACGATGGCAATACCTACGAGGACGAAACGGTCGAAGAAGTGATCTTCAACAGCCACGACACGAATGCATACTTTAGGGACGCAAACAGAGCCTTACGTACAGAACGTGTGGAGATTCTTCTTGCTGCACTGTTGAAGTCCTTCCAGAAAACTTTCCCAAATCGCCGACTCCCAGCCGTTTTTGAAATTAACGATGGCCGAAACGTAGGTGATAGTGGACTTGACTTCTCAAACACAGTTGGCAACTTCGAATGTATGACACCTATACACATCTTTCTCGATGAGCCACACAACGGCTTGGATATTGTAAGACAGACTAAGGACGCAAGACGCAGCGCCTTCGGAAGGGTTCTATCGGACGGTCAACAAGCTTTCACTGACCGATGGGTTGAAGTGCTCTTTCAATATTCCGAAGGACTCGCAAGCGAAACTATTTTCGAGACAGTAGATCTCACTGGACCTGGGACATCTCCAGTTGGCAAGAGTACCCGTCGTGGATGTGTGTTTAATGTCAACGTCATTGCGTACCCCGATAAGTTGCGTATTCGCTTCAAGTTCAATCGCAACATGAAGTACCAGGAGAAGATCCGGGATTGGGCTGACTCCTATGCCAATGCCATCAGTGCCCTTGGTACTGAGTTGTCAGGAGCGTCGCCGACTCTAACTGTGACTGATTTCCCACTGCTGCATTTAACATCTGAGAGCCTCAGGGTTCTTCAAGATGAAATTTTGCCTGACGCCGGCTTGAACTGCTCTGATGTTGAAGACATCTACCCATGTTCTCCAATCCAACAAGGCATACTTATCAGCCAAGTGAAATCACCATCCGAATATTATATCCAGCAATCTTTTGAGATCATACCGACCACTTCCTCTGGCAAACTTGACCATACTCGTCTTCTTGCTGCCTGGCAGGTCTTGATAAACCGCCACCCCATGCTTCGAACACGATTCGTCCGTTCGGCATCCGGATCAAGCGAGCGTTTGTTTGATCAGGTGGTCCTCAAGTCGTGCAAGGCCGAAGCTGAGCATGTCGAGTGCACAGACGACGATCTTTTCAGAAACCTTGCCGTCAAAGCTACTCTAGATGAACGACATATTGACAAGCGCATCGGTCATAAGCTTACGATTTATTCGACCTCTTCCAACCGGACGTTCGGCAATATCATTATCAGCCACGCACTCGTAGACGCCTCATCTCTCATGATCATACAGGCCGAGCTTGCCCAGGCATATGATGGCAAGCTGGCGCCTGACACCATCGGCGCTGCTTATAGCGAATATATTTCGCATCTGCAGAAGATACCCGCGGATCAGGCGTTGGATTACTGGGCCAAGCGCCTTGCTGACGCAGAGCCATGCTACCTTCGAGGCATGACAGAGGATGGAATGCAGCCAGCTACTGCTGATGACTCCACACCAAGGAGGCCCATGCAAACAGTATCAATTGACATCAACTGCATTGAAAAGCTACATAGCTTCACCGAAACCTATGGTGTCACAATTGCCAACGTGTTCCAGCTCGTCTGGGCCATGGTTTTAGCCCAGTACACCGGCTCGCCTAATGTGTCCTTTGGCTATCTATCAAGTGGTCGCGACGTCCCTGTCAAAGATGTTGAGACCATGGTAGGCCCCCTAATTAACATGATGGTCACTCATATCAAACTAGACATGGAGGCCAGTGCTCAGAACACACTCAAGCAAATACAAGAGAACTTCTTTGAGAGCTTCAACTACCAGAGAGCACCCTTGGTTGAGATTTGGCACGCCCTTCAGCTCCAGGGCAGAAGCTTGTTCAACACAGCGCTTTCCTATCGCCATATTGTTTCAGCAGAAAAACATCAGCTCAGTCTCGCGCTAGAGCAGATCACCGGTGAGGATCCCACAGAGTATGATGTGACGGTCAGTGTGTTCGCATCGCCAGAAAAGATATCCGCTTCTCTGCAGTACTCGCCAGATTTTCTTTCCTACGATAGCGCGAACAGGTTGCTCGGCTGTGTCCGGCAGGGAATCCAATCCCTCGTTACTAACGGAGATACCCATGTCGGACAGCTAAACACCGTAACGCCGAAGGATATCCTGCAAGTCCGTGCTTGGAATGACAAGATTCCTGCCGTTGATGGATATTGTCTTATCCATGACTTATTCAATGAACAGCGGCTACTCCGACCTAACGCAACAGCCGTCTGTGCCTGGGATGGCGACTTAACATACCAACAACTGGACGAGATGAGCAATGCGCTGGCTCACCACCTAGTGACCTTGGGAATTGGTCCCGAAGTAATGGTAGCGCTGTGTCTGGATAAATCTAAATTCGCCATCATTGCTCAGCTCAGTGTCCTCAAGGCAGCTGGCGTCGTTGTGTCAATCAATCCAAAGCACCCAACGCAGCGCCTGGAACTCGTCCTCAAAGATATAAACGCAAAGGTGATGCTGACGTCGCATCAGTATTCATCTCAGTTCAGGAACCTTGTCCCGCATATTCTGCACATGGACGAGACACTATTTTCTGCCCTTTCTTCACAACCCCAGCCTCCAAGTACGAATGTTACCCCCAACAACGCTGCCTTCATTATCTACACAAGTGGCAGTACCGGTATGCCAAAAGGTGTCATTTTAACCCATCTTTCTCTATGTTCCAGCTTCCGCGCTCATGGCAAGATTTACGAAATGTCTCCCAGTACTCGTTCACTCCAATTCGCTGCCTACACGTTCGATGCCAGCATTAGTGATATCTGGGGCACTATGTCGCATGGGGGGTGCGTCTGTGTCATATCAGAAGAGGAGCGCATGAACAACCTTCAGGGCGTTATTGAGGCTTATGGTGCTACTCACGCACAGGTTACTCCAACTGTGGCTAGCTTGCTGGATATTGCGAACATCAAGTGTCTTACCACACTAATTCTCGGGGGAGAGGCCGTCAGGGAGGCCATGATTGAGGAGCACGCCAAGGCAGCGGGAAGAGTCAAGGTTTTGAACGGATATGGTCCGAGTGAGTGCTCGATTTACACGACCTGCAGTGCAGCTCTCGTCCAAAAGAAACAGGCACTCAACATCGGCCGACCGCTTGTGGGGAGCGTCTGGGTAATTGCCAACGGCGAATCCATTTGTCCCATTGGCGCTGTCGGCGAACTCTGGGTTGAAGGCCCGTTACTGGCTCGCGGGTATCACAACGATCCGAAGAAGACGAAGGCAGCTTTTGTCACGAACCCTAAGTGGGCGAAGGCAATCAGACTTGAAGGTCATCGATTCTATAACACCGGCGATCTCGTTCGTCAGTCTCCAAACGGCGACTTGATCTACCAAGCTCGAAAGGACTCCCAGGTTAAGGTCCGTGGCCAGCGCGTTGAAATAGGGGAGATTGAGTACCGCGTTAAGAAGTTATTGCCAGCTGTGAAGAGTCTTGTGGCAAGCCTTATCACCCCTGGTGGCAATTCCCCCAACATAATGATTTCTGTTGCGATGGAACTCAGCGATGATTTCCTTCAGAGGCATTTGTTATCCGCCCCATTTCACGAAATATTCCTCCCCAACGCCCCTCACCTGCGAGATGCATTTTCTCAGCTTCATGCCTCTCTACTAGAGGTCCTACCCTCGTACATGGTGCCACGGCTTTTCGTTCCGGTAGTGCACCTCCCTCAGACAACGTCTAGCAAACTCGACCGTCGCACGATCAAGCAGATGCTGGAGAACCTGCCGGGTGATGTCCTCTTCCAGTACTCCCTTTCAACCAGTTTGAGTGTTGCACCATCCACCTTTATGGAGAAGAAGTTACAGTCGCTATGGGCCACTGTGCTTAACGTAGACCAGGACCATGTAGGTGTCCAAGACCACTTCCTTCACTGCGGGGGCGACTCATTCACCGCGATGCGCCTCGTTTCCCTGGCAAATGCCAAAGACATCCCGATAAGCGTTGCCGACGTCTTCCGGTATCCTAAGTTGCAGGAGATGGCCGCTCATCTTGAAGCTCAGATGGGGCGCCGCCGGGACGTACAGGATATTCCTCGGTTTGGGCTTTGGAAGGAAGCCCAACAGACAGAGGCTTCTGTCAGTGAGAGGGAACTTCTCCGTGTTGCAAAGTTATGTGATGTTGCAGTCCACGATATTGAGGATGTGTATCCATGTACACCCCTCCAAGAAGGTCTCATGGCTATCACCACTCAGCAACCAGGGTCTTATATTGGCCGCTGGGTTTTCCGAATCCAAGAAGCTGTTGATACTAACGCATTTAAACGGGCATGGTCATCACTGACCCAAAAGGCACCAATCCTGCGTACGCGCATTGCGCCCAGTCAGTCAGGTGGACTTCAAGTGGTAGTCCGTGAGTCTGTCGCGTGGGGTGGAGACCTGAACCTCAAGCAGTACTTGGATAAAGACCTACAACAATCTTTCGGTTACGGCCAGCCCTTGGTGCGACAAGCCTTAATTTACAGCGGCAACAAGCGATACTTCGTACTCACAGCTCACCACAGTGTATACGACGGGTACAGTTTAAGAAAGCTGTTTGACGCGGTGGCACTCCTCTATGATGGAAAAGAGCTCGCTCCAACTCCTGCATTCTCAAGATTCATCTCGTACATAGGTCAACAAGATCTAAAGGCCGCTAAGTCGTTCTGGCAGTCTCAGATCAAGAGAAAAGTTGGGGCACCGTTCCCCTCTCTTCACAAGCTTTCGTACCGGCCACAGCCTACTCAGAAGTTGAGCTCGAGCGTCGAAATTCGCCCAGTTGGAGGGCCCAATACGCTAGCTTCTTCTCTAAGGGCTGCTTGGGCACTGGCAATCTCCGCCTACGGTGGCAATGATGTCTTGTTTGGAGTTGCACTCTCTGGGCGCTCTGCGCCAGTTCCCGGCATTCTGGACATGGCGGCACCAACAATTACAACTGTCCCAGTTCATGTGCATATCAACCCGGAACAAACGATCAATCAATATCTCACCATGGTTCACAAGCAAAGCGTCGACATGATACCGTTCGAGCACACAGGCTTGCAGAACATTCGCCGCTTCGTTGGCCAGATCGATCTTCCACATCTTTTCGCCGTGCAACCAGCGCAAGAACGTGAGAGTTCTGTACATGGTAAGCTCCTAGCGTACGAGCATGGTCATGTTCCAGAGCTCAACCTCGACGGTTATGCCCTTACCGTCGAGTGCGTTACTAGTGATATATCCGATATCCCAGTTACGATTGAGGCGCACTTTGATGAAAGAATGATTTCAGCTTCCCAGACGAATGATCTGCTCAGCCGCTTTAGTCACATTGTCACTCAGCTTGTTACTAACGGCAGAGATCAAACGCAACTAAAGTATCTTGATTTATTGAGCAAGGACGAGGCCAGACGACTCTTCCAGTTCAACCAAGGTATTCCCCCGGTCAAGCAAGCTTTGGTTCATGAACTAGTTTCTCAGCATGTTTCAACCAACCCTTATGCCCCTGCGGTATGTGCTTGGGATGGTGATCTTACGCGTGAAGAGCTAGACCGCCTAGCAAACAAGCTAGCTCTATACCTCACTACGCTTGGGGTAATACCAGAGACCATGGTTGCTCTTTGTTTTGAAAAATCAAAATGGGCTTTGGTCGCAAACCTCGCTGTTTTGAAGGCTGGGGGCGCGGTTGTCCCTATTCGAGCTGATCCCATTCAGCGTGTGCAAAACATCTTGCAACAGACTGGCATTACAACGATCCTCGCCTCTGAGGGCTTTGCCTCGGCGCTTGAAGGTTTAGTGCCTAATGTAATAACTATAGGCGATGATCTGATCCAGTCGCTCCCAAGCCCTGTCACGCAGCCCATCTCAACCGTTACACCTTCCAATGCTGCGTTCGTCATCTTCACTTCCGGGTCGACTGGAAACCCCAAGGGTGTCGTCGTTGAGCATGGCGCTATGTCAACCAGCATGCAGGCACATGGCAAGAAGTTCGGCATGAACTCAGAGACCCGCGCCTTCAATTTCGCCCACTTTACGTTCGACATCTCGCTCCATGACATTATATCAACGCTGCAATTCGGCGGCTGTGTTTGCATGCCATCAGAAAGAGAGCGAGTAAATAACATGGCCGATGCAATGAATCGTATGGGAGTTAACTACTCGTTCCTTCCTCCACGTGTTATACATACCATCAAGCCGTCTGACGTGCCGGGCCTCAAGACCTTAGTGGTAGGTGGTGAAGCGGTGCAACCAGAATACCTGGAACCCTGGCTAAATGGTGTTCGTGTATTCAATGCCTACGGCCCCGCGGAATGTAGTATCGCCGCCACCTGCAATGAGGTTGCCAATAAAGCGGATGTGCCGAATATCGGCCGTGCGATAGCAGGTGGCCTCTGGGTGGTGGATGAGAACAACTACAACCGACTTCTACCTCTTGGGGCAGTGGGTGAGCTTCTGATCGAGGGTCCTCTACTCGCTCGAGGCTACTTGAACGACCCTATTAAGACAGCCAATGCATTTATTTGCAATCCTGCCTGGATCTCCCGGTACTCTGAACACGACCATTGTTCACAGCGCCGCGAGCGGCGCATGTATCGCACTGGTGATCTGGTACGTCAGATGGAAGACGGATCACTTATCTATGTCGGACGACGCGATGGTCAAGTCAAAATTCGCGGCCAACGAGTCGAAATCGGGGAAATTGAGCACCATGTCACCGAGCATCCTTCTGTGGTAGAGAATGTGATAGTTTACCCTCACTGTGGCCCAGCCCAGTTGCAGCTCGTTGGGATATTGACATTGCATGGATTCATTTCTTCTGACGCAGATGAGGGAATCCAAACCACGCCCCTCGACCAGCTTCCCCATGCCCTGCAGCAAGCTTCATCCGTCCGTGATCACCTACACTCTTGTATTCCCGAGTATATGGTTCCCAACTCCTGGATATCACTTGCAGCAATGCCGCACAACAGTTCCGACAAGATTGATCGTCGCCGACTCACGCAATGGCTGGAGACCATGGAGGTGGAACATTTTAAAATCCTCACGCAAAGCTACACGGAGGGTACGACAACTCCAAGCACATCCGAAGAAAAAAACATCCAAGCTGTCTGGGCCGATGTACTCCACGCTTCGATTGGAAAGGTCCCTATGAGTCGCCCGTTCTTGGCTGTGGGTGGTGACTCAGTTACTGCTATGCAAGTCGTGTCAAAGTGTCGCAGCCAATATTCCATCTATGTTACTGTTCGCGATGTGCTGCAATGCGAATCAATCTCTCAACTGGCGAAGAAGGCTGTGATTAAGACCACGAGTCCCAACACTGACACTCAGCTCTCTACCTCTTCAATCGATCAAGCTCCAGCCGCTACAAGCGCACCAACGGCCTTTGATATCAACGCCAGCGACTTGTCTAAGCTTGAGACCGACGTGCTTCCGCGGACCGGCGTCGAGAACCTTTCTGCAATTGAGAGCATTTACTATTGCTCCCCTATCCAACAAGGCATCTTGATGAGCCAGATCAAGGACCACACAACATATCAAGTGCGCCAGGCCGGAGAGATTCGTGCCGCTGATTCTTCACCGGTCGACATGAACCGACTCCTACGCGCGTGGCAGTTGGTTGTGCAGCGACATGCTATTCTACGTACATTCTTTGTCCCTAGTCCATCGGGACGGGAACTCTTCTATCAAGTTGTACTCAAAAGATACACTCCAACAATACCAGTGCTGCAGTCTTGCAGTAGTGATGATTTCCTTGCTCAATTCGAAGGACTCGAACGTCCGGAGTACGCCCCCGGGCAGCCGCCTTACCAGCTCACCCTAGCCCAAGCTTCTACAGGGCAAGTTTACGCCCAGGTTGATGTCAACCACGTTCTAATGGACGCCTCATCCATGGATCTAATTCTCAATGATCTCATTCTGGCATATGATAATATGCTTCCAGACTCGCCTGCTCCATCATATGGCATCTATGTCTCGTTCCTGCAACAGACCTTCGCTTTCGACTCCCTGAACTACTGGACGAATCACCTTGCTGGTGCAGAGCCGTCATGCCTTCCTGCCTCTTCTAATCTAGACTCCGGAAAGCGCTCCTTGAGAACGGTTTCTCTCGAAGTAGATAACATAAAACCTCTGCAAGATTTCAGAGACACGCATGGAGTTACGATTGCAAACATCACACAGCTCGCCTGGGCCACGGTTTTATCTCGGTATCTTGGTTCCCGCGATGTCAGCTTTGGCTATATTTCAAATGGCAGGGATGCTCCAATCGACGGGATACACGAGATGTGCGGGCCCATGATTAACTTAATGGTGTCTAGAGTTCAACTCGCACACCCCGGCACTACCGTGGCTGAAGCCGCGAAGCAGGTTCAGCACAATTTCTTAGATGCCTTCAATCACCAGCGAACCTCTCTTAGCGATATCCAGCACGCTCTTCATCTATCTGAGCGCGGCCTCTTCAATACAACCATGATCTACAAGCCCAAGCCGATGATGGATACTCACGAAAAGCGAAGTCTGGTGATTGAAAGCCTCGCCGGCGAAGATCCTACCGAATATGATGTACAGGTTAAAATTGTGAGTGACGATAAAAGTCTATCACTAGACCTTGAATACGCCACCACTTTTATCGACGAACCGTCAGCCCGACGCCTGTTGGGTAGCTTCGGCCGCGCATTATCTTCTATTGCCGCAAACCCCGACGCAAACATCGATGAGATTGATGTGATACCAACTGGTGACGTTGAAGTGCTTCATATCTGGAACTCAACCGTCGGAGAGACTGTTCCCGGCAGTATACACGACAAGATTCATGAGCAGGCTCTTTCTCAGCCAGGGGCCCAGGCAGTGTGCGGCTGGGACGGGGAGCTGACTTACGCTGAGCTTACAGGCATGTCCGACCGGCTTGCTCATCACTTACGAAACTTAGGGGTGCGTGAGGAAGTGATGGTGGGGCTTTGTTTTGATAAGTCCATGTGGACCATTGTGTCCATGATCGCTGTTCTCAAATCTGGTGGTGTAATTGTGCCTCTTGGGGTTCAGATGCCTGTCCAGCGTCTGCAGCATATCCTGAACGAGATCACAGCCCCAGTTGTTCTGACCATGGACAAACATGCCTCCAAACTCAGGGATATTACCTCTGCCAACGTCCTAACTATTGATGGTGGATTTATAGCAACACTACCCAACCCTTGTCATCCCCCCAGCGAGAGTAGTCTGACATCTGAAAGTGCGGCTGTGGTCATATACACCTCAGGTTCAACCGGTACACCCAAGGGTGTTGTCCTCACACATGGGACAATCTGCACAAGTATAGAAAGCCATGGGCCAAAACTTCAAATGGGTCCAAATACTAGAGCATTACAATACTCCGCTTATGTTTTCGACCTCAGCCTTCTCGATATCCTGTCTACTCTTCGCTTCGGCGGTTGTGTCTGCGTCGTCTCGGAGGAAGATCGTGTTGATACCAACAGTCTTACTACAAAGATGGAGGCTATGGCCGTGAACTTTGCAGTCCTCACGCCCACAGTCGCCAGTCTTATTGACCCTCGGACAGTACCGACGCTGTCGACCTTAGTTTTAGCCGGAGAAGTTGTTCCACACAGCGCCGTCGAAACCTGGGCAAGTCATGTCACCCTCTTTAATGGGTATGGACCAGCAGAATCTACCATTCTTGCGACTACCAACGGCCCGATTATTGAGAAAGAGCAAGCTTCTAGTGTTGGCACGGCCCTTGCTGGCGCTATCTGGGTGGTTGACACACAAGATCACAACCGTCTCGTTCCATTGGGCGTAGTTGGTGAGCTTCTCATCTCAGGGCCGCTAGTTGCACGTGGCTATCTAAATGACACCGAGCGAACTTCACAATCCTTCATCACGGATCCTGCCTTTGTTTCTAAATACGGCTTCCATTCCTGGGCTGGAAAGCGAATCTACAAGACTGGTGATCTGGTCAGGCAAGATCCGACTGATGGTTCAATCATGTTTGTCGGCCGAGCGGATGGTCAGATCAAGATACGCGGTCAACGTGTCGAGGTCGGTGAGATTGAGTACTGGCTTCGGCAACACTTCGACACCCAAACTGTCGCTGTTGACGTTATTGGTGCAAGCACAGGCGACGTAGCCTTAGTGGCTGCTATCGAGTTGCGCAAGGATCGTTCCAGCAACGAATGTGTCTTCCTGGACGTCAACCATCAGCTCAGAGAATCATTCCTACAGCTGCAGGCGGCCCTTCTCAAAGCATTACCCTCATACATGGTACCCTCGAAGTACATTCCCATCAAGAACATGCCAAATACAGCCTCTGGTAAGCTAGACAGAAGAGCACTTCGAACCTTGATAGGGGGCCTAAAAGAGGAGCAGCTTGCACAGTACAGCCTGGCTGATGGTGGCAATGTCGCGCTTTCGACTGAGACCGAACGCCGTTTGGCCAGAGTCTGGGTAGCCGCTCTCAACACCTCAAAAGAATTCGGCGCCAACGCTCATTTCTTCCGCGTTGGTGGTGACTCGGTCACTGCTATGCGCCTAGTCGCTTTAGCTCGAACCGCACAGCCTCCTATCCTGTTATCTGTCAGTGACGTATTCAAGCATCCCGTTCTCTCGGACATGGCCAATACAATTGCTAATTCAGAATCCACTGAGAACTGTCAATATGACAACGATGTGCCACCGTTTTTGCTGTTGCCCTACCCTCAACATGAGAGACAGGCACGTCTCCAGGAGATTGCCTCGCAGTGCAAAGTTGAAGTCGACGTCATTGAAGATGCTTACCCGTGCACACCTTTGCAGCAAGGTCTCATGGCAATCACAGCTCAACACCCTCAGGCATATATCAGTCGGTGGGTCTTCCGTTTGGAAGACACCATCGATGAGTCTCGCTTTTGCCAAGCTTGGAGAACGTTGGTTGAACTTAATCCAATTTTACGTACTCGCATTATACAAGATCCCAAGGCTGGTGGAATGCAAGTGGTTCTTCAGCAGCAAATAACATGGAATAACGTCCTGTCCGAGCTGCCGTCTTATATCGCAGAGGACTCTGCAAAGCCCATGGGCTTCGGAGATCCGTTGGTGCGTTTGGCAGTTGTAACCAGCAGACAGGCGCGATTCTTCGTTTGGACTGCCCACCATAGCACGTATGACGGATGGACAGCCCGAAAGTTGATGGAGGCTGCTTTTGCACTCTACTCCAATAATCCCGCGCCGTCTTTCCATCCATTCACTCGCTTTGTGCAGTATCTGCAGTCAAACTCTGCCGAGGAGACCCGCGACTACTGGAAGTCTCAACTCGAGGGTGGCATAGGCCCTAGCTTCCCCGGGTCTCCGAAGAACGGTTCTCCCAGGAAGCTCAGAATTCAAAGTTGCCGCATTCCCGCCAATAACAGCAATGACTTTACTCTCTCCACGCTCCTGAGAGCTACATGGGCACTAATCCTGTCCCAGGAAACTGGAAGCCAAATCGTAGGCTTCCCAACAGCGCTTTCAGGTCGCACTGCTCCAGTGGATGGGATTCTGGACGTCTTGGGGCCTACCATTACCACTGTGCCTATTCGCGTTTCTGTTGACCCTGCCCAGAGCCTCTCGGCGTACTTGGCCTCAATCCAGCAACAAGCCACAGAAATGCTACCGTTTGAGCATGCTGGTCTTCACAACATTAGCCGGATGACGTCGTTGCCTCTCAACTTCCAGCATCTTTTTGTCGTCCAGCCCGCAGTTGACCGTCTCGACCAGGCAAACTCCGGCTTCCAAGGACTTACGCCTGTGCCGTTTGAGACATATGGATTCCACAATTATCCTCTTGTAATAGAGTGCAGCACTAACATGACCGATACTGACAGTGCTGTTGATTTGCAACTTCAATTCGACCCTGCTGTCCTCTCTGTGGAGAAGGCAACAACGATCTTGGAACGCTTTACCCACGTATTTGGACAGCTCCAGAGCGCTGCAAATGAAGCGACATGCGAGGTCCTGGTAAGCGACGTTATCTTCATGACGCCGGAGGACCTGGGTCGGATCCAGAAATGGAACCATTTCGATGAAAGAATGACCATGGCTGATGGCTGTATCCACGATCTCGTTCATCACCAACTACTTTCTTGCCCCGATGCGCAGGCTGTCCATGCCTTCGACGGACATTTGACATACCGAGAACTCCATCGTCTTGCCACCCGACTTGCCTACCATCTTGAAGGTCTAGGCGTAGGTCCCCAAGTGCCGGTCGCTACTATTTTCGAAAAAACCAAATGGGTGGTGGTCACCTACTTGGCCGTACTAAAAGCAGGAGGAACAATAGTGCCAGTCAATCATCAGCATCCCAAGCAGCGTATGCAGGCTTTGGTGCAGAGCATCGGTACTCGAGTCATCTTGACCTCACAAGACCCTGGACGCCTCCAAGGTCTTGTCACTGGTCCTGTTCTAAAGGTCGATCAAGACTTTTTCACGCAGCTTCCTGATTCCGACAACCCTCACCCAGTTGTACAAGCTACAGACTCCGCCTTTATCATTTTCACTTCTGGTTCGACAGGGACCAGCAAAGCCGTGGTGCTTCAACACGGTGCCATTGTTTCGAGCATGGTACAAGGCCACGGCTCACTCTACGCAAGCCCCGACACTCGAGCGATACAGTTCTCCGCCTTGAACTTCGATATCAGTATCGCCGAGATATTCACGACTCTTTCCTTTGGTGGCTGTGTATGCGTTATTTCAGAAGATGATCGTGTCAGTCGCCTCGCGGAGGCAATGGAGGAGGCTGCTGTCAACTTCGCCATCCTCACACCTACAGTTGCTAGTCTTCTCAAACCTGAACAGGTGCCTTCTCTCAGAAGATTGCTACTTGTGGGCGAAGCTCTTCGCCCTGAAGTTGCTGAGCCATGGAGCTCCAGTCACGTCGAACTTCACAACGCGTATGGGCCTGCAGAGTCAAGCATCCTGACGACTTTCAGCCAGCGCATTAGGGACCCAGTTCAAGCACCCAATATCGGCTTTCCCTTGGCACATAGTAACCTGTTCGTCGTTGATCCGTCCAATTACCACAATCTGCTTCCCGTTGGCATGGTCGGCGAGCTGCTTATCGAAGGACCTCTGTTAGCTCGGGAATATCTTGGGGATGCGAAGAAAACTGCCGAGGCGTTTGTGACCGACCCAGCCTGGCTACAGCAATACGATCTAGGCCCCGTTTCCGGGAGAAGATTCTACAGGACTGGAGATCTTGTTCAGCAGAAGTTGGACGGCTCTTTCATTTACATTGGTAGACGGGATACCCAAGTCAAGATTCATGGGCAACGTGTTGAGATTGGAGAAATTGAGTTCTGGGTGAAGAACAAACTCCCAGATGTACGTGAAGTTGTGGCAGGCCTGTTTAAACCTATTTACGAAGAGGATGAGCCCCTCCTGGCTGTTGCGATGGAAGTGCCATCAAGCTCTGTTGAATCGTCCGGCTTGCTATCACTGTCCGACGAACTTCGCGAAGCATTTGGCGAACTCCGCCGCAACCTCCTTACTGTTGTACCTTCGTACATGGTCCCCCAACTATACCTGCCATTCGCCAAACTACCACTTACAGATTCCGGCAAACTCAATCGTCGAGCAACGTGGGAAATGATTCACAGTTGCGGGTCATGGTCGCAGTATTTCCTGGTGGATGATATTAAGGCAGAGCCCGCTACTGTCACCGAACGCCTTTTGCAAAGTCTATGGGCGACGGTCCTCAAGGTTCCTGCCTCTTCCATAGGCGCAAAAGACGACTTTTTCCGCTCTGGTGGAGACTCTATCTCGGCTATGCGACTTGTTGCCAGCGCCCGTGAGGACGCTCATATTTCGTTGAAGGTGGCGGATGTCTTCCGTCATCCAATACTATCCGACATGGCCACACTGATAGATCGAAAAACAACTGTGACAAAGCCAGCATATTGCCCGTTCTCTACAATGACTGATGATTATGCCATCCGCGACTCCATCAAGCCTCTCCTCTCAGTACCCAGCGAGATAATTGACGTTGCGCCTACCACGGACCTCCAGTCTCTTTCGATTGCCACATCGTTGCGACCCTCTCGTGACCTAATGGCGTACGTTAGTATTGATGGAATTGGCAGCCCTAATTTTGCCCGATGGAGAGCGTCTTGCTTGGAGGTAGTCAAGAAGCACGATATCCTTCGAACGGCTTATGTCGTGTACAAAAATCAACTCCTTCAGGTTGTTCTTCGAGATTACGCCCCTGCTGTAACCCACTATCAGACAGATCAGTCTATCGAAGAATTCACCAAAGAGTTCATCGCGCATGACATGCATCGACCACCCCAACTGGGTTACCCCTTCCTTGAGTTTGCCATCATCTGCTCTCCCGTCGCCAACCGGCATCGCGTCCTTTTCCGACTAAGCCACGCCGAGTACGATGCGATATCATTATCGTACTTTGTCAACTCATTGAGAGAGATCTACCAGCGCCAGTCCACCACGGAGTACGTTGGCTTCCCCCAGTATATTTCCAGCCTCGCGAACCAGGACACCTGGTCTAGTCGTGAGTACTGGCGCTCGCTCCTCAAAGGCTGTACAATGCCGGCCATCAGCTCATCCTCGCAACCCAGACGTCTACCATCTAGACAGGTCTACCACGATTCTCGCCGTGTTAGTTTCAAAACCCTTCCAGCAGGCATCACTCTCTCAACGATCGTGCGATCGGCGTGGGCTCTGACCCTAGGCCAACACGTAGGGAACCCAGACGTACTCTTTGGGGAGGTCGTCTCAGGCCGCAACGGCGACCCCATTGCCGAAAGAGCAGCCGGATGCTGCGCAAATCTCGTTCCTGTGCGCGCTACTATCCACCCAGCCTGGACCACACATGACCTCCTCAGATCTGTGCAGCAACAGCTTGTTTCCCGCCTGCCGCACGAATCCCTCGGATTCCGCGACTTGATGCGCAACTGTACGGATATGCCAGTTGGTACAGTCTTCACCTCGCTCCTGAACCATCTGGACCAAGCATCCGAGTGGACGCTTGACCTTGATGATGGGAAATACAATGTCTCTGTTGCGAAGACTGAAGGTGCGGGTGATGTCTCTGATGTGTCGGTTACATCGACTGCTAGTACAGACTATGTTGAGATTGCCATGGCTTACCTCGAAGATGGGGTTACTGTCGAGGTTGCGGAGAAGCTACTCAGTCAACTGTGCGAGACTGTTGATGCGTTTATGAACGGGGCTCTGGATGCTGAGCTACCTACTGTTGATTGTGTGTCTGAGCTAAATGCTCAAGGAGTGAATGAAGCTCCAAAGTTTGAAGGCGATCTGGTTGATGCCAGTCTTGTTGCCTTTGAACTCCAGAAGAGAGGTCATGAAGTAACTGTTGATGAAGTTGTTGACCGAGGCCTTAGTCTGTCTGGTGTCTGATTTCTGTACTTTTCATGTTTTTCGTTTTATCTGTTCCGCAGTAGCTATATTGTTTGCTTGTTTATTAACAATGTCAATATTTCCCCAACGGTGTCCACTTTAAATACATCAACCAAACCCCTGTAGAAGCAGGCCCCCGTTATACCGTGGAAACATCCTCAATTCTTTGTGTCTCTACCCCCTTCTCAGTCACAGTATCGCTCTCAGCCTCCTGCCTGTAAATGTGCTCCTCTCCAAAGACCCGCCCCATCTCCTCTAGTGTTCGCCCTTTCGTCTCGGGAAACAAGAAATAAATGCACCCGACATACAGCACACTCGGCACAATAAGCACAAGATAGAACCTCCACCCAACACGATCCAACCCTACCGGCGCTGCAACAAGGGTCACTTCACTTGAGAGATAAAACCAGCCCAGTCCCAGCGCAACTCCCTGACTGCGTAGATGGTTGGGGAAGATCTCAGCAATGTAGGCAAACTGCGTCGCGTCCACGAAGAAACACCACCAGAAGATATAGAAGAAGATGAAGAAGACGGCAGCCCGCAGTCCGGGGGTGTTGTCTGTATTCAGGAAAGATGCCGTCAGTGCGCACAAGAAGACCATGCACAGTGTGCAGCCTGTTGCGCCGGCGAGCAGGAAACGACGGCGCCCGAAGCGGTCGATGTACAGTGCTGTCCAGGTGTTTCCGATAAGCGTGAATGATGTCCAGCAGGCATTCAGAAGCAACGGGATAGACCCTGTTAGACCAAGGGAGGCGTAGATAAGGACTCCGTAGTTGGTCAGCACGAAGGTGCCCAGGAACTGGTTTCCGATCATGAGAATCGTCGCAATGAGTGAGCGTTTACGGTTTGCGGGCGTAGAGAAGAGTGCTAGCGCTGGCCACCTGGATTTCACGATACGCGACTGGTCGAGTTCGAGCTGTTTCTCCATCAGGCTGAACTCTTCCCGCGCTTTGGTGTTGTCGCCGTTGCTATGCCCGTTGGTCGAGTGCAGTTTCTGCAGCACGCTTAGAGCTTCAACCCCTTTACCTTTTGCCAACAGCCACCGCGGTGACTCTGGAATAAACGGCGCACCGACGAGCACGCACAGCGGGAAAAGCACCTGGAAGGCCAGCGGAAACCGCCATGCAAACTGCGCCGCTGGGCTCGTCGCCTCCATGAACCAGCAGGCGTACCCTAACCATCCGGCAAGGCTATAGCCGACCGCATACATGACGCCCGTCACGCAGACCATGGCACCCCTCGTCTCTGCCGTCGACACTTCTGCCTGATAGATCGGCACACTACACGCTAGAATGCCAGCTCCTAGACCAGCGACAAATCGGCCGACCAGAAACATGGCCATATGCACGGCCCCAGCGCACAGCGCGCCACCTACAATCAGCACCGCCGCGCCCAAGCGGATGGTGGTCTTGCGCCCATATGCGTCAGAGCTCCAGGCTTGCAGGATACAACCCATGAAGGCGCCGGCGGAGTTGACGCCATTCAAGGCGCCGATCATATTCGTCGTGTGCTTGTAGTCGGGATCGGTGGTGTCGGCCTCTAGGTCGAAGAAGGTGTAGAAATTCGGTTGGCCGACGGTGGACCCAATGACGGCGAGGCCATACGCTGTCGAGATTGTGCCTATGGCCACGAGGATTACAACGGTGAGGTTGTAGGTGTTCACCGTGAGGTGAGGGAGGATGGGCATGGTGATGGTCGTTGTAGCGGCTGGATTGCGGATGCACAGTTGTGTACCTTGGAGATTAAAGGCAAAGCCAGCCAATATTAAAGGCTCGTCAATCGTTTATAGGGCATCTCAGATATAGATACATGCGTGACGTACTTACTTGATCTTCGTCCAGCCCCGGCTACTCGGGCCCATCTCTTGTCTACCCCGCATATTTCCCCAGAGCCAAACCGAACGCTTATCTGTGCAGACCTGCATCCCCTATGGAATAGCACGGCCCTCGGCTGTAGAGCAAAAGCAGGAGCGGGGGGATTAAACCTTGATGAAATGCGGGGAAGCTCCAGATACGCCAGGATCGCCCTTGATCTACGCATCTACACGTACTCCAACGGGCGGGGGCAGGGGGTAGGGTTACGCCTTTCGTCCTCGCATCACCTGACAGAGCCATGCTGAAGCGCATGGCTCTGACGAGGTCGGTGGAGATCTGAGGGCTCTGAAGACATGGCGGAGATGATAGTTATGATCGGCGTTTAGCTACTATCAGAGATGCAGTGTATGGCCACGATAGCTGCGCCTAAAGCCGCCCCAGAATGCTCAAGCCGTAGTAGACAGACTCACCTATTGGTGATACGTGCAAAGCAGGGTCGGCATTCGTATTTTTGCCCGAGGTAAAGTAAAATCGTCTAGGTAGGGGTCTTTCGATGACGTCAAAGAGACAGACTCTAGCCGCCATTGAGGGGTCGTCGGCAGGGGATAGTAAAAGGATAGGGTATATGGATGGAGGAGTCAAGGGCAATTTGGGTAGGATATCACCTATGGAAGGCGGCTACTGGCCGGTTCTGATGCATGGTACTGTACGTATATGGGTATATTTGGCGTGGGCAAGACTGTTATGCACGCTAGTAAACACGTTCAAGATTCTTTCCCAATAAGGCTGCAAACTGATTCAGCTCCGTCGCGTCTAGTGGTCGCAAAAAGTACCCGCAGCTCTTGACGAGCTGGACTGCGTCCTGCGGCTCTGCGCTAGGGCAAAACGTCTTATGTCTTGGTGATATTGGCAGGGATAAGAAATAGGCCAAGGCAAGGCTTACGGTATGGAGTTGTGGGGTAGCTATCAACCATTATTGAACAGACGAGAAGAAAAGAAAAGAAGAAGAGAAAGCTGGTAATGGTTAGAATACGTGAGTCAATGTTCGAGAAATCTGTGATCTCTCACGGGCTGCAATTAGGGTCAGGAGCTGAAATGACCAATGGATTCTGTACAGTCCCAAGAAGACTGTAAGGGAGTGTGAGATCTACACTCCGCAGAATATATTTCCAGAAGGAATGGACTCTGAGCTCTACACAAGCAGAAGCGAGGCCAGGTATAAACCAATCCAAAGCAATCAATTATTATCTGAATAAAGAGATATCAGTTTATCTGGTGAACAGCCTGTCAATTCAGCCACAGAATGCTCATCGCCTGCAGTCGCCTTAGGCTTGCTGTTAGTCGCAGGCGCACAATTGATGCTGGACAAGTAAACACGGTGCGCTGGCACAATCTACACAGACAATTGAAGCATCCGCAGTTTTTCCCACTGGTATTCAGATATCGCTCAAATACAGCTGCATAAGGACTGCTTGATGCCATCACTATTCGCGCCGTTCAAGCGGAGGCACATAGGAAGGATATTACGAGTTCGATATCACAGAAATAGTATGAAACAAATCCTCGTACTGCCCAAGCACTCTTCTTTGTCGAATTGAAATTGCCAATACAGGCCCGGCAAAAATCATTTACTTCAATCGAACCCCGCTACAACTTCCTAGGTCTGTCTCTTGTTAAATATGATATGGCAGCATCATGCGTATCTTAGCATCAATGCCGGACTAGACTCCCTTTATGCGGAAGCTATAGGCTGACGTTAGATACTGGTTATACTGATGCAAGATTGGTGACTTATTAAGGCCGGCGGCGCTGCTTCGATATGGTAATATCTTTGAATTTCTGGCGTCGTTAGGTATTTAGGTATTTGAAGGATTGAACACTGTCCAGAGTAGAAGCCACTGCTTAGTGTCTGCTTCAATTCCTTTCGACGGACAGGCCCAAGACAAACATCGACTCTAAAGTGCTGAAATCCGGAATATATTGATCTTCAAGGCGCCTCGATGAGCGTGTCTATCCAACCAAAAGGCTGAAATCGCAAGAAGGGCAATTGTAAGAATAATCGTGAATAAGGAATATGCAGCGCAATGAGACAACAAAGGCCGGGCCTAAAGCCATGATGCTCGTGGCGTAAACCCGCTGGTACATGGTCCTTATAGATGGGATTTGCAGAGTAGATATCATTCTCTCTGACCTTCATTGACGGATGCTTTCACGCAATATCCCTAGGGCCCTCTGGCACACTCTGTGTACGTAATGAAACCCTGGCTGTCGAATAAACTCCAGACTCTCAGCCACATCCCTACTAATTTGAACGGACACACGTCTGAAACAATAAAGGAGTCTTGGGTGAATCCTTCTGCGCTTGATCTTCCAGTATCCGAGTTCGCTGCTGCATACAGAAGCTACAGCTTAGGGAAGAATACTCCAAGGTATTATAACAGAACTCGTGGATGCTTCATTGGATGGTGACAATTGACCAGGAGACAAGGGTAAACATCGTTGAGAGCCTGCCCTAATTCCAAGACCGTCCTATCTCACACCCCTCCTCTCACTCTGCAGCTTTACACCGCTGGAACCGCAACGCTTCTCTCGCAATATCTTATAAGACAGTCTCTTTTCTGGTGAAACCAAGCATAATCCCAAGCACTAATGATGTAAGGACATTTCCGCCCCGTTTCTGTCTAGTTAGTCATCGGCATATTAGATCGGTGAAACCACGAGGCGCAGATTACGTCTGAATGTGTTTATCGACTGTCTTTACAGTATCTTGAAGCCGGCTCTCGGCGGAGTTCAAGCGGGCTTCGCGCTGTTGTCAGTCCGACTGGCTGCTTTCTCCGCACAGTATGGCACAGACACCGGTTCTGGGAGGAAGTAAACTGTGTTGTATCTGACAGCCATGGGAAATGATGGTGATATATAGAATGTCTTGACACCATAATGCTTGGATCTGTTATTTTATGTGCTTGGTCGTTCTCTCAACCCCAGACTGCGCCAAGCAGTTAGGGCAGACACTCCATGCCCCGAGAGACCGAGCCCGACCCCGACGTTTCTGGGGGTACCCAAGTGACGATCAGTTTCTTCAAACGGATTTTCTCACGGGTAAACTATACTGGGATTTCCCTACTCGGCGAAATGATCTCGAGTAGATGGTTCTATCCGTAATGAGACTGGTATTTAAGACCAAGAACATCCCGTCTTCAAAACTAACATCCATTGCAATTCTACAGCCGACGCCTCGTAGCGACAAACAAACAATATGAGGCTTATGAAGACCCTAGTCCAAGCGGCAGCGGCCGCATATTTCTCGTCCTTCTTGTGTGAGGGGGCATCAGCACAAGACCCCCGGCCTATGGAGAACCTCGGCCGCGGCGTCGTCGCCGTGCGCGCAAGCACAGACTCCGTCCTCGTCACCTGGCGCCTGCTGGGCCTCGACAATTCCGATATAGGATTCAACGTCTACCGCGCTGTCGGCTCCGGAGAGGCCGAGAAACTGAACGACGAGGTCCTGGGCGCAGATACAGGCACGAACTTCCTAGACACAACTGCCGATC
The DNA here is from genome assembly GCF_000011425.1 of Aspergillus nidulans FGSC A4. Classification (NCBI taxonomy): domain Eukaryota; kingdom Fungi; phylum Ascomycota; class Eurotiomycetes; order Eurotiales; family Aspergillaceae; genus Aspergillus; species Aspergillus nidulans. The sequence continues at coordinate 4,225,087 of NC_066263.1, read as the reverse complement.
CCGCAGACGACAACACCTACTTTGTCCGTCCTGTTCTCGACAGGGAAGAAGGGGACGCTAGTGGCAGTTTTACCCTTCCTGGTGACAATGAGGTCGAACCGCTCATTCGGATCCCGATCCGTGAAAGTGGGCAGATCAAGTACGTCTGGGTCGGCGATCTCACAGGCGACGGCGAATATGATTTTGTCCTGGACCGCACCAACACGCAACAGAGTATCGAAGCGTACACGCGCAACGGAACATTTCTCTGGGAGATCAGTCTGGGCCCCAACAGTGAGAACCAGAATAACATCGAACCGGGGAGCACAGCGATCAGTGTAGGAAACTGGGACGGCGTGACGGTGTATGACTTTGACGGAGATGGGCTTGCAGATGTGGCAGTGAGGCTGGCGAACGGGGTCGTCTTTGGCGATGGGGAGGAATTCAGTGAGGGCACCTCTGACGATGAGCAGTGGGTTGGCATTGTAGATGGGCAGACCGGCGCTCTTAAGGGGAGCAGTAAGCTGCCGACAGACTTTATCGAGGACGGGCCGCTGGCTGCGCGGTTCGGGGTCGGCTATCTCGACGGGAAGAGGCCTCATCTGGTTGCGTTCATGAAGAACAGACAGGATGGGGGCGACTTCAATCGGGTGATTGGCGCTTGGACGTTCGATGGAACGGACTTGATTGAAGAATGGATCTCACTTGGCGATGCTCTCGTTGGCGCAGACGGACACAACACGCGCATCTTGGATGTGAACGGCGACGGGAAGGACGATGTCGTGGAGATTGGCTTCGTGCTGAATGGCGAGGACGGCTCGTTGCTTTACAGTATGCCCGAACCCATCGTACATGGGGACAGGTACTACATCGGCAAGTTTGATCCCGAGCGAGAGGGACTGCAGGGCTACGGGATCCAGCAGGACAACGAGGAGCTGCTGATGGAATATTACTACGACGCCGCGGACGGCTCATTCCTTTGGACGCACTATGGCAGTGAAGTCGGCGACGTCGGACGCGGCCTAGCAGCAGATATCGACCCAACCTACGCAGGGTACGAGGTCTGGTCCTTCCAGGGGATCTACAACGCCGCCACGAACGAAACAACAACATCCGACACCTCACTAGCCCCCTGGCCACAGATGAGCATCTGGTGGGACAACGACACTCTGACGGAGCTGTACAACGACGGCAAGCTGGAGAAATGGGACTGGGAGAATCCCACTGACAGCAGGAGTCTGCCTCGGATCCTGACGATTGGCAACTATGGCGCTCAAAATCCCAATAACTATAACCCGGCCTTCCTGGGCGATATCATGGGGGACTGGCGGGAGGAGATTATCACGGTGAATGGGGATCATTCGGAGCTGATCATCTTTACGACGGACCAGTATACTGATGTGCGGCTGTACACTCTGGCGCATAACCCAGCCTACCGCAACTCGATGACGCTGAAGGGATACATGCAGTCGCACAGCATTGACTACTTTCTCGGGCATGATATGGAGACTCCTGCGAGCCCGAATATTCAGTATGTCGGTCAGTAGCCGCTCATTAGCGACTTTGCCAGGTTGTTAGGGTTGGAATGTCTATCTGTGTTTTTCATATTTTACAAGCTGAGGTAGCAATGTAATGCTCATCAACCACCACACTGGTAACTGAACAGCTGCACAAGGTATTGAAAGGAGTGCGTCAGAACCGGCAAACATGCTAGCCCTGACACCATTCGGTGATGAGAAAAGAAAAATAAAGCAGAATATAATATAGACAGCCAGTAATAGGTTGAAGCATCCACTAACGCAGGGTCGTTATGTGTTTGCTTAAGCTGTCAAAAGAGTGCTTCTTGCGGGCAATTACCGGCTATCTGCTTGAATCTCAAATTGCAGGCAGAGACGTGAAGCCATATGAAGACTATAGCTATATATGGCCGTTTAATAATGTAGCCGAGTACCAGAGTCACAGAAAGTGGCTATGAATAAGGTAGAATTTCTATTCAGACCGGTGCCTAGCCCTATTCTTGTAACGCGAACAGCACAAACCTATACCCACGATGTCCTCCTCCAAAAGCTGGAGCTCTGAACCATGATGCGACAGGGGTATCGAATCGCTAGACTTCGTCAAAGAGAAGACGGGAGTGTTAATTTCTTATGTTGTCGGCCGGTTGAATTGAAAGCACAAGCTATCTGTCTGCATTTGCGTTGTTCTACGTCCCTGTCACTAGAAACCATATCACGCGCCCGACCCTCACCCCGAGAATAAAAATCACGCTTCCTCTTGACTTGACTTTGCTTAGATCAAGCAAGCGTCAAGGTGCGTTGCCTTTAATTCTCGAAAGAGGGACGAAGCGTGATATATACGTGTCGTGAGTGGTTCAGACACATGGTGGGAACAAAGGGGAACTTGGGGTCTCAGGAGGTAATATATCCACTCAAGGCAGATTATCAGCCTCAGACAGCAGTTGGAACTGAGTAAACCAGCCATGGCTATGTTGTTGATTGGTAATATATGGTTATGGAAGCTGGACGGGAATGAAGCCGTGGAACTTCTAACCCGTAACTAAAAAGTGTGTAGTTTGAGTGCAAAAATAGACCTTTCTCCCGATTCAGTTGGCTACTTGGAATTGCGGACCTGTGATGCACAATACCTTCTGATCGTCTGATGCCATCTAGCCGACTCATACGTGAAATAGCCAACTCATATGTGAAACTCTTCCCCTTCATCCCATTACTCCTCCCGCCGAAATCCCCTGCTCATTTGCATCGAAATAGCTGAAACACACTCATCTTATAAAGCTCAACAGTCTTCTTCCTAATTGATGGATCGAGGGGCCAGATTCTTCCGGGGGCAAGCGGCCCAGAGCACCCGCAGCTGTCAATATCGGCGGAGATTTGCATCGTTAGGCATGCCGGCTGAGCTGGAGATGTAGCTTCTGTTAGGTGCAATGTCGCAAGCGGAGCTAACTGCCCCGTCTGCCACGTACTCACAGTCGCTGCATCGACCGTTCTAACATGGAGGTCGAGTATGTAGTTTGCGGAGGGCAGGTAGGAGCTATGTCACTTCTGCACCTATGTATACCAGATTCCGGCCTCTATAGCAGACGAGCCAGGAAAGAAGTGTCCGAGCCGGCACCGTCAGCGAGGAGGGGCTCGAAGAGGCTGCTGCCACGTCGGGATGTGGTCCGTTTCAGCTGGCCAATGGCCTTGATTGCAGATTTCATCAAGGACTCGGAGGGCACCAACATGACTGAGACATTTGAGATGATGGTGCCGAGGGTTAGGGTGAGGAAGGCTAGAGAAGGCGTCTTTAGTCATGACGGCAATGAAGCAGATGCTGAATTCGAGATCTTCCAGACATTGAGCCCAGTTCTAACTCTAAGGGACGTCCAGTAGGTAAATTTTCCTGGCGTCTTCGATAATGAATACTATCTAGTAGTGTCTGAATGGTAGTTTATTAGGGAGGGCTGAGCAAGAGAGCCAGGAGCTGAGGTGAACGGAAGGGGACTGAACGATACTCTGCTACTATTCCTGTTATCACTACTTCTTTACTCTAGTGGGCAGGCTACAGGGCAAGCTACAGGGCCTGATTCGAGCATCAAAACGGTTTATTGGCTGCAGCTGTTCTAGACGTTCACACAGCCACGGCTATGGGCACTAGAATCCAACAATCAATTGCCATCCATGGCCCCTAGACTCAGACTAGAGCACTGCCCGATACCAGAGGCAATTTAGCACGAAGGAAGGGGGTCGGTGTACTGGCAAGCGTTGCTGGGGCCGGTGCTGATCTCCTGGGGCTGTCCGCATCGCATATCGTTAGCATACTGCACTTTCATCACGCCTCACTTGGAGATACGTACCTCCTCGTCGTTGTTGTCAGTGCCCTCGTACTCCGTGCAGACAGTGTCCACGTCGGTCACGCAAGTGTCGCTCTTGATGGTCGCAGTGTCGCCGTAGTTGCTGTTGATACCAACCAGCGACGCAGAGCCAGACACAGCAGTGACCGACTCCAGCGTAACATGGCGCTCGTACATCTCGTCGCAGTTGCCGCACGACCGGTACAGCTTGCCGAAGTTGTAGGCCGTGAAGCCGGAGATGCTGACCGTGCCGCCGCCGTTGTGCTGGATGACCTATTCTCCTCTTTTAGCACCAGCATTTCACTTACTCGAGACCTCAGCAGGAGAGGTAGGTACCTTGTCGTCGGCGTTCTGCGCACCACCGCCGATGACGGTGAAAGGGCCATCACCGGTCTTGAGAGACAGAGCGTCCTCGCAGACGGCCTCCCACCAGACATTCTCGATCGTGCAGGATCCCTCGCAGTGGACACCCTCAATCTGATCAGCACCGATGATGGCGTTTTTAAGAGTGCCACCGTCCTTCACTATGAACACGGCATCCGAGTCGCCTCCCTCGGCCTGGCCGGAGCAGTCGACACCCCGACCATAGGTCTTCATGCCGCCGTCAAAGGTCTCGTTGCCAGAGATCGTGTAGGTCGCCTCAAAGGTCTGGCTGCCCTGCGACTCGGGGATCGGGAAGGTGAAGCGCTTGTCGATGCGGTTGAAGTTGAGGCTGTTGGTGCCGGGATTGCGGACGCCATGCGCGGCCAGCGCGCTGGTGGCAAAAGAGAGGACGGCAAGCTGCTTAAAAAACATTGTAGTTTATTGTACAGATAACGAACTGGAAAGAGTGTGTGTGCGAAAGGAAAGGAGGTGTTGATACCGGACCAACGAGTGTATAGGCTGAGTTTGATGCTGGCCTTCCACATCTCGAGGTTCAATGCTCCCTCTTTTATACCTGCTCCCTCTTCCCAGAGTCTAAAGTCTAGCAAATGCTTGGCGGTTTCAATGCATTTCCCGCATTAATCGTGTTGAAACAGATTAGCAGGAACTGGAGCGCGTTCTGGAGCACGTTGTGCCATGATTCGTAGTGTGCTTCCACCCCAATCTTCCCTTCGCTTCCCCTGCTAATCGGCTTGGCAGGAAAAGCTTGGAAGGGTGGAAGTCAGTATCAAACACCAAGCCCTCTTGGCACCATCCGTTTGCTTGATAGTCGTGTTGCTATCCATTTTCGGCGTACGGCCCACAACTAGACTGGTCGGTTGTCTCGGTTCGGATGGACTAGATTGTCTGATCCTTGCCGCGTGGAGAACGATATCGTCTGTCTCGACGGACTATCTATTCTGAACAGCTGCAGTGATACGCAAATCTACCACGAAGAGAAGCAGGACTTGAGAAACAGGACTCGAGAAGCGAGACTCGAGCAGCAGGGCTTTACTGGCTTGTGAAGGTATCTGACAAAGACTCGTGCGTAGTTCTGCTCTATTCTAAATGGTACATAGGACAATCAGCTCGATCTTAGAGATACGAGGATACTTCGTATCGTGCGGAATGAGGGCAAAGACCCTGAATATGAGCATGAGCCGTTGTGGGCCTTCCCCGTGGCTGTGCCGGCAGGGTTCTGTCTCCAGTAGATTGGCCTCGACTACGGCAACAAATCAGGTGCTTTAATCTGTGTCTAATAGCTTGGGGGATTGCGTTATCAGTCAGTTTAGTCCAGGCTTCCTGGGGCTAATCGTCACTCCCCACGTCAGCGGTCCGGCCAACCCTAACTTCTGCTGTATTAGAGTTAAGTGCCGTGCTGTCTATTTGAGACTCAGACATGACTTCCAGAATGCGAACATACATATCTGAGATAGAAGAAGATATCAAGTCGTTGACCGCAGGCGTAAAAAAGTTAAGCTTGTCCTCTGTAAAACTCCGAAGTGAAGCCGACACGGATGCCGATCAAAATATCAAAAACTCACAGCTCCATCAATCTCTAACCGGTCGCTCCATAGTACAGATCCGGTCCAAGTCAGGCCAGACCACGCCTCGAGTCATGTATCGGGCCCAGGCCTATACGGAACTTATTCGAGGAGGTGATTCTCGCCCGTCGAGAACGCTTTGTGTGCCACCAATGATGTCCTTGGAACATACTACACGGGACAGCATCTCAGTGACCTCGTCTTGCTCAAAGTATGAGGACCAGTTTCAAAGAATACTTCAGTAATTATCCCGGTGTTGCGAATGTCAGACAAACGTAAATCATGATCGTTCCGTTTCATCCCGCAGTCGCAGTCTACACTTTAGCCGTTATCGTGCAGTATACTCTACACGCATTAGCCTCCTATGCAAAAGATGCAAAGAGAATGAGTTAGGGGACGTGGAAAAGCTGGGATCTGTTCATGTTCATCCATTTTGAGCTTCTCGACTGCTACGACTGCTTTGCTCTGCTAGCCAATCTGTCCGGTTCCTCGCCTCAACAACACAACCCCTTAACCAGTAAACGGCCCTCGACCTCACTGACTCATCTATTCACTTGTATACAGCAATAGTAGGTATGAGATGCCAGGTAAGTGCAATTCTTAAGATCGGCATAAGAGCAGACGGTACAGATCTCGCATTGATTGCAGCTTTGAAAATTTTCCGTCACTACATCCTTAGTACTTGGTCCAGTCGGGCCAGCTGCTTGATAATCGCACCAATTATTGTAAAGGTCCTTAGACAATAATGGCCTGGGCTATCCACCGTTATAGGGTGCACTTGATGGTCGTTGCAAAGACGGCAAAGGGTTGTAGCTGGGATCATTAAGGTGAATTTTGTTGAGAATATAAGATTCCGATTCGGTCGATCAGGACGGATATAATGCACATGGCCAGATTATATATCGTTGAATACTTAGAGAGGGGGCAACTTTCATATGTGATACCCATTCGCAGCTGATTTTCTGTAATGTTGGTGCTTGTACTGAAGGTCACTGTACAGATTGCTCTACGACGCCTCGCTATCGCCTTATACCTGCCGAGCCCAGACCATGCGTATCCGACTAGACGACAATCCCATTCAGAACCATAGTATACAGCCTAGAAACAGGCCCGCACCATAGACTTAATGGAGACAGCATCCCCTACAGAATCCTGATCCCATAATCCAGGACAAGGAATTTGCCTTACATTTTGAACTGGCGCTAAAGTCCTTCCCTTCTATCACACAGCTCAAAGACTACAAAGTACTAGGCAGAAACCAACAGCTGACAGTTTCGTTTTCGATATTGGTTAGGGCGAAACCACGGCTCGGTCTCGAAGAGTGACCAAGCGCAGTGGCCAGTGACAGACTAGGAACGCATAACCCTACTTCAGCAGTCCTGTGCGCTAGCTTCTACCCACACCTCTTGAATGGCTTTCTGCTCCTCTCAGTCAGTGGACTGTGACAGCAGTGACGAGCATAGAGTTCGATTCTTCCTTTGTGGTTTCCCCTCCCCCTGCCCCCTAACCTTCCCTTGAGCGAGATGCCCAATGTTTGGAGCAACACTGGGACATAAGATAAGTCTTGTCTAATGTATAAACTAATATAATCTTATCAATAGATCCTCTGCAAATTTGGCAATGTTGGGAGAGCAGCGATTGCTTGCCGAATCCTTCACTCTGCTGGTCCTGTCTCATGGACGGCGGCCATCTCTATCACCATCCAGTCACCGGAGAGCTTGCCATTCCCTCTTATATCAGTACTCTCTGTCCTACCATGATCCTGATTTTCTGTGGGCCTCCCCCTGGTGTCTCTTTCTCGAGCATAGTATCCCAAAATCTGCATCCCGCTTCCGCGACCGACAAGATAGATCAATGCATAAAAAATCAATGCGCGATTACAGCCAGCAGCTGTACTCGCTTGGCTATGAATGGCTATGAATGAGATAAACCACTGTACCTGCTTGGGTCCACCGCAAACTCAACCTTAAGCCGTTCCCGGGGATAACTTCCAAGCCTCTGAATGACATCACGCCAACCTTCCCAATGCAGCGAACACGGCCATCACCGGCCCTGACGGGTGACTGTATGATGTCAGCGTCTCATTCTGTATTTTGACAATTGAACGGCTCAAGTTAGTTTTTAACCCATGGAGACCTTCTTGGGAGATGTCGTGGTCAACACTCGGCCGGCAGACACCAAAGACGCGAGCCTAGAGGATGAAGATCAACGTTGCAACCCGGATCCTCGCAAGCTTTCCCAGTCTCACCTGGTTGGGGAACTGGAAACAGGCTCAGCCTGGACCGCCGCCGCTCGTCCCAGTCAACCTGACTATCTTGCGCGATGGCGGGAATAAGTCGAGTCCGCTACTACATGGGATCATGTTCGAGGTACCTACCCCCACCGACAATTGTTACACCCCGTGAGAGCTCTGCAGGCTGTAGACGTAGCTTTGACTTACGCTGGACACCAGGAAATGGACCATTCAGGTTTGGCACCCATCCACCTGTCTTCTGATATGCCACCTTTCTTTTAGCTGCCCGGACTCGGCATGATAGTGACGGCCAACAGGCGACGGCGGCCTCCATGGAAACCTCCTTATAAACAACGGTTTTCAAGGCGACGACCCGGGGCTGACTGGCTATAAAGCCATTGGGAGTGTCCAAATCAAACAAAGCCCTAGCATGCCCTTGTCGGCGGCGATAAAGTCGTCTCTGTCTGTCTCCGTGCGTGCGGACGCAAAGGGGCTCGTCGGGTTCGCAAACACTGGGTACAACGGGATCACCGTGCTGAAGCAGACGTACTGGACCAGTTTCTACATGAAGGGCGAGTACAGCGGGACCGTTTTACTGAGGCTTACGGGGACAGACAGCGGAACTGTGTACGGGAGTCGGAATCTCTCGGTGAAAAGTACCGGTGGGAAATGGACGCAGTATGAGACGACCTTCGAGGCAAACGAAAGCTATGTCGCGGAGAATGAGTGGCAGTTGCTGTTTGATGCGGCCACTGCAAAGGGACATCCTTTGCATTTTGGGCTCGTGCAGTTGTTTCCGCCGACGTATAAGAACAGGTTGGTTCATTTCTCTAGGAATGAAGAATGCAAAATAGGGATAACTGATATGATCTAAACTAGGACTAACGGACTGCGAAACGACATTGCGCGGCCAATCGCAGACCTCAAGCCAAAGTTCTTACGCTTTCCGGGAGGCAATAATATGTGCGCGGCGAGTCTGTTAAGAACGTATGGATCAGGCTAATGATGCAGTGAGGGACTCGATATCGACTCACGCTGGAAGTGGAACGAGACCATAGGGCCACTGATCAACCGGCCAGGACGAGAGAGTCAGTATATGACCCAATCCTTGGTCTCCTGTGAGAACCAGACAAGCTGACCGGCCAGGCGACTGGCACTACCCAAACACCGACGCCCTCGGTCTGGACGAGTATCTCTGGTGGTGCGAAGACATGGATATGGTTCCCGTGCTGAGCGTCTGGGACGGCAAGTCTTACGGGGGGATCGTCTCAGGCGAGGAGCTGCAGCCTTATCTCGATGATATAAAGGACGAACTCGAGGTAACCCTTCCCCTTACTCTTCTTTCTCACCCTCTCCGAGCCTATCTAACCCCCAATACTAATGAGCAGTACCTCCTCGGGCCCCCATCAACGCCCTTCGGCGCCTTGCGGGCACGCAACGGCCACCCAGACCCCTGGCCGATCCAGTATATTGAGATTGGCAACGAAGACGACTACAGCGGTGGTTGTGACACCTACCCAGACCGTCTCGTCCAGATCTACGACACGATCCACGCGTCGTACCCAAACCTCACCTTAATCGCAAACAACATGGACGAGAACTGTCTACCAGAGATCCCTCTGCCGGGACTCTGGCACGACTACCACTACTACCGGTCTGCTGACGACCTCGTCGCCATGTTCAATTACTGGGATAACCACGACCGCGGGGACAGAGTATTGGTGGGTGAGTACGGGTGTCGCAATGACAGCAACCCCGACGGCGTGTTTTGGAGCTTCATGCAAGGGTCTTGTGCAGAGGCGGTGCATATGATTGGGCTGGAAAGGAACAGCGATGTTGTTATGATGGCTGCTTATGCGCCCTTACTGCAGCATTTCGGATATACACAGTGGTCGGTGTGTACTCCCTCTGCCTCCCTAGCCTATCTAGGGATACACCCTGCTGATCGTGGTGAGGAACAGCCAACACTATTCGGCTTTGAATCGCGCCCCAACAGCCTAACCCTGTCAACAAGCTACTACGTCAACCGCATGTTCAGCACGAATCAAGGCTCGACCGTGCACAAGGTGCACTCAACAGCCGGGTTTGGGCCTCTATACTGGGTCGCCACGTCCAACGAGACTGCCTATCAGGTCAAATTGGCCAACTACGGCGCCGCAAACCAGACCGTCAATATCCGGGTTCCCGGCGTGGGGAGGGGAGTGCTGGAGATGATCTCTGGTCCTAAGGATGCGAGTAATCTGCCGGGGGATATCAAGATTGTGCCGGTCTCGAGAAACATTAGAGCTGGGAAGGAGGGGTATACGGTGCATATGCCACCCTGGGGGGTGGCGGTTTTGGTGGTTGTTTTCAAGTAGGGGACACTAGACAGAGAAAGTGATACTTGATAATCACTAAGTAAATCGCTTGCGTACGTCTATTTACAAAGAGAGAGAAATGTTAATAGTACCACGCGTACTCATCAAACACGACAACTGGCCGCTCGTCTTCGACACTTTCTAACAGATCCCTGCCTACGTATCTCTCCTGACCGGGCGTTGACCCTGTGAAGACACCCCCGAACTGATGAAATGCACACCACGCACACCTCACCTCGAGGGTTGCATCAAACATCCTACTCGAGAACCTTAACCCAAAGAACCGCCGCAGCATGTACTCCACAAAGAAGCTCACCAGTGGAAGCGTCTTGCGCACAGGGTTCTGATCGTAGCAGTTTGGGATCCCGGAAATGTCCCAGATCTTCTTGAGATAGTTGTGCATGTTCGGAAGACCAAGGTACGTTTTCGCATGGGGATTTGGTGTGGAGAGGATAATCTCGCTAGTGAGTTTCGGCAGGACGGTATTTGCGTAGGCCACGCATGAACCCTCTGCTTTCCGTCGGATGTTGATATCCATGAGCGTGAATGAGCCGAAGAGAAACACACCCGGAACAGAGTGGGCTATTGGGTCGTCAAGGCTTTCGGCTGGCGTGTCGCCGGGCAAGGAGATGAAGTAGCGAATATCGCCGTCGACTAAGTAGAGGAAGTGGAGGAGGTGGGCAAAGAGTGTTTGATGATGGGTATTGTCGAGGGAGTGCAGGTTCTTGGACTGGGTGCCGAATGTGCGGCACAGAGAACGATCTGAATTCTCTGCCTCTGGCGAGTGTGGTGCTGGTCGCTTTTCTCGGTCTGATGAGAAAGGGATCGAGTGCTTCCTGCTCTCCTGCAAGAAGATCATTTCGAGCGGCTTGAACGCTTCTTCCCACTCTTCATATCTCTGGCTATCATACAACGGGATCTTGGATATATACCTCTTCTCCTCCTCATTGAACCACCCCGGAAATGAGTCTCTACTGTTAGCGCTGCGAGGCAGCTTCCCCTCTAATATCGAGAGCAGAGAAGAAAGAAAGCCCGCTGGCCTCTTCTCACAGACAAGCGGCTCATAGTAAGCTCGACATAGGACTGCACCCGCAGTAAAATAGCGATATACCGCTCTATGGTATCCCTCACGCCAGAGATCCCATATTTGTTGTGACCAGGCAAGGCTATCAAAATACCACCTGTGCGGGAGGAAGTCTTTCCTTTTGTCTTTGGCACTGCGCGTGCGCGTTTCGAGGTACCTGGCTATGCAGGCAAAGGACAGAACCCGTTGTGTTTCAGATAGGGTCGGCTTTACGTCGTCGCCGCTTAGCGTTTTGATTGGGAAGGGCGTTGGTGGGAGCTCGCCGCGGAGGACGGACGCTTTAGCTAGGTCTGTTGCGCGAACCTGCAGCTGTCAGTAAGAGACGCATATGCTTACTCTTCGGGAGAGACATACCGCGATAAGGGCGTCGCTGAATCCGGGTATGGCCGACTGGCCGACGTGCCAGAGAATTGTCCGTTGGTTGTTTCGCCAAACGGTGTAGAGGGTCTTTGATGTGAGGATCAGGGCGTGGAGTTCGGAGAAGGAGGAGCAGTTTTGAAGGATTAGGGCTAGGATCTCTTCTGGGACCGTGTTGAGCGCCATTGCGGCGTCCAGGCTATCAGACTATATTCGTCTTTGATCTCTCATCAATCTGAGATCATTTCGGCTTTAGTTCTAGTTCTGAGCAGCATACTTGGTTGGGCTCGCAACGTACCCTGATATATGGAATGCGAATGATTTGCTACCCCAGAACATGCACATCCACTGGCTCCAGGGCTAGTCTCGCTTATAAACTCCTCGGCTTCTTGCCTATGATCAATCAACGGTCAAGGGTTTGAGATTCCGTGGCCGCCTTTCGAGGTCAGTGCCACCAACGCAAGTTCCTGGTATATCGTATTGGTGCAGACCAGAGCTCCACGACAATGGAAGAGACAGCACAATTATCGGCAAATCTCTCTGACTTCTGAAGGGTCATGCAGTTTCTAGGATTTTGAGACTCTCGATGCGGAAAGCGGCCATCTTGAAGGAGACATGCAGCCCCAAGGTCCCCGTCGCGTTTCCACCAGGGTTCCTGGCGTATTGCGACATCATCTGGGCTAGTATGATGATACTTCTTTGTAGATCTGTGACGATGCACCTGGGGACCGTCAGAGAATGGCTGTGGGCCTTATGTTTACTGCTTAGGTATGGTCAACAACAGCTCTAACAGGTATAGGTCACCAGACACGATCCACTCCAAGCAACCTTGACTGACCTTTAGCGAGAATATCAGCAGGATTGGAGATTTATGAAATCAAAATGGCAGGATATCGTTATCTATATCGCACCAGAAATGTCGCAGGGCGCAGTGAATGTCTTGAGAAGGCGTTGTTGATGTTGTCAGAAGGCGTCCCGCCTCTTATCTTGTGCCCCTCATCTCACATCGCTTCCCCAATTCATCTCCAACTCCACACTCTGCTCTCCTGTCAACAACACCACAAACAATTGAATAGATTCGGCTCTCAAAATGTCATTAAGCTCATATCGCCTCCTAACCTTCGACGTCTACGGCACCCTCGTCGACTGGGAGTCCGGCATCATCGCAGCTCTCCAACCCTCCCTGCAAAAGAACCCCGCCAACAACCCCACGCGCTCACAGATCCTTCATGCCTACCACGTCCTCGAGAAAGACCAGCAGTCCAAGACACCTTCTATGCTGTACCACGAGGTCCTGGCTACGATTCATGCACCCCTCTGCAGAGATCTTGACCTTCCACCTCCAACGGAACAGGAATCAAAAGCCTTTGGCGAGTCAATCGGCTTCTGGCCCGCCTTCCCAGACACCGTTGCCGCACTACGCCGCCTCAAGAAGAAATACAAGCTCGTTGTTTTGAGCAATGTAGACAAGGAGTCCTTTGCGAAGACGAACGCCGGAAGTCTGGAAGGGTTCGAGTTCGATCTGGTTCTCACGGCGCAGGATATCGGATCTTATAAGCCAGATCTCAGGAACTTCGAGTACATGCTGTCGGCTGTAAAGAAGAAGTTTGGAGTTGAGAAGGATCAAGTGCTGCAAACGGCGCAGAGCCAGTTCCATGACCATCAACCGGCGAAGAAGGTTGGGATTAAGAGTGTCTGGATTGTGAGGCCTGGTGCTATTATGGGGAATGTGGAGGAGAATGTCTTTGACTGGAAGTTTGAGACTTTGGGGGAGATGGCGGATGCGGTTGAGAGTGAGGCAGCTGTAACTTTATAGGCCGACATGGGAGAGTATGGCGAGGGTGAATGGAACCTGTTTGGGCCTGCAAGAGTGAGTATTTGCATATATGCGAAGTATATAGCAGTCCTTAGACACCTGATTGCATGATATCCATCTGACGAGGCCCTCTCTGTGATTATGAAATATGGAAGTAAGCAGCAAGGCTCAGAGCTCGATACCCAGCGTAGATGGGAAGAACTATCTGGAGAGCTTGGGAATGCGCTCCTTATTGTTTCTACCGAGACAGACCCAGGTTGGACTGGAATTAGACCTGGTATTGGTAATATTATACTTGGAGAGTAAATGGGTATACATAAATGGTGAATTCAAAGAGACGCAGTAAGATAGGGAAAAGACCCAATCATAGGGGGCAGAATGGAATTTGAAAGAACAGAAAGAGAAAGTCACGGGTAGTCTTCCTTGAGCTTTGAGTCTCGAGCTAAGTGAACTCGACTCGACTTTATTCCCAAGGGAAGCGCTGATTAGAATAAAAAGGAAATAGACTCGGTGAGTGTATTGTATGAATAGGTCAATGAGTGTGAGTGATGACTGGAGAAGTCTGGCGCTGTCATTCCCGTCAATTATGCCACCGCGGGCGATGCGTATTGTCCAGGATTAAAGCAGGTGTTTCTAGTGCTGTGCCGGTGCTGGCACCGGAGCGGTCGTTACAGGTTGAGGCTGAGGCTGATAATACTCTGCTGGCTTGGGGGTCTGGGTCATAGAAGGCGCCGATTGGGCAGCGTCATCATTTGCGGTATTCGCACCGGCAACGAAAAGTGCACTGACGAAAGAAACGGCATAGAAAAGTCTCGCGAGGAAGGTCTGTGCATCACCAGATTGTTGGAAGTATTTGGCGGAGCGGTTCTTACTACCGTAGACATTGTCCGCGAACCCGCCCATCAGAATCAGGGTAAGGATCAAGGTTGAGAGGGCGAGAACTGGAATGGTAATGAGGGTAAGCTGTAGCGCGAAGCGGATTAGCTCATGTACTATGGTTTATTGTCCAAAAGAGGGGAGGAAACATACTCCCTTCCGAAGATTCGCCTTCTTCACTAGCGCAATGCCCATGTTCACCAGGGCCAGCAACGCAGCAATAAACAAGAAAACGGAGTACGCCATTGTCACGCCATTGGAGGCCTTTTCCAATTTGAAGCCGTCTCGGTCGCCGACACGGACGCGGGTGGTGAGTGCTAGGCTGACGATGAGGAAGATGCCTGTGAGGGCTATCCAGAGAGAGTGAAGAACCAGGGTCAGAGTGGCGAATATGCCGCCTCCTTGTTGGAGCTTGCGGCAGATGGGGAGCATGATGATGACAATCAGCAGGAAGATGGCGAGCCTGCTGAACCACTGAACAGCTGTTTGGGCATCCCAGTATTTGTCGCCGCGCATCATGACGCATTCTGAGAGGATGAGAGTTATCGTGTCGAGGAAGAGGTACCTATACCGTATAAATCAGTCATGTTCCTCTTTTTGACTCTGAAATAGGGCCTTACAGGATAGTGAAGAATAGAGAGATCGGAAACAGAACCCAATTCACCATGCCGCCACCGTTCCTCTTGATCTTGAAGAGGCGGATTACAGTAAAGACAGCGAGTGCGATAAAGAGAACAAGGAAGATCACGTCAAATGCGAGATCTACCTTTGGCGCTGTGGTCTTGAATGCGACCTCCGAGACGCACGAGTCGCTGACCTGCTGGTTGGAGAAGTCAGACCCGAACGCGCCGCCCAAGCTTGAGGGCAGGCCGTTGGTGCTGCCCTCTCCGTTAGGAGGGGTCCCGTCCAGGTTCATGTCGTAGTCAGATGAGCTGGGGGTCGTGATGTCGCCATCATCACCGCTGTCACCACCGGACAGCCAATCGTAGCTGGTCGAGGTAGGGTATGAAGCCGAGCTGGTCGATGAGGGGAGATAGTCGGAGTAGTCAAAATCAAAGTCTTCGTCGTCGAGGCCATAGTCGGAGTAGTCGAAGTCATCATCGTTCAGGTAGTCGGAGTAGTCGAAGTCCTCATCGTCAAGACCAAAGTCGGAGTAATCGAAGCCGTAGTCCGACAGGTCGTCGAGGTAGTCGTCCAGCGAAAAGGAGGACATGGTGGGCTACTTCAGAGACAGCGATGGCAGCGAAGAAACGGCAAGCAAAACGCAGTCAAGAGGGACAAAAGGGACTGAATGACTCTGGTACATTGAGAACCCCCATTTGTACCCTCAAGGGGGCCTCTGGTAAACTCTCAGCGCATGCAAGCCTCAGCGAGGGTCCTCGTATCCCAGCATTTTTTCGCGACGATCTCTCGTCTGTGGTTGGTCAAAGACGACGATATTGCGGCTCCAGCACAGCAATACGAGGTGTATTTATGGTCGTTTCATTATCAACACTACACGCCGAGCAATCAGAAGCAGCGTGACCAGTTTTTACTTGCTAGTGGCTTTGCCATCGTATTCAACCTTTGTTTTGGGGACAAGGCTGGGTCACTGTGTGCATCTTCCAGCCTTTCCATAATTTCCGAGACATTCAGGATCTTGAATAGCCTCTTGCCTCTGCTCCATGACCTGGCATAACTCCTGCAGGTCAAATGTGCGCCACAATGTTCCTGTCATTTCCCCAAGCGCCAGGTTTCCTGGGATCCATTCAGCTGGCAACCAGGAACGGGCAGACTGCAGTTGAGCGATAGCACAACCACCCGTCTGTACCTCCAGCCCGCGAGCCCGATCAGTTTTGGCAGGTGACGAGCAAGCGAACATCACCTTCCAGCAGCCTAAACGGAGATCTCTAGATCGGCCTTTCAGTCTAGGGTTCAAGTGATCAGCTCCGAACCCGATGCGTTGTTCAGGGCAGGGTACAACCTCGTATAGCGGAAAGCAACGGGTACTCAGGATCGGAAGGATCATCGCAGCTGAGAGAAGAACGTGCGCTGCAATCCACCTCACCGACGCTCAGGTGCAAATTCATGGACGAGGGCTTGATCAGCCATCCGTGAGGATTCTGCACACTAGCGCAAATGTGAGGCCGCCACAGATATTCCTGGAGCTATAATCATAGATGTGACAAAGGTGTTTCTGACATCAGGTTCAAGGCAAGGGTCTGCAGTGACCTGAACGCATTCGGAATTGTTGACGAACATAGGGTAGGTCTGTATACGAGGGATCAGCGCTGGCTCGTATACACCGACCTGAACCCAACAAGAAGCGAACCATGGGTCCCGGCCACGGTTAATCTGAAAGAGGCTAAGACCAATAAATTTGGCACTCACACTACCGCGTACTTGTGAGGAACGTGTCAGAGTCAGATGTGGTGGTCGCGGAGGACTAACTTACTCCATAGGTATAAGCTCGAGTACCAACAGAGTCCGATGAAGATGTGCATGCGGTGACACTGTTCTCAAATCGCCGCTAGGTGAAGTTTATAAGGCATAACGATGTCGCTTTGAGCCTTCCTTTCCCACGGCTCGCATGTGGTAGCTATAATGACTGCAGGATTTCTCCTGAGTAACCGAACCCGCAGCGGGGACTGAACTCTATATAGACAAGTAATAACAACGCGTTTGGGACTTGGAGAGAAAAAAAAAAATAGCAATCTAACGCAGCCCAGGAGATGTCCTACAGTCCTAAGCACTCCAATCCGTTGTCGCGCCAATCTCCTCCCCATCAGCCGGCAACAAAAATCCACTCGGCTCGATCGTGCCATCTGCGTTACGCTCTCCTTGCACCAGAGACACATCAACACTCACAAAACTCCCATCATCCCAATCCTCATCCCCATCCCACGAGTTCCCATCCGAGATCTGCTCATCGCTCAATGAGGTGGGAGCCTCCCCATTTGACGCCGCAATATTCCCTGTCAGAGTCGCGACGGCCGTACCGAATTTAAAGCCTACTGCCGTATTATCCCATGCTGTGTTTCTTGTGAGGACGAAGTTTCCTGGCTGCGAGTTATCGGTGAACCCGTCCTTTGCGTTAGAGAAGGCGATGCAGTTGGTGATAATGTGGTCGGCTGGGCCGATATCGGTATCGTCGCCGCCGCCAAGTTTGAAGCCGTTGCCGTCGCCTTCGAACGGGGTGAAGTCCCATCTATAATATTGTCAGAGGTGAGTTGGTAAGAACAGAAAACGGGCCAGGGCTTACCGGTTAAAGCCGTTACCCCACGCGATTGTGTCTTCAATCGTCACGGCAGATTTGAATTCCCTGCTTGTGTTAGCGGAGATACGGGGATGGACTGGGTTTACGGCATACCAAAGGTCCAATCCATCGTCGACGTTATTCCACAGCCGTGCACCGCGGAGGATGTTGCCCTCGCCTGACCCCTCCTTGCACGCGAATCCATCGGCGCTCTCGCCGTTCTTTCGCGGGTCACGGTTCCCATATGAGTCGAGATACAGGACGACGTTGTTTGACGACTCGCCCTGAAGCTGGAAGCCTGTACCAATCAGTACGTGAGGCTATAAACAGGAGTGTACGGACCTGTTTCGTAGTTGTTCCGTGTAGTGATGCGCTCGTAGTGATTG
Organism: Aspergillus nidulans FGSC A4; assembly: GCF_000011425.1. Classification (NCBI taxonomy): domain Eukaryota; kingdom Fungi; phylum Ascomycota; class Eurotiomycetes; order Eurotiales; family Aspergillaceae; genus Aspergillus; species Aspergillus nidulans. Next base: position 4,206,968 of record NC_066263.1, on the reverse strand, counting down.
TTCGACGCATCGCGCGCATAGACACCATACGGTCCGTTGATCAGTTCGAGGTCGTAGAACTCCCAGTATTCTGCATCCTGGATATGGAGGATACCTCGATCCGCATTGTCGAGCGACGCATCTAGGTCGGCGGGGGTCCTGAATTGATCAGCAGCGCTCCATTATCTAGGTCTCTGTACTCACCCTGGTAGCTCTTCGCCGTCGATAATTACCGACTCTCCTTCATACGCGCGGAGAACGTATGGTGCCGAGGCCGTGCCGCTTTTGGTGATCTGGATATTACTTGTCGGGGTGTATGTTCCGCCGCGCAAGTAAATCGTAGATCCCGCAGTAGCTTGGTCGACAGCTAGCTGGATGGACTGGAGCGGTGCATCGATCGTACCGGCAGCATCGTCCGAGCCATCAGGTGAAACATATATGTCCGCCGCAAGAACTGCGGGAAACAAAGCGGCAAAGACCCAGACCGATTTCCCCATCATGATGCGATGGACCTGTGGGCTTGAGGACTTGTTTTGGGATGAGTCCGATACTTATGCCTGAAAAGACACACGGCATTGTCTCCCATTGTTGGGAAAATCAGCTTGATTACGCGGGATATTCGTGCTCGGCCAAGCCTGCAAGGGCCGCCAGCGTTTCATTTTGATTTAGGCTCGCACGTCAATCATCATCTTGGCTCACTGTGAAGAATTAAGGCCCCGACCCTGTTTCTCATACTCCCCCAGCGCTCGCGCAAGCAGCTCAGGGTACCATCTCCGGCCGACATCCTGGTGACTGATGATCCGGTGGATGAGCGTTCCTTCGCCAGTGCGGCCGCGAAATATCTTATTAAAGGTAGCCTCAGCATCCGACCGTGCCTTCTCATCGCCAGCCAACATCTTGATATGGTCCGGAAACTCCAACGAGATATCCTCAGCCGACAGATCCAGACTCATCCCCTGAAAGACCGGTATTGAGAACCGGGGCCCCAGCGGCGTCCCCTCCGCATCGACATAATTCGATGGCGCAAGACTCACGCGGTGTGTCGTTGCCGTACACACACCACCGGTGATTGCTTCCAAGGCGCGCCCGATATTAACGACCAGCGACCCCTCGATTGGTGGAGCCGAGATCCAAACCCCGGATTTATTCTGCACTTCGAGTCCGTGATGCGGAGTAGCTTGCAGGAGGAATGTCAAGAACTCCGAGTCTTTATGGGGTCCAACACCTTGGGATTCGGCGTCGCTGGGTGGCGGAGGGTATTTGATTAGTTTCATCTTCTGCTGCACCGGCTTATCAAAGAATTGTTTCAGCGCGTTTGGGGGCAGATCCAGGGCCTCGGCGATGAGGACCTGGAAATTCTCCGCCACCGGGCTCAGTTCCGCCAGGTATGCTTCGACGGATTGGCGGAAGCCTGGGATTGCATTCTCATCGGGCCACTAATTAAGATCAGATTAAGGCCAAAGTATAATGCGGGGTGGGAATCCAGTACCTGGTTGGGGCCCCTAATGTTCCTATATAGGGGCTCGTCCGGTGCAGGAGCAGGTAACTCCGTCGCAAACTATATCGCAATCAGTATATCGCCTGATTTTGGATCTTATACGGGGAGATCTTGTGGATATGCGCACATCGAACTGTTCTCGGTAGTCCTGCTTCCGTGCAGTGATTTCGGCCCCAAGTCGAGAGTAGCCGAGAAAGTGCTTGCTGTTAACCATTTCGATCTCGAGCTTCTTCTCCAGAGGAAGGTCAAAGATTGCCCTGCACTTTTTCACGAGGTCTTGTCTGATTTGCGGTTTGATGGGAGCGTTCACGAGATAAAAGAACCCCACGTTGACCAGCGCGTAGCGGAGGTCGGCCAGGAAGGCTGATTTGCTGGACATCGACAGCGAATAGTCCAGGACAGGGATCACCGTGAAGGAATCGGATTGGTTGGTCATTTTGGCCATATTGATGATAATTTCTATGGGATGAGGATGGAAGTTGAAAGTTGAGAAACAAGAATCGTGTGGTGTTTAGCGGGGCCAGAAATCGATCAACTGCTAATTAAGAGCTTCTAAGACAGCCGATTCGCCATCGTCCCCAGACTTTGCGCAACTCACGCTATTTCAGTAGTGACGCGGTAAGTAGCATCTGTTATCTTTATGTACTCTGAGTATATGTACAGTATGCGTTGGTATTATGTAAAAAAAAAATCCACAACATTATAAAGCCAGAATAAGGATAACAGAAAGAAGAGCAAGAGAAAGCTGCTCCGTCAGTCATCGTCATTGGTTGAAGCGCACTGTTTTAGAAGAGAAAGGCGAACGCCATCGCACCAGCAGCGAGAACGACATTAGCAGAAACGGTGACCGCACCACCTATTGCACTGTCAGGAAACACTCTTTCAAATCAACTGTTGCGAAAACTTACTGCAAACGTCGCTGCTCTGGCTCATAAGTGAATTGACGTCCAGGTCAGCGATCTGCTGAGCCTCGGAAGCGGTGCAGTTAGAGTCCTTAACACACGAGGTCAAGCTGTCTCTGGATGTACTGATAGTCTCCGAGTCCGGTATGCCGGCTTTGCAGACACAGTCCGTGTCAGACAAGTCGCAGCCGGTCAGTTTCTCAATCGCGTCGGTAAAGCAGGATTGCATGCATGCGGGAATCGAGTTTTGAATCAGGTCCTGAGGGGTTTCGGCTACCACAGTGGTGGCAGTGGCACCGAGGAGAGCAAGCGGGACAAGGAAGCGCATTTTGTGGATATCCGGCGGTTGAGAATGCGGATGGTAGAGAAGTTCTTGGGCTTGATGAGAATAGTAAAGATGTAGGAGTTATTGGACTTGATGTTGAGAAGTGAAAGTGAAGGGGAGAGAGACTATTATATAGACTCGGTCTCTGCCGTAAGGGACTCAATTTTAAATGAACGAGTCATTCGAGGCTCAAAGGGGGCTCGAGCTAACAGTAAACTTCGGAGTTTGAGTGGCTGAGGCCCTGGAGCAACTGGAGCATTGTCTCCCGGTTCAGACGCTTCGAGTCAATGCTGCAACCCTTTCTCGGCTGTGTTGCGGAGATCGAATGATAACCAACGAATCCAGAGAGGCATCCAGACAAACCCCATTACGATCGACGGAACCGATCATGTCTAGAGGCGCAAATCTATTCAGCGCCAAGTTGGGGGCTAGTTCAGCCGCGACGTCGGGACGGATATGAGAGGCACGATGGCCCCTGGAACGAAGCTGAAACGATTCGACGGCGTGAGCTCTGCGCGGTTCTGCGCCAGCGCAATGATCGCGACAGCGCACTGCAATATATCTTCGGGCCCATTGGAGTCCGTCACGGTGTGCGGTATAACCCTAGCTTCTGGGAAATGACGGTCGGCCGCCCATATGCGGGGGTAGTCAATCAAGTCTAGCGCCGGGCGACTGAGTTGTCGCAGATGATTGATGCTCGGATTGGAAGGAGACCCGAGCCGAGAGAAACGGTCCCTGGATTTGTGGATCATAAGGTACGGACGGTCAAAGTGCATCGAGGAGTCTGGTACGCTTGCCTTCCTCCACTCAGGCTCCAGCGACACTGCCACACAATCATTGACACCCTCTGTGGACCCCTGGGCCGTAGGGAAGGCGCAGGATGAACGAATGAAGCACCGCCCTGTCTTAGCCGCATTCCATGCTGATCGTGAAGTTGAAGGAGATAGGATCACCAAGGCTAGACCAAGGCTAGACCAAGGCTAGGTAGCCTGGACTAGCCTTGAGCTGTCTTGACGGAAATGGCCGTTAACAAAAATATCTTAGCTTCCACTGTCTCTTCACGGATTGTTCACAGATTATCCTCGTTATTTCGTTATCTCGCGCGGTTGATGGTCGTTTCTACTCGCGTCAGTCAATGTGCGATCGGAGAGAATTCAATATACCAAGCAACGGAGGCACGTCATGCATACTTTGCGTAGACATTGGCGGGGCTAAGCCATGTCAGCATTGCTTCGCCCTATAGGGCTCACGATGCCCCTGAAACCTCAGCATCAAGAGAGAATAAATTGAAACAGTTTACTCGGTCAAAGTAGTTGAATCGGCTCAAGGTTAGCGTTGTTATCCTTCCCAAGCTCTGAGAGAGGGAACACCGTTCGTTGTCCCATCTGGTTGCACATCACTCTGATCGGGAACTATTACCTACCAAATTTTAACATACCGAAGAAAGCCATTGGTAGAACCATGGAAGTCATTATTGAACAAATCTTGTCGAATCAGACTGCCCATAAAGGCACCTCCGGTCGATGATGGCCGTGACATCATGCTATCGCCAACTATTACGTTGCGTCACTGGCAGTGTGTGCGGATGACTAACCCGCTCAAAGCCGTCTTATAAGACAGGCCTGTGAACTATATCGGACTCGAAAGTATTTGAATTCACCATATTTGATCAACAAATTTGAGAAATATCTATCAAGATGAACAACTTCGCACAGTTCGGCTCCCACCTCTCTGACCAACATCAGGGCCAGCAGACCGGCGCCAGCGGCGGCAGGACTGGGTCCGCTGGCCAGACAGACTATCTCGACAAAGGTATCTGGTCACAGACTAATATCAAAGGCCGCTGGCTAATGAACGCAGGTCTCAACGATGCCGAGCAGAAATATGGTGGCAAGTACTACGATGCCGAAAAGGTGAAGCCTGTCAACAAGAAGATCGGCGACAAGGTCAAGGGCAAATTTCATGACATGACTGGGTATGTCGATATGTTTGAATGCTGAGAAGCAGTCTGCTAACTCATACCAGGCATAATCTGCCCGGAGCTCATTAAACTGAAAATCTTGAAGTGATGTGATATGACCTCTTATATGATGTATTCCCTGGTGCATGACTGCACTAGACATCTTGTAATTAATGCGTAGTACGGTCTTTCTTTATCCAATACACTACACAGAGCAATCCTATGACTCTACCTAGATTGACTATGTCTATTGATGATCAGGTGCGGCCAGTATTTGATCCTTCCTCTTTGAGCGCTTCTGAACTCTTCATCTCTTCAAGCAAGTTCCTCCCGTTTCTCCACGTCTGTCTCTTCTCTACATAACTGAAATACGGTTCCCTTTCCAGTATCAAATAATAGTAAACTAGTTTTTGATAGGTAATTCCAGCATCAAACCATAGAGAACTAGTTTTTGATAGGTAATTGCGTTTTTCGATAGAGTCACCTACAGCGGCCGCAGCCGTGTCACCCTGTCGTTGATACGTCTCGTCAACGTCCCCTTTCGACCTACCTAGTAACTCTACTGTTTTTCTTGATCGTCATTTTTCTGTAGAGGATCAGTTGGCCGGCTTGTATCATGGTCATATTGTGCTTGTCTCAAACCAAAGTCATCGATTGCAAATCAGCACTATTCTCTCCAAGCAAAATTCTAGATAGACTGATCATAATATATCCATTGCCGCAAGCTTGAAAAAGGTAATCTTCTTCGATACGACTTTTCAGTAATATATTGTCAGTAGCGGTAAAGACACAAGACTTCGAAAGCGCTACAATCAATCCGTGTAATCGACTCCGACAGCCCTAGACGGGACATGCCAGCAATGTGATATTGTCACTATTCTCGCAACCTTGAAAAAGCGGACATCCGTTCTCAAGACAGGTCATACACAGCGATTGTCCTAGTCAACAAATAAAGCCGGAGTGGCCGGGGCAAAGAGCATTAGAACGGTGACATCACCGTTGCCCCTGCCCTAATGGTCACGCTTACCATAATCACCTACAGAGCAGCGAGCAAACCTATTTTCTCTTTTCTTCTGGCCGCGCTGTAACCAGGGGCTATATTAGGGTTTGCAGACACAAACTTTATACGACTCCCAGTGCCCATTATACCGTGTCCGTCTACAGTGGTCTCATCACACACGCCAGAGCAGCACTTACAACCACGTACATAGAGAACGATCGTCTACTTGGCGGACGCTGAGTCAGGATCATAGGACACCTGCAGTTACCTTCATAGCCACTAAATACACACAGTTTCGCCGCGATTCGAGCATACTCGATCGAGTCTTACACAACAGGCCACCCGCTGGAGAAGTCAAGAACGTTCCATCCAAAGAGCTTCTGGCTATCAGCGTAGCCAATAGTGGTATCAACATAGTGGTAGTACAGCACAGGGCCGAGCGTCGGGTCGGTGAAGACACCCCTGTTTTACATTAGTCATTTCTGCCAAAGTTCGTGGGATTGGGGAGGCATACTGTCCTCCAGGTCCGTAGACATTGTCGTGGCTTTCCAAGACGATTGTTCCACCGCCGGAAGTGCAGGAAACACCATTTGCATCAACCTGGGCTAATTAGGCGGGTCCAAAACACGATCCATTATCGAGGCGGAGAGCTTACAAAGTTACCAGTGGCCGTGGTCGAACGGCACACTTTGATCTTGTATTCTTCCCCAGTAGCCGGCCTAGAAGAGTCATAGCCGCAGCATTTGCCCTCGGAGAAGAAGAGGTAGTAGTAGTTGCCGTACTTGTACAAGTACGCGCCCTCAACCGCGTGCTCGCCAGCCGGCTGGTATGCGATCTGGTACGAGGACGATGCGACGGCTGTGGGAGGAGATTTCATCTGTGCTTGGTAGATGTCATTCCAGAACGACCCAAAGTTCATGTACCAGGTCCCGCTATCATCCTGGAAAAGGTTGCCATCAATGGCATTGTATGGCTTGGAGGAGTCAGACCGGATGCCCGTCGAGCCGTGGTCCGTCCAGGTGTTGAGGTCCATCGTGTCAGAAGTCGCGAGCCCAATCGCGGAATTCTGGGACCCAAAGGTCGAAACTGAATAGAGAACATAGTATACGCCATTGACGAGCTGGACATCGGGAGCCTGCGAGAGTATGCATTAGCACTTATTTCGCCCAAATAGGCCGAACTGCCGATCCTCCGGTACTTACCCAGAGATCGTCATTTCCATCCAGATCGATCGACGAACCGCCCGGCAAGACGGACCCAATCGCTGTCCATGGGCCCTCAATGGAGGAAGCAGACGCATAAGAGATCTTGTTACCGGTTGAGAAGCGGAAATACTTGCCATCAGACTCACGGCGGATCAAAGCCGGGTCGTGAATGTTGCACGCACCCGAGCACGCCCCGGGCGACGCATAGCCATGCGCCACGCCTACGAGGAGAGACGCCGAAGCTGCAAGAGTGGGCAGATACATAGCGACAAGAATTCCGGATGAGGGTCGACGAGGCTTTCACTGCGACTTAGATAAGGGTCATACAATCCCCATTCTCGCAGCAGAACACTGGTTTTATACGCAACCCAGCAAGCCCAGGGGTGAAGCTATTTGTGGAAGAAGCCCCCACAGGATCATTTCTTGCGTAGTCAAACAATAACAGCTTGAAGATAATGGCGAAGCGGATCTCCGCTCCATACCGAGAACAACTCCGGTGGGCCTAGTTGTGTACCTGACACCCAAGACTCCTGAGCATGAGAGGTAATACGCTTCGCTTCAGGAGAGCCGGCTGACAACGCCACTCCTGAAACCTGCGTTAATCTCCTTTCAGCGAGACCCTCGTGAGTCTGGATTCTTGGTATAAGACATGCCGACGGCGGGTGTTTCACGTCGCTCACTCATCTCCACCCGGATATCCAGAACTCCTTGGCTGGATTACGAACGGGTGACCGCATCCATTGCTCTATAATCGAGATTCGGAGGATAGCTTCCTCCCACCTGAAGCCAGCTGGAGCAGGGATAAGTGCCGAATCGACCGCCACCGCGTCGATCGCGGAGAAAATGCGGGGTGCTGAAGAAGGCACCAGATGGAGAGCGTCGGTTAATTAGGCAGCATCAGTCACACCACTCACCACTTAACCGAGGCAGAAACCGCCGGAAGATGGACGTAGCAAGTACATCCAAGATTTTGCATAGTCAACAGGACGTCTTGGCTTTGCGGAATCGAGCCTGATGAGGAATGACATCTACCTGCCACTGCAGGCTTCATTTCCACCAATCGTGCCATCGACAGATCGTTGCGGCGGCAATTTGAGAGTATAAGAGCAACCATGTACCGGACATTACCCCTTGACCTTTCAAGACTCAGCGGTAGACGAACAGTAAATCCATCTAGGACAAGATGATACCCTCTCTTCACAACGTCCTCCGCTTCCTCGGAAGCGGCCTTCTTGTTCTTGGGGCCAATGCTGCCTCTTTTTCCAATCCGCTCAAAGACCCCAATGGCAGTGACCCATATATGGTGTACGTGGATGGATACTACTACCTGACGACGACCACCTGGTCGGACGTCCAGCTCACCCGGGCCACGACGTTAGAGGGATTAAAGACGGGAGAGTCCAAGGTTGTTTGGAGTGACAGTGAATCCAGCCGATGCTGCCACATGTGGGCGCCAGAATTCCACCAGATTGACGGCACGTATGTGTAACTCCTCGTAGATATAGCGAGTGTTGATACTGATTTGTGTTAGGTGGTACTTGTACTATACTGCCGGTACGAGCGGTGACAGTGTCGATAACCAGCACGTGCATGTTCTCCAGGGTAGGCTACCATCACCATAGCCAGTGACCTCTTGACGACCACTATTCACCGTTAACTTGGTATATCTAGGCGGCTCTTCTCCCTGGGACTCATACACCTATCTCGCCCAGATAACACCCGAATGGGGCATTGACGCAACAGTTCTGACCGTCAACGACCAGAACTACCTCATCTGGTCCTGCATCGCCAACAGCATCCAAAGCAACTGCATTGCAACCCTCAATACCCCCTCGACGATCGGCGAGACGCACATACTTTCCCAACCCCTCGAGGACTGGGAAACTGTAGGCGCACCTGTGAACGAGGGCCCGGCGCCGCTCTACCACGACGGAAAGATCTGGGTTGCGTACTCGGCCAGCTACTGCTGGACGGCGAACTACTCGCTTGCACTGCTTGCGTACGATGGGTCTGGAGATCCGCTAGATCAAGCGTCTTGGACGAAGTCGGATGGTCCAGTGTTTGTCTCTGCGGATGGAAACTATGGGACGGGACACAACGGGTACGCTCTTCCTTTCACCATCTATCGACTGAGTATAAACTTGAATGGCGGCACTAACCAAGCACAGCTTCTTCACCAGCCCTGACGGTACGGAGATTTGGAATATCTATCACGCCACTGCGATTGCGGAAGGCGCATGCGATGGGAACCGGTACACAGCGGCGCAGCGGGTTGATTGGAATGAAGACGGAACTCCAAATCTCGGCGTGGCTCTTGCACTTGGTACAGTGTTGGAGGGTCCGTCGGGAGAGCCTGCTTAGCTTACTTAGCTTATGTTGTACTTCTGTCGCAGCGAAAGACAACTATACAAAATACTGCGCGATACAGACCGCTAGAACTGGCGAATCCATTCCGAGATATCTATCAAGTCGCGCATAGTCGTATCACTATTTCGTAAAATATAGTAAAATAAGTCCACAATGCAAACTTCATAACAACCCCGCCATGACCCTCGTCAGCGCTTCATCCTCCGCCTCGAACGCCCCAAGTGCATCGGTGAGCGCACCCTGCGAGAGCCTCTCATTTCCATCACCAGTCGTAGTCGCAGAATCAGTCCGGGCATCGAGCGTTGGCTCAATTCTCGGATCGAAATAGAGCCCGCCAGCCATCTCGAAGAAACTTGTTAGGTCCTCGCAGCTATTTTCGTCTGTCCAGGTGGATGTCTGGGGCGACGATAGGGGCCAGAATGAGTTGGAGTGTGAGTAAGAGTTTGCAGGCTGCGGCGTGAGTATAGTTGGCGTTGAGTATGGATGACGTTGGTACTGGCGGGAATAGCCGCCATGGCACTGAGCATGGCCGGAAAGAGCATAAGGGGTAGTGTTATTAATAGCAGGCGTAGCTACGCTGCCATTCCGGGTTTTGGGAACCGACCCGGAGCGATGTTCGATCTCAGGGCTCCCTGAGCGGGGACCAACGCGAGAAGGCCTGGGTGTCTGCTGCTGCGATCTCCTCGCCGGTACATCCAGCCCCAATCGGATGAGTTTTAGACTCCGAATTATTTTCTGCAGCCGACGACTCGTACGTGCCCTGGTACTCGAGCGTCTGACCATATCAACAGCCGCATAGAACTCGTTCCTGCAGGCCTGGCTAAACCGCGCGGGGGCATGTAGGACCGCGAGGAATAATGCTGCCAAGGCAGAGAGAAGAAAATAATTGAATGGTTCTGGCCGCTGGAAGTAGATGTCTGAGACACGAGAGAAGTAGTCAAGCATGTGGACGGTTGACTTTGCGGCTTCGACTGCGATCAGTGCACCGGAGGCGTTCATTTCTATGCTTTCTGTAGACAGGAGGTTTTGACGGTAGACCAGGATACGGAGTTGGTTTGCTTGCAGGGCGAGGAGGACTTGTAGCATGGTGTTGTTGGTACGGCCAGTTGAGTCTGAGTGTGCTGTGTCTGTATTCTCCCCCGTTCCAGGAGTAGTAGGAGGGTCTGGGCTGAAGCGCAGTTGACTGGGGATAGATTGGATCCATTGCTGAACTTGAAAGTCGAGGTAAGAGCAGTAATCGGACGTTGCGGCCTTGGGTCTGCTGCGCCATCCCATGACGAGACTCCAAATTTTTGTGCTCAGTCGAGCGTAGTTGATCATGCAGGTGAGGTATGGGGTTGTGGTGCCGGGTTCAGGAAGGTTTGTGTCCATATCTGAGTCTTGGATTGCAAAGGGGAGGCCTGTCCCGAATGACCATTTACGGTCGAGCACGTAGATACACCAGAAGAGGCGGCTAGCGAAAGTCCATTGCAGTTCGCCGGGGAAGACGCCCCCTGTTCGGAGCCAAGTTTCTTGTCGATGTAGGCCAAGTTGCATGGAGCCTCGCACTGCCATCCCGATGAGGCGCCAGGAAATGACTTCGTCGTCGCGGTAGGAGTGGAAGATAGACTGCATGTTAATATTAGTATGCCAAAATCTGTATGATACGGAGAAACATACCAGCAGGGTCAGGATGAGAAGTTCCTTCATATCAACTTCTGGTATTTTCACACGCGTCGCGAATCGGTCCTCTACACTATCAGCCAGGAACGCAGCCCGTTCACTCCGGCCATGGGATTCAGCCAGCAGCGCCGTGGCCAGCAGTATCTTCAGCACCTCCACATCTCTAGCGAAGAACCACTCTTGGTCCGTTATCACCGGCGGCGTCGGCCCTAGTCCTTTTCCATCTTTATAGTAATCATGCACATAACTCCGCACGCTATCAAGGTCGATACACGGGTACATCACACCCACATTGTTCTCGTACACCGTGACCAGCCGGAGCGCTTCTTCCTTCCCTAGACACCCAAGAGGATCATTAGACATCGCCTCGACGTCCGACATAACAGCAGGGCTTGTTGCAGATGTTGAATCAGATTCCTCAACATCACTCTCATCCGCTGTGGCCACAGGCCTCTGCCGCGGGGTGATTCCAAACTCCGCACTCGTAGGGCCCACGTAGTCTGGAGAGCCCGGCCGGTTCATGAGCCGCTGTAGCCCAGTGCTGACCGAAGACGATGAGACAGAAGCATTGTGACTGGCGCTCGGCATGGCGGATGCCGATTCCAGCTCACGCATTCGCGCGGACATGGCCTGCATCTCACGGCGCAGGGACTGGATCTGCTGATCGACTGTCCTAAACTTATTCGAGAGTCTAATGTCACCCAATGAACGTGAGCTTAGCCTGTCAGAGATTGTATGATACGATTCCAAATGGATTAACTCACCCGCCATTTCCATTCTCAACCGTCGGCGTTGTGGGGATATTAGTCGAGGCGTGGCTGCTAGGGGTGTAGATGCATTGAGCTTTCTGGCGAACACATCGCGAGCATACTGGTAAACCGTCGCACTTTAGCTTGCGCCGTTTACACTCGTTACTTTCGGCAGTTAGGAAAGCACAACAAGTTGCTGTGAGGAGGAACGTACCAGGCCAGCTGCGTGTACTTGGCTCGTTTTCTGCTCCGAGGCAGTTCCGAAGGGCTCGATCTTTTGGATGAGCTCTCCATCATGCGATGGAAAGCGAGCCCAGGCAACCGCTATTTCTAGAAGCTATCCCCACCTTCATATGAGTATGATCCTTAAGACCTCAGGGCGGGAAGTGTCTACCATGGCTGGTGTTCGGAAATTGAACAGAAGAGGTCGGTTTGCATTCCGAGACCCACGGTTAGTGCGGAATTACAAGGATGCTTATGCATTCATCGTCATGTGCATAAATCTAGGATAGAGTTTTCAGAAAAGAGCACTACTATATTTTGATTCATGCATATACATCGCATCGTTATCATACAACAAGATATCTACTTTAATCCGCCTTAAAGTTGGGCAGTTCGACAGCACTCGGATTTACCTACAGTCCTTGACGCCTCGTTCTTCAATGAGGGCACATCCAATGACGGATTCGCCGTGAAGAAGTCAGCCGGTTTGATCATGAGCTGGAAGATTTCCACAGGCCTAACCTATTGTCAGCGCTGAACTCCGTACTAGAAGGGGAATGCTTACATGACGGGCCAATCCTCGATGCGAGGGTTGTGAGTTATGCCAAACGTACTCCAGACGACTACATCCGTGTCGACGACCACATCACCACGCTTGACGGCGTCTGATACACCATCAACCTCGCTCTGACTCTGAAGCGTGTAGCGACCGCCTGCATACAGCTCGCCATCCCGGTGCTGCGTCACCCAGACGTGGTGCTGCGCGAATTGCGCTCGTTTGGCCTGGGTGGAATTGGGGTCTGCCAACAGCTTCTGAGTGGCCAGAGGGATGAACTTGTACCCAATAGGCTTCTGGCTGATAGGGTTAATCTTGTGAGGGTTGATCATCTTGACGGTTCGGTTCAGATCTGGAGCGGCATCAAAGTAGCACGCTCTTTCCACGGTCTTGGTGTCGACTTTGTAAAAGTTTCCGTTGGGATTAGTAGCCTCATTCATCGGGACTGGGTGCGATTCTTCAATCTGGACCGAGTTCTTCGCTCCATCAATGGCCGGGTCTATGCGAACACAGAAGATGTGCTGGTGGTTCTGGGCCAGGACACCTCCACTGACCACATTACCGTAGTCGCTGACCTTCCCAGCGTCAATGTTGACGACGTTCAAAATTCCCGTCGCGCGCGCCTCCACGGTGATGCCGGCGGACTGGTCGAACTTGTAGGCGAATACGTACTCGTAGTTTGCAAGAGTAATGATAAACTGAACCACCAACTCACGATGTCTTGTAACCACGGCACGACCCGTCCTCCAGTTAGAATGCTTCCAGCCAATGCCATTATCTTGCTCGTGCAGACAAATGGCATTAGGGAGTTTCTTGGCAGTACCGTCGGCACCTGTGATGATGGCGTCGAAATACTTGATGACTCCAAGACAGTCACACCCGATAGACAAATTGTTTGCCATGTTACCGCCGCCGCCGTCACCGAAGTCGAAAGCCTGCTTACGGTGGTAGGGGGGCCGAGGATCGGCATATGGAACAGTCTAGGCAACCGAGCAATTAGCTCGTTCTTATGGTCTGTCGAAGCGACTCACCATCTCACTAATACTCAAGCGGTGCATCACACTGCGGCCGTCGTACCACACGTCATGGATAGTCGCGCCTTCCCTAGGATTGAAGGCAACGCGGAAACGCCACTTCTGCCACTCGACTAGCGACTCATCTGTGATGCGGAATGAGGGACCCTCGGGCTGAACGACGTTCAGTGGCTTGAGATCCTTCCGAGTGCCTTCAGGAAGCAGTTCAGGCACATAGTCCGACCCCTTGCAATGTCCGATAATGTCACGTTTGAAGGTCTGTTCCCGCAACCCGTCTCCTTTACCACCCGTAGCCGGACGGTCGACTCGGATGATCTCTTGTGTATGCGCGTCCATGACGGGAATGAGCGGTAGAGGGTAGGAGTAGAAGTTGGCGTCGGGGTTCTTCTTCGTAGCATCTTGGGCGAAGCACAATCCTTGGAAGAACCGTCTGTTTGGCTCAGCTAGATCCAGGCCACCGTACGGCCAGGGTTCAATAACGACCTCGAAGCCCGGCGGTAGGTCGAACTCGGCGAGGGCTTCCTTAAACAGTGGCGAAGCAAAACAACGTTCCACAAGCACATCGAATTCGCTCCTATGAACCTGTTAGCGGGGCAGGTCACATGTCCCTGGAGGATTGGCTTACAGAGTCAGAGCAGCATGATGCTGTTTTCCAACGACCGTATGCTTAACACACTTGGATGCCACAACATCTACGAGTGACTCTTCGTACGAGGGCACTCGATCCGCTCCGATAACATCGTACTGGCACAGAGCCAACCGCGGAGGACGAGGCGTTGTTGGGCTCAGACGACCGGCATGTTCAAGAGCAAGGAACTCAAGCAGCTGGCCTTTTGGGGGTTCCTGAAGGTAGATCTCACGGAAGTCGATAACGGTGTTGGGGTGCTGCGCAATCACGATGTCGCGAGCAAGGTTAATTTCATCCTCAGAGAGGATGGCGAGGGGATGGGGTTGAGGGGCCATAGTTTCAGTTGTGAAAAGAATTATTGAAAGAATCTACAACGAGGGAAGCAGTCGCTTTGTAGTAAATCATTCAGGTACTTTGGCAACGGCCCATCCGACCCCTCTCGGAATGCTCGGAATACACGCGGAACTTTCCGAGCTCCGCACTAAAGCTTGAGGGGAGCTTCAGAAGTCGGCTGGACTTGCTGGATACAGTTTAAAGCTCATGGCTATATCAGCCCATCGATATTGATAATTTAGTGCTGATAAGCTATCGCCGCTCGATAACGAACTTGGGAACCTTTGTGAGGTATCATTCAAGACAAAGTCGAAACCATCGTTGAGGAAGACTAGAAAGACTCCAAACCACGTAAAATTTATTCGGTGGGAAGGAAGATAGGCTGAAGACCCTCGTATGATCTAGGAATATATGTACGTTGTACGGAGTTTAATGTCTGTCTCTTACCTACAATGGTACGACTCGTCGATTACTGCAGCGAATTTCCAGACCGCCCGATTTCACGCCCGCCTCCATTTATATATATCTGACACGCTCAGAGCTATTGTCCTCAGATTCAATCATCATCAATGGAGTACAATCTCTTTTGCTACAATTTGGTCCCCGTATGAGATAACATAAAGCCTAATGCTGCCATTAGGCTTCACGGAAGTGCGGATTATTTCGTGTTATGCTGTCACTCCCAAGCCGTGGATGAGCGAATCCAAGGCCAGAGTCGAGGGGCCGGTTGGTGATGATGACGGCATCGGCGGCACATAAGCAGTCTAGGTTGTCGGTTCGTTGCATGGAAACTTGAACAATGTATGAAATTCTCCAAGTCATTGGTCGCGTCAAGTCGGGCTTATCTGATGAATCCAAGGAATGAACCCAACTACGGTTGCTTAGAAATCCCAATCGGCCAGCGAGTCAGCCAAGAACACAGACTGTTGCTTACAGTCTTAAGTGCCAGCTCAGACCTCCTTTCCTTCTCAATCCTTCAAAAGAAAAAATCTCCGGCGTCAACGTCCATTCGTCCAATGGGCGATTTCTCCAGATTATTGAATATTTGAAAATTCATACGTCCGCAATGACTGCACGCCATGATTTCGAGGCCGAGCCTGTTTCCGAGGAGGCTGCACACGATGAGCAGACGCCTCTACTCGAACGCGATTCCGAAAGGTCAGCGGCACCGCCGTACTCGGTATCGCACAAACGAGGCTTGTTGATATGTCTCGCCATGGGAGCATTGATATTCATTCAGGGTATTTGATTGAGGAATTCATGCAAAAGTCACCAAGAACTGAAATATGGCCTAGCCATGAATATGACGATGATGACGACGGCGCAATCCGAGATCGCGACGGATCTGAATGCTTTCGCGGACACAACCTGGTTCAATTCGGCGTTTATGGTATTTGATCAGCTCCACAATTCAGTGATCTTTAAGTCCTGACCGTTTCAAGATCGCCGCGTCAAGTATGACTCCAGTCGCTGGACGCCTGGCGCAGATATTCACACCCCGCAACTACGTTCTCTTCTCTTGCGTTCTACTAGCGATTGGTCTATTTATCACTGCTGCAGCGCCGAAGCTATCCGTCTTTCTCTTGGGCCGGGCTGTTAGTGGTACCGGCGCAGGTGGTCTTATGGTCACCGGCATCATATTGACATTGGATCTGGTGAACAAGAAGCGACGCGGCGTATTCATTGGCATAGTTAACTTTGGAATGACTATTGGAGTCTCTTTGGGAGCAGTCCTCGCCGGGTTAATAGTCCCGAAACTTGGATGGGTAAGCTTTTCGCACTTTACAATTGAGGCCCGAGCCTAACATAGTGCCATTCAGCGAGTTATATTCTGGGTCCAGGCGCCAACGGGCTTGGTGCTAGGTCTTATCTTGTTTTTCGCCATTCCGTCACATCCAGAAGTCGGATCTGGAAAAACAAAATCAGCATCTTTAGTGCAGAGGCTAAAGAATATAGATTATGCGGGGGGATTGACCTTGGTAAGCCCTGAGCATCTGCACCTCAAAATGCGGGTGGCTATTAACTACTCTTAGGCAGTGTCTATCTTCCTTCTATTATTCAGTCTCGCTTCCCCTAAAATACCGGTTACACCGATCATTTTGTCCTTCGTTGTCTTCGCTGCATTTTGGATCATCGAGTCGAGATTCGCGGCTGAACCCATTGTTCCAACGGAAGTACTAAAGGCGCGCAGCGTCTCACTCACATGCCTGGCTGCATTGTTAGCCATGACTGCCCGCTGGGCAGTCCTATTTTACACCCCCGTATACGCAATGGTGGTTCGAGGCTGGTCTCCAGCCTCGGCAGGACTGATTTTAACGCCTACGAACATAGGTTTTGGTTTTGGAGGATTATTGGTGGGATGGCTGCATATTCGCCATGGAGAGAGTTACTACTGGTGAGGTTACCGTATGGCTGTCTCCCGCGCTCTCATTAACAACAACGCAGGTCAAACATCATTGTATATCTGTGTTTCGCCGTCGCAAACCTTCTTCTCTACAGCCTCTCCACCCAAACCTCTCACACAGCCGTGTACATAATCGCCATGTTCGTCGACGGCTTCGCAATCGGCGCATCCATGAACTACACCTTCGCCCACATCCTGTACTTGACCAAGCCAGAAGTCCACTACATCGTAACCGCTCTCGTGGGAATGTCCCGCGGCTTCGCTGGCAGTTTCGGCTCAGCGATGGGGGGAGGATTTTTCCAGCGTGAACTCAAGGCAGGGCTGGAAGATGGGTTTGCGAGGCACGGGTTGTCCGGGGAGGAGGGGCTGATTCACAAGCTTCTCGGCAGCCCCGCGCTAGTTGGGTCACTCACTGGTGCAGAGAAGGAAGTTGCCATGCAGAGCTACGAATACGCCATCAAGATGCTTCTTCTGGGTGGCTTCGGTATCATGATTGTTGCGTCAATTGCTCAAGCAGGGACGGGCCGGACGGCGCCGGCTCCATCATTGTCCGAAGAACCCAGTGCGTTGGGGGTAGATAATTCGAATAGGGACTAGAGCGTTTACATCTGGTTGATGGCAAGAAATGTTAAACAGAAAGACCGACATAGATTTCATAGTTTAATCTTTCTCTAAATGGATTCATGGGTACTGTGCTAACGTGCTCGCCGCGCACATTCGCGCTTAGTACAATCTATCTACAGCTGCAAAAACTTGCACACCCTTACAGCAACGGCCAAAAAGCGAAACCATGTATATACGCATGGCTATACAGCAAAAAAAAAATACACAAAAAAAAAAGATTCGACAGGACAGAGATTCGAACTCTGGACCCCGAAGGGATTAGATTTCTAATCTAACGCCTTAACCGCTCGGCCATCCTGCCAATTTGCTAAAAATATAGCGTCATTCAGATACTATGTGGATTCAGAATTATTTTTATTCTGTCACGTGGTATTACAATTATACAGTAAAGAATTCGCATCCTCTTGGCAGAATCCGCGCTTGCGGAGACAACCTGGAACGGAAGCCTAAAATTATAGCAATCAGTATGCTAGTTTAAAAGCCAAATCTGTTATAGGAACAATATTGCCCCTTTCTTAGCCTTGTTAAGAAGTATCCATTTGCGAGCTAGGTGTTCAGCCTTGGCCCCTACACAAAATTAAGCAGTCTTCAGACCACTTGTCACTGCAGTATATGGGAACTGTTATTGTTTTAACCAGAATCTCGAAAGGTACATCACGTTTACTGGCTGATACGGCTAAGAGGTCACCGGAACACAATGTGATGTCGTACTCGAGATCCAGGGATTGAAGTATTAACTTAATTACCCGAAATTTCACGCCTTAATCTTCAGGTTGTGAGCGGAAGTTGTGACACGTGATCAGTCCAGGTAGCGTTAATCGCTTCTGTATGTCTTGACTTTCAACAAAACCTACCAAGCTTGGTTTACAACATTGTCGAACTTTTCTACACCATATTCGCATATCAAAGTTTATAAGAACACATACTCGATATGCCACGCGCTGTCCGAGGTACCATAACCCCGTCTCTGCCCGGCCGATCGCACTAACAGCTGAGCAGGAGTCCTCATCGAATGCGATCCGTCAGTAAAAGCCATCATTCTAAAGTACGATGAAGAGCGACATGATTACATTGTCGAGGATCTGGACGATGACCGCCATCTTGTCATCAAGGAGAGTCAACTGCAGAATCTAAAATTGCGCCTAGGAAGGGTGAGGAGGGTTGCATCGTCATAATGGGATTGCGGTCGCTAACGGGTGTTACTCACCAGGAACTTGACGAGAAAGTTATGCAACCTGAGGAAGAGGATTCGGAGTAAATCATCCATACACCACATACGCTCCACTACTGGGTTCTCCTTACTCGAATTCAAGCCTTCGCTTCCGGATGACTCCTTGCCGCATACGATTATTGAACAACTGGCTGGACATGTACAGCCTACTGGAGGAGATGCGGAGGGAAACAGGTTTGAGGCCACCTGATGGTGACATTCAAAACGACTGGCGAGCCCAGGCCTGGCTGATGTAGTTACATCAAGAATCTCTACTGCAGGCCGGCTTGTGGCATCAGCACGCCTGGATCAGGCTATAGATTTCTGGTTTTTCGAGCGATAGACCAGTTTAGAAGTCTCTGCTACTGGCTGAGTAGGCGTCTTCATCTACGGATATGCACTTGGAGCTGGTGCTCAGCCAGAACCTGCTTG
The DNA here is from genome assembly GCF_000011425.1 of Aspergillus nidulans FGSC A4. Taxonomy (NCBI): domain Eukaryota; kingdom Fungi; phylum Ascomycota; class Eurotiomycetes; order Eurotiales; family Aspergillaceae; genus Aspergillus; species Aspergillus nidulans. The sequence goes on along the minus strand of NC_066263.1, from coordinate 4,187,878 downwards.
CCTGGAAATGTTCATGCTTTTCCATGCATGTGCCCAAATGTCAGAAAAACATTGAAGTAATCATTTGTTTAATCATCAATGAGGAGATCAGTGTTCATTTTCCTCATCCTTTCCCTATCCTTCGATCAGCTCTGTTGTGGCGAGCTTCTTTGTTGTCACGTGATTGGTCGAAGGACCCAGAATTATCGGGAGCTTCCGAGAGGCTTTATCTATAGGCGTCTTGGCGCTTCTTGAAACATCACGGTCCATCCAGAAGTATCGCCCTATATCGAGAACAACGATATCTGGCGTCATCAAGACGTCTCTTATGCCACCCGAGGACATAAATTGCCCCTGGACTCCTCATCTAGCTCGACCATCATCAAGCAGAGCAAGCAATCATCTAAGTATCAACTCAAGAACATAACAAAGCCAACAATCCGGAACCACAACACAAACACTTCACTTCTTAATACTATCACAATGTCTCTGTTCAGAACCATTCCTACCCCCGGAGACTTTGCTCCTCTCTTCCGTCTCCTGGATGACTACGACAACCACCGCTCCGCCCGCGGTCACGCCTCAGTGCAGTCTTTTGCGCCTCGCTTCGACGTCCGCGAATCCAACGAGGCCTACCATCTTGACGGCGAACTCCCTGGTATTCCTCAGAGCAATATCGACATTGAGTTCACCGACCCACAGACCCTGGTGATCAAGGGCCGCTCCGAGCGCGAGTACCACTCCTCCAGCGACGACAACAAAAATGATCAGGCCGATACAGAGAACCAGGCCCGGGGTGAAAGCAGCGAAGTTGCAAAGACCGGCGAGAAGCAGGTATCCACCAAGAAGGCTGCCAACAAGTCTCGCTACTGGGTCAGCGAGCGCTCTGTCGGCGAATTCCAGCGCACCTTCACCTTCCCAACTCGTGTCAATCAGGACGATGTGAAGGCCAGCTTAAAGGACGGTATTCTTTCTCTTGTGGTGCCCAAGGCTGTGCCTCCGACTGCTAAAAAGATCACCATTCAGTAAGGTGGTTTGAATGCAGCACGAGCCGACCACAGGCCGTCCTGAGCTGAACAATCAACACGATTGTCTGATACGACGTTACGACTTTCCGACTTTTTCGCCGACCTTTTTTCGCCTTTCGATCTGGATGTCTAGGCTATTCCGAACATTCAACAATCCAACTTTCCAACTTTCACTGAGTTGCAATGATAGCATAGTTCATGGGGATTTGCTGTTCGAACTTTTACCTTTCTGTCTCTACTGTGCTGAAGTCTCTAATATCTGCACTGTCCCTACCTTGTGTACATTAGTACAATAATGAATGATAAAGAAATACAACTATAATATTTTTTTTCAACTTTCTATCCGCTAGTACAGCTTGAAATCGTAGTCGATTGTTATGGGTCCTTACCCATACAAGGACCTTAGACCTTAGTGACTCGGCCAAGGCCTACGTTGTCTTGAAGGCGGAGAGTCACCTGTAAGACTTCCTCATGACAGCAATCCCTTTTTCCTTTCTCCTTTCCAGCGACTCCTTCTTGTACGTACGGCACGTCTAGATAGGAAGATCCACCTAAATACGTCCCATTACATCAATAAAACGTGAAACATGGGAGGTAAGACAGCGTAAACAAGATAAAAGACGAAGAGGGAAGAAAAGGAAAGAAAACAAGAAAGAAAAAAGAAATAAGAAAAGGATAACTAAGAGCAGAGGTAAGGAATTTGTTGAATGCATTAAGCAATTACCTCCGCATATAATATATTTTTGGTCTTTTAGCATATAGGTTGTTTAAAGTAAATCTACTTCATCAATCCGGCAGGATGGCCGAGCGGTTAAGGCGTTAGATTAGAAATCTAATCCCTTCGGGGTCCAGAGTTCGAATCTCTGTCCTGTCGATTATTTTTTCCCCTTTTTCTATATTATACCTATTTTTTTCAATTTTTTCTCAAATATATATTGGCCTTAGATCCAGCTAGTATTATATATGTGTAATAGACAGTTTTTCAGATGATTGTCATGTTCGAAACTACAGTTTCTCAAAAGTTGGCTTCCGTTTTTGGATACCCGACAGTAATGCCGATTGGACGTCGCTGGTCTGCAGCGCGGCACTGTTCCATACCGCTGTGTATCGGAGACCTGAAATGTGGCTATCAGTACGAACTGAGAACTTGGTATCGAATGGCATCCTCTTTAACCCCTAGCGAACGCTCCGGAGGAGGAGGAGAAGACGGGAATCTGAACTTACCATCCTGCACCGTATGATCCCTCGACCAATTCAACAGCTCTTTCGTCCCTTGCACCGCCACAGGGCTCTTACTTGCAATAAGAGCCGCAAGCTCAATCGCCCCCTTAACAGCCTCCTCCTTCGTTTCAAATACACGACTAACAAAGCCAACGCTCAGTGCCTCCTCTGCCCCGAACAACCTCGCTGACAGCGCAACATCCTTTACCCAGCCATAGTTACCCACGATCTTGGGCAGTCGGCTTAGTGTACCCACGTCCGCCGCAAGCCCAATATCCACTTCTTTAACCGCGAAGCGCGTATCTTTCGCACAGAAGCGCACATCCGCAGCAGAGGAGAGGTCAATCGCCAGACCGAGTGAGAAACCATGCATGGCGACGATGACGGGCTTCTCGCATTTCTCAATGGATGAGACGCAATCTTGGAACGAGCCGACTTCGCGGCGGAGGTGCACAGCCTTGCGCGCGGGGTCACTGGCCTTGGAGTCTGATGATAGGAGGCCCTGCGACGCGGCTTTTACATCGAGGCCGGCTGTGAATGCTTTAGTGCCAGCGCCGGAGATGACTATTGCGCGAACGGCGGGGTCAGTAGAGAGCTGGGCGAAGAGTTGGCCGAGTTCGAGCCACATGCTACAAACTCATATAAACGTTAGCTCATCGTTGCTCCGTAAGGTTATGAGGGACGGGAGGGGTAGCTTGTATTGCGGACATACGCCTCGAAGAACGCATTTAGCTGGTTCGGCCGGTTGATCTCGACGTGGGCGACATATTCTTGTGGGAAATTGATATTAAAGTATTTGGGCGAGTAGTTTGAGGCCATGGTGTGTATTTTATGCTCGCTATGTGTGGCTGTTGTGTTGCTGGGCCTTCGATGTGATATGCAAGTGGTCTCAATATATATCCAAAAGGGCTAGTTGCACAACCTCGGCTAAAATTGAATGCAACGCGGAGCGATGATTAAGCAGGCCAGTTGTTCTTTATATCAGATAGGAAATGGGTTAGACTATATCTCGCTCGCAATAGAACCCTAAATATAGCACGAGAATAATATTTGATCGCATTAACAGCCAGGCCAGAGTATAATCACAACATGCGGAGATGGGAGCAGCATGTGGGGAGCTGAAACTATTTCGGTCATCGGCTTCACGTGCCTCGGCTGCAGATAGCAAGCAGGTTCCCATCCAGCAAGCTTATGGTCAGTAATTGGAATGCGCCATAGATACAGAGGCAGGGTAACATATTCATTAGGCCTACTTTGCCTTGTTCAGATGGCGGTCACCTACACCGCAAATCAGGCAACAACAGTGCCATTCGCGATTCAGAAGCTCTCAAAGTCAGCATGGTAAAGCGTTGAGAAATTGAGAATACAAAAGCGGAAGGAACGATTATGCTGGTAAATTATCACTTTATATAGAGTAATGATTGATAGGTAGATGTCAACAAGTAGATGGGGAGTGAGAATATCAACAACAAAAAAGTTCGACAGGACAGAGATTCGAACTCTGGACCCCGAAGGGATTAGATTTCTAATCTAACGCCTTAACCGCTCGGCCATCCTGCCAAATTACTTTACTAGGCGGTGAATTGTATGTTACATGAGTTTGAAAAATACTTTATACTATTGACACCGAATGCTATCGTTTGACGCTATTGTCTGAAGAATGATGTCTGAGGAGCTATTTCCAACCACGCGAGCATCCCCACTCCCACTAGTCAGTACTACAACGCACTCTCTACTAATCACAGGGAAACCTCACTCAGAGATATCCTAATATGGTACCAAGGACAACTCCACAAGGAGCGAGTCTTCCAAGAATGCAAGCAACAAACAAGAAATTGATCTTTCCTTTCCCGGCATGATCACTTCGCTTGTCTATAACCCGAAACCAACCTGCACATGGGTACTCCTCCGAACTATAGCCTTATTGAAGAGTCATGCAGAATAGCAAACGGGGTGCTCCGCTCATCCTCATGCACCCACAGTGAATAACGTATAGTGGACGGGGTTTCTGATAGGTGGAGAAAGGGTCTTGGTGGTTTCACCGGGTCGGCCGATCTTCTTCAGCTGGATAGATTCGACGCGGGGAACAGGCGGCTGACAAATTCTGCATGACGTGCAGTCCACAGAGTATGAGACCCTTATGTCGTGCTCGGCGTTTCGCTGTTGCTGCTGAGCGGTCTGTGCGAGGCCTACCTCTTCCTTTCCCTCGTTCTGTTCATCTTGTAGGTTGATGTACTGACAATCTACTGGTTCTAACAGAGCAAAGGTTTTGGTATCCTGCTTGACCGAGGCTTACCCGTTGTGAAGGAGAGGAGACCGCATACGAAACCGACACGGAGCAATTCGAAGAGTTCTGGCCCCAAAACGACAAGGCTGACTGTTGCAACTCTGGAGCTATCCTACTAGTCATGACAGACGTCATGAAACAGGTCTCCGCTGGGCCGAGTTTCACACTTCCTCCCCCGGAGTTGATGTGGGGATCGGGAAAATATTCGACAGTTTGACAGGTAAACCCTGCGTCGGGGGCTCAAACGCCGAGGCTGCCAACATGTTCCACGTATAGGACGTTCTACCGTGCTGAAGGAAACTGGTGGTGTCTGGATTGAGGGCTGTCTAAGGAGCTAGAGGTTGGCGGGTATATAAAAGAGGCATAGGTTCGTTGGCGGTAGGTTTGTATCTACATTCAACAGAAGCAAGCCAAAGTCTCGAACCAAGACGCAATCGTCTACTGCAAAAATGAAATCCATCGCTCTTACCTCTCTTTCTCTCCTCCCGTCCGCGCTGGCGCAGACAATTTACTTGGCTGGTGACTCCACCATGGCGTCCAGTACTCCTGGTAAGTGTGGCTTTTGATTGACCTTAAGAGCATCATGCTGACTGGCTGACTTTACTAGGATGGGGTGACTACATTGCCGACAGCGTCTCGGTTGAAATCTCTAACCAGGCCATTGGTGGTCGTAGCGCGCGCTCCTACACCCGCGAGGGCCGCTTCCAGGCCATCGCCGACGTCCTTCAAGCAGGCGACTATGTTGTTATCGAGTTTGGACACAACGACGGCGGCTCTCTCTCCAACGATAACGGCCGTACTGACTGCCCTGGCGATGGCGATGAGACCTGTGAGACCGTGTACAACGGGGTGGCCGAAACTGTCCTCACCTTCCCAGCGTACATCGAAAATGCGGCGCTGCTGTTTCTGGAGAAGGGTGCCAACGTCCTGATCTCCAGCCAGACGCCCAACAACCCATGGGAGAGCGGAACATTCTCCTACACGCCGAACCGATTTGTCGGGTATGCCGAGTTGGCGGCTCAAAGGGCAGGAGTAGACTATGTGGATCATGGAGCTTATACAGCGAGCATCTTTGAGGCGCTCGGCGCAGACACGGTCAACTCGTTCTACCCGAATGACCATACGCATACTAACGCCGAGGGCTCCAGTGTTGTTGCTGATGCTTTCCTCAAGGCCGTTGTGTGCAGCGGGGTTGCGTTGAACGATGTCTTGACAAGAACTGATTTCGACGGTGAATGCTTGTAATCAATTGATGGGTATAGTGGCCCGTATCTGGGCAACAAAATAACAAACAACGTTGCAACAACAAGTATGTCGTATATGGTTACGACTGAAACAGAAGCTACACAGTTAACTTAGAAGGTCGTTAAGTTTGTCTATGACACAAGATGATCGTAAATCTCATTCCGTCGTAGGCAGGAATCTAGTCCAGCCAGGTGTTGACGCCGCAATCATTTCATTTCTTCGAGGACTGCCCTGACAATGCCACGTTTGCCAACTCGTGTATAGTACTGGGCTAAATTAGGATACGCCTTGTCTGAGAGCGGTCCGGTCTTTTGGACAAACTCCCTTAGAACTGGCCAAAATGCGCAGTCATCAATTGCCAAAGTGTTCCCGCCAAGGTAGTGCTGCCCGGTTAAAACTTGTTCCCACGGGGTCAATGTATCAAAATCTGGCTCGCTGCTATTGTAGGATTCTCGCCATTTCGCGAGAAGGCCGTCGATGTCGGATAACTTATCGCCACCGCGCAACACCTCCACGCCTTGTCGTTCTGGATCGGGAGCGCGCTGCGCTAGGTATCTCAGTATCGCCTGATCACCAGCGACCTTCGTACCGTCCGAGTCGATGTACAAGGGCAGCTTGGCCTCACTACCTGCTTGTAAGGTCTGATGCGGGGTGGTGTCATATCTAATACTATTCTCGCCTAGGCCAAGTTGAACCCGCAAGTTGACTACCTCGTCCTCACCAAGGACCAGTTTGGTACTGGTGGCTGTGACAAAATTGACAACATCGAAGCCTTCGCCATAAGCGGCGTCCCAGTCAAAATCAATAGACCTGTTTTCTTCTCCAAAAGCGCGCACCAGCCGCTCGGTTTCTTCTGCGTTGGCATGGATTACGGGGCGCGCTTCACCCTGGCATTTAGCGACGGCACCTTGACCCCAGATAGTGTCAATGATAGGGTCTAAGAAGGTGCCAATATGTCGGAAAGTAAGCGAGATCCTTTGACCTCCGTAAGCGCGCTCCTCCACCGATTTCTCGGACTCTTGCCGCTTATCGGCCTTAATGCCATGAACCCAGGCTGCATTTGTCCTTTCGCCCAATACGAAGAGAGACTCGTGGGGCATCGGTATTCGTTGTGTGACTCTAGCTGTGCCTTCCTCGTTCGTCGAGCCCTTCTGCCGGAGTATCATGACTCGTTGGGCGCCAAGGCTGACATTGCAGATAGAAGAACCACGGACAATGTCGAGGGTCTTATCTGAATGCTCAGAGATTCGGTCTTGCCCGTCACGATAGAGTTGGATGAGGACATGATTCAGAGGGTGTCCTAGAATACGTTCCACAAGGACACGTACCTGGTCGACAGTAGGGGAAAATGGTTCAAGTGGAGGTGATTCGTCTGCAGGATGACGGTAGATCGGTATGGAACCATCCGACGAGCGCTTCCCTTGAACAGCAACGAGACGGGGTACCTGTCCGGACATGTGGTACATCTTCTGCCAAGCCACTTCGTCACGGATGCGTTCAAAAGCATTCTCTGGCAAATCAAGTTCATAGACAATCCGGGAATCACCCTCTCCGATAACATCCCCTGGGCGACAGACGTTCGTTGCTGGCTTCAATCTCCTGACTCGGTGACGTTCAGTTCGAGAGGAGCGAGACTCGCTTTGGTCGGGTCGCTTTCGGCGGGTGTTTCTCGCCGAATTATCTACTGACTCTGGTCCATGAGATTGTCCGTCTCGCTCAACGCGATAAGAGCGGACCTGCCCACGACTCAGTTCTGCCAGTTCCCGGAGATGGCCATGCTCGTCATCAGACATTTCAGCCAAGATATCTTCTAGCCTCCGGCGTCTCAAAGGAGGCTCAGGGCTATCTTCTTTGGTGTTTGTGGTGTTGAGCTTTACGTCCAGATCCTCCAGATCACCTTCAATGCCAGCCGGGGGTAAAGGCCGTGCCAGGCGGGGCGCACTGCGTGCGATCTGATCGGTCTCTTCGCGGTCCAGCTGTTCTAGGAGCTCCTGAGAGGTAATGCCGTTTGCTCCAAGAACATCGGCCATGCGTCGCATAGTCTCCTCGTGGCGAGAAAAACTCCGGTAACCTAGACAGTCCTCGATTAAGAAAAGCGAGAACCCGTGACGGACGGCGTCAAGCGCAGTCGCGTAGACCGAGGCGTTGGAGAGGGAACCGCAGAGATAGATTTCGGTCACAAAACGAGTGCGCAGGGAAAGAACAAGCGCCGGAGACAAAGCAGAATACTCTGATTTCTCTATTAGGATATCGGACTCGGAATCGATAGCCGCGAGTAGCGGGGCGGGGAATTGGGCTCCAGCGCTTTGAGGAAGACAGCACTGAGGAGTTTCGGTCGAAAGAAAGGCCTCTTCATGAAGAGGGCCTTTCAGCTCAAAGTCTGCTGTTCGTTTTTTGACCGAGTCCTCGGCGCGGCTTATAACTACCAGATCTTGGCCGTCAGCGTTGAGCAGCGGTTGGCGTGACTCATGATACGAGCGGCCCCAGACAACATAGCCCGTGCGACGGAATGCATTGGCAAGTGGTGGAATAATCTCGATAATATCTGCCGTATTCGGCACATGAAGAGCTCCATTTGGACGAACAAAGTCGTTTTGGAAGTCGAGAAGGAGGAGTGCTTGTCGGGTTGGCAGATTCCCGAGGGCGGAAAGAAAATTCATCTTAGCTGCACATGGCCAGAGGAAGACACACACAGAGGGAAATACGAATAAAGAATATACTGGTGAGCTAGCCCAAGCGGCTCGAGTTGAGGTGGATTAGCTGTCGGAAAAAGATTGCGAGGGGAGACAGGCGAAGCTGCAAAATAGTGAACTCCCAAGACAACCGCCAGTAGAACATTCTGTGAGACGCAAGCTAATCGCGACACATACCTGAAACGTACACTTGAAGGCGTACTTTTGACGCCCTGATCATGATATGCAGAGTAATACGCAGTCCCAGAGTACTTTATCGAATCGACACCTTGAATCTCAGGCACTAGCCACAGGCATTAAAAGCACGCATCAGGCATCCACAACGCGGGGTGCCGCTAGTCGGAGCTCCTACGGAGCGTCCGCTAGCAACTTGCTTGTATTAGCACAGGGTGTCTAAACTTTAAAACACACAGAATGCGGAGCGGCCATGGAGAGAAACATGCGAGGTTAATCCTCACTCGATAAAGAACATCGAGGTCCCTGGATCTGGTCCTGGCCTGTGAATAATGATGCTCCGGCCTCGTCGGATGTGGACGATGACTCCGAAAAGGCGGACCGACATCGGGACGATCTGCCCCATTCGCCGGGGAGGATAAGCTCGACTCCGGATCACGTGCGGCCCCAGGAATTTGCCTCTCCCCCAGCAACCACTTTATAAGCTGTGGCTTGCCCGTCCTCAGTGACTCTTTTTTTTCTCTCCTATCATCTTTCCCATCTTCATTACTCCTCAATCCCTTCAATCTCCCCTCCTCTTCCTCAATCCTCACACAATGGCTTCCCGTGGTCTTCCCCGTGCCCTCCGTGTGGCTCGTGTCGCCGCCCCCCGATCAGTCGTTTCCGCCGCCCTTCCCCGGCCCTCTCTCGCTAAGATTGCTGCCAATGCCGTCCCCCGTGTGGCCGCTCCCGTCGTCCCCGTCCGTGGTGTCAAGACCATCTCCTTTGCCGACTCCCAGGAGACCGTCTACGAGCGTGCCGACTGGCCCCGTGAGAAGCTGCAGGAATACTTCAAGAACGACACTCTTGCCCTGATCGGTTACGGTTCTCAGGGTCACGGCCAGGGTCTGAACCTGCGTGACCAGGGTCTTAACGTCATTGTTGGTGTCCGCAAGGATGGTGCTTCCTGGAAGGAGGCCATCCAGGACGGCTGGGTTCCCGGCAAGAACCTGTTCGAGGTTACCGAGGCTGTCCAGAAGGGTACCATTGTCATGAACCTCCTCTCCGATGCTGCTCAGTCTGAGACCTGGCCCACTCTCAAGCCCCTCATCACCAAGGGCAAGACTCTCTACTTCTCCCATGGTTTCTCCCCCGTTTTCAAGGAGAAGACCAAGGTCGATGTTCCCTCTGACGTCGATGTCATCCTCGTCGCCCCCAAGGGTTCCGGCCGTACCGTTCGCACTCTCTTCCGTGAGGGCCGTGGTATCAACTCCTCCATTGCCGTCTTCCAGGATGTTACTGGCAATGCTAAGGAGAAGGCTATCGCCATGGGTGTTGCTGTCGGTTCCGGCTACCTCTACGAGACTACCTTTGAGAAGGAGGTCTACTCTGACCTCTACGGTGAGCGTGGCTGCCTCATGGGCGGTATCCACGGTATGTTCCTTGCTCAGTACGAAGTCCTCCGTGAGCGTGGTCACAGCCCCTCCGAGGCTTTCAACGAGACCGTCGAGGAGGCTACCCAGTCTCTGTACCCTCTGATCGGCGCCAACGGTATGGACTGGATGTACGCCGCTTGCTCCACGACCGCCCGCCGTGGTGCCATCGACTGGTCCAGCCGCTTCAAGGACAACCTGAAGCCCCTCTTCAACGAGCTCTACGATAGCGTTCGCGACGGCACAGAGACCCAGCGCTCTCTGGACTACAACTCCCAGAAGGACTACCGCGAGAAGTACGAGAAGGAGATGCAGGAGATCCGTGATCTCGAGATCTGGCGCGCCGGAAAGGCCGTCCGCTCCCTCCGTCCCGAGAACCAGAAATAACTTAATGCGATGTATAAACCTGGGTTGGGAAAAGTTACGAATGTACCATGACTTCATTTTTTGTTCTTATAATAATACCACTAAAGCATTGACTGGTTACCAAGTTCAATTGATTTCTTTCGTCATTGTTCTAGAATCGTAAACTCAGCAAATCTCGAAGCGCCCATGACTCACATATTCCGACTTCGCAATATTCCGCCGGGATGGCTCGCGACTCCAAATAGATCACTCTCCAACTCCGCATAACCCCACCAGGGCTCACTTCCCCTCTATTACCTGTTCAAACTTAACAGAAAAACTCAATATATCCAGACAGACCCAAAATGGCTCCTCAACTCCCGACCCCAAATTCTATACAAGAAGCTTACACCCTCATAACCCCGTACATCCACCGCACCCCGCTCCTTACAAATCGCACCCTCAACGCCATTGCTTCAGCCCGGCAGTCACCCGATGCGCTACGCGGAACACCTTTCGAAGGCTCGACCCCAGCGCACCCCAAGATAAACTTCTTCTTCAAATGCGAGAACTTTCAACGCATCGGCGCGTTCAAGGCCCGCGGCGCATTTCACGCGCTGCTGAGGCTGATTGAGCGTGAGGGCGAGGAGAATGTGCGAAGGAGGGGGGTAGTTACGCATAGTTCTGGTTTGGCCCCTTCTAACTACCGTCTTACGGGTGGTGAATGGATAAGAGCTGACTGTTCTTCTACTAGGAAATCATGCACAGGCCCTTGCGCTCGCCTCCTCAACTCTCGGGATTCCCGCGTATATTGTCATGCCGAAAATCAGCACTCCCTCCAAGATCGCAGGGACGCAGTCTCACGGCGCAGAAGTGATTTTCAGCGGCTCAACGAGTGTAGAGCGGGAAGCGGTAGTTGCGGACGTCCAAGCGCGCACAGGGGCGATTCTTGTCCCACCGTATGACGATTACCATATTATTTGCGGCCAGGGGACGACGGGACTAGAGATGCATGCACAGTATCTTGATGCTGTGCGCGAGAAGCCTGAGTTGAGTGTACATGAGTCCGAGTCTCCGTCCGCTAGGGAAGGTCTAGATGCGGTGATTACGCCGATTGGAGGAGGCGGTCTCAATTCCGGGGTTGCAACTTTCTTCTCGGATAAGACGACGAAAGTCTTTGGCGCGGAACCGAGCTTCGAGGGCGCGGACGATTGTCGGCGTGGGCTTGACGCTGGACAGAGGGTTGAGAGCGTGAAGACTCTGACGATTGCGGATGGGTTAAGAACGCCGGTGGGCGTGTTGAATTGGGAGGTTATTTCAGACAAGAGCAAAGTGGCGGGTGTGTTTTCCGTCACTGAGGAGCAGATCAAGGCTGCAATGAGGCTTGTTCTGGAACGAATGAAGGTGGTTGTTGAACCAAGCGCTGTTGTGGGATTGGCTGTTTGTCTGTATAATGAGGAGTTTCGACGGCTTGTCGAACGCGAGGCGCCAGCCGGCTGGGATGTAGGAATTGTGTTTAGTGGTGGGAATACGACGGTTGAGGCGATTGGGAAATTGTTTGGTTGATTTGGTCTGAGAACGAACTGCGGTATATACGATTGAACATACAGTCATTCTAGCAGCGTAGCTGAAATATCCAGATATACAGCATATTAAATGCCTACATAATATAACCCCTTCCGCTTCTCAGGATTACTCTAGGAACCGGAAAATAGCACTTATTGATGGGATTTTCGGTAGACGGCAGCTCAGTTCAATGTGACGCTGTTTTGCCCAACATTGAACGTGAACTGTGCTCCTCGCCTCTTCAGCTCTTCCAATCTCCTTCGTGGCCAATCCTCTCGTCCCCACCCATTCACAAACCCCAAGAACTCCCCTCGCATAGCCACCTTCTGCCGCATAGGCGCATCCCTCTCCGCCTCTTGGACAGTCGCACCGGGTGGGAACGGACGAAGCACTTTTCGTTGCAGCACCAGCCGGAGTGTAGGAAACAATCCCCAAGGAGAGGGTAACGGAGAACGAAAAGACGGTGTCTGGAGTGCAGTATCTAGCGGGTTATACGAGCCATACGGCATAGATGGATTCTCCGTTGATCTACCACCAAAAGAGGTAGCAGTATATATGACATCGCAATCAAATGTGCTCTGCAGCTGTTTCAAACTTGTGACCAAGTCCGCGTATATATCTGCGAGGTAAAATTTCTCTCTCTGGAGACGCTCGCGTTCTATTTCCGCCGCTGACCGGCCAATATCCTCAGTGCGCGCGATCTCATCTTGCAGCTTGTCTTGCCAGAGGAAGGCAGTTGCACTGTCGATCATTATAGCCCGAAGGGCCCGGTTACCTGAAGCATGACGGGAAAGGTCAAGCAGATATGCGTCCAGGGATTGCAATGTAGCGAGTAATGCCAAAGACGACTGCGGCCGAAAAACGTGGATGTGCTGTAGAGACGCAAAAGTCATAGCTTCAACAGCTCCGTGGTTTTCAGTATCAGCATCACTTGTGTTTTCAAGTTTGTCCAGAACAATCCCGCGGGCGACAGTGCGTAGACGCTCAGCATCGAAACGGCCGTCAGTGTCAATAAAGACTACGGCGGAATTGGATCCATTGAGCGGGATTCCGTTGAATCTGGACGGTAGCACTGCCAGAGCAGCTAGATAATATAATACCTGGGACTTGCCAGCCGCAGAGCATGTGCTAGATATCTCTAGGATGGTATAAGGCCGACTAGGAAATGCCGGATGAACGGGCACTTCAAGATGTGCCGGCTCGTGGTTTTCTCCAGCGACGGTATCGCCATCCGGATCAGCAACAATATCCTCCCTTGTCCCGGGTAGGCCATGCAGTGGCTGAGAATACGTCCCAAAAAGCTCTAGAAGCTCATCAATGGGCGAGACACCAAGGCGGGTTTTGGTGGTCCCCGAATGCTCTCGATGTAGCACTTTCAAGTCATGTAGCAACTGAGTCAAGGTTAGCACAGCTGATGTACCATCACTTTAACTTTAAACTAACTTGAAGCAAGAGAGAAAAGAAGTACCTCTTCTAAACTTTCTTCATGAACTTCTTGGAGCAGTTTTTCTCCGAAACTGGCGGACATTTGGAAGAAGTTTAGTATTCAGATATCATTAACTACATGTCAACTCAGCAGCATGTGGCAATTCATTCAATGATAGCTATACTCAATTGACTCAAAGACAGTTGCGAATAAGGAGCGTGTAGTCTGGAAGGTGAGAGGCGATCGGTTGATGATACAGCATCGGCGGATGTAATAGTCCATCTAACTCCGACGGTTTTGATTCCGCACCCGGACACCCACTTCATCAACTTCCCCTATGCTTTTCTCTACAAAAGACACCACTCAGCTCTGTACCACGCTGACACTGTATATCAACTTCACAAACTTCGAACGGCATCAATGGCACCCCTCGTCCCCCTTTTCGACGTGGAAAAGCTCCCGGAACACGTCAACATTGTAACCAAGAACTTCCATCAAGAAAAGCGGCGCAAGGGCGGCGCAGTGGACCTTGAGAAATGCAAGCTTATGGAAATGGTACAATACTCGTGCAATCCTCCGCCAAAACCTCCTGGGCCGGGGGTTGTTGTCTGCAATCAAGTTGTGCGGCTTTTCAGAAAGTAAGCGGTTGACGGATTGATGTGCAATGGCGTGCGAATAAGCTGACTTGGCTCTGTAATAGATGTGCGGATGGGTTGACCGTTGAGACGACCTCGTGGGAACCTTTGCGACAAGCGGAACGAGATACGACGCGAGAAAGCGAGGCTCGGAATAAATCAAAGGCTTGATATCAGCAAGAGCACGGAATACAATGTCGCATTTACGGAGTTTAGTTGGATTTTGCATTATACGCCGGTACAGTGCAGGATAGCGATTCTCGTGGCAATTACAAATATAATTCACATGGGTATCTTCGAATAATGCTATAAAAAAGGACAAATGCGAAACGCCCGACGCCGCTACGATGCTTCTCGCTCCCACAACTGCCCGCGTCTCTTATGTGCTTACCCAACTCTCAACTCTTGACAGTTCTGGATTATGCTTTGCGCTTGGATTCTCCTCCGGCCTTTGTCTCCCTGGCGCCGCGGTTCGCCGCCAAAAGCCCCGTTCGCAATTTATGATGGGTGGTAATTCAATGCTAGTTAAGCCTTTAAATACGGCGGGCTTTCGTTCAGTGACCGGGGTGATGCCGGAATCGATTTCCATCGCGTTTGAACTGCCTGTGGGGCCTGCGGCTTCATTATTTGTCACCTTTTTGGTTAACCCCTTGACCGTCTTGTCAAACATGCTCTCGAAGCTCTCCGTCTTCCCACCCCACCGTTTCTTAGCACGACCACCAGATCCGGCCTGATTGTCTTTGAACGCCGCTCGAGCGAGCTTTCGCAACGCTTCCTCTCCATGCCGACCATCGTCGGCTGCTCGCTCACGGATCTTACGAGGATCTCGTTCTCGCTCGGTATAGACTGGTGTGTGACGGTAGGTATGTTTGCTCGGGAACTCGGGAAAGTGTTTCGGGATGTATGTGCTCCTGGCGCGGTCGTCCTCACCACTTAACTCTGGTTCGAGAGAAGGTAAGATCTTGAAGTCATCCTCTTCTGGCGGAGGGCTAGGTAGTAGGGTAGGGGTGGGTTCGACTTTTGGGGTAGGCTGTAGGTGCGGGATAAGGGAGCCGACAGGCAAATGGTGACGTTTCAGAGCATATTCGAAGTCGTGAGGGATAGGTTGGAGGCGTCTGCTTGAAAGCATAGATGTGCGCACATATGAGGCAAGCCGCAGAAGATCTAACAAAGTATGTCAATAAGGCTCCTTAACAATATCCAACGTATAGCATACACTCCTCCGCTGCATCGCGGAAACTCTCCACCGCCAGTGGGTCAGCGATGTCGAACCCGCAGTTTCGTAGCGATTGCCCTATAACGCGTCCCATGGCCCGGTCGACGTAGGCATCATCGGCGATAGCAGGCTCCGGCAAGCATGGGGTAACCGGTTCACGTAGACGATGGTGGTGATGGTAATGGCGCTTGATTCGCTTAGTGTCGGGAACAGTCTGCTGTTCAGAGAATGATGAAAGCGACCGTTTGACGGCCGGCGAAGAGGGCGCCATAGCGGAGTCTAATAAGGAAAGAGTGAGTGGCTTTTCAAGGCGGTTGCGATGAAGAAGCCGAGCAGCAGGATCCTTACAGCACGTGATCTATGCCTGAGGCATCACGAAACGACTGTCTCGGAGTATATTATCTCAATACAGGCAAATAAACACCCAAGATGATTTGGTTCATGATATTATACGTGAGCACTATCTAAATAGTTGCCCAATGCTTTGTTGAAGTGTCATGAAGATCACTGGGTGTAGTTCTTGGAGTCGCAGCGCATCAGGCCACTGAGAGCGGTCGCTTACTGTACCGCGCCGGAACGGAAAGCTTCACTCGGCTCAACGTCCAACATCACCACTCACTTCTCCCTCCACTCTTACCTCACCACCACCAACCAAAGCAGGTATTTCTCTGCTGTTTTCTTTAGGATAGAATCTTCTCCTAACCTCTATAAAGAACTCGTCGCAATGGCTACCGCTATCGCTCCTATCACCGGCGTAAGTTACTCTCCCCACTGGACTTCCTTTCCTACGGCACTTCCGCATTCACCCTTGACATAGGGGAAGTCGCTTGATCACTTAGCTTACTTGTTTGCATATAGATGCTCCGCCGTGGTCTCGTTCTTGACCTGAGCACCGCTTTTGGTGAGTCTCTCGACCCCTTCGCATCAGCCCACTCGAAACGAAACTCGGCACCGCCTGTGGGAAAGAAATCTTGTATTGGGATTATAGGATGCCGGATTGCCCGTGTTCCAAGCTGCATTATCCATGCATCATATGTGCTTGATCAATTGCTTCATCCTCGAAAATTCCGACCTCCGCGACCTGCTAGCAAAGCTTGACTGCGACTAATCGCTCTTCCGTTTATAGGTTTCGGCACCACCTTTGGCTACCTCTGGTGGTACGGTAAGTTAAAATTAGTTGAATTACGTAGCGTTTTGAAAATGTGTTACTAATATAATATCGTGAATCAGGCTACCACCTCCCTCGCGTCCGCGCTCGTGATGAGTACTACAACCGCCTCGAGCAAGAGCGCGCCGCCGGCCAGGCGTAAGCGGCTCTTTTCGCAATAATCAATCTCTCGATTAGCCGGTCGACACTTTCCCCGATGCAGATATCCATACACGTTTTCAGATCCCATTTCTACATCCTCTGAAAGTCAATGAGCCCTGCCCAGAAGGAGCAAAGGGAGCAGATGCTAGGACATATACCCGGATCCATCCGTCCTCCTCTGTTGTCTTTCAATTTTTCTCTTTTCACAAATGTTTCCAACAGAGGGCGGCCGTCTGAGAGAGAAAGATTGATACATTGTGATATGACGGGCTTGAGAGAAAGAAAGAATGCTAGACTATTTATCTATTCATCTATCTTTCACTTTTGTTCTCCGTTTGCGCGTTGTATATATACTTGTGCTAAGAACCTAAGGGGTTGTATGCTTCCGTCTTAGAACCCATAGCGTAGAAAAGAAGAGTTCGATGGTCATGGCGTAGGGTGAAACGTATACTCAATAGAGAAGTGATGGATCATCGGATCAGAAAACAATAACTTAAAGAAGTCAAAGAGTTCATATTCATCAGGGAATCTATCCAGTCGCTAAAAGTAGTTCATCAGGTAGTCATAGAGAGTCCGTGTCACGAAAACAAAATCAAGTCGGCCCTCTTCCAGTGTTCGTTCCATACGTGGCTTAGATTTTTAATCATGGTGTTGCTCTTCAAAATCATACTGCATCACCGCCACCAGTGCCAATACCACAGGCTGTTGACTTGCAGGTCTTAGTCGATGTTAATCCTTTCTCACATCACAGAGTCCCAGACTTATCTCCATCCGGCCTAGAAGAGAGGAAGAGCCGGCAAGACAGCGTTTTCTTATATGGCTGCCGCACACCCGCCGCATCATCGTAGAACCCTATCAAATGTAACACCACGAACGTTTCCACCAGCCATTGAATTGCGGACGTTGCGCTTAAATAGGTCGCGGTTCTGTCGCAGGTCCTCAGCAGCCTCTTTATTTAACGGATCGGAAGCGTTCGGCTCAAGGAAAAGGAACTGCCGGCCATCCAAAGTATGTCAGTATCATGATTAAAGTAAGCTTCCCAAGCAGCCAAGCGCCGCGTAGAAGACGAAAGTCATGGAGGACGTTAACTAACCTGCATGCCCACGATGACTGCATTCAGATTCAGCACGGGTTTCCAGTCTTCACGCAGAATATTCAGACAAACATTCCCCTCCAGGTCAATATTTGGATGGTAAATCTTTTGCGTGCACTTGACTTTCGGCGGGTCATGCGGGAAGTTCTGGTTGACGGCGAAGGTGAAGATGAATGAGCCACCCTTGTACATGCCCTCGTCCGGCTCAATGGTCAGTGTGAAATTCAAGATGTCGTCAGGGTTTGGAAACGCCATTTTCATTGTGCTTCCGAGGGTGAGTTCTTGAAGGTCTAGGCGTGGTAAAGTCGTGTAAGCACTTGCGGGGTGGACAGGATAGAAGCGCATGCAGGTGCAGATGCAGACATACCTCGCTGAACACGCAGCTGAGCAGCTGTAACCTTCTTCTTCTTCTTTCCTGCAGCGCCTTCAGCATTTTCAGCTTGCTGCTGCTGTTGTTTCTGTTGCGAGGCGAAGCGGTTAGACGTCGTTTGCTGGGTTGACTGGCATCCAGTCTAGGTTGCAGAAGGGGAGAGTGCATACCATAGACCAGATTTTTAGCATGGTGAATATTGACCGACGAAGGTGCTGCCACCAGGACCGAAATCAAGAGAGAAAACTGGGGTTGCTGCGGAGGAGAAGTTGGATGCTGAGGCTCTACGAGGGGAAGTGAAGGTTGGGTGGGGTTCGGCGCGATTACTAGTTTCCTTGCCACTTAAGGCTGGGTCAACAATCACCTTTGACAACGAAGACCTTCGCTGGCAGGAGTGAGTTCAGGATTTAAGAAAGTAGATGAAACGCAAAGCCACAAATATAAAAGCACCCTGGACCTTGCATACGGACATAGCTGAGCAAATAGTTGGAGCCGTAGCCTGACTCCTTGTACACAAGCCATCGCCTCTACAGTACGGGATTAGAGTAAAGGGAGATACTAAATTGCTATGCAGGTGCGATCACGCTTCAGGTCCCATTGAATCTAACTACAAAAGTCTACATAATAGCGAGAATTGTGCCCCTATCCTAAGGATTTGAGCGGGCGTACTGGCTAACGAAGAAACAGAGTTTGAGCATCATATGTAGAGTACAATATCAAAACAAAATGTGCCAAGAATAACTCCTCGGACCCATGCAATACATACAATTGCAAGGCCTCCCGTGCTTGACTTTCCATTAGGCAAAGCATGCTCTTACCGACGGGCGAAGCAGCAGAGAAGACCTGTCTTTCCAAGGAACCATGTGGCTCCGATAAAGCGAATAAGAGCGACAACCGCATTAGACCACAAAAGGGCTTGGAAGAAACGTGAAGTACGCTCAGTAGAGGTGTTCTGTTGAATCCTGTCAGTTTCACTTCGAATAATAGATAGGGCGCAGCCAAAACATACCGTAAATCCGAACTTATCCAAACCCTCACTAGTAATGCAGACAGCGAGAAGACCGTTACTGAAGAGCCAGAGCGTAACCAGTCTCGTACGGAAACTCTTGTACGAGTCGTCCAGACTCTTCTCTTCCTTCTCCTCGGGTGGCACATACGGAGTCAGGGCTCGCTTGACCGTTGCCTCAAATTGACTATCGATATCAGCCTGCGGCTTATCAATTTCCTCGATAACAGCTTCTTCTCCTTTGCCTCCTGTAGTCTTGGCAGAAGGAAGGGCATCCGCCTTGTCAGAACCTTTGGTACCCCATGACACATCATGCCAGTTGCTGAAGGCGTAAACGTTCAAGATGTTGATGTAAGACGACTGGACGGCCATGTATGCGGGGAAAGACGTGAACATGTGCCAAGGATCAAGATACATGAATGACGCAACAAAGTAAAGACCGAATGTTGCAGCAAGAGCAATGATAATGATACCAGCTCCACTAGATCCGAAGAATGAGCTCAGGAACGCACCGATACCATCATCAGTATTGAAATCCATGGGAGCCCCTCCAGTGAAAGCGCGGACGACGAGATACAGAGCATCGACGACTACATAAAGCTGGATAATACCAAAGGCGACGAAAGATGCGAGGTATGACAACTTGGATCCCTTGGGACGGTTTCCGAGCGCAAGGATAAACTGCAAGAGCAGGAACGCAAGGTAGATGTATTTCACCAAGGTATTGATGATTGGAGTCGCCGTTTTACCGAATGGGAAAGCAGTGTAACCGTTGCTGGAACTGGGAGTTCCTACCAGATCCATGATGACCGAAGTCGTAAGCCAGTAAGACGCTGTAGCCAATGTCAGAATTTCGCAACAAGTGAGTAGGCAGCTGCATGACTTACCAAGAGAAAACCAAGTTAGGAAAGTCGAGAACCAGTTGTACAACATTTGGAGATGGAGGAAGAACATGCGGACGATGTTGTGTCCGCTCTTATACATACGACCGAAGTGCATGAGCGAATAGATACCGGCGGCAAACGAACCGTTCAGCCAACGACGACGTTGGGAGATGAATTCAGGAGCACCTTCCGGCACATCAGTTTCACCCTTCGAGGCCTTGACGTACGAAAGATGCCATTTAGAACCCGCTTTGGCGACAAGCTCGAAACAAAGGATACGATCTTCGGCCAAGAACATGTTCTTCTTGAAAATGTTCATGCCCTCGATACCTTTCTTGCCCAGCTGCTTTGAAAGAGTGTGATCACCATGGAAATATTGCTCCAAAGGACGGCCCATGATGGCACGGAATCGGTAAGCCGAGAAGGCACCAGGCAACACACTGACATATCCAAAGGAACTCTCCAAAGGCTTGTCAAGAATGTTACTAATCTTGTACTCGAAGTTCTGCGCGGCAACCAAGGGATTGAGCAATTTCTTCCAGCCCTTGCCCAACATGGCGTGGATTTCACCACAAGCACCTCCGAGATCCTTGTCGTTGTAGAAAGCCTCCCACAGGTAAAGCAGAGACTTAGGCCCAGGCTTGGTACCAGCATCGAGGAGAATGCAGACCTCGGGATTAAGGATACGACCGAAAGCGTTGAACAGCCATCGATGGGAATTGATCTTCTTACTATTTTTCTGCTTTAAACAGAACATCATCTGCACGGGAGGAAGGGTGCTAGGTCCGTCATCCGTCGGCCGAATGAGTTGCTGGTTTGGAGTGACAGAAAGTTGGGTGGTATACTCGAACTAATGATTATTAGCTGGGGGCTTCAGGGGGAAACGGTCGCAAAAATGTGCATACGATATGAGCCACGGTTTCCTTTCCATCAACGTCACGCTTCATGACACCGTCTTGATAGATACCAACGGTGGCGAGAACATCCAATGTGTCCTTGTCGCAAGGGTCGATGCCGTCAAAGACTAGACAGACGACGATCTTCTGCCAGGCAGGGCCACCCTTGTTCCAAAATTCCGACTTCTTCAGGTTGACAATATCGCGAATGTTTTGCATAACACCGTGCAGGGTACGAGCGGTAAGCGTTTTATCTTCGTTGTAATACGTGATGGCGATCAATAACTCAGTATGTCTGTTATACATTGCTGGACGCAAGTTGTAACCGTTGTGGAGCGTAAACTCGTTGGGATCACAAGTCGCCGCCGTATCTAGTCAAATGCTTTTAGTTTCGATTCCAGCTGCCAAGGCCGTTGGAGGATGAGCTTACATCGCATATGCGTAAATTCCTCACTTCCGCCCTCAAGGTCATTCCGATACTTGGCTTGAATTGCATTTTGAATGGCGCTAGGAACTGGGTAGTCCACACTCAGGACAGAGCCCTGAACCAGCTTAACCTTCCTTGTGGCATAACGACGAAGCCCGTTTCCACCGCCGGCAGCGCCGGCCTGTCGCTGCCGCCACGCTTCTGTAGACGAAGTTTCACTACGAGCGTAAGGCGATGCTACACGTCCAGGAACGCCAAAAGCGGCTGCAGGGTTCTCTGAGTGGCCGGAGTAGACCGATTGGTTGGCGCTGTACGGATCATGGTATGCGGCGTCGGGAGCGTAAGACTCAGTCAAACTGTATCCAGACGTCGGACGCTGTACGGGTGAAGCGGTAAGGCCACGCTGCTGATGGGGGTCATCGAAGGGGCCAGCGAAAGGGCTTTGTTGGCTGGATAACAATCCATGAGAGGCTTCTTCTTCGTACTAACAAGCGAGCATCACGTTAGCTAGAATCTAACGAACAGGAACTGCGAGGAAATCCCACAGAGGTATTAGAGTGTGAGAGGTCGCGGAGCTGATGGCCGTCATCATAAGTATGCTCGCCAGGCGACTGGGGACCAGAGCCGTGGTAGGCCATGGTTAAACTGGTAGTATGTGCGAATAGACGGCAGTATCTGCGAACTGGGCTTGGTCGGAGGTCAAGCAAATACAACTGGAAGCAGAACGCAAGGACGTGAAGGAAGGGGTATCAAAGAAACGAGAACGAGGTTTTGTCCCGACTTAGGAAGGTCAAACACCTGAGCACGCGTTATAGGACCACGCGGCACGGTCAGGAAAATAAAAAAATAAAGATGGGCTAAAGTGAAGTGATGAAAAGGCGAGATGAAAGCGAGAGAAAGCAATCAGAAATAAAAACCAGCGGGAGGAAGCGTGAGGGTCCAAAGCTGAAGAGGGAGAGGCGCAGGTCGAGCAGGAACGTGGAAAAAGCCGCCAGGGCTGAGGGAGGAGCGGCCCCGAATTCGCAAAAACAGCAGGTGAGACACCGTTGAACTTGAACTAGAGAAGTGGCTCCAGTATCTTTAGGTGCGACTAAGTGCAGTCTTTATCCGTGGTTAAGAGGGAGCGGAGGCGCAGGATGAGAGAGGAGAGAAAAGAAACCGGGGTTTAGGTGAAGTCAAGAAAAGTGCCACCCTTTTTTTTTTTACCAAAAACCAAGTTCTTTTGGTGGTGACTTGGTGAGGAGGGAGGACTGAAGAGGGATGGCCAGGATTCCTTACCACTGGCCTGGCCTGGCTACAGCTTACTGGTAGACTACTGCAAACTCCGTGAAGACTCGTCTTTTTGGCTTTTCACTCATCATCTGAGGTTGTCCTTTTTTTTCAAATCTATCAAATCTATCATCAGGTCTATCTAATTCAACACACTTCGCCAATTCATTCCTCATCTACAACTGTTCCTGAATTTTGATTCCTGAATCCTGAAATCGATGCTCCCTACACTATACCTGTACAGAGTATACAGACAAAAATTGGCTGCCTCACCGCCAGGGGTACAAAAACTGAGGTGCAAAATTTCAGAGCCCACTTCCCCCCAGCCAATCTTATTGAGCACCAAGCGGCCTGGCGGTAATTTAGTTCTTTCCCGTTCTGCCACCCGAGTCCCGCTCAGAGAGCTCATGCCTTCCGACTTTCACTCACCGTTGTTCTTAGGGAGTATAAAACTCTGCGCGCTCTTCTCATTTGTTGACCCCTGAGCTGCCTTTGCCCATTGACTCCATTATTACGATTTGGGGATATGCCATCCATCTACTTCATACGAAATTCTGCAGCCAGCAAATGTTGAACTGTCTTGGTTCTCTTGGTCTTCCTGAGAGGCTGCATTCCTATCCCTAGCCAGCATCGTTGACCGGGCTGCACTTCCGACAAAACCAAGTATGTGGCAGGCATGCCATTCTCAAATGCTACCTTGCTGGCCTCCGTCATAAGTTAGGTCTTCCCTTGGAGTGCACACTCATTGGTATATTGTGAAGCTTCGGTGTTTCCCATAGTAGTGTGAGTTGACCTGTACTTGTACTGTCAGTTTGAGGTTACAGTACGAGGACAAACAGAGAAATATTTCAGGGGGCGGGGTCATCCGACGCTCCTGAAAAGGCTTAGATCCCACTGGCAACCAAATATAGCTGTGGCCATTGACAGACTCAATTGTGTTTCTCTGCTATTGGTCAATACATATCAGAGTGCCACAAATGAGACGCTATCATGATCCCTAAAGATCTTATTTCTCCAATCAGAGAAATCGTGGCATTTTGTGGCGGAGCTCTTAAAAGGATCTGCCTGGCTTAGTGGACTTTGGATTGTCCCACCTCCGTTTCAAAACACCAGGTGTTGGGCTGAGGCACCCACCACTTAATTTCCTCTATACGGTATTATCTGAAATTTGCATACGTGTCGTTTCCCTGGTACGCTCTCAGATTCCACCAGTGGCTGAGCAGCCGGCCTAACCGTCTTCTAGCGGTCTTTGTTCCTATTCTTAGAAAATTTAGCGCGAGCATTGCTCAAAATTGGATAAGCAGGCATCACAATCCTGAATCAGGACAGTTCTATACTGCAGAGCCGCAGCTTTGACTGCTGAAGCTGAGATATATCTCTACTACCATCATGAACTATGTACTAATCTCTAACAACAGTGTCTGCAACTACGGGTTCTCCGAAGGAGCGGCTGCCCTGGATCTACTGTGGTTAGTCGACTACTGAATGTCAGGGTAGCATCCCCCGGAACAGCCCGCACCTTTACCTTCGGAAATTGGAGCTGAAGGGGAGCTGAAATCCCGGTAGCCTTGGGCTGAAGTCTCAAGTTATGTTGCCCTGTTTTACTACATTTTATCTATGAATGCACAGTATTCCGGAGACTTAGGTATCCTTTTAGTTATCACGATAGTCCCTAGAAATACGACTCCATATAATTACTCAATGCTTGCTGGATACCTGGAATAACTAGGGTTTTACTCCAGGGCACATTTCCTCGTCAAGGAATGTTTGTCTATGATGTACTTTGGTCGTTGGCCACAGCGAGCTAGGGCACAACGCACAATTCTGGCAGGACATCATATATGTATTTCAACTGGTCGTTGTTCTCCAGCAGAGAAGATCAAAGCAAGCTTTTTGTCCCCGTATGTAGCGGGTCACTGTCTTGATTCCTAACCTCAGCACTGATACACGTGATTTTATAGCGTATGTACATCCACCTATTTGTGCTTCTTCCACGGATTGTCTATTACCTAATGCAAGTGCAGTCGTGGCATCTGAAAGCGAGGTCCAGATCTGCGAATATGTAGACCTAGTAAACAACGAGATGTAGCCTACTGAGTTTCGAGGCTTCACATATTCGGCACTCCAAGTACTAAGATAATTGATCGATGCATCTATTCTCTAGCCGAAAGGCCTTTTTGCAAGGCAGAATAACTGATCTTTTTTTTCGAGAGACAGATGCGTTTGTTTACGGAAGATATATATATATACAATATTAGATATGGTGCAATCCAACGTACTTAGCTTTTGAGGGCCGGCGAATGTGGAGATATTTATCTTACAACTCACACTGCACGGAGCAACTTCTCTTTCCCAGTCAACAGCCAACAACTAAGGATCAGAGCAGAAGCCCCACTGGGTTACATTCATGTATTATTCCGGACGCTTTGACAGATCGAGCTGGACGCCTGATGCTGGGCAACAGCCCTGCATATATTGGCCAGACCCGGTACTCAATGCCATGATGGCATCGTGCATGACGAGCCTTCACCCGTGCATTCATCTCTCGCACTGCTGACTACAAATGCAGGGAAACGTGTATGCTCAGCCTACCTCCCACAACCAGATCCAAGCCAACACTGACTAACCATGAGCGACAGAAGTCTATTACGCCCCGAAGGCGACCCTTGGAAAGGCGACAGGATGCGGATTCGTTTAACCCTAGGAGCTTTTGTTCTGGACTGGACAAACCCTCTGCACTGAGGTAGGAAGCAAAGCGAGTGAAACGAAGGAGTTGAAGAGTCCTTGATCAATCGGCCTCCAACTCCACCACCATGATCTGGATTTCTTTTCCCGCGGCTGCCACAAGACAGAAGGAGGAAAGATCGGAGATGACTGAAAACGTTGGCGTGAGCGCCGCCGCCTTCTTTGATTACTTGCCGTCCGTGCCTGAGGCTAAGAGACGATCTGATTCGACCAGGCGTCTCCGTGTAATCTCCCTAAGCTGCCGGAGGGAACGTGGGATGGTCCAGAACCACTTGAACCAGCCTTCGGACACGGCCTCGATGTCTTCTCGCACACGGCTTTCCCAGCCGGAATCAGTAAGGACAACAGACGGATGAGACAACGGGCTGGCGAAACATCATGCTAGGGGCCTGGATTTGCCTGGACGGGGCGAAATGGCTATTGCGTTGTGTGATCGTCTCTCGCTCATGCTAGAAATGTTGTAGCACATTGAACTCACTATAGAGAAGCTAGGGGAAAATCATTGTCAGTGTTGGCTCTATACTATTTCAAGTTGGCTTCGTACGGTTCAAGGTTTCTCTCCCCAGTTGACAATGAATTTTGTAGCCATTTGAATTCTGTCAAGGACGGTTCTCAGCTTCCAGTTCTCAGCTTCAATACTTAGTGTAGAAGATAAACTCAAGGAAATCACGACATATTCGTTGGAAATGTAAGTACATACTCAGAGTACATTTGTGATACGTTTGTGGAGCGTCCGTGGCGATAGTCGAAGTGGGTGGGCATAATGCGCAACCTTTGGGCTGTGCCAGGTGCCTTTGATTACTATCTCCTCTCAACTCCACCCAACCGCCAACCCCCCAGTTGAAAGACACTGGACCTTTTCTCTTTCACCTCCTTCTCTGCCTCATATTATTGCCATTATTCTTTCCTTCATTTCTCCCTTCCAACCCTCCGACTTGCTCAATTTCTTCGTCCTCCATTCTTCGCATCCAGGGGGGTTATTTTTCATAGGCCGCTCTATTTCCCCTGATCCATAACTTGCGCTCGTACTTAACTACCGTAACGCGTGTCCACGACGTCAACCTCTTGACGGCGATCCTCAAGGCCGTATCACGCAACAAAACGCTTTAAGTGGGAGGGTCCGGCCTCGAATCTCGATATATTGAATATCCCGCATCCAATAGACGCCGCACTATGACTATCGCTGCTTATAGTCTCCTGCTCTAGTCTGCCAGCCCTCGAGATATACGCTCATTTCCTGCCACTGAACATTGACTGCTTCATGAACCGATTATAACTCACGACTTGACGTCTGGAGTATTATCACACTCGTTTATACCACTAAGATCACGCTCTCTACGCCGTTGATCGGCAGCCGCTCTTTTATCCTTTAACTTGTTTATCTCATACCCATCGAAGCCTTATCCTTGTCACGACAATTGCTTTTGTTCTTCATCCATCTCTGTTTATAACATTCAAACATGTCGCCTCACAATCTCGACCCACTCTCCCCGCACGGTGCGTACTGATTGTCCATCAACCGCTTACTACAAGCGAAACTAACAAAACGCAGCCTTGTTCGCTCGCGCCGAGTGTAAACAATGTCCGCAAGAATCGCCTTCATGCGACTGCCCGTCGGGTACGAAATGTGTGATGACCGCCCAATCCTGCACCGAATGTGCAACTATACAATGTGTCAAAACATCCACTAGCAGCTCGTCAGATTCAGAGGACAGTTCGTCGGGTGGTGGAGGAACCAACGCGGGCGCTATAGCGGGTGGAGTTATCGGAGGACTTGCGGCGGTAGGAATCATCGTCTTCCTCATCTGGTGGTTTGTCATTCGTAAGAAGCGCAACCAGCAGCGAGCAGAAGAATCGGAAAAAGCCAGCTCGTACGCCGCTCGGGCCCCGGCTTCCAGCGCTGCACAATCGAGGAAATCTACCCACTCCATTGCATCGACTGTCTTGACTCGCGCCTCAAATGTCATCCAAATCGCTTATATTCCTGGCGTAACGAACCGATCCCCACCAGACACCCCCCTCGTCCCGCCAGTTCCACCTCTTCCTGGTGCCTCAGCCGACCAACATTTCTTCATGCCTGGAGATCTACGCGATTCATCTTGGTCTGACATGTCGGACCGACGTTCCATGGCCAACACTCTACGTAGCAGTGTCGCTACAACTATTTACCGGAACGATGCCATTGTCAGCCCCATGCCGGCACAGCAGGTGACTCGCACCCGTGCTGCTGTAGTCAGTATTCACAATGGACCAAACACCCCGTCATCCTCACAGCACCTGAGCCCTGACACACCGGCTGTCCCGGCTATCACTCCTTCGCAGCTCGCCAAGGCGGGTGTCACTGACGCAAACAACAACAGCTCAATTGTGGCTCGTACCGTCACCGCGAAACCTGTGATGGTGAAGACTATTGGGAAGAAGAACAACACGGCCAAATCTCCCGTCCAGCCTATAGCGGAGCAGCCAGAATCCAATGCCGAGCCCTCAGCTCCCAGCCAAGAGCCCGCCAAAGCTCCCAGCATCTCGTCGAACGACGGAAACGATGCCCCCGCTGCCGCCAACAATCGCACATCCACACCCGCTGAGACACCAATATCAGCCAGGAGATCTCAAGCCCCGACGGTGATTGAAGACTCACCAGCAATCGTCCAGAGCCCCTTCAGCGACCAAACACCAACAGAAGTGGAAACAGACAGGCGCAACTCAGCATTCTTAGAAGGGGCTAGTATAAGCTCAAAGCGACACAGCGGTGCGCCGCCTCCACGAGTCGAGAGCCCCTTCGCAGATTCAAACGAGCTTTAATAGGCTCATAAATCACCCCGTTCTCTTTTCCCCCAATCACGACGTCTGATTTTTGGTTTGTGATTTCTCTGGGTTGTTCATCACATTTTTGTTTGGCGTGGCGCACGAGGGTGGAGGTTTCACAATATACTCATCTTTTGAACATTTTTATCAACTATAGATGCGATGTTGCCCTTTACCATTTTTTTTTTTTGGCATATAGTTTGCCACCCTTCTTGTATATGATCGGCTACGCCTCCTTTTTCTTTTGCATATCAAGGCCCGGCCTTTTGTGGGCTGTGAGCAAATCTATCCTTCTTTTCTCTCTCTTCCTCTTTACCAACCCGCTCATTATTCCTACTGCTGAGTTGTAATGGAGGGCACCGTAGCCTCTTAGTTATACACTGTTCCGTAGTCTAAAGTGAACTTGTCGAGCTGTGAAAGTGATTCAGCGAGAGCTAAACGGTATATGCTCAGCTTCCAACTGGTGCTTACGCAGATGACAGGGCTATTTTCTCGCGCTGGATTTCCGGAAGCTCGTTCAGATATTAAGATTATGTATGGCGTCGACCCAAAGAGACGATTCGTTAATGTCTTGCTTGCTGTAATATCATGATCATGATCTAGCTGTGATCAGCTACCACTACTAATTCTAGCGGGGAAGTAGCCCGGCTTTTCCTTCGAGAAGGTCTATAGAGAAAGAAATAACTTGAGAATGGCTACAAGAGAAGTATATACGCTTTCATATCGCCGTAAGTAAAGTCTATAGATCAATGCGAACAAAAGCACGGCTAGTATTCCTCTAGGCCCATACCCTTGCCTATCTTCCGGATCAGGGCACGCTTCAAGAAAGCCTCGCGTGCTAGACCGCGTGTATGACGAGACCAAGTATCGACGCCGATAACACCTTTAACGAGGGCAGCCTGGAGAGCATAGAGAGCTTGTTGAATGCCGCGTTCTTCGGCGACAAGGTCGTAGAGTTGTTTGCCAACGACTGTGGGCGCGACAAGAATGTCGTCGATGGGTGGAAGGCCTGAGGAGGATGAGGAATCTGAGCTGGAGGATGACTGAGCGGTTGAGACACGGGATTGAGCGTCTGCAATGACGGCGTCAGCGCGGTGGAGAGATTGCGTGAGGATTGAGGTGTTGGATTCGAGAGTTGAGTTCAAGTTTTTCAGAGAGGATATTTCGGCTTGCAGCGTTGCAATGGTGGCGTGGAGGGAGTGGGACTGGGATGCTAGAGAGTGCGCAGCGGACTCGGAGTGGGCATTGTTTGCATGAAGTGTTTCGGTGAGAGCTTTGGAGACGGCCTGGAGAAGGGCATCTTTTTCAGGGTTTGGCGGGATTGGAGGCGCGGGGCCCGTGGGTGTGAAAGACGGGAGCTCGAGCTCGAAGGGGGATGTGAGTAGATCTTCGGTTTCGGGCTTTGGTCGCGGGGCTGGCGGTTGGCTGGTTGGAGCAGCTTGAGTTGGTCCGTGATGTGGTAATTGGAGATGCACTTGAGCTGGTGGAGGTTGTCGGTGATATGCTGGGTGAGGAGCCGCATGTGTTGGACCCTGGAATTGAGGGGGCTGGTGTTGTAGAGGTATACCATGAGTCTCATTCGCAGCCTGATAGTGAGCAGGTGGTGCTGGAGCGAATGCGGGCCCTGGATGAGGACCGTTGCGCTGCTGTGGGAGCTGTTGTGGCGGAGGATATGCGCCCCCAGGAATATGATGAGGTAAACAGTGAGGATCTCTGGTTTGTTATTGCTTATAGAGGCTTGTGCTGGAGATATGTGCTGTCGAGAACTCTGCTCCTTCGGTGGTAATGGAGGTAGCGGTGGCGGAGTGTTGTGCTGTGCTGGAGCAATCTGTTGCTGCAGCCCTGTAGGGCTCGATAACTGGCCAGGCTTGGGAGGAGGTGGTGGAGGAGTCCGCGATGCGGGCTGAGGAGGGCGAAGTGAGGATAACTGAGGTGAAGGTGTGTAGCTAAATGTATTGGAGAGTTCCGGGGGTAATGGGGGACGAGGGGGAGGTGTCTGAACAGGTTGCGCTTGTTGCGGTACAGGATGCTGTTGTTTGTACTTGACGGGAGGTTCTTTCGCGAATACGTCTTGAAGAATCGACAGAAGGTCAAGGAGGGAAGAGCGCTGTACAGGAGAGTCAGAAGTCGGTAAGCGATATAACCCGGCTGTTCGCAATTGTACTCACCTCCCAAGCCCCGCCCCAATGCGCCAGATAATGGTGGTAAACCCTCCCTTCCAAGGTCACATGCTGGCCTACCCGAACGACCATATCCTGAGTGGGTTTCACGTAGACGATGGGAGGTTCACGAGGGTATGTGTTGGGAATCCATAACGCGATAGGGAATTTGTACACTGTCCCGCGAAAAGTGACGGGTAATGTGCCCGAGAGTTGCAGGAGCAACGCAGAGAATCCGTTCTCGTAGGCTAGAAATGCGATACGTCAGTGGCCAGCTTGAGAGATCCCAGGATAACCAGCACTCACTGTAGACTGCGGTTTCAGGGGCAAGTGTGGGAAATTTGGCCAGGACATTTGCTACGTCGTAGTAAGTCCGGTTGGGGTCCTGATATGTTTGCTTGGGGTCGTAGTGATCCTGGTAAAGTTAGCACGAATATCCGCAAATGACAATTCCGAAATCTCACCCTGATCAGAACGCTGTACAGCCAGTTCAGCGTCCTCTGTGGGACTGACGCCATATCGAGGGAGCTCTGGAGTAGAAGTAGGGGAGAATGAGTCCGACAGCGATACCGCAGCACGAAGGCAGAGCATCGCATCCCCGCAGTCTTGGCCATTAGTCAGTGCTCTCCACCCATAGCTATGGAGTCAACCAACCTTTCTATCTACATTTCCAAATGATTGACTATTCCAATGCAATTCGAGTACAATCAACATTGCGAGCACGCAAGTTTTTTCTGATGGGGCATTACACAGACCAGCCGGCTTTGCTTGCCACTATGACCATCTTACGCAGGCCAGATGAGCGAAAAATAGTCTACAGTGGCTGCCTTGACGAGGGTGCTTGCAGTCTCTATGCATTAGACCGTTGTGAATACACTGGCGACTGGAGAAGGCTCGAAAACTGCTATTCAAATATGAGGCCTTTTGCAAGGGTAGGGAATAGTTGAGGTGTGGGCAAGCTGCATGTTCTTGTCAGGACCGTTCTTATTCCCCTCCAGGCCACAGAAACCGCCCCCAAACCGAGAAGTCTGCGACAACAACTCTTTGGACAAACCGCGCTCCCAAAAGGAAGTTGAAACCGATAATTTAGACCTCGAGACACTGTTATCTCTTCAGAATGAGACGGGCGTGCTGGAATGTGGCGGATCCAGCTTTTAGGTTGTGTTGGGGGTCTTCATTACTGACTGGCCTCCCAGAGAGACGATCTGAAAGAGTTACAATCAGGATGGACCATGGGAGACACTTATACTGACTGCGTCATGACTGCGACTGTTGGATGATTGAGGCGTTGTTACATATTGTTCTGGCAAACGGGGCTGCTATTGTCTGTCTCGAACTCCGCTCCCGACAACAATCAGTCCAGACAATGGATTGGGTTGGCAATCATGATCGTCACGGCTTAGCTTGGCCTGCAGCAAAACCTGGCATTGTTGGATCTCTATCTGGTCTGTTCTTCATATTGTTTGTCTCGGGCGTTACACGAGAACGAGCAGCCATGGCCACACATAACCAAATCAGCGACCAGTGTCAATGGTCATATCCAGAGGTATTCACCACACAGTAAGGGGTGATATGTGTGCTTAAAGTTCTTCTACGGACCTTCCTTTCGATGCCAAACCTCAACCTGCAAAATTCTTCCGATAAGTCTCTGCTTTAGAAAGAAATACAGGGCCGTGGAAGAACCGACCGCCGAACCCGCTTCATATCATCTTCACTCTACGTTGACTATCATGGCTTCGAATTTTGATCCCTGGAATCAGACTATTACCTTCCGTCTCGAGGACGGGACTCCATTCGATATCAGTGTTGACTATCTCGATGGGATTCTCCAGTATTCTATTCGAGCCTGTGTCAACTATGCTGCGCAGCTCGGAGCGTCTGTTATCCTCTTCGTCATACTGGTTCTTCTAACTAGAGCCGAAAAACGTGCTTCTTGCTTATTCTGGCTTAACAGCCTAGCACTACTCCTTAACTTTGCCAGACTGCTATGTGACGTGCTCTTCTTTACGGGCAACTTCGTAAGAATTTACACGCTCATCTCCGCAGACGAATCCCGGGTCACCGCGTCCGATCTTGCAACCTCCATCGTGGGTGCTATAATGACAGCTCTACTCTTGACAACGATCGAGATCTCGCTAGTCCTTCAAGTACAAGTTGTCTGTTCAAATCTCAGACGTATCTACCGACGAGCTCTTCTTTGTGTATCAGCTGTTGTTGCAACGGCAACCATCGCCATTCGATACTCGCTGTTGGCCGTGAACATACGGGCCATTCTCGAATTCAGCGACCCGACGACCTACAACTGGCTGGAAAGCTTAGCCACCGTGGCCCTCACTATAAGCATCTGCTATTTCTGCGTAATCTTCGTGACCAAGCTCGGATTTGCCATTCGACTGCGCCGCAAACTCGGTTTGAGCGAGCTCGGCCCGATGAAAGTTGTCTTCATTATGGGCTGCCAGACCCTGGTCATTCCAGGTATGTCCTGCTATGCTACCTTTCTACTCAGACTGCAGGAAAACGAACACTCAGCTCATTAATTCCACCAGTCATTGTCTCGATCACCCACTACGTTAGCGATGTCCCAGAGCTCCAAACTAACGTCTTGACCATCGTTGCCCTCTCCCTCCCGCTTTCCTCTATCTGGGCTGGCACAACTATCGACAAACCCGTAACCCACTCAAACGTTCGCAATCTGTGGCAGATTCTCTCTTTCTCAGGATACAGGCCTAAGCAGTCGACCTACATTGCCACGACAACCACGGCCACAACCAACGCGAAGCAATGCACCCACTGCTATTCCGAGTCGCGGCTGTTGACGGAGAAGGAAAGCGGGAGAAACAATGACACATCTTCAAAGTCTTCGTCGCAGTATGGGATTGCCGTTGAACATGACATCTCGGTTCGCAGTGCGAGAAGGGAATCTTTTGACGTCTGATATGCTAGGCCTCTTTTTTTCGTTCTCATTTCTTTCGGTTCTCTTTTTCTTCAAAGATACATACATATCAAATTACAGCCCATCGTCATGAACATATTTATTCCTGGATCAACCGTTAGTGACCTACCACACCGGGCGATTGCCTACATAGTATAGGTGAACACTGGGCAGGTAGTCATGGATGCATTATGCATAGCGAGACCATTGGCCTTTGAACTGCTTCATCTTCTGTTTTTTTTTCCGTCACTCCCTTCATTCTCTAACTGTTTCAGATTCCCCGACCTCTTTGCTCGAGGTTATTATCTTTCTGTTATCTAGTCCTTCTTAGGCAGGTGGTTCCCAACTTGCAATGGTTGTTCTCATTCGTCCCTAGGCGGTACTAGCCCAGACAGATACATCATATATGAAGTCAATGCCTTCTTTACGCTACATCATTCCAAAGAAAAAAAAAGGTTGGCTCTAAACTAATGTGACAAGCAGAAGGGTAAAGTTTAGCCCATCCTTTTCATAAGGCTAGCCTATCTAGGTATTAATTAACAGAGGTTTAGGAAGAACAAAGAGTTATTAACGATTTTTAGTAGGGAGAAAGAAAAGAACAACTTAAGAGCTAACCTTCCCTCCCTAATTTCGCTAACGACTCGGTCAAGAATTCATTGGCGTTCATCAAGTCAGTACTACCGTAGACAACCCGCCGTCTCGGACCACCAAGAGGTTCATGCCCAGTGCGGCCGTTACCTGCCCCCTCATGGCCCTGCTGCCCGCTCGTGCGTTGCACCCAGTCCTGCAAATTGCCGTACTCGTCCATGCTGCCACCGCCAACAGTGAAGACAATCGCTTCATTAAAGGCCTGGCGGCGCTGCCCAAAGCTAGCCTGTATACCTGAGCCGCTTGATGATGCGCCTTGCTGAGTGTTGCGGGCAGCAGATGCAGGAGGGATGGTTCCGCGTGCATTTTCGGTATCCGGGGAGTCCGCTAGCAGTGTGCTCTAAAGGGCAATTGCAGAGCTAGACGCGGAGGCGGGGTCCATGATTGATTCGGTAATTTTAGTGAGGGTGAGGTCTTTGTTGGCGGGAAGGAAGTTCTTGACTCCAGAGATGAGGGAGTCGAAGTTTGCGCCTAGGGCGCGGAAGTGATGCGGTCTGTGAGGCGATTGGAGAGGGAGGAGAAGCCGCGGAAGAGGTCCGAGGATTGCTGCTGTGGAGCTGCAGTGGCCGTCGTCATCATTGTCATGCGGGTGAGCTCGCGGACTTGCTTGACGTAAGCGATGGGGCTGATGTCCTGGACTCCCGTGCGGGTAAGAGCTTCTTCGAATTGGCTGATGTCTGCACGGGAGAGTTCAGTTTCTGTGCTCAGGAACCAGATGAGGAATATCCGGAGTTTGTCTGTGGGGTTAGTGCCCTTGGTAGGGTCACTAATTAACTCGAGAATCTGTGCTTTAGATTGTTTGGTGATATTCTCTTCAAGCTCGAAGAAGTTATCTAGTTGGCGGTCTTTGATACCCTTAAGCAGAGCGGTGGCGATGTTCATGTGCATGTCGAGAATCGATTTCCGCTCTCGTAGCTCGGGTAGAAGAGTAATGGCGGCTTTGAGGTGCTGCGCAGAGGCACTCGTATCTGCTTGAAGGTCCTCGATCGAGGAGGCTCCGGTCTTCCTAGTGATTTCGGTCGCATCCTCTTTATATCGTGTTAACTCGGCGTCGATATCCTCTGCCACGTGCGGGAACGGGGCACCGGCGTTACGCTTCCAGAAGAAGTCATTACTGCCGAGATCATAGGCCTTCTTTGTTGTGCCAGCGGCAGGATTTGACTCATCCACAGGTGTTTCTACCGTGATACGGTTGAGTCGCATCTGCAGCACATCTTGCACAAGCGATTGATAGGTCCACGAGTGTGAGAGCATGGGAACCAAATCAACGTTGCGGTCAACGATGATGAGAACCGGCCGTGATGAAGGAACACCGGGGGTGGACTTTTTGTTAGCTGAGAATAAGTTGTCTTTGGAATTGAGAATGTGATCGCGTAATTTACGATCTAGCTTTGTCGCGATAAGCTCAGCTGCACCTCCTTTTGGACAGCGTATGATCGGTATGGCACCTGGTCCAATCAGTAAGAATGTCACCCAGCCATTCAGTAATTACGCACCCATTGTAACGCTGACGCTGAATAAACCACTGACAATCTTATCGACAATTTCATCTAGATCGGCGTCGCTGGTCTTTGCGCTGTTGATCCTCCAGTAGGCATCATTTCCGAGACCTAGGCTAAACAGATCTGGTTCGGCGACAATGAAATTCAAATACTGATCGTATACCTGGGCGATATGTTCTGCGGTTCCAGTGGTTGCTATTTGGGATGCGAAGTCTTCGAGGAGAGGCCGAGGGATGGAGGATAGGAAATTGACGTAGGCTGGGGAGTAAAGGCCGCGCTGGAGATCATTCGCGATTAACTGAATATTGGAAGCAGTGGGCTCGACGAGGTAGACAACGGGAACATCGGGGATAGGGTATCTAGTAGAATTGATATTCCTATGGAGACTTGGTCAGCTGCGGTGACGTCGAAAGGAGAGAGGCGTGTACAGATGGATGGTGACCCCCCAAGCTCTAAGATCATTGACCCGTAGCACGCTGCTGATAACGTCCCGACCGAGGTTGTCAAACACCAAGATTTTCCAGATCGGGTCGCCATCCTCGTTAAGTATAGGGGTCGAGATGAGGCCTTGCGCCGAAGCCTCATGGGTGGCATCCTCTGCGGGGCGCGGGTCGTGGTTTAAATTGAGGATCTTTTGAATAGAAGCTAAATATTGTCAATTATAAGCGAATAAATATATTCGATAGATTATGAGACCTACCGACCTGACGGTCTCGGAGAGACATTGGTTGTGATGCCATTGCGCGTTCTAACTGTTTATGTAGCTCTAACGCTCATGGCATGAAGTTACCGATGCCGCTAGAACAAGCAACCAAGGGGAGAGTAAAACACCGCAACGTGATCGCAGCCACGAGCTTGAAGCGCAAGAGATCAGATAGTAAATGAGGACTCCAGCCGAGGGAATCGAAAGATCTAGATAGGACTAATCTACGGAGTACATCTACACTCCACCTGGCCTCACTCTGAGGGCCGCGGGAAAAAGCTGCTGACATAATTGGGAGGCTAAGCCATTTTCTGAGAGGCGACAAACAGGACAAACCATCACGTGCTTTTTTGTCCTGTTCTGCTGGCAAGGTTCCTCCGTCCCAGTCTCTTCCAGCCATCCCATCGTCACCACTCCCCCTCCCCTATCCCTCCCCTAACTCATCAACAATCCCCGTAAAGCACAAAATTATGTTGTTTAACTGCAGCTCGGAGCGGTTCTTGTGACCGGGACCATTTCTTTCCACTTTCTAAGGAAACATCAAAAATAAGAGTGGCTACGAGTGAGTCGTACGAGCAGAGAAAAAGGAGTCAAGGCTGAGAGTGAGAGGCCAAATTTAAGGGTATTTTTGGAAGCGAAGAACTGAAGGAGAAAGAGACAGTCCCAGAGGAACGGGACCAGAATTATCGAATTATCATACGTCTATCTACTTGGACGGACAGTACTTCCAGCTTGTGCATCACGAAGAGCCCTTTTTGTTCTGGTTTTTCTATTAAATAAGAAAAAGGGGAAGGAAAGGGTGCAGCACCTTCGTGAAACGTGACTCGCAGGATTCTACCAGTCGTCCACAGTTCACGGACAGGTATTTTCGATTCGTACCTTAAGGATTGAATCACACCATCTGAGCCTTTGAAGTCCCCCCCCTTCCGCACAGGAAAATCAACTCGCCCCCAGTCCTTGGAACCAGCTGAGCTCTGCAGCCTGCACCACCGTTGCTGCTGCTGCTGCCGCCGTCTTCCGGTTGTGGCCAATCAAATCGCGCAAAGCCTTCCGATCTTCCAGCCGCTTAACGCGGCACTGGGTCCTTTCCTAACTGGGAACAGCAGCACGATACATTCAACTGTGATCCAGGTTATCCTTCAGACTTCAACTACATCACGGACTAGATAGTATCTTAACTTGGATTTCACTACAAATTACCCTTCTAAGCCAATCTGGGCTGGCGGAGGAGCGAAGAAGCGGCGACATCATGGACCCAGTAAACCCGGCCTCGTTGCCGCCTGAGTTCTGGAGCAGTTTGGATCCGTATACGAACCCAGATTCTTCCCAACACCATCATTCACATCCTCCTCAGCAACAGTCGACACCCCAACAACCACAACATCAGCCCCTGGGAATTAGTTGGGACCATCCTGCTCTGCATTCGCAATCTTCTCACCGTGATTCGGCCCATGGACTGTATCAGTCAGCAACACCGCAGTCATGGCAGCAGAATCCGTTGCATCACCAACCCATGGTCCCCCCAACACCGCAGGACCTTGGGATATCTTCTCAGTATCGCCAGGTTCCGCAATATGCTCAGGGACAAGTGACTTTTGACTCCCGGGCGGTCGCCGCGCCGGATAATGCTCACTATCAGTCCTACTCGTTCTCCCCCAACTTCTATACTCCACAACACATACCTATCCCGGATGCATTCCCACAAACACACTCACCACAGCCCTCTCAGCAGTCGTCTCGACCTGCTTCATATCAGCCACAGCAGCTCCATCAGAACTCGTTATCGCAATATACGATCACCCCCGGATTCCCTGACGACCCCACAGTAAGCATCATCCAGGCTACATCAGTTCTTGATTTTCTCTTCTTTTTATTATTATTTTTTTTTACTGACAGTTTCAGCATCCCTCGCTCAGCTTTCCAAATGAATTTACACAGCCTCAACGTGCTCCGGAGCAGACAATCAACCCACAGTTCATCAGTACCCCGCAGCCCATGAATCAGAGCTCCTCGCTCAACAACCAAAACCAGTTTGTTTACGTAAATCCTGCTGAGGATCCAAAGTGCGCGCTTTCCCTAGTTACTTACTTTCTGAGCCTCAAACTGATGGGTTCCCCTAGAATGTTCAGTTATTTCCCGGATAATGTACATCTGCAGCCGATTTTACCCCAACCTGAAGTGAATAATTCCCTCGCTTCTGATCATATTTCGACGGTTGGAAGTCCTGCCATTAATGGTATGTCTTTGCCAATCCTCACCCCGTAAGCTATTAACCAGGGCAGGTATCAAATCCGTACCAGCAATTGCGCCGGCTAAACCGGCGCCTTCAAAAACAAAACAAGCGGGGATCAAGAAGCAGCCTGTGACTAAGAAAGCACCTGCCAAAAAGGCAGATGGGAAGGGCTCGGCCTCTTC
Organism: Aspergillus nidulans FGSC A4; assembly: GCF_000011425.1. Lineage (NCBI taxonomy): Eukaryota > Fungi > Ascomycota > Eurotiomycetes > Eurotiales > Aspergillaceae > Aspergillus > Aspergillus nidulans. Next base: position 4,149,488 of record NC_066263.1, on the reverse strand, counting down.
CAGCTCAGATAGCTACGAGTCTGACTCGGATCTTGAAATTCAGGAACCAGAGGAGCCATCACCTCTGCCTCCTACTCGTCCTGCTGAGCCCGAAGCTGCCGCACAGTACGATGTCCTACAGGCTGTGTGGTCTCCGCGTAATAGACGGCCCAAGGTCGACAAGGTTAAGGCTGCATTAGTTGCATTCAAAGACGTTGTTAAAAACCTTAGGGATTCGTGGAAAGAGACTGCTCAAGCTCTAAAAGCGGCGGAAAATAAGGGTGAATCCAGCGATACGGCTCAACTAAGAAAACAAGTTGCTCATCAACGACGTCTTATGGAGGTGGCTGTGATTGCGACCCTTGAGAAGGGCCACCCCATGATTGTCGAAAAGTATGTTATTCCCCTTCTCCTTGGTTTTGCGTACCTGGCATATTGTCGCCATGGCCATAGAAGTCAGAAACGAATTGAGAGAATCTCTCACGTAATCTCCCTAATATGGTTGCCATCATGTCTTAAAGAATCTTATAGAGGAAGAGTGAGCTTGACTTTGCGCTGAGCGACTACTGTCCTCGGTAGCTGTATAGAAGAGAGGAGCAAAGAATGAGATGTGGTGTCTCTTCCTGCTTCTCCCTCGAGAAACAGCGGTGGCTGCCACAGATAAATGGCAAAGTTACCAGCAGAACAAAGGCTTGTTCATTCAAATCTCTGGATTCTATATAACGCCGTTTTGCTGCCAATGCTATTTCGAATTAAATTGGAAGCTGACGGAAATCCTAGGCTCGGTGAGCATCCGATGGCAGTCGCAGCCATTTATTCGTTTCTTCTGGATCGGCATCAAGCTCTAGATTTCAACGGATCCTTAACTGTGAACATATTGAAGGTAAGTAGTCGCATCTTTTTTCGCCGATTCACAACTTTAGCTAATTATAATCTCAAGCTACTTGCTCGGTTCGTCACCATGGATGACGACACCCTCACTAAAACAAATGTCGCCAAGGTGCTTCCAAGGTTCGCGAAAAAGGGAAGTGCGGAAGTAAAAGCCCTCGCACAAACTATACAGGCCAACGCCGCTGCATCCACCAAGCGCAAGCAGGAGAACGGGAAGCCGGGCTCAAAAGAAGGCTCGCCAGCTAAACCTCCGGTGTCAGGTGCCGCAGTCGTAAATGGGGCTCGTAGGGATACCTCTGGCTCTAAACGACCACGAGATGGAGAGGCCAACGGACAGACGGCTCCAAGGAAAGTAGTAGTGACGTCCAATCCTAAACCCGGTCCGAAACCCAGCGGCGCCTCTACCAATGGCTCCGTCAAACGCACGCAAGAGACTGGTCAAGAGAGCAAGCCCACAGGAAGTACCGCGTCGGCTGCATCACGCCCGAAGGCCAACATCATCGCTCCCAAACCCACGAATCTTTTTGGAACTTTGACCTCAGCGTCCAAGAAGCCAGGAACTTCGAATGCAGAGAGAGCTGCTGCCGCTGCTGCCGCCAAGACGAGGTAATAAGACCCACCTGCTGAACAGTTTGTTGATCTTTTGTGCTGACATGATAGCAGTTCCGAAAAGAAAGAAGCACCGCGACCAGCATTCTCTTTTGGAGATATAATGGCAGACCTCAACAAGCAGAAGGAACCTTCCCCACAGGAATCGTCGGAGAGTAAAACTCCAGAAACGGAAGAGGAGCGGACAAAGAGGCTCCGCAAGGAGGCGCGAAAGAAGTTGCGCGTTACTTGGAAGCCTGACGATTCGCTAACTGACATTCGTTACTTCACTCACGACCCTGACGAGGAACTTGGTCCGGGTGATCGTACACGACAAGTAGGCGATGTGAAAGGTGAAGGGAGTGTCCTCAAACTTCATAAAAACCTTGACGAATTGGAGGAGGATGACGACAGTAGTGTGCGTGAAGAGCAGCTTTTCGACTATTATGCTCCCTCTCGTAAGGACCCTTTTATTGTCCATTTTTGGTGTTCTTAGTCTAACTTGCATAGAAATCGACGATAGTGAAACTTCAGCTGAAACTCGAGCTGCGAACTATTTCAAACGAGGGGGCGCACAGCAGCCTATCAGCCCCGAGGCGAAGGCTCAAGAACAGCGAGAGGCTACCACGCTTATGGTTTTCCATACTTCACCTGCGGACGTGCCACCATCAGCTAAGGAGCCACCCCCACCAGACAGCAGCGAAGCGGCACCGGAAGTCCTGTCATTCGGAGAGCCGCCGGACCACGTCAAGGTATGTTGTGTATTTGTCTTGGTACAAAATATGGTCTAATGGTAAATTCAGGATCGACAAGAGCGGTATTATGCGATGATTAGGCCCCAGCAACCGCCCCAGCAACCGCCCCAGAGCCAGCCTAGTACACAGAATAACCAATTCGTCTTCAATCTGCTTAAGTCGATACAGAATCCAGGCCAGCAACAGTCGACGCCCCCTCCTCAAGTTACTCAGTCAGCTCAAGCTCCCGCCTTCAACCTGGAGCAAACTATCAACATGCTCCGCCAGCAAAACCCACAGCCGCAACCACAAGTGCCTCAGGTTCCTCAAATTCCTCAACCACCAGCGATTGATCAGCGGCTTTTGGCTATTCTCTACGGTCAACAACCGCAGACCCAACTGCAACCGCAGGCACAGGCCCAGCCACCGGCCCAGAATCAGCCTGGCGTCATTCCACCATACCTCGCTGCAATTATAGCTCAGTTTGGTAATCAGAATCAAACGCAGAATCAGCAGCCGGCAGCTACTGAGGCCCCTCAGACCTCAGGCCATTACGAGAACCCGGATCGTAAACGCATGCGCGAAACCGGAGGCTATGATGACGATGATAAATGGAAGCGGAACAAAATGAATGCTCCAAACAAAAAACATCCCAAAGCCGGATCCGTCCCATGCCGATACTGGGCCGAGGGAAGATGCCTCAAGGGCCAGGATTGTACATTTCGCCACGATCCACTTTCACCATGACTTTCCGTGATAACATTGTACTCCTGACAAAGCCCTTTGATACCCCGTCGCATTGTTTCGTTCTCTTCTGTCTGCCTATGCACTTTGCATCACGTCTATACTTACAACTATTGGTCCCTTAACCGGACTAGATTCAGTTACTCTGACGGTGTTCGGCGTTGTGACTCGCTTCTTACGCTTTTTCTTTTTACATTCTAGCATCTTTATTTCACCAGCATATTTTCCATCATACATCACCGGCATTATTGGTTTCCTCTGTGGAGTTCGGGCTGTGATCTATCTGATTTTGTGGGTGGAACATGCATGCTCAGTATTTACAGCGGCCATCCGGCGCCATATCCTGTTTCTGTTCCTTGCATCCGGCCTCAGCCGGCCAGCCGTATATTTCGGCAGAGCGAGCATTGTACATTAGGCATTTAGTAAGACAGGGTAGATATCTTGCTGAGACTAAATGTTGTTGTTTTCGTCCGCTCCTTCCGCCGCCATGTATGTATTGGATGTAGCTAAGTACTAGGTAACTGGGCAGTAGTCAAGCTCGAATATTTCAAAGATGCCACGGTTGGTTTGTTTTGAACCCGACTCAATTTGCTGGTCATATTTCAGGTGGAAATATGCTAACCCTTGCAGGAGCACTAGGTAAGTATGAGAAGACAGTTCCATCTCACATCATATGGAATTCGCATCTGTACCACTATGGGTAAAGTCAGTATGCGTGCTCTGTTTTGGCCCTCACAAGGTTTCAAAGTACAGAATAGATTAGGATCAATAGTATCAAGAGGGGGAAATGTACTCAGAAGTATCGGATGGCAACAGAATGATTAGAAGCAGACCCGCTATGTGCATCAACAAAGATATCCCACTCCGGCAGAGTAAAAGAGCATTTGTTTGATGGGAACGCAAGTGCTTGGCAGGCCATCATCGGCCAGTCACGGGCCATGGCACAGCCACACTGTGACCTTCTTATGTCATACCCGGTAGGCCAAGCCACAGCAAGGCTAACTGAGCGTCAGCGGTTCTTGGGCTTGGACTTTGGGTTCTTAGAGTAGTCAAGGCACCAGCAAACTGGGCGATTCTTACTCTCTCCCCACTTACTTCCTCCAACACACTTTCCTCTCCCCTTTCCTCCTAAGCCCTAGACACCATTATCCCCGGTTATTCCTACGACTGCTTCACTCGTATTTGAGAGTTCCGCCGCCTCCGAGCCAGAAGGTGCGAGATGAGTTTAAAGGGCTTCCAGAAGAGCATTGTCCGCGCCCCGCAAACGTTCAAGGCCAGGTTCAACATTGGCGACAACACCAAGGATCCTGTCTACACTGATGCCGAGCGCCGATTTCAGGAACTCGAAAAAGAGACAAAGAAACTCCACGATGAGTCTAAGAAGTACTTCGACGCCGTTAATGGTAGGTTTCGTCCGGACACCTTCCGTCTCCACTCCGGCTAATACCCCGCTTAGGGATGCTGGATCACCAGATTGAGTTCTCCAAGGCTATGACAGAGCTTTATAAACCAATTTCCGGCCGTGCCTCCGACCCGAGCACTTATACGATTGAAGGAAACCCCGAAGGCATTCGGGCTTGTGAGGAGTATGAAGTGATTGTGCAGGATCTGAAGGAAGCACTAGCACCGGAGCTTGAGATGATTGATTCTCGTGTCGTCAGCCCCGCGCAACAGCTCTTAGAGGTGATTAAGGCCATCCGCAAGGTTGCTGTGAAGCGAGACCACAAGAAGCTCGACTACGACCGCCACAGGAACACTCTGAAGAAGCTCCAAGATAAGAAGGACAAGTCGCTGAAGGATGAGAAGGCCCTTTACAAAGCCGAGGGGGACGTAGAACAGGCTACTCAGGAGTACAACCTATACAATGATTTGCTGAAGGATGAGCTGCCGAAACTCTTCGCCCTCGAAGCAGAATTCATCCGGCCGCTTTTCCAATCCTTCTATTACATGCAGCTGAATGTCTTTTACACATTGCACGAGAAGATGCAAGGCATCAACATTGGTTACTTTGATCTGACACGCGACATCGAAGAAGCGTATGAGGAGAAGCGCGGGGACGTCAAAGAGCGCGCTGAAGAACTCACCATTGTTCACTTCAAGACCACAGGTGGTCGTCGGCCGGGCTCAAAGCTCACTGGCAAAGATAAACTAGCTGCGGAGCACAAAGGCCGCTTCGGATCACGGCCCAGTGACCCCGATGTTGTCGAAAACCCGCCGCCTCCGTACTCTCCTGGCGCCAGTGGAAGCGCCCTCGCAGCAGCCGCAGCCAAAAAGCCGGCACCCCCACCTCCAAAGCCCAAGCCATCGCAGTTCCGTGCGCCCGTCGAGACAGTTACGGCGTTGTATGATTACGAAGCACAGGCCCACGGTGATTTGAGCTTCTCGGCCGGAGACGTCATCGAGATTGTGCAAAGGACCGATAACCAAAACGAGTGGTGGACAGGCCGTGTTGACGGACGAGAAGGGCAGTTTCCAGGTAAGCAATGCCCAGAGGATGTCTCTGGACTATGCTAATGTCTCACAGCGAACTACGTCCAGTTGAATTAGTGAGGATCAGTGATATCTTAGCGGCTTTAATTCTATTCTCTGCAAATTATATGTTCGCTTGGAGTCTCATCAGGCTTTACTCGCATAAAGAATTGTTACTCGTTCATCGCTCTGCACTGCTGTGTCCAGGTGGCATTAACTGTCGCCGTGTATATATATACCTTGGGGTTCGAGCAATGATTCACGAGCTGCTGTGCTTTGCCAGCGGCGTTGATTCTTGACCTGATACCTATCCTCGAATGTTCTTGACGTTGTGTACAAAGATGAACAAATAGCTTGGACTCGTGCCAAGATATCTAATTCTAGATTATCCGTCAATAATATCGGTTTATCATCCGTGACTGAGTGAGGCTTAAGATTGATAGCAGCCCCACTACCAACAGTCGATGATCTCATGTTTATAAATACCCCAACTCCCCCATCCCCTCAGGCACACCATCTCAATTCCTAGCACCCCGAGCAACCATGGCCGCCCTTCAGAGTCTGCGTTCCACATATCGCATGAACTCGGGGCATGAGATCCCGGTCCTAGGTTACGGCGTGAGTAACATCTATTCCACCAATAATACCCGATAGGCCATTAACAAAACCTAGGTCTATCTAATGTACATAACCCTTCGCCATCACTCATAAACAAACACTAAGCTCACATGCTCCAGCCCGCCGTCCAAAACCGAACAGACAACCCGGGAAGCATTGCGCGTAGGATACCGCCATGTACAACAGTCCATTCTTCAGCCTGCTCGATGCAAATGTCTAACCAGCAATACAGGTCGACTCGGCCATCATGTACGGCAATGAGAAAGCCTGTGGGCGCGCAATTGCTGCCTCGGGGATTGATCGCTCACAGATATTTTTCACTACCAAGATTCCGCCAGACTCGATGGGGTATAATGCCACGAAACGGGCTATCGACTCGAGTCTACGGACTGCAGAGCAGGAATACTTCGACCTGTGGGTTGCGCCGACCTAACTCAAAGAATCCCCTCAGCTAATAGGCATGTAGAATCCTCCTTCACGCCCCTTACGGCGGCAAAGAAGCCCGACGGGGCTCATGGAAAGCGCTTGTTGAGGCCCAGAGAGCCGGAAAGACAAAGTCAATTGGTGTGTCTAACTATGGTATCCACCATCTCGACGAGCTTGAAGCATACATCCAGTCCAGTGGCGATGACGGTGTGAGAGAAAGTAAGATTGATGTTGGGCAGTATGAGTTACATCCATGGCTCGATCGGTCGGAAATTGTCGAGTGGTTGCAGAAAAGAAATATTATTGTCCAGGCTTATTCACCGCTAGCGCATGGGACGAGGATGCGAGAGCCATTGTTGAAGAAGTTGGGGTACAAGTATGGAAAATCGCCAGCGCAGATTATGATTCGATGGGGATTGCAGAAGGTTAGTGTCCTCTGCTCTCGAATTCGTTTAGCTCCATAGAAGACTGTCTTGATACTGACTGTTCCAGGGCTTTGTTCCTCTTCCCAAGTCAGTCACTCCTAGTCGCATCCAGGAAAATACCGAGGTGTTCGACTTTGAATTGGACGAGGAGGATATGAAGTCCTTGCATACAGGGGAGTATTCGCCAACAGACTGGGATCCTACTCTTGATTATGATTAGTTGAGAGATGTAGTGTATACGTATAGTGGGAGGTAATCAAATTGATTACTCGATAAGAACAGTAGATCGGTCCCGCTGCTTAGCAATCGATCATTTTGGATCTTCAAAGTCCAACCCCACCACGCTCACTCCTTCAAGGCGCAACTCACCCAGACCTGCGTGCTGTGAACAGGCAATTAGACTACCATACAACAACAATCCTCCCTCAAATACAGCCTACCCAAGCACAATGAAGTTGGTACTCTCGACCTCGTACGTTCCTACCCCGCCATCCCATCTTTAAACCCCTCAGCTCAAACCTCCAAGCCGAATCTATCCAAACTCATTGTTCTCCCTCTCAACAGGAATATAATGACCTCCGGAGGTCCGTCCGTAATCCGGCAGCCGTCAACATTCAAGTCAAATGTCGAACTAATCAACTCACTTCGCGCAAATTTCCAAGCCGCACAGCAATCCATCCCTTCCGAACCCAGCACAGCAGACAGCGCCGCCTGGACAAAACAAGAAGACGATACGCTCTACATTCCCGCTGTAGATTTCTCCCAGCGTGGGCTCGCCGAAGAACGCTCACAGTACGACATCACTGTCAAACTATTCTACCTCCCGGGGATCCCCGTTTCGCGACGTTGTGCACACACAAAGCAAGCGATCGATCTTGTCCTGAAAGAGCTACACGTCGACTCGATTGATTTACTTATTGTATCATTTCCGGGGATCCATTTTGATGCGGAAGACGACAGTGAGGAAGAAGAAAGTATCTCGGTTGACGGCGGGAGCAGCTTCGAACATGAAGACGACTTCGATAGCCTCGTGCAGACGTGGAAATGTCTTGAATCCTTACATGAGCAGGGGAAGATACTGCAGCTTGGCGTTGCGGAATTTGGAAGCGAGCGGTTAGCCCGATTTCTGGAGCACACGCGCGTTAAGCCCGCAGTAAACCAGATCAATTTGAAGGACTGCTGTGTTGTTCCGAAGAGTTTGATTCTGTATGCGAAGGAGCAGAAGATCGATTTGTTAACGCATAATGATTGTAACGATATCTTGCCCAAGGGGACGATTAGGGAGTTGCTGGGGCCTGGGGAGCGGGGGGCCGGGATCCTGGCTCCAACGCCGGAGTTGGATGGCAAGGATGGTGGTTTGGTCAAGGGGGATATTGAGACGCAATGGGTGGTTAAGTATACGGCTGTGGTGAAGGACCGAGGGGTTGTTGAGAACAAGGGCTACTTTGCGCTTGCGGATGTTGGGAGCTGCGTTGAGGCTTGACTGGGCTGCCTGGCCTATTTCTGATTAAGAATATTCCTTTTCTTTTGCATCTAAGAGCGCGGCGTTGTCATTTGTCCTGTCATTCAATGCAACCATTCGATACCTGTTATATAGGTAACTACCCAATCATGCTCCTCTTCCTTCCTCTCATCCTCACATCTTCCAGTCTCTTCAGAGCCGAGACCGCACCCTTATAACTTTCTCTATACCCAACAAGAACTTCCTCGAAAAACCTTTCCGTTCGTGGATGCGAGCTCCCAAAAGCCCGTTCTAGGACATAGAGATCCACCGCGCGGTCCTCATCCTGGGAGCTCTGCATCGCGAGTCCGAAGTCAATCATGACAACTTCACCTGCCATAGAGGGTGACTGATCCCTCTCCTCTATGGTTTCAGTCGTATCTGCAGAGCCCAAAGGGCGCAGCATAAGATTGCTCGTTGTCAAGTCCCCATGTATAACACCCGCTCTATGCAACCCCCCAACAGCCCTCCCAATCCTCCGCATAAGCCCGCGAACCTTCTCCTCCTCGCTCCCTTGCACACCCTCTCCCAAGCCCAGCCTCTTTTCCCTCTCAATGCCTTTCAAATATGCCTCCCATTCCTCCAGAATAACCCTGACAGGCTCACCCTCAATCCATTCCATAACAAGCCAAGAGCTCCCATCTCCAGCACTCGGCTCCCAATCCACACCCAATAATGCGGGGACCGATACACCCTCTTTCACTAACTTCTGGAGACAACGCGCTTCTTGTAATATGCGGGCGCGGGTTAGGCGGCGATCGAGGATCGGGTGCCGGTAGGGTTTTGACGGGCGGATTTTGAGCGCGGCGGGCTGGGACGGTGAGAGGAACGTAGTTTTGTAGAGGTGCGCTTCAGCGCCTTGATATATTGGTGTTAATTCATCTGTTGAAGAGTAAGAAGGAAGGGACGCGGAAGAAAGAATGGTGGAAAATGGTGGGGGGCGGTTCGTTGGTGGCATTGTGGTCGCGGGGGCTGATCTGGTCTATTTTGAGCTGTGTGATCTCGTAGATTTCAGCTTGAATTAAGGCAAGAGTTCGTTTCTCCTCGAAGAAAAGAGAGCAGTTTGTTTGAGAGAGCGGTGATAGTGAGGTAAGTGAAGAGAGAAGAAGAGAGGAGGGGAAGAAGCTCGGATTCAGATAAATTTGTGGTGGGGAACTTTATCTTAAGACCACCATATCCCATATCTATGAAGGACTTGAGATTCGGTTGGCAACAGTTTTCGTCATTATAGAATTTCATTGTATATATCTATTCTGACGGGAAATCAAATGATATAACCACCGTATAAACCATCCATCAATCGTACAAAGCAACGCTAAACGCCCATAATGCTACTGTACTTTTCTAACAGAGAATAGATCTACATCTTCCTCTTTTTCGTCTTTCGCTCGCCATGGACATCATTCCATGCATCCTCAAAGATCGTCTTCTTCGGCCCGATCTGGCCCTCGAAGAAGTTCATCTTGCGGACTACCTCCATCGCACCGGTACCAAGCGACACCGTCTTCCCCATGATGATACACTCCGAGACGCCCTCGATAAGATCGGTGCGGCCAGCTCCACCAGCATCGAAGAGGTGGTCCGCAGTCTTCTCGAAAGAAGCAAGTTGCAGAACAGAATCCCGCATTTTTGCGAGACCAAATCGCGTGATACCGAGAACTTCACCCTTGTAAGTCATGACGTCGGCAAGGAGCTGCATATGACGCGGATCGATGTCCATGTCCTTCATGACCTCGCTGATTTCCTGAATGATTGTTGACCGCGCTGCCTCAATACCCAGTACCTCACGAGTTTCCATGACGTTGTTGGATCTGGTGCGTAGGCCGTCGATACCGACTGTGTTCATGCACTGGCGGAGACCGTAACCTTCGACGAGGAGGGTGTTAGTATCCGATTTGTCGTCGGTACGAATGATGGCACGGTTAGCTTGCGGGTGGCCGAGAACTTGGATGTCTGGAAGCAGGCGTTTAAGAGCCTTGAGGCGGAGGAAGGGGTCTGAGCTGGTAGCGGCAATTTCAGTCTTTGACAGCTTCTCTTTGCTGGCGGGATCCAGGTCAATATGGATGTGAATGTGGGAGCGGGTTGACCGCAGCTTCAAGTCTTCTGACTTGAATCGTCGGTGGTTCTCAATGGCCTGACGTATTTTTCCCACCGTCAGATCGAGTTCAAGGGCGCTGATTGTGTCCCAGTTAATTTTAACTGTCAGGTATGCCTCTTTTCCAGTCCAAGTTTCGCGAACGTAGTGGATGATATCGCGTAGGAAGGTCTTTTCGATGCGTCCCTTCGCCATGCGAGCCGCGACGATGTTGCGCTTCTCGACAAGCTCGCAGGAAATAACAGGAGTACTGATCTCCTTGGAGGCGTTGATGATTTCCTTGATACGGGGAACACCCTGTGTGATACTCATACCGGCGACACCAGCAAAGTGGAAAGTCTTCAGTGTCATTTGCGTACCCGGCTCTCCAATGGACTGCGCACCAACGGCACCCACAGCGTGTCCTGGCTCAACTTGAGCTTTCTTATACTTCATCAAACACTCAGCAATGAACGTCCGAAGCGTCCTCTCCGTCAGCTTTCCAGTATGGTTTAGACCCTTGATGGTCCTCTCGTCAGATGGGTCGCTGTCACCACCTCGAGAGATCAGTTTGTCCGCCTTGGTTTGGACGTATTGTTGAATTGAATCAAGGAAATCCCGAGCGCTCTCGAACTGGTCAACTCCATGGTCGCTTCGATCCATATAGTCGAGTTCAGCACCCATTAGATCATATCGCGCTAGCTTGGCGCGTTCTTTTGAGAGCATCTCCTCACATACTTCCATGATCTCGGCAGGGGACAAGCTTCGTTCCTCGTTCTTATACGTTGTCGTTTCAGCGTGGATGAAAGTTCGATCGAAGTGGACCGGCTTGGCTTTGCCCTCCATATCGACGGGGTCTAATTTATCGTCACCGTACTGGAATTGGACGATGCCCTGAGAAGAATTTCGAACAGTGTCATCATAACCAGTAGAAAGATCTTCTAAAGATTTCATCAGACGACGCGACATGTATCCGGTTTCAGCAGTTTTGACCGCAGTATCGACCAAACCTTCACGACCGGACATGGCGTGGAAGATGAATTCGTAAGGAAGGAGACCCGAAAAGAAACTGTTCCGCACGAAACCCTTGGAAGGGGGCTGTCGGGCGTTTTTGGGGAAATGAGGTAGAGTCCGGTCCTGGAAACCGTCCTGCACACGCTGACCACCAATAATTTGTTGACCGACGAGAGCGACCATCTGAGACACGTTGATACTAGAACCTTTCGATCCGGACGTAGCCATAATCAGGGGGGAGTTGTATTTGCTCAGCTGAGCAATACATTCGTCACCGGCCTGCTGACGGACTTTACTTAGAATACCAGATAGTTGGTTTTCCATTGTCTGCAGTTCGTCACATCCAGGATACTTTTCAAGGGTTCCAGCTTTGTACTTGGCAATAACTTCATCACACTGTGCGTACGCTGCTTCAACGAGGTCGTTTTTCGATTGTACTAGTCTATCGCTTGGATAGACATCTGTGATACCGATAGAAAAGCCCATGTTTGAGAACCAACGGGCTGACAGTTTCGACAAACGGTTCATTCCCTCAGCAGCAGCAGCAGGGCCAAAATCACGAAGCATGATATAGAAGACATTGTCCTTCTTTCCGGAACCGACAGTAGATTTGTCCATCACACCACACATGACCTCGGAATTTCGAACGACGAGCCACGAATCGTTGGGGTCCAGGTCTCTTGGTTGATTCCCCTTTGGCGGCTTAAACTGTTTGCACGCGGCGTCGAGATTGACCAAAACCGGGTCATCCTTATTAGGCCGCATCAGAATATTGAAGACCTGCTTTCCCGTCCAGAGCATCTGTGGCTTAAACACTGCGGGTGGCGGAAGATCGAAACGCGTTTGCGGACCAAGCATGTATAAGCAGATCTGGGTAAAACTACGCCGGTCGAAGAAATTATCCTTGCTGCTAAGCAAATAGGCAGCACTAATGAAATCTTGAATGGCTCCAATGATAGGCTCTCCGTTCTTGGGTGTCGCCAGGTTGTTTTTCACACCCATCAACTCCATGGCTTCAGCTCTCGCCTCCTCCGTCTGAGGAACGTGAAGATTCATTTCGTCTCCGTCGAAATCCGCATTGTATGGGTTACATACACACTCATTTAGTCGGAATGTCCGGTGAGGGCGAACTTTGGCAAAATGGGAAAGGATACTGAGTTTGTGGAGAGAAGGCTGACGGTTGAAGAGGACGATATCACCGTCTTCGATATGACGCTCGACGATATCTCCTTCCTGCAGCTGATCGGCAATAAATTTCAGATTACCATACTTAAGCATGGTCTTTAGGGGGTTGCCCTTTTTGATGATATAGTTGGCACCCGGCCACTTCTTCTGTCCATTTCGAACGCATTGCTGTAGCTTTTCTTTATTGTACCTGTTGACCACTTCGGGATATGTCATGTTCTTTGCCACCAATTCCGGGACAGCAACCTCATCGACGCGAAGGTTGGGATCGGGCGAGATAACAGTTCGACCAGAGAAATCAACACGCTTTCCAGACAGGTTACCACGGAATCGACCCTGTTTACCCTTCAGACGCTGCACGAAACCTCGAATAGGCTTCCCGAGGTCTGCCTTGTTCAGACCGGGGACATCGCTGTTGATGTAGACGGCAATCTGAAGCTGCATATAGTCCCAGCACTCCATGATCGTCTGCACTGGAGCTCCTTTTAGCAAAGCATTTTTGAGGTTGATGTTACTCTGGACGATATCTCCCAGCTTAGCCGTCAGATCATCCTCAGTCGATGAAGCATCTTGACCGACGGACGGACGAATACACACTGGCGGCGCAGGGATAAACTGCCAGAGGAACATCTCCGGCCTTGCTTCCTTAGGGTCCAGTCCTAATAATTCACAATCACTGTCCGAGATGCGCTTGAACAGATTCAACACCCGCAGCGCATTCAAATCGTCCTGAGCTTTTTTGTGATGTTTCTCGACCTCCGGATTAGAACTTCTAGCTTCCTCTAGTGACCTATCGAAGACGATCTTGCTAGGTGGCGGGATCTTCTTTGCCGATGTCGAGGCATTAAACGCACGGAATTTGTCATGCGTGATCTTAAGAGAGCTAGTACCTGTCTTCTTCACCACCCCATTAACAGCACCACAGTTTTCGCAGGTTCGGGTCTTGCGGCAGCGGTCGTTGACTCGTTTGGCGATCTGCATCCGTCGCAGGTTATCCAGTCGCGGGCGGCGCATCTCACGGAGAAAGGCGCGGCGTTCTGCTTCGGGGAGCAGAATATGGGAGCACTCCTTGCAAATTTCCTGCAGAATACTAATCACACGCTTGAAATAACCCACATGAAAAGCGGGCAAAACAAGCCGCACATGACCGAAGTGGCCGTTGCAAACCTGCAGTGCGCCGCCGCATGTCTGGCAGGTTGAAGTCTTATTCGAGATACCCATGCGCGCGTCGAGCGGGCCATTTGGAACAATAGAACGGTCATTTTCGAGGTTGAAGAATTTCCTGTCGGACACTTCGACTACGCCTTGGCTGACAATGTCGTCGTTGGACCTGCGGAGAAGCCGAAGCGTTAGCCTGTCGCTGGCGGCTTCGGAGAAAACTTCTGTCAAGCGGGCACTCACAGTACACCAAATTTGAGTTCCTTGATCACTTTGGGGACACGGTCGATGACCTGGGCCTTGCCCAGGTCCGCCTGCACACCCTCCAGAGGCTGCATCGCGCTATCAAGGAATGACCATGGCAAGGCGGAATGACTCAACGGGTTGGGGACTGGAGGCTCGAAGTCGCTTCGAAGACGACGCGAACGACAGAATAGTTTAGATCTGTCTACAGGCCAGTAGTGCCGTTGAGAAGCCTTGCGAATCCCTGAGAGCGGACCGTGAATGCCGAAAAGGTGAAAGAGGGGAGGCTGCAAGTCCAGTTTAACGGCGGGGTTGGCGACGAAACTTTTTTCGCGGCGAGGAGAGCTCACTCCAATCTAGCCAATCAGCGACAGCGTAACTATACCAGCCTTCGGTTCTAAGTAGATTGCATGGTCATAATGTTAAATTGCTATACGAAATTCATAATTATTGTATTTGGGGTCTCTATATATTGTACACTGCTAAAGCCGCTACTTTGCTAAGAACGCTTGGAAAGCCTTATGCTCAATCACCACATTTCCGACGGCTCGAAGCCTCTTGCGACCTTCTTTTTGCTTCTCCAGCAACTTTCTTCGTCTACTGACATCGCTGGCATGGAGTTTCGCCAACACGTCTTTTCGGTACGGCTTGACAGTCTCACGCGCAACGATTTTTTTGCCCACTGCAGCCTGGATGATAATCTCAAACAGCTGTCGGTCGACGTGCTCTTTGAACTTGGTCACCCATTGCCTTCCCAGTCTGTCGGTCTGGCTGTAATGTACGAGCCGGGCGACAGCATCAACCGGAGCTTTGTTGACAAGGAGTTGCAGCTTGACGATGTTACTAGGCTTCCAGCCGGACTCCTCGTAGTCCAGAGATGCGTATCCTTTCGTCCCTCCCTTGAGCTTGCCAAAGAAATCGTCGACTAACTGCGCTAAAGGCAGTTCATACTTGAGAATGACTTGCGTCGGGGTGAAGTATTCAAGGCTTTTCTGCTCTCCGCGGTTCGCTTCGCAAAGTTCGATGACTGTTCCCAGATATTCATCCGGGAAGGTCAGGGTGGCCATAACGTACGGCTCTTGCAGTTCCGCAACCTTCATGCGCACGTCGTCCTCGTCGGGGAAGCGATTGGGGTTTGTGATAATGTCTTCCTTCCCGTCCTTCCAAACAACCTTGACCGGAACTGACGGTGGGGTTATGATAATACTGGCCCCATGCTCCTGACGAAGACGGTCCTCGAACACCGAGCAGTGCAAAGTACCCAAGAATCCCAGTCTGAAACCGGCTCCGAGCGCTTCCGAAGACTCTTTCTGCACGGTGATACTCCGGTCATTGAGAACAAGTTGATTAATACTGTCCTCCAAGTGTTCGAAATGGTCCGCATCTACGGGATATGCAGCGACAAAGACCATTGCCTTCGGCTCCTCGAAACCAGGCAGCGGCTGCACGGCCTTCTCGGACCCGACTGTTGTGAAAGTATCACCAATCTTGGCCTCTTTGCTTCGTTTCATACCCGGATTAAAGAAGATGTATCCAACTTGGCCAGCACGGAGAACTGTTTGCGGCGTTTCAAGCGGATATTGGATACCAACTTCGCCAACGTAGTACTTAATGCCAGTTGCGAAAGAAACGACTTGCTGGCCAGCCCGAACCTCACCGTCGAAGACACGGACCAAACATATCACGCCTTTGTAGGAATCATACCAAGAATCAACGAGTAGCATACGGAGAGGTCTCTTACAGTCGCCGATCGGCCTACTCAGTTGTCAGTATTTCAAAACGGACCTCTAAGGAACCCAAGACATACGCGGGAATCTTCTCTACCACCGTAGGAAGCAGCTGTTCAACATTCAAACCAGTCTTGGCTGAGACCAGAACTGCATCCTCTGTGTCAAGTTCAAAGGACTGTTCCAATTGTTCTAGAGCCCGTTCCGGTTCGGCTGACGGGAGATCCACCTTGTTGATGACGGGAATCAATTCCAGGCCTTGCGAAAAGGCGAGGTAGAAGTTTGCAACAGTCTGCGCTTGAATACCTTGACTAGCATCGACCAGAAGCAGCGCTCCACCACAGCTTGCATAACTTCGCGACACCTCCGCGCGGAAGTCGACGTGGCCCGGGGTATCAACAAGATGCAGGAGATAGTCCTCCCCCTTATGGTTGTATATCATGGTACATGTCTGTGCCTTTACTGTAATACCTCGTTCGCGTTCGACATCGAGCTTGTCCAAAACCTGCTTGTTCATGCCCGGTTTAATCGTGCCGGTGAGCTCCAAAAGTCGGTCGGAGAGCGTGCTCTTTCCATGATCAACGTGCGCGACAATACAGAAGTTGCGGTATCGTTCAATCGGAATCGCAGATATCCTTGCTTCAAGATCTGTCATTGGCACCTTTGACGGTCCCTTTGCTTTGTAGGAGGAAGTGGTGGTGAAAAGACGAGTCGCGAAGGAAGATCCGGGCGCCTTAAGAAGGCTGGACGCAGGCCAATTTGGAGCCGCGCTCAGCCATCTGGCTAATTGCAGGCATCCTCGCATTGGGATTGCTGCAGTAGCATGGGAATGACTTCCAAGCTTGACAAGAGTGGGATGGGTCGTGAATCGTGACAGGAGACGCAGCCGGAGATTGATCGGCAAAAAAGTTGACTGCGGAGAGATGATCAGTCAACTTGGGCGGGCGGTCGGCTAGATTGCTGCGGTGACTATCACGAGTAAACAAAGCTGCAACTTCTTTCATTCATCTTCCTTCAGCAACAGAAACGCAGACGCCCATATTGTGTTTAATCTCATCCAGCATATACGAACAAAATGTCAACCTCAAAAGACAAATCCAAGGACAAGGTCCACAAGCTCTCCATCAAAGGTGAGTGTTCTTCTGTCCCCGCATTTTCAAAAACTCACCAGCAATAGGATCTTCGAAGCTTGTGGCTGAATTCGTGAGTGCAACACTGCTAGTACCATGATGAATGCTAAGTCTTTTAGTTTGAATACTCGATCAACTCAATTCTGTAAGCTCAATTCAGCAATTTCGACGCCGATCAAGTGTTGACCTTCAATTCCAGTTTCCAACGAGGGGTGTATCCTCCTGAGGATTTCACAACGTAAGTCCTTGCGCTTGACTCGGTACTTGTGCTAACTTCTCGCAGTGTCAAGAAATATGGATTGAACATGCTCGGTTAGTCGACCTCCCTGTTCCAAGAACACTCATTGACCGGTCTAGTTACCGCCGATGACCAGGTGAAAGCGTACATCAAGAAGATTATGTCTCAATTGAACAAGTGGATGCTGGGCGGCAAAATTTCCAAGTTGGTTGTGGTTATTACAGACAAGGAAACTGGGGAGCATGTGGAACGGTGGCAGTTTGATGTGCAAATATTCGGGAAGCAAAAGAGTCAATCAACCCGGAAGTCGGGCGATAAAGAGAACGATACGCCGGGGTAGGTCGTATCAGATACGCAATTGATACACTCGCTGACCTCTTTTTTAAGGGATGTCGGCCAGCCCGAAACAGTGGAGAAAACCGAAAAGCAGATTCAAGAAGAGATCCAAGCCATTTTCCGCCAAATCACTGCTTCCGTCACGTTCCTTCCTGTCTTGGATGGAGACTGCACATTTAACGTCTTGGTTTATGCGGATGCAGACTCCGATGTTCCTGTTGAATGGGGTGACAGTGACGCCAAAGACATCAAGAACCCTGAGAAAGTCCAGCTCAGGAGTTTCAGCACAAATAACCATCGTGTGGAAACCATGGTCAGCTACCGCCTAGCTGATTAGATGTGGCATGGTATCAAGACAGGAGTTTGGAGTTTTTCTTATCATTCTCTACGCTATTTACGGGTATATGACAGATCTTTGTCTCATGCATAATGACTTATCATCAGTACTTCATGTTTCTGCACCATGGCAATTCCATTATATTAGGAAACAACTCGTTCCCTGTACTTCCCCCATTCCAATGGACCAACTCCTCCACCACGGGCTCCAACCCTACACCAACCCACAGCCCCTTCTCCAAGCCGTCAACCCACCCCCGCTTCATCCTCTTTTCCTTCAACTCAGCCCCAACACCATACGTATCACGCTTCCACAACCCAAGTCCTCTTTTTTCCTCCCCGTCCAGCAGCTCTTTCAATGGTGTTACCTCCTCCGGCGGGTTAATCCCAATAACATTCCCACTCCCGGGCTTGTCCAGCCCCACAGCAGGAAAATGGCAACTCATAAACCGCTCCCGCTTGAACTCGTGCGTCACTACTGTTACCTGGTCTGGGTATCTGCCCGTGTGTAGGCGGAAGCGGAGAATCGAGAAGAGCACGTTCTGGTACGAATCCGTGGCGTGCATTTCAACTGCTACCCTGCTTGAGTCTATACTTGATGCGTAACCAAAAAATTCATTATCTCTTGCGAGGTTCTGCGACCGATCAGTTGAATTCACGTTTCTCATCGTAGCATCCCGGCTTATAAGATTTCTCAGCTGGGCGATCATACCAAATACGACTCCCCTTCCGCCAGTTCAGTCGCAGGCCGTTTCGTTGCGCCTCTACACCCATGCATATTGTCAGCTTTCTCGTTTTCACCTTCAGCCTTGCCGCAGTGCTTAACAAAGAATCATTTGGCCTAACAAATGAATGAAACCTGATAGTAACTTAGACATACCCAGAAAAAACAAGCAACGCCCCCTCATCCCCTGCCAAAAGCCGAATCCCAGCCTTGACATGCTCTGTGAATGTCGGTGTTTCCCCATGTTGAAACCGCTCGATTAGCCTGACGATGACTTGTTAGCTATACGCGTTTCCCGTAGATTGCCTGTTCATCTGCAAAATGGGCGTCCGTCCAATTATGGTCCGGTACTGACCATTCCTCCTCGTCGCGACCTTTACTCGGCCCACCGAGGTAAATTGCGTGGCAGCAGACAATTATGAGGTGGTTAGGCATCTGCATTGTTATTCTGATGCTGGGATTGTCTGTTGAGCTGGTTGAAGGAAGGTTGTTTTGGAGGTTAAATCCAGCTAATGATCTACCGATTGGTTCCCGTCCATGGACTCCACTACGGTACTGTGCTAGTTATACCATTTTAGTTGCCGCCTGTTCGCCAGCCTGTGATATAAGCAACTGCTACTGCAAACGGAGGCTATCGGTTATATAGTACTCCTTTTCTCTATACATCTGCTTCTTCAAATCCCAGATACGCCCACTAACATCTACGTGATCTTGTCCAACATTATAGATGTCCTAGTTGTTGGATCTTCGCGCCACTAGACCAGTATCAACTCTGAAAGCTAGAGAGAAACATAACCGTGTAGTATCTTGTTTTGGGATGTAGTTATCACTCAAATATGTTTAAAAAGTCAAGGCTTCCTATAGCCTCTGGTGTTCATAAACTCGAGGAAATCCTTAGGTAACTATATAAATATTAAGAATTTATATAATAACTTAAAAACATACTTGGCGTATTTTTTTTTAAGGAAATGGATGAATCAATAATCTAGGAAAAACATAATTTTCAGAAAAAGCAGTAGCCGAATCCAGGCTGTTTGCGAGTCAATCACTTCTTCGAGTTCAGCCCTAAGTTACGGTCTGCATCCACTGTACTCCAAATGCCATTCTTGCTGGGACGTAGCTATCAACAACAGTTATACAACTGCCATCAACGAATAGGAAACCGAGCTGCTGCTTCATGATGAGATCTCGCCCAATCTTTGAATCTATCTTGATCTATCTATTCAGCTACCTTGGCGCTGATTTCATCAGCGCCACATTTAGCTAATATATCAATTGTAGCCTGGCACCTGTGCGTGATACGGGTGGCTCTGCTTCATTTACCGAGGTGAGCCGTGAGTCTTCATGGAGGTTCAGCTTAACCAGCCTCAAGGGGCGGGTGAAACCATCAGCTTCGTGCAAATGGTTGATGTCAGCTTGAATTTGAAGATGTGTCTCTGTCCCCAACCGTGCTGAAGGAGGATTCCTACGACCACAATTGTCACCTCGCAGGATCGCAAACAGCAACAGAACTATTGAACTTTGTCCCTCTAGCCCGACATCGGCCACGGAGATCGTTTGCGTCACGAAAAGTACGCACTCAGATAACCCTCGTGTTTGAACAAGAGCACTATCTTGTTCAGCACTGGAACGCGCGCTATCGCACCTTATAACGGGGTGTAGCTCTCCATGGGTAGTGGAAAGTTGACGTTCAAGCCTCGTTCAAGATGGCCATACTTCATTTGATCATAGTCTCCTCTTCTTTATTTAGGTTTATTCATGCACTCTGGGTGCCGTGAAGAATTTCACAGCGGTAGTTGCACACAAATTCAAAAGTAGAAGGTCTACCCTGGGCTTGGCCTACTTTAGCAGGGAGGTAGATCGGGTACGGGTCTGACCTAGCCTCACACAGAAGGCCGTGGAAATACCAGGTTGAGGGGGACAATGCATACATATGAGTTGTACCTGCCTGGTTCCTACCCTAGACCCTGGCACAATAGGTCAGCCTAGAATGCCCAGGTCAGACACGCGTCCGTGCCCTTTTCGTTTCTTTCTAAAGCTTGTGTGGAGACACAGTAACAAGGATCATGGATTCACTGGGCTAGCTCCATGACTCGGTGTCTATTGTCTAGTCGATTATCCATTGTCGATTGTCCAGTCTATTGTCTATTGTCTATTGTCTATCAGCCATTATCTAATTGCCCGCTCTAACATACTTTTCCAGCATCGTGCAGGCCACTGCTCTGGAAATACCGAACAATAAGATTTACCGAAAAAGAAAAAAAGAAAAAAGAAAAACCAATTCAATGGTCCTGCTTAATTGGGCTTGTTTGGAATCCCTCAAGCGGAGCAACGCGAGGCGAAGAAGAGTATGGAAGCAAGGATAGGAGTGACATAGGCAAGAGCCAAGCAAGAATTTGACGTGTGCAGAAATAGAAGATGCATGCGCCAGGTGGCAAGGCTGCACTTGCACACGAACCTACATCTGCATACTCATGGTGCGTCTGGAGTCTGACGGGTTGGGAGGGTAAGCTGGGCGAACGTCCCAAACTTGAATCCTGATGTCTGGGGCTCACGAGTTATCTGTGACGACACTTGGAACAGGAATTGGAGGCAATCGCGCGAGCGACCTGGCGTCCAAACAGGAAGGCTAGCCTCAGATATAGGACGGGGCCCAGGAATATTGTGCCGAAGCGGCAGGGGCCGTGAAGGGTCGGTTATGTAGGGCAAGCAAACTAGAGGATCCTTATACATAATATCGGCTCCGGAGTAGGGACTAGTCGGTCGGATGACTCTCATTGCTTTTTCGAATGTCAACCCAGTTCCTTCTGCGGGGACAGGATAACTTCGGAAGTTTTGACCGGGATTGCAGGACTAGATGCGATTGATTGTTGGAGGAGCTCTGATTACTAGTCCGCAGCTGATGAGCTGTACCCCATGGCGCACAAGGCGTGGAGCCCAGCCAAGGCAGAAGGCTCTCGAACTTGTCAAACACGCTCACGATTAAACTGCAGAATATGTAATAATACGTACAAACCATACAAAAAACGCCCAAAGTGAAGTCAAGGTGAAAGTGAAAACAAATCTGGCATCGCGCTCGGGTATCGTTGAGTCTAAGTCTACCAATGGCAAATCCCCCCTTCACTGTCAGCCGCAGTCCATGTACCAGCCAGGCCCACTACTTTCAGGTCTCCATCAGGTTGCTCACCAAGTTTGCTCAGCGAGGCCCAGCTGGGTTCCACGGAGCCGGTTGTCAGCAGACGTCGTGCCCAGGAGTCAATCATCGGCTCGCCCGTCTCGTTTCGAGCCTGCTTGAGGAACGGGATCAATGCAGTGCCGCCTGTGCCCCGTAGTTTGCTGCCATCGGGCTTCTCGCTGTGGCGAGCGGTGGCAAGATTCAAGCTCGCCGGGCGCGAGGGCTTCTCGCGTGCCTTTTGCGACGGAGTGATGATGTATCGCGACACCATTTGGATGTGCTTAGTCCGCATTGATTGCAGCATTGACAAACATGCGTCGTAGGCAAGGCTGAGAGGTTTATTGGAGCGCCGGGCCTCCACGTACTCTCGGATGTTGGCGACCGCGCCCATGTGTTCTAGGAACTTCCGATGAGGACCTGGCATGTAGGAACGCATCTCCTGGATGAAACCGTGACGTGGGCCTGCAGCGACGCCACCATTCTCTGACGAGCTAGGGCGAGTCTCTCCAGTGGGTCGATGTTCGATTCCTAGAGCAATGTCGAGGAACTGAATCAACGAACTCTGAGCATTACTCCCTCCTCCGTACTGACGGTACTCCGGCTTCTTGCCATCATCATAGAGTAGGCCATTCGGCAAGCCCGCATCGGCCATGTTCTTACTTCCTGCCAAGTAAGGCCTGATCTTATTGTAGAAAACGTAAGGGTCGTTATGCTCATACATCCTTTCCAGTACGGCTCCGATCTCATCAATCATCTCTGCAAGAGCTTGCAAGTATTCTATAACGACGGCGGTGTTTCCGACCCGCGCAGCGGCAATGGCTTGGAGTACGAGTGATATCGCCGGGCCACCGCGGGCTTCGATGGCGACGGACACGAGGTAGAACCATTGTTCGTCCAGGGTCCCGGTTATGGTGTTGATACAGGCGAGGTTATCCAGGTCATCCATAGGCTCGTCAGAAAAAATCGGCTTAAAGTTCCAAAGAACCAAGCCAGCGTAAGTGGCGACTGGAGGTAGGTCAAGATGGTCGCATACTTCGAAGAGAGGAACAGTCAACTGAGGTGGTATCCTCTGGTATGGTTAGCACGGACCGTCAAGCAGGGACTGCCAATGCCAAGCATGGATCATCATCGGGGTTGGGCCACTTACTTCCGCCGGCGTAGATCCCCCCCATACATAGCCATGAAGGATAAACCCTAAAATCGAATAGGCCCTCCTCCATTCGGGCTCAGCTTGAAGATATGAGGTTGATAGAATTGGCATGTTGTCAACTACTCTCCTCATTCTCCTGCTGAGCAGGAGGGCCTGAATGTTTGCCACAATCCATTCCCATTTGGCGTAATATGGATCAGGTAAATGCTCCAGAGGGGGCTCCGAAGGAAGGAAGCCGGTGTCTGGCGAGATACCATACTCTGCCGGGATGGGAATCGGAGGAAGCATGGCGAAAAGTAGTGGATGCGGAGTTTGAGTGGGTGGAAGCGAGCAATCGGGGTATAAATATGGACAGAGGACAGAAAGTTCACGTGTTCGTTGAAGGTGAGACCTCAACTTGCAGTAGACAAATTGGGCCAGGAACTCATGAACACAAGTCGTAGACAATAGTCTCAGCAGGTCAAAGCTACCAAAATTACCATAAACGGCTCATCGGAAGGAGTCTGGCAGCTGGAGGTAAGACAATGAAGAGAGCCAAGCGATGCAAAGACGACCACAGTAGCGAGTGGCCGGAGGTTAAATCAAGAATCCTGCCAGTCCAGACTGGAGGGAATATGACGCGTATGGCCTGATTTGTCAAGCCCGGGTGTCAACGGGGGTAGATCCGCCAGACTGAGGGGGACCTCGGGGACGTGGAAATATCCCCGATGCAGATGCAGAACAAGGTAGGACAGAGTACGACAAGAGGCTGTTCCTAGAAAGACGGAGCGATGCACGATGATAAGCTCAAGGTTAAGTCAACGCTGCGAGCTCCTGGCTGAGAGGAAGAGAAGGGAGTCCCAGAACCCAGGAGAAAGAGTGAAGATGAGTACAGAAAAAGAAACCTCGGGCGTCCCGGGATAAAAGAGCGGCATCAGAAAGATCAGAAGTGATTAATAAGTGCGGTTAATAGCTGAGGGAATGGTTCAGGTCGGAACAGTTGCGAGAACCATGTGGGCCAAGTAGGAAGGCGAGCACGGGATCATTATATTTGCCTCCATGGTACAGAGTAGTTTTAGAGGGGTGACGGCTACTGAACGGAATGCCTTGTCCAGGGTAAGAGCGTCTGGAAGGTGGGCGAGAATGGAAATCAGAAGCAAGTTGTTGATGAATTGGAAGATGGAAGTCAAGTTTGCTGGTTCCCAGTTGTATAGTTGTATAGCTACTCCAGACGAAGCTTCTCCAGAGCCCGTTATAGATATAGTCCGTCAAGATGCATGAGGCACCAGCAAGGCGTTGGGTGGAAGCGAAAGGGGTCAACTTAGATTGAGTGGTAGCGTAAGTGCTAGAGAATGAACCGGAAGGCGCGCTGTGGGTGCAGAATTCGTCTACCGAGCCTTAAGCGAGCGCTAGCCCGTCTCGCTGCCACCCACGCCACCCCGTTGCGGCCTGCGGTGAGCTCGGCCAGGTGGAGGTCGCCTCACACTAGCCATGGTTGGATCGGGTCTGCAGTGGAAATCCGGAGTTCCTGATCTACGGCCGTTCACGTGACGAGGTGGCTAAGGGAGTCTGGAATCTACCCAAGTGGACATGGATGGATTCACAAGTCATGGACTAACAACCGGTAAAGCAGTTAAGCGATCAGACAGCCTAATTTCAAACGGATTAATGATCGTATCATTGGAATCATTCTGTACAATATGTTACATCCAACGCCATATACTAAAAGACAACCGGCTGGTTTTGATATCAATGTCCACTCCACTCAATTGTGTTCAGATCAATCCCCTCTTGCACCAGCTCCCACAACGGACTCAATTCCCGCAAGAAGTGCACCCGCTCCTGCACCGCCTTCAGCACATAGTCGATCTCAGCCTCTGTCGTGAACCGCCCGATTCCGAATCGGATACTGCTGTGGGCGCTCTCGTCGCTGCTGCCAAGCGCCCGAAGGACGTAGCTAGGCTCTAAGGACGCTGAGGTACATGCGCTACCGGAGGACAGTGCAATGTCTTTCAGGGCCATCAGCAGGGACTCTCCCTCAACGTAGGCAAACGAGACGTTGACACATCCGGGGTAGCGGCGTTCGGGGTCACCGTTGAGAGAGGTGTGCTCCATGGCCAAGAGACCGTCTGTCAGGCGCTTGGATAGCCGCGAAATGTACTTGGAGTCATACTAAACGTCTCGTCAGCCACGCTCAAATCAAATGTGTAATCAAAATCCGCAAAAATACGACTCATCACCCCTGCTGTATTCTTCATCCGTCAAGGGACACGCGGAGCGTGTAGCTACCCCCATGACTTCTTGAGACCAAAATCAAAAGCAAATAATCATCGTCAAATGCAACTATCGCTCAGGGCAGCTTACCTCCATATCCTGAGCGGCCACACGACAAGCCTCACCGAATCCAACTACCAGGTGGGGAGCCAGAGTACCGCTGCGCAGACCTCGTTCCTGTCCACCACCGGAGATGATCGGTTCGAGACGAACCCTGGGTCGACGACGAACGTAACAAGCGCCGATTCCCTTCGGGCCGTAAATCTTGTGGCTAGAGACGGACAGGAGATCGATGTTCATCTTGTTAACATCGATCGGAATCTTGCCCACGGCCTGAGCGGCATCGGTGTGGAAGAAGATCTTCTTGGAGCGGCAAAGCTTTCCGATCTCCTCTAGCGGTTGAACAACGCCAATCTCATTGTTGACAGCCATGATACTGACAAGAGCAGTGTCCGGACGCATGGCAGCCTCCAGATCTTCAAGCTTAATCAGACCGTTACTTTGAACAGGAAGGTAGGTCACATCGAAGCCCTCATCCTGAAGGTGTCGGCAGCTGTCAAGAACACATTTGTGCTCAGTCTGACTGGTGATGATATGCTTCTTCTTTCCGGATCGGCCAAAGAACCGCGCCACACCCTTGATACTCATGTTGTTGCTCTCGGTCGCACCACTCGTGAAGATGATTTCCTTCGCATCAGCCCCAATCAAGTTCGCAACATATCCACGGGCCTGCTCCACGGCCTTTTCAGACTCCCATCCGTATGCGTGCGTCCGTGAATGCGGGTTGCCGTAGATACCGGTGAGGTACGGAAGCATAGCGTCGAGAACGCGGGGGTCGGTCGGGGTGGTAGCTTGCGCATCAAGATAGATCGGTCGTGTTCCTTGGTCCATGATCGTAGCCTGCTTGAGGATGCCGGCAGCCGGGCTCATAGCGGTATCGCCCGTAATACCGGAGGCGGGAAGTTCAGCATTTTGCGGCTGGACGCCAGTCTGCTTCAAAAAATCCTTCTGTTCCTGCTTGATGGCCGTGTCGACTGAGACTTGGGCATTTCCAGCCTTGGTCTCCGAGACGAAGGTCCTATAGCTAGGGGTGGCGAGCGCCCTCCAGGGAAGGGCGTGCTGTGCCGCCGTCAGCCGGCGGGCATAGGCTCTTGAGGCCTGTTTCAAGGCAAAAGGAGCCACACTAGACATGATGGAAAGCAGTTTATAGCCTCCACATAAAAGAGTCAGCAAGGTGTGAGGAGGAGTGTGAGAAGGCAAGAGGCGCTGACTGTGACGTGGGAAAAAAGTCGGGAACGCTCTCGGCGGTTATATCATGCCAAGCCGCTACCCCCGATCAGTATGTCCGACCCCGACCCCGAACCCCGGACTTCCAGTATAGCCCAATCTCTGGCATTCCCATTTCACCTCACTTCATCTATATCTAAGGTCTAACGTCGGCATGTAAATTTGTATCTTATATTTGGTCGCTATATGGGCATTATATAGAGGTCGTTTTGACAGGTAGTGGACTGGGTTGAGCCACGGATTTGCTACTCTCTTACATCCTGACCCTTATGAAACAGACACCATTTCTGGACCGATTTCATCACTGCCTTGAAGTAAATGAGCACAGAGTCCGAACATGGACATAAAAAATATTTAAGACGTACGTATGGCTCGTGTTTGATCAGCACCTAACATATAGGCGCCGATAAGCCACAAGTCTATTCTAGTTCTCTAAGTGCACTCAGAAATCAGGTATTTCTCGACGACATGAATGAACACCTAAGGAGAACTGCAAATGATTATTAAGACCTGGCCATATTTCGATATACCCCACGAAACTCTCAGTGATGCCCGTCCTCGATCTTGCCGAGGCTTTAGAGGGACATGGGACTCTAGCGGAGCCTACTCTTTATATCTCATCCACGTGCCGATGAAAAACAATGACATTCTTTGTAGAGGTAAAAAGATAATTGGCGAAATCATGCCATCGCAGTCTGGACACAGGGTTTACAAGAAAATCCTCTTTGCTGCGTAGTCCCCTGTACCGCTATCCTCTCTATAAGCGAAAATGGATTATTCGGTGCTCATTCAGTTTTCGAGGACTGACTTTGAAACGTGGCAATGGAGCGACAGTAATGCAACAAGACAATACGATAGGATCAGAGCATTTTAAGCAGATTGGTAAAGCAACAGAGCCCAAAAACTCGGATAGTCTCAATGCGTATATTTATTCAAAAACATGGCTAGATGCACCTACAGTCAAAGTCCTAGCAATTTTAACTCGCTCATGCCCTATTATCCCGAGGTGGTTAGGTATCCTGACATTAGATCATACAGAGCGGATAAGTAGACCATTACACTCCTTCACAGCACTGAATATGGCAAGCCTTAAGTCGTGACAGCTGTTAGAAGGGTAGGAAATATCTGCACATAGGTATTTAGTAAAGACCAATTTGGTGACTGCAGTAGGTGCTCTGATAGACATCCCGAAAGTCCATTATCCCTATTGCTGAAACAAATTTGGTCTCATCTATTTGCATATGACCAGTAAACAAGAATGATAGAAGGTATAGAACCAGTAATGTCTACGAAATCACCAGAGTGTTGTTGGTCACATTGAAAAGCCTTTGTTCCCTCCGCCTCACCTAAAATTAGGGCTGTACATCTTCGATCGAATAATGGTAATATCCGCTACGATCAGTCATTATCTCCAATAACTTCAAGGTTTCAAAGGTCCTCGTCAAAGAATAACGAGAAATAACAGTTAGTATTAATATAGCTAGCTCCCTCTCAACCCAGTAATTAATGTAAACTACAAACGAGATAAAGATATGCCGAGTTTGCGTTCGACTTGCTCGACGAGCTTCCATACATTTGCTATTCCGAAATCTGAGTGTCTGATAAGCTGTAGTATTCAACATGGTAAGATATTCTTTACTAAGACAGGTGTGAGGTATTTTGTGGCTAATATCAACAGAGTGTAAACCAGGATCCCAACGGTCAATCTGGCCCTGGCCTCGACTTAGCTCCTGTTGCTTTTGATGCCGCAACGCCCGATCTTCTTGCCGCAATTGGTGCTGGCACTAGTTTTGCTCCAGATACATTCCCTGCTGTTTACCCTGTTGCCCCAGCTCCTCCGCTTCCGCAGCGTAAGCAGAATATAAGCGAGGGGTTCGCAAATCCAAGAGGCGACAATCTCTGCTATCGAAACGCCGCCCTCCTTGCGCTCCTTCATACGCCAGCCTTCAGAACATGGGCCATGGGAACTCATCTACGCTATAACCCCCTATATCCTCACCACCCAACTTGCAAAGGTCCCACGATCCCACTGGATGAAGTGCTGTCTCCCAACGAGAACAAGAGTGGATGTCTTCTTTGCAATATTTATACGCTGTTTACTTGGTACCATTCTGGCAACCGTGATAAGGATTGCTATATTTATAAGCAGGTTGAGGGCACGTCGGTGACAGTGAAAGGCTTCCACAACTGGGCAATGGACGCTCTTTGGCGACGATACCGGAAGACGAGAGACGGGAACTGGGCAACATCGGGGTCTCAGCAGGATGTCTTTGAGCTGCTGGAGAGACTGATCAAGGCCCTTCACAGGTTGGTACAGCATCTGCCAGCGCACCCTATTGCGGGCCCCGACATGGGGCAACCCATGGGTCTCTTTGTCAGCAGGATACAAGACCTCGAGCAATGCAAAAACTGCCCCAGATATAGGAACTTGGGTGCCGCGGATTACTACATGTATGTCGGTTTGCCGCTACCACCTAGGACTACATTCGTGCCCAAGTTCCAAGACATGATTAATTGGGCCTGGAATCAGGATATCATATCTGACAACTTCTGCGAATGCGGTGATCTGGAAAAGAGAGCCGTCCGCAAACGACGATTGGAACTTGCCCCCGAGGTGCTCATGTTCCAAATTGAGCGAACGGTCCAGAATCAGAAGTCACTCCGTGCATTCAAGCTCGAGGACGAGTTTGAAGTTCTCTCTTCCGTGTTACCAGAGGGTCAGGCTTCGATCAAGTACAATGTGAAGGCAGTCATCTTCCACCAAGGTCCTAGCCTGACAGCCGGACATTATACCGTCGGCGTGAGAGAAATCGGCACCGGACGGTGGGCATTTCTTGACGACGACAAGCCACCAGTTACTTACAACAACCTTTGGAAGCTTGTTAGTAGCAAACAGCAGCATGACCCAAAAGCATTCCAGGTCTATGCGGTAATTGCCGAGAAGGACAAGGGAGAGGAAAACGCACCGCCATCAATGCCAGTTTCCGAGAGAAATGTTGCTAGCCTGCTGCCACTGCACAGGTTCGAACTTGATATCCAGATCCAGGCTCGTCATGTAGAGCTTGGCTGGCTTAGCGGTCGAGCGAGGGTCCCACTACAGCCTGGGCAGCTTCCAGAATCACGAAACCTCGCAATCGAAAAGATGAGGCTCGAACAGGAACTTTCAGAAACCCGGCGGGAGCTATACGAGCTTAAGAGGCTTAGAGACTGCAGAAGAGGCTCCGGACTCCCAGCAGACCAACATTACTAACAGCACAGATAATGGTGAAAATCCCGGCACTGGCAACAACAGACTGATGAAGCTATGAACAATGCTACAAACAAAAATGTAAGCAGTGATATGAAGTATGCGACGAGTAACAGCAGAAGCAACAGCGCGCACAATGCTACAGCTTTCACGGCAGATACTGGCGCGGATAGAAACAAGCAACGACACAAACAATACATGAGTGGCGGGAACGACGACACCAAAAACTCTGTCAAAGAGGTAGGAATGACCGCCTGTTCTGAAGATAGCATAGACGTTCTGTTTGAGAAAAGCAAGCCCAAACCATCCTCTCCGGTATGTTTCACTCAAGGGAACGAAATCATCTCTATAATCCCATCAGCCCTCGCCAGCTACCTAGTAAAGTTATGTCCTAAAACCCTAGCTAACCTGCCCAAGGGCTATTATCAGTATTAAGGGCTTAATATGGGACCACCTGAGAAGGGTTGGGGGAAGAGTGATCTAGACGGCTCTGGAATATTTGCTGGACAGTATTCCTAGTCTGACCAGAGATACTTGAATTATTTTTAAAGTTCAAGTTGAAGTATTATTATAGTAGACGGCTGATTCTTTGCCTGTCATAATGTATATAGGTTTATTCCGTTTTATGGAATATATATACATAGTGCGCTTAGGGTTCGTCAGGCTAGGGAGTATCCTTGCACGTCTTGCCATGCACGTCTTGACATAGCTAGCCCTGCAACAGGATGTCTCCTTCTCTAGTAAAATGTACCCAACAAGCATCCTTATATGAAATTTCAGAGACATATGTTAATAGCCCTAGAATTGGCGGGTCAGCGGGCGCCTGGGCATCGGACTCGCTTTCCTGTTTGACAAGACGGGAAGATACGACTCCAACGTTCACGCAACCACTGACTCAGTAAACTGGGATTCAACTACCTAGACTCTCAGCGCTTGACGCCGCCTTACTCAGTAGTGGCTCGTTACTTATTTTTCTAGCGAAAGAGTCCAAATTGAGCTAGCAAGACACCCGATTGTCAATAAGATACGTATCTCGACATGTACCAGCCATACCAGGATAAAAAAAATAGTGGAACTCCGAAACATCATCTGGTCTATATGCTATATCGTAGAACTGCTAAAAATCTTCATATTAAAGTGTCCTGGCTTCAGCAGCAACAGTCTCAGCAATATAGTCTCCTAATGTCCCCTTGACTGGCTCCCATCCCAACAGCTTCCGAGCACGTAGAGCTCTGCCACGCGCATTGGTACCTAGGACCACAGCCCCATGGGCAAAGAACAAACTGTCGCACTCCTGCGGTGTGATAGAGCGAACTGAGCACGGCTTGTCGGTGTATCCCAGCTTGTAGATTTCCTCAGCGACAAGGCCAGCTATATTTTTGAAAGCCTATTGGTGGTCAGCGTACGGTTGGAACCGATGCCTGTACATGAGAGCATACCTCTTCCCCAGACTCGGCAAAGTATAGTCCGTTTTCATCCCAGAAATCATCATTTCCACCGTTAACAGCCTTCTCAACAAGTTTTACAAACAGCTGTGCAAGGTCCGCGATATGGATTGCGCCCCACCGGCTCAGACCCTGGCCAACATAAACAGCTTGCTTTTCCTGTAGCGCGTTTTTAGCTATTGAAGGAACTTGAATGCTCCGCTGGTTCACCGGTCCACTGCCGGTGCCGAAGATAATCGGCGGGAATATTATTGCCGTTCTGGGACCGCTTCCGGCAAGACCAAGGATGAAGTTGTCGACAGCACGGCGGTCCGGGTATATGCGAATCAAGTCGCGGACGGCTTGGATTCCGCCGAGGTCATCGTAGACTCTGTCTGATAGCTCGCCATAGGCATTGGAGTCGATCTCGGGGCCTCCAAGGACACTGGCACCTGTGACCTGGACGTAGTATGCTGCATTTATTCTTTAGCTATTCGTTGTGGGAAGGAGTAAAAGCAGAGGCTTACCGTCACGTCGGTCTTTCAACGCTCTGGCAATGGCCTCCACACTAGCAATGTGCTTATTACTTGCGGCATCTAACTTGCTTGTCAGAATCACAGCAAGACGTGTAAAGCAAAGCACAAACGCACGAATAACAATGTCACTCTTCTTGGCTTCTTCCTCGATGACAGAAGTATCGTCCAGGTTGCCACTGATCACCTTGACTCGAGGATAAGCTGCGACGACCTTACTCGCCTTCTCCGTGTTTCGGATCAACGCTGCGATTTCATACTCGGGGTGAGTATTGTCTAGTGCGTGAAGGACTTCGCCTCCAATATAGCCTGTAGCGCCAAGACTGCACCAGTCAGGGCCGGGTAGTAGAACAATATTGCTGGCGAACTCACAGAAAAACCCG
The DNA here is from genome assembly GCF_000011425.1 of Aspergillus nidulans FGSC A4. Classification (NCBI taxonomy): domain Eukaryota; kingdom Fungi; phylum Ascomycota; class Eurotiomycetes; order Eurotiales; family Aspergillaceae; genus Aspergillus; species Aspergillus nidulans. The sequence goes on along the minus strand of NC_066263.1, from coordinate 4,117,496 downwards.
CATTATAGAGATAAATATTCAAACGTGCCTTTTGTCTTTCTAGAGTAAGCGGAATTTGCAGCTTCAGTGTAATATCGAAATGGAGGATTCGCTTATCAGCATTTTGAACCCTGTCACTGTCAGATGGGGCAGGCGTTTCCGATACGGATTAGGAAGGCCATTTGACGCTTTTACAATCCAAGTAATAGAACTGCAATATTGCGAACACAATTGGCCTCTCAGAGCGTGCCACGAATGTCTGTAGCATCTCCTTGCAGGGAATGCGGTACAGAAACCTCTTGGTTTTCTCCATAGTGGGAGCATATTGGCGTAGATTGAACCGCTCGATAATGAGCCTATGCTTCGTATATCAGCTCTGGGGCCATTAAACACTCCATATCGGCATTGGAGCACCATATAATGGAAGACCATTTACCAACTGACAAGAACTTACATGCCCATCTGCGATCCGCACATCCACAACATCAAGCCATACAGAGAGTTGGGCGGGGCCAGGCCACTCGCCAGCCGACAAGAGACTCGACACGTTGAGATGTCTACGGCCGTCTGATACATGAAAGCAGCGATGTTTTCCGGGGTACGCATGTGGACATGAGGCGCAGTTATTGGAGCGTCGAGGCTGGCTACCTCATGGAACTGGTAATTGAGGAGGAATCAATCCGGAGTCATTTAGTCTCTCGAAGACGTTTCGCGTTTTGGACAAGCCAAAAGAAGGTCCTGATCAAGAGAGAACGGAGATGGCTTTAGGGGAAAGCGTACGGCTTCCTGCCGTATCTCAACAAGACATTCAAGGACAGCTAGTTGCTCCCGGCCGAGCTGCATTGTCTGACGCACTCGTCCTATTTGGCTGAGCTGAAGCAATCTGCAGGAAACACAAGAATCATTTGGATAGAATACTCTGTATGTTATTTTCGCATTAGCATACTATGAACCAGCCGGATCATGATTCAACCTGCATTCTTCAATAACTAGAGCACACTTTTGAACTGAAGGTCTTCTTTGTGCAGCCATTAGACCCGTTCGTTGCGAGGGTTCAACTTGCAGGGAGAATCGCAATCTTCTGCCATCTGTCTCCCGGGTATTTTTTCAAATCTCCTTGTGGCTCTCTTAGAATCGTGCTTAAAAGGCCGCAATTCAACGAGGTGTCTGCCGGGAAATACTCCAAAAGTCTGTACAGGTCCTTCGTCTCTTTCGTTCTTTTCCAGTCGATTAAGAAAACATACGAAAAACTTGAATGACAGCAAGTTTAAAGAATGGCAGTCGAAGCTGCTGGATGTTGAGGTTGGTAATGCGGCGCATGTCCTCACGGCAGGAGGTCTCGTGGTACAATGTATAGGCCTTTCGTATGTTCCTGCAGTATTGCTAGCAACTTAAGCTTGATCATCGTACGAATAGAAGTAAGAAGGCCTATGCACTCTTCCGAGAGCCGGCACGACTGTCTAGAAAGGAACTTTGCTTTCGTAACAGGCCGACATATATATAAACGCGCTGGCGGATCAACTCGTGTCCGTACTGTTGGTCGGTAAAAGCTCCATAAGAAATGACGGTCACAGTGGTCAAGGAAGAAATTGATGCTCATGGGTTGCAGTAGACCAAACGGCAAGGAGCATCCCCATTCGATATTGACAACGGTCCTGATTACAAACTATAGAAGCGAATTGAACATGCAAGCAATTGTGACCCAGTTCCAAACGTCGACTATCCTAATTGCGATGGTGTATGCGTGGTAGTTTTGGACCTTTCTTGTGTCAAAGTCATTGAAAAACATGCTATCATTGTGTTATCCACTCAACTTTATCCTCTCTTTGGCGCCTTCTCATCCTCTTTTTTTTTTTATTCCTCCTCTTTAACACGATTCTTTCATCTCCCTTCTCGCTACTCACCCACTTTCTCTTTCAGGTCCACAGTCTGGACTTGCCTTTATTCCCAATCAACAATCATGCGCGTGCAAGAAGAAAAGCTCGCAAAGTCTTAGCCAAAGGTGCCTCTCAGGGGCCGTCTGGTGGCTCAGAAACAGTGGACTTCCACCATCCTTCGTGCTGGTAGTGACGAGACTGTTGGAGGCTATGGCAGCATAAGAAGCAATTATTGTAAGTAGAAAACCCCCGTCTCCTTCCAAATATCGCTCTGCAAGAAACACATGCTCAGTAAAAAACCGAGTAAGGAACTGGTATACTCCTTACCTGACCTTCTTGTACTATAGACAAACCACCCATCTTCACTCAGGAAATAGGAGCCAAGTCCGTTCTCGAATTGTTCAGCCCATCTTAATGGCCACGCTCTAGAATAGAGCAGCAATAGCAGATACAAGAAACAACAGGAAGCTTCAGCTAAAGTCTCGTATCCGGCTGTCTCTCCACTCGCCCCCATTCCCTGCTGGCTAGGCATACCACTTCCCACCAGCCGTTGAGCTGCTGGAACGCAACTGGCTCCGTTGGCAACATAGCATGGACGAGAAATGCAAAGCCGCGCCTCAAGTACTATGACACGAGTCGCTAAGAGCGCTCTCCGAGTTTACCTGTACAGATAGCTGTGATAGACTTTTCTTACCATATCACTGGACAATTGAAGATGTTTCTGGCTGTTTGACGGAAGGTTGAAGGTGAAGGGGGAACTCGACGTCAACCGCACTGGGATAATTGTAGATACAGCCTGCTGGAATCTTGCCGAAACCTTTATGGCCACGTAAGCTGAAGGAAGCAATACCGAACGGGCGTGAGGAGCGTCGAAGCGAGGGTGGACTCTCCTATTCAACTTGATAGTGTAATATAATCCTTAACCCTACGTATTCATTCCATCCATTACCACTATTGCTGCTGCTACTGTACCTACCTATCACGTTTGTTATGGTAGGTTATATCTGTCGTTAATCAAGGAGTAACTTGGTAAATCTGTTAGGCTAGTCCAAACGGGTCAAGTTCTTCATCTATTTTGAGCTTGAGCCTGTCCTGAACCCTTCCAAAGGGTTTGGTACCAGCTAGATTACTTTTTGTGGCAGGTCGTGCCGTGTCATGCCATGAAATTCCTGGTCTAGACTCTCTTTCGGGTTACTTGAGTCCAGTTTGTGGATGTCTATCAAGTGGTATGGCAGAGATCCGTCGGATTGATTAACTCTGTCTAGGTGTCTCTGTCTGTGCTCTGCGTGGTATGAGGTCAAAGTGCAGATAATCCGAGTCATAAGGTCCTGCACCTAAAGATATGTGCATGAGAAGGTAAACTGTATTATTCAATGAAAGTAGATGCTCGGGAATAAGGATAATCAAATCTAACATTCCAGAGTGTAGTATCGTATTACCATGCCCACTCTGACGCCAGATGTCGGGTCCGTGCTGGACGGCCATACCAATAGGATCTGTAGATACTGGTTTCTCGAGAGCCAAAAGGATTCTGAGGGTCATTCATGAGTCTCTTGGGGACCGTCGTGGATTTGAGGCTTTTGTACTTCGTACAGTTGAGGGTCCGGACCATCAAAAATCCTGATAACCAAGAGAATGCCGTATGAAGGACTAGTCCGATTGGTACGCAACAGACTTCAGAATGTATGCGCAGCAGTGGCTTGTAAGATGCATGCGGTTTCCTCAGTATCGTGCTCTGAAAGTGATGTGACAGATCTGCTCTTCGCTGCATCTTGCCATCCTTTTCAAATGCAGAGAGGCTAGCAAAAATTCGTCTCACAACTTTGAACAAACAACATCTTGTAACAAGTGACTGGTCAATTAACTGTTTTGTGTTATGTTTCATATCACGCCTCAGCAGTGCAATGGAAGCACATAGTTGGGGGCCCAAAAGGCACAGACGCTGAACCGAGGGACCATTGATGTGAAACATTCTAATTTGATCAAGTGCAGTTTCTGACACGACAGGTGAGCATTTTCCTTGGAGTGCGAAAGATCTACGTCGATATGCATCCAACTACCTAATCTGACCAGCGGCACTGGTAAAGCTCGTTATCCACTTCAGCCGGAAATCTGTTTATAGTCGGGCAAGAACTCGAACGCCACAATACTTGGTGTGTCAGCGGTGAAACCTGACGATTTGGCATGGTTAAGACGTCGATAAGCCTCGTTGGGTTAGCCAATCCACTACAGTCCGCAGCCGAGATTGACCAAGACGGAACAGACTGGTATGGAATCCTCAAGATGTGCATTGACGTTGGCATCCCGTTGAAATCAGCCAATCATAGTATGTCGAACGATCAGTAGCCTCACTGAGGCTCTCCCGTGATGGAGCCAAACGGGACAGTGTACGAGCCATGCCCGAGCCTAAGCCAAAGATTCGGTCTAGGCTTAACCATAGCAAGCAACTCACTGGATCTTTTGGAAGGCTAGCTTGCCCGTTCAAGTGTAGGACCGTAACTGGCTTGCATGAAGGAGCCTAAGCCGGTAGCATGGCCGATACTCCACGTAACCTTCTCCATAGGGCCGCCAGGGCTCGTATTCGTTAGCCATGCTGAAGATGCCGTCGAAGCGGGGAAGAAAACGAGAAATCTCTGGGATTTGCTCATCACTGATACAAAGCAGAGGTAGAGGACTGCGCGTTCTCACATAGATTGCGTTATTTTCTGTAGGATGGGGTCTACATACACCGCACATGATCATACCCTGACCGCCTGTTTTGATTCTTCTCTGCGTTGGCGTCTGCTTACGGAAGATGCTTGATGACAGTCACTGACAAGACAAGACTCAAGTGCCCCAATGGTTCGTCTGGTCTTGTCCTGGTTCTGAGTCTGAGTCTCAGCCTCAACTGCTAGCGCCAACTTTTATAAGGCGAAGATGAGAGTTCAATCGGTGGTTGGGACTTGGAGAAGCGGCTCAAGTGGCAGCGGCGAGGTTCGGGGATTCGCTGACGGAAGGCCGTATATACTCAGAGTAGACCGATGGCGCATGTTGTGTAAATTAAAAGTGGAGTTGATGACATTTGTGCAGCTCCGAACGTCAACACTCCTATCTCGAAAACCAGAACGGCAACTATCGGCGTGATATGCAGGGTGGCCGTAAGAGAGCGAGGTCGGTGCCACAAAAGTATTCCTATTTGTGGCGTGACTGGAGTTCGCCACGCTGAGACTGAAGTCTGTGCCAGGCCGCCGCTGATTGAAGGGATAGACCTTCAACCAAGAGGCCTTCGATCTGCATTTGTCTGCTCTGCAGTGCCGTTACAGTCGTTGCATATGACTGTTCGATGGATACGGCAAATGGGCCCGAGTAAAATTATATGGTCAGTCACGAACCCGTCTATGAGCCAAAAGGTGCATTCTGCCATATTCACTCCGAATAGGCTTACCTTATTAGACTTAGCCTCTAAACGAGGCTGAGTCCAGTCCGTCAGGACCCGCTACCCACACCATCTGTACGCAGGATATTATTCAGACGGATAACTTGGCTGGGCGAGGAGGTGATTTGTGTACTTTGGCTTTGTTTGCCTGGCTGGCATTGGCTGGTGTTCTGCATCGACTAGGAAGGGCATATGCGTTTCATTGCGTGTCATTGACTGTATGAAGGAAACTGATGTAAACTGATGTGGCTCGTACGCCTGTACTTAATTTAGTTAGGATTACCATCTGCTATACGCTACTCGTACCGTAGTCCAATCCTGCTGCCTGGTGGCTGTGCATTTCCACTTCCAAGTCTTCACTCCCTGCGGCCAGCGGCTCTGTCCGCAAGTGCAGGCCTGGTAGTCTAACGGAGCCAGAAACCACGGGCAATTTCAAGGTACATCGCTCGCTCTTCTCGGACAGCTGGCAAGGTTTGGCTCGCTCGCTTTCCCGCAATAGGTGTGTGCATGGATGCCCGGTCTTGCTGTCCGATATCGCTGGCCTGAGGCCTTTCCATACCAACTGCCTCCGCCTTTTCAGGGGTGTCAGATTGCCTGCCAAGATTCAACCGCTTGAGGCCCGGGAGCCGCAGGGTAGGGTCAAAGTTGATGAGGACAATCGCTTGGTCAGTGGAATTGCGATCATCCTGGTTGACAGAATATACAATTGAACGATCGTCAGCATAGGCGTGAACCTGGCCGGTCCGTTTCGAAGGACAGAGTAAGTGGTTCAGCTCTTGTGGAGCGTCATCCGGGGGCCAGAGATGGATGCCTCGAGTTTCAAAGCGCTCTTCGCTGTTCTCTACTAAGCGTCCGTCTGGTTCGCTGAGTTCACGCTTGAACAGGAGCCCCGGTTTCTCCTCAAGACCTTCCTCGTCGATGGGACACTTTCGCTTCCGAGATACCACGCGTACCCTTATTCGATCCCGAGGTACAAGGCCGCCGCCGCCAACGCTTCTGGGGAGCGGGTCATTTACGAGGTCAATATAGCTGGATGCGGAGATATTGTATGAACGGAATTTCGTTTTGGCTAGTATGAAATCGCGCCTCGGTTTCGGTTCAACACCTCCGTCGTACTCTGAGTGATAGTGTCTGCGGAGTCGTTTCCGTGGAGGCTCATAGTTAGGCTTGGATGACGGGTCCAGAGTTTTGGTGAGGGGCTCGTCAGGTAGAGGCGTTTTCAAGTAATAATCTGCTGGCGGCTGTTGTTTGTCCACGTCGGCCGGGGCAGGTAGAGGCTGGACGTAGTATGTCCTACAATTCTCGCTGCCACCGTCTCGCCATTCCCGGCGGCATTCAAGGATCATAAGTTGCCCCGTTGCTTCGTCTTCCCTGAGCGAGAGATCCGACCAGGTATCATTGATTGGACCTTCACGATGCTGCCGACGCCAAGTTCGATGAGTCTTGATACCTTCCTTGGATAACTTGAGGCTAGGGTCCAGGCAGATCCAGACGTAGTATGAGGTCCAATCCACTTCCTCCTCTTCAAAATCCACCAACGTGGAAATGGCGTATAGATGATCCTGATAGACTTCAAAGCATACCGTCTGGCCAATTTCGTTACCAGCAAAGTTATCCAAAACGATCATGTTTGGCTTTGCGACTTTGCCCGTATTGAGGTCTGCACAATTCACTTCCCATTGATTGTACCCGCGAGTCCCCATTGCCGAATGAGTCCCATAGTAGAGATACGACCTGTTATGTCGTATAAACAGCCGGTTTGTTGACTCAATATGTACTTTCAGCCTGAGACGACCGCTCTTTCCATACGTCGACCGGCGCTGGAGGTCGACCGCGAGGATCCAGCCTCCCGGAATCTCGGGGGTCGCCACCAAGAATGCAACGACCCAGTTGCTATAGTTCAAGAGGGAGATATGGGCCATCCCAGTCTCCGGATTGCACTCAGGGACTGCACGGCGTAGGACATTGGGGAGATTCAGGACTTGTTCCACGCGGCTGGCACCACGCACGTCCAGAGCGCGAATCTCGTCATTATAGATATAACAAAGCGAGCCGCCCGCGTAGAGGAACGAGCTCCCGTATGCCAGAATCGATGCCGAGTAGGGTTGAGCAGTGGCAAAGGATTCCTTGACGTCGTACAGACGCCCGATGGCTTTGCGGTAACCAGCTTTGGCCCGGTCGGCCTCTTTCCCTTCTCTTGTATGAAGTAGATCGCTCTACTATCGAATCAGTATTTTGCCAGAGGAAACGGGGGCCAATGTGGCATACTCTAACTGTGTTCCGAGCAATAGAGTCGCTATTTGTCAACTCATGGAGTGCGCGATTGACTCTGCTGAGATGGATGAAGTCATGACAATCAAGCTTGGAGGCCACTTGATAGAAGACATCGTAGGGGATGGAGTCCAGGTTCCTGGTCATTTTCTCTGACCAAAAAAGCGGACGAGACGGCCTACGAGCTAAGGGAGAGACGTACCGGAGCCGTCAGGGCGCGTCAGACATTGGAGTAACACTGTCCCAGGCCGGTGTTGTGGAGAATGAGTATGCGCCGTGTGCATGAGCCTTTAAGTCACTAAATTGAGGCTCAACAGGATCGGCTAACAAGAAAATGAATCATCTAGAGTTGGCAAACTCCTGGCTCCACACCGAATGTGATTTTCGCATTGAGAAAATGAGACACAGAGCCTCAATTTCCTAGCCGAATCCGCGCTTGGCCTCCCCCCTTCTCTCCTGTCAGCCCAGCATACATTCTCGTCATTGTCTTCAGCCTTGTCTAAATATATTAAATTACCGATCTTCTCGACTGAAGGTTTCCCATTTTGCTTCCAATTCGTTCCAATTCTCCTCCTTTCTTAGAGCCGCACTTTTTATCCCCCATCTTTATTACCAGCTTACGGTATGAATTCCCCAGCTGCCATATCCCAGCCACCAGTACATCGGTGGCGATTGCCGCTGGAATGATGCTGGCCTCAGGCCACCACCATCGCATCGATGGCAAACATCGTCACTGCTGTTGCTATTTTCGACCTACATAACCTCAGCTATGGTCTCTGCACTTCAAGCCTGCTCAAAGAAGGATCCCAGGCTGGCGTCCAGGCTGGCGTCCAGGTTGGCATCCCAAAACAGGCTGTGTGCCTGACGACATCTGTACACTTGCGCGACTTTCTGATCGCTGCTCTGTACCTTAGCTGCATCTTGTTTCCGATTTGGAATTCAAAAAGTTTACTTTGCCATCTGTCTGCTGGCGGCCGTAGGCCGCGGTCTTGTGACGATTGCTTACGGTGGCACGGTCGTGTTTCTCAATGCTCATGGGGCAGTGCTGGTTTTACAAGGTTTGACAAGGTTTGAAGAGAAAGGCCTGCATTTGGTATCACAAGTCCTTGCTCTTATCTATGTATAAAGAAACCTGCAGATACCTTTCCTTTTCTGGATAGTCTACATTTGCATTCGGTTTTCCAGGAAACAGCATCTACCTGCCGCCCCGCAGCCAATCACACAAGATAACGTAATATAGCTCAAACATTGACTGCAACAACAGTAATCATCACTCATCAGTGATCATCAGTGATCATCAGTGATTATCAGTGATGAATAACTTCAGTTACCGTGATCTGTTAGACCGCATGACCCTAGAGAAGGTTTAAAGAAGATGTCCATGCGGGGCTTGCAAAGACTCTTCGATCATCCTTGCTGCTTCTACATGTGTTCGCAGGCTCTAGTACGATCGCATGAGGTTTTCCTTGTTTGCTTCACCCAGAGACGAAAATACTCGGCGCAATTCTAGACGAGACCGAAGACTAGGACCACCAAACATGGTGGCATGTGCAGGCCGCGCAGGCAGCGCAGGCAGCGCAGGCATCTCTTCCTTCTAGATTGGCCCATGCCGTTAAGCAAGAGGGGTATATGCTTCACAGCCTTGCCGTTGTGTGACTTGGCGCGGAAGATTGGCAGAGCAACGCACAGTTGTAATGTGAGGAGCCCGACTTACTATTAGCTGGCTATTCTAACCGCCAGGATTGTCCTGGGTACTTTCATCAACCGCCCGTTGCCCACAGCTCATGCATTAGCTTTAACCCGGGTGAATTGCTTCCCCTCTTCTGTATTGGGTTCGTTTCTGGATTTTTTCCCCCCGGAATTTCGACCCCATGAGCAATGCTCAGCATGGAAGTGTTCGAGAACGATTCTAGAAGGATTCGGGAATAGTTCGAGAAATATTCTAGAATAAAATCTTCCTTCTAGAAGCCGCAGATCTCTTGGGAATGTCGCAGCCTTTTAGGTAGGAACCTGCTGGCGGTATCGGCGACCGGCCCGTATACGCGAGGGTTCAAACACCCCTTATTAAGCATATACATTCCAAAACAAGCTTCGACTCATGTAGGTCAGAATGTCGGCATTTTGATGCAAGCGTCGATCATTCCAACATTTTACTACACTGCTTTGCCACGAATCTCAAGCCACCGACCTCCCTGTCTGTTTCGCGACTCTTCTCTCACCGGGGACCCAAAACCATAATAAGACCTTCCTAGGTTCGTAAGAGGTGAAGATGCTGCGCGATAGAGTTCACCAACGAGATCTAGGTTCATGAACGTGGTCAAACGGTATGAGTTCGCGCCTCTGCCGCCGCAACCGCTAGTATAATCGAACAAGGTCAAGCCTTCATTTCCTGGCCGGCGGCGCAACAGTGCTATCCCAAAGTAATGTCTGATGACATGGACACTGCAGACCGCAGCAAAGAACGTGGGGGTGGCGTCAGTAGAGCAAATACGATCGTCTACTCGCCTGTTGCATCGCTACACCGTCAGAGATTCAATATATAGAGGACAGAGCTAACCCTTAGTTGTATCTCTGGTTTCTGCTATTCAATGTGCTATACAATATCTCCTATCTATACCGTGTTTAGAAAATAAAGAAAAGAAGAGAAAAATCGGAAAAAGAAAGGCAAGGAAAAGAAGAAGGCCTTCACAATAATCTGTCTTTAAGACATTGGTTCGTCTTGGGGTTGGTCATGGATATAGATAGCATGACATAGTATGGCAGCGAAATACGATTGATGTAATCAATGCATACATATACCGACCGGCCGGTGTACGGCGCCTGCTAGCTTTGGTTCAGGACGGTAGACGCGGGATGGGTGTGGGATTTCTCTGTCTCTGTATGGAACCGGCAGCTCGTCGTGCCCGGTCCCAAGCTCTAGCTCTTCGAGGTCCTGATGGTATAGACGTCGCGGTGCATAATTGCTTAGGGAGAAATGTAGGTCTGGCACGTATTGGTGCGTCTGATCTGAGTTTGGGATTGACGACTCCTATTAAATTTATCAAGCATTGAACTGGTAACTGATCACTGATAATAGAGCATAACACAACGGTGTTTAGGCAGATGAGTAGTGAAGCACATTATGATAAGTAAAGTGAATAGATAGGCGAGGTGAGATATCTTTTCACGTCGACATGGAATTCGCAATCAAATCAACCTCGAAAGAAACTTTGATGTCCCTTGATCAATTCTGACTGGAACTCTTGCGTACCGGCTCGAAATTTATGGGAATTAGAAGGTATTGTTGCAAAGTAGTTATCTGGAAGTTCAACGCTGTAGCCCTTGAAAATCGTTGCTCCTCATATCCTTGGTGAAAAATAATATGATCCTTCCAGAGAACGGTAGGTAAGTGACTGTTCTATCTTATTGCGTCTGAAACCGTGGGCGGATCCTGAGTAAATGTGTCTCCGTAATTTGGATATGGTGATTTTGCGGCGGTGGGGATTCGATGTTATTTATCTTCCTGCGGCTGTACTAGAAGCGAGGATTACTCGAACAGAGAGGGAAGCTTGCTCCAAAGAGATTTGTGGGGATTGTATTCGGTTCAAAGTCTCAGTCCTCGTTCGTTGCTTCTCGGCTGACTAGGACAGGGCTATGTGTTGATATTGACTAGATCAATAACCCCTCACCCACTCCCTCACTTATTTAGATTGTGAGGGCGCATCAAGCGCTTACTCACAGGCAATACTCGATCCAGGAAACTCCCATAGAGATGTTGAGGATCCGATGATCCTCCTGGTTGAGAAGACACAGTGTCTGAATAGAGTGCCGATGGACCGATCCTCGGCCTCATACGAATGATACATGCGGCCGACACTAGTGATAGTGTCCATTATTCCCAGCTAAGTGACAACTCGAACAGAAACCACATACCTTCCGTCTGGCAGTTGAAATGAGTGGTAAATTGATGTGGCAAGGGTTTAGCTACGTTCAAGATAATGCTGCCCTGACAGGATTCTGAGATGTCATCTCGCAGTCTGGAGAGAGACGATTTAGCCTTCGTTCAAACTATGACAGAAAAGCTCGTGTTTCACTTTTTAGGTGCAGCTACTTACAATTTCATGCTTTGGATCCTTATTAACGGCTGTGACAGATATATCCTCGGAATACATAGAAGAAGCCTTCCAGATACAGGAGTTATAGTTGTTGTCTGCTCTTCTGGAATAGCTGAATAAAGTATATGAATGATCAAGCTCAGCAGTAGAGGTCATTTGATCTGTTTCTTTACGAGCTTCGAATTATAAGTATACATATCTCAGCACAGACCGAATTGGTTTCTCTGTAGGTCTGGCTATAGCTAGTATACACGAATTATTGCCCCTTACACCACAGTAGCGCTGGGTCTCGGAAACATTTTCCTACCCTGAGGTACATAGTATAATAGTCTAAGATAAGTAAATATTGGCGGGAAAACAGCTCTTACACGGCGGAGAGAATAACAGACAATGCAGGTGGATGATGGTTCGCCGGCAGGGTGATTCCACTCAAAGCAAACTTCGTGCATGCTCTTGCATGAGGGCAAGATGCATCTAAACGCTTAAATCTCTTCCCCGGGACTGGCGGACTGAATAGGAATTGGTCTCGATGCGGACAGATTGCTCTCTACAGACCGCTGTGATTCGCCTTTCCCGTCTTAGTTTCCCCGTGTTTGTTTAACGTCTCTTCAGGTTGATCATCAATGTGAGATTAAACATGGTTACTGGGCATTCCAGCGCTATTACGCTGGCAGCGGTTCGTGTCCGTCCAGCTGAAATCCCAACCTCCGCATCATAGCAGGCAAATGCGCATGGAGTTGCGGCTTTCTCTTTTGCACTTGTACGGGATTTGATGCTCTATTTCGAGAACTACCGCAGAAAAGCTTCCAAGTACTGAAAGCTCTCGTTGCCATCATCCATCCTCTGATCAAGGAGAGGTGTCTTCACCTCTCGCGACTGAACACGGTGCTGGTACAGAAATTGCCCAGGAAACGGCGTACCACAAAGAGAAAGGTTAGGTTTCGCTCAATTGCTTCATGGCATATATGATCTACAATGGAATGATACATAATGGCAAACAGTCCACGAGCTTTGTTTCGTCAGTCATCGCACAGACACAGTAAGACTACTCGCTGAGCTTGTTGACCGCGAAAATGTTGTCTATGTGCGGGGATCTCCGGCATGCGGCAAAACAACACTTGCCCGTCTCCTTCAGCAGTATTATAGAGAGCAGAAGAGGGTCGTTTATTTCATCAGCATTTGGAAGAATCTCGAGGATTACCCCACTGAAGGCGAGGGCGAGCCATGGCAGAAGTTGACACAGACTATCTGCAGTCGCTTCAAACTTAGGCCGTGCTCGAAAGCTATCTCCAGGAGCTGTCATCATCGTAGACGAAGCCAAAAGGACCTACTTGGATACGGAATTCTGGAGTCTCGTGATCAAGGAACCGATCTACAGCCAGGGTAAAGATATCAGATTCTGTCTTTTTTGCTCGTTTGGCAGTCCATTGACTGGTGTCGACGGGCAAACTGACACGTTTACTCCAGCTATCTTGAAACCATGTCAGCGCGTTGCATTCACCCCAGAATCATCATCATCACCACCAATTGAACCTTCTTCCCTACCATCAGTAGGGCTTTTTTTCACAGCAGATGAGTTCAAGGACGCCGTTCAGCAAATTTGCGCATATACGAAGTTTGAGGCAGGTTTTATGCTCGATACTGATGCCGGAGACTATCTGTTTTCCTTGACAAGTGGCCACCCTGGCGGTGTCAAGTCGTTATTAAACTAGTTCTATTATGTCCGTTTTTCTACCTCTTGAGCTAAATTGCATCTCTCTAGATAAGCTCGATTAGCTGACAATATATTAGCATTACCGGGATACAATCAAGCACGGCAAGATATCACCAATCACAAAATCTCATGTTATCGACAGCTTGCAAGATGATGAACGAGTTTGGAGGTTTCTAGAGACTACACCAGTTATCGTTCATTTGCAACAGGTCCTTCACTGAGTATTCGAGTTGCAAAGGTTCTTCGTCATGTCCTAGAGCAAGGGAGTATACCTGTTGACAAGCAGGATGATATCACTGTGGCTGATGATAGCAATACGGATCTGGAAGAGACTAAGGAAACGTGTTATGTAGAGGATGGTTACACAAACCTTGGTACCTATGGACAAAGCACGCAAGGAGATATATACATTTCCACCTCGTCTGCACGTCTGCACGAGAAGCAAGTCTCCCTAAGTATCCACTAAATATTTTGGGTGTATCATGCTAATCTATTCCAGGTGGGTTGAATGGATCCTCAACAAGCAGAATATATGCTTGGATCCGAAGTACAACAGCTTACGATGATTATGTGTGGACATCTTGAAAGCATTTTCTGCTGCCACTCTGCGTCACACGCTACTGGAAAGATTCTCACTAGCGCGGCTCTACATAAGCCTCTTGAAGCAGCGTATCAAGATGGGGTTTACCGCTGTTTCAACGTAGTCGCCGGCAGAGGGGTTCCGACCTGTTCGGAATGGTCAAGGACAAAAGAAGGTCGAGTTGATTTTTGGATTCCAGAAAAGAAGTGGGCAGTTGAACTTTCTAAGAGGAGGATCGGGTCCATGAACATATATCACGTTTCCAGGAGGGGGGCCGTTACCACTCCTGGATAAAAGATGGTATGATCAGTAACTGGATCAATAACAACTGTGCAACCTCTATGCCTACTTATTGTAAGCTCAAGCAACCCCCTGCGTTGTTACCAATTAACAAGCAAATAGGCTACTCTGAACCAAATCTTATGCATGCCGTATTCACTAGCAGCTGGGAAGATTTACAAATTTTCGATAACAAGAAGTCTCCCATCATTGACAAAACTCCTCTGAGAAAAAGACTTTGTACTCCCTCTGGCCTGGACAGACTTCCCTTGCAGGTCTTGAAATCTCAAGTCTGCACAAAAATGCAGGGTCGTTTCCCTCTCCAATTGGGTGATTGACTGGATGCCGCCTGGCTCTCAATGAGCACTGCCGTCGATGATTCTTCCGGTTTTAGGTGGGTAATTATAAATCTGGGTAAGACAAATCCTTCAAGATTACTAGGATGCCTCCAGGCACGGAGCAGTTATCAAATACAGTGGTGTCTGTAGGACTTACTTGCATTACTCTTATTCTTACAGCCAACGCTACTCAACAGGTATTTCTATTTGTGACAATCCTCTACTTATTCAAGTGGCTTACAAAAATGATGGGTTTACTGTTCGCGAGTATCACTAGTCCTATAGCCGATTCTAATAGAATGTTGTTCTTAGTATGTGGATTTCGCTGTATCGCGGCAGCATCACGCCCGGCACAGATAGTAAGACTGGCATATGAAAACTGCATATGGTACTGTATATTGCTATGCACATTTATACTTATATTAGATTGACGGTCGTAACAGAGAGAAGTCTATTTTGAGTTGGTTGAGGTGAATAAGACTGATCCATATCTTGCAAGTGCTTATATCTTATATCATGGAACGTACTCTGATAGATAACTGCCCAGCATTTAAGCAGCAAGAGAAGGTATTGAGGATGATTGAGAGACTATACCATATAGGGGCTTTATCGTTCACCTTAGATTTCTCTTCTTGGGTATGTTCTTCAACTGAGATTCAACCAGTCCTTTGTTCCACCCGTAATTGATTCCAGCTGAGGTTCGGCGTCTTGCTGTTTTCCATTAAGAGGACTATACTGGTAGCTTACTACTATCTAGGAATCCCTAAGCTTCCCAGTGCTGCCTCCAGTAAACCCCCAGTACCTCTCCGCCTACGCTCCCTGACATCTTCCTGCGGCGTATTAAATGTGAAACCCGGACGGAGCCCTCGCACGCAATAAGCTTTACTGCGGCAGTAGCATGTTCGAGACACTGCATCCTCCCAGGGTGAAGCACGATAGTAAATGCGGCGCTGGAGGGTCTTGTGGGCGAGAACTACACCTGGCGGGCAAAGCTCAAGTTCTAACTCATTAATTTCCTGTTGCTATATGAATTTTTCAAGTGCTCTGTAGCAACTATGCTGGGGAAGTCAACTCCCTATAAGAATCCATCCTCTGCGCGGAACAGTCAGACTTTCCACTGCGATAACGCTAACATTAAAGAGCCAGCTCAACAGCAAACAACAACCAAATACAGATCTCTCTCCAAGCTAAAGAAAGCCCTATCCGTAGGATTCAAGTGGGTGAAAATAGCTGAAACGACATAAACGACATAACATCATAGGCTGCGTTTGGGCTCATAGATTCTGCTCTACCTGCTTCGGATGGTCTACAAATCACAAGTTGCTTGAGGGGCCTTTGACAGAGCCGCCGATTGTCTGCCGACCATGCACTTCGCACACGATGCCACCTTAGTCTGAGTTGGGTTGTGGTAAGCAAAGGAGATATATCGTCACTGTCATGTTGTCGCAGAAGCCTACAGAATGCCGTAGGCCAGCTTGGAAAGCTATTGCAAGGCCAACAATCTCGAGCGTCAAAGAATCCCCTCCAGGAAATGCGGCACGATCTACGCGTTTCGGCTTCCCGAAATCGGGCCGCTATTCACTATCGTACTGGCTCCAAGGCGTACAAGGAGACCCTCTGCTGAATCATCGAACGACGCCCGACCTGCCCACATCGGCTGATATCGTGATAATCGGGTCTGGTGTAGGTGCCCAGCCAGTCGCAATCATGCTTTTATGACCGGTGCTAAAATGAGCGTGAGAGATAACCGGAACACTAGCAGCCAAACACTGCAAAGGAGCATGGGCCGAGAAAAGCATCGTTGTTCTTGAAGCCCGTAAGTTCTGCTCAGGTGCTACTGGTCGGAATGCCGGACACTGTAAGCCAGACCAATGGCGCGGGTTTAGCGAATATGAGAAGAAGTTTGGGACTGAACAGGCTCTTAAGGTGGGCGAACATGAGATACCTGGCCAAAATAAGTTCCGTTGACGCCTCATCAGATTCTCGATAACGAGCAGCAGACGTGGTTAGCACTGGTGGAATATGTACGGCAGAATAATGTCGACTGCGATCTATGGGTTGGTGACACCCTGGATGTCCCAACGACCCCAGACGTCGCAGCTATTGCAAGGAGGAATTTCGAGCATTTCCAGGCCGCTGGTGGCAAAGTTGACCATATCAAAGTCACCCATGATCCCATGGAAGCATTCAAGGTTTGTAGCATCTTAGCCACAAAGCATCGCTAACGGCACATATAGATATCACGCATCAAAGATGCCCAGGCGTGCTATTCCTGGTCAGCGTCAACGCTTTGCCCCTGGAAACTCACCGCTCATATCATGCGCGACAATTTACAGAAAGGAGTCAATCTTCAGACTCGCACCAAAGTAACCCGGGTTGTTAAGTCTTCAAAAGTACTAGGAAATTGGATCGTGAAGAGCGACCGCGGCGACATTGAGTGCTCCCAGGCCATTCATGCAACAAACGCGTATAGCTCTGCCCTGGCGCCATCTCTGCGCGGCCTCATATATCCCCAGCCTCACATGTGCGACCGCATTATCCCCCCAGTGGCATTTGAAGAATCCGAGGCGCTCACCAACTCGTACGGTGTCCTTCTCGCAAATGGGGATCTGTTCAGTATCAACCCGCGGAATACGACAGAAGGTTCGGCTTTCATCGGAGGCAGCAACCCCGGTCAGCCTGCGTTCGAACGATGGCTCGAAGCTCACCCGGAAAGGGGGATAGACGATAGCTTGCAGGGGTTCAGGCCCGTGACCGAAGCCGTCCGAGCCTTCGCCCAGTCCCAGATCATCGGGTGGAAGGCCGAGTTCAACAATGACAGCTGGAGTGGCATCATTGCTAGGGAATATATTCCTCACTTTATATGTAGCAAGAAGCTAATCGATGGATAGAGCGCCGACGGAGTGCCGTGGGTAGGAGAGTTGCCCGGGCTGCCGGGGCAGTGGCTTTGCGCTGGCCATAACGGACAGTATGTCCCCTGAGTGCCTCCTCGCGGCTCAATTGACCGTGACTGACGACTGCAGTGGCATGGCACGCATCTTCACAGCAGCACCCGGGTTGGTCAAGCTCATGGGAGGAAGCACATGGCGGAACACAGCTACCAGAGGTGTACTAAATCACTCCAGCGCGGGTTCAAAATGCAGCTTCTCGCTGATGACGATGAGCTTCAATCACGCTTTTGAGGTCAAAGCGATAATCCTGTAGATGATCAAAGCGGCGCCAGTGAGAAGGATGATTGTTTCGAGACTCCGCTGTCAAGAAGTTACTATTGTTGATCCAGCAATCTTGTGCATGCTTATTCAGGTGCATAAATACTACATTAATGACAGGACATAACTATGTCGTAGTTTCAAGCCCATCACCCTCTTGAACACTTCGCTTACTTAACTCCCCCAAACTGGCTCGGGTGAACATGACATACCCTCCAAGTACAAAAGGCACCAGATGTCTATTGCATTGCAGAGCTGACCTTATCGAGATCGCCTTAACCACTTTGCACGATGATACCGATAGGACTGAACGGCAATGAACCCTGAGCCCAATGTTTCAGCCGCAAGCAAAATCACCGACAGCTCTCCCATTTCTTGGTATTTTTCCCATTGATGATAGATTTCGGTGGTGGCCTTAAGCTGACCTAAATGATGTTGTCGTCGGCTCACGGCATCCTCATTTAGAAAGACTATCCGAGAATGTCCCACATCCCGTGCCCAACAACATGCGTTCTCAACGGTGACTGAAATCCGAATTGATGCCGACTTCCGAGATAGTCAATGCTACTGCCTACCATGCATCTTCAAATCATGGAACAAGCCATGTGTTCTGCCCTACGGATGGAGACTCAGCGAGCTGCTCTCCAATGGAGTGGTTGACCGACAAAGACGTCCCCGCCCAGGAACAGTCCAGCGAATCACTGCCCCGCTTGGTGTAGGCATCAGCCAGCCCTGTCCAACGCCCCGTTGATCTCCAAGTTCGAACGGTGAGCGATCTTAGTGACTCGAGTTTCTTTCCTCCTGCAGTATTCCTAACCTCTTGTCTTTACAGTCATTGGAGGTGCGCTGGATTACAGTGTTTGACCTTGTTGCGCCTAGCCGAGGAATCCCCGAGAACAGTAAGCAGCGTTATAATCCACGAGGCTCAAGTGCACCTATGAATTGATTCCGACACCAATATAACATATACCACGCCATCAACTGCTTCTTACGACTCCAGACGAATATATGTACTATCACCACCCCCCTCCCCCAACGCCGCCTCGCCCGTCGAGTTGGAACGGCCACGGCCAGCAATGGGGCCCTCCGCAGCCATACAGGTACCTTTTTCCCTCCCACACCATATATCTATACATGTTGACCATGCTGGACAGTCCCCAATATGCACCCCCGCCATACCCCCCGCCAAGTTCCTACCGATATCCGCCACCAAATTACCCTCCAGCTTCAGCACCCTATGCACCCAGGGACCCTCGATACTCACCTTCACCCTACGGCACACCGCCGCTTCCACCCCGCCCATCCTCGGAATCTCAGTCTCACTCGCCTAGCTTACGCTCGTACCCAAGTGCGCCACCTTTGCCAAACCCCCATCCATTCGTCTACCCTCTTTCTAACTCTACCAGCGTCCCCGCCCTCCGGGGGTCAACCGCTCCCACCCCGGCCCCCCTCAGGTTTCCAACCCTTTGGCCATGGCGCGCCATCAAACTACCACTTCCAGTACTCCAGCTGTACCGGCCGGCGGCGCGCCCTCTTAATTGGGATAAACTACTTTGGCCAGCCGAACCAATTGCAGGGATGTATCAACGACGTGACGAACGTCTCGACATTCCTAGCGGAGCGGTATGGGTATCGGCGAGAGGACATGGTGATCCTCACAGACGACCAGCAGAACCCGAAGAGTTTGCCAACGAAAGCAAATATCCTTCGCGCGATGCAGTGGCTTGTTAACGGGGCCGTTGCGAACGACAGTCTTTTTATCCATTTTTCTGGTATGTTTAGCCGCCGCGTTCAGTCGTGTGGAATTCAATTTAACGGACTCAGGACATGGTGGTCGGACACCCGATCTTGATGGGGATGAGGATGATGGTTAGTCGTACTCCGTATTCTCTTTACTGTATTGTCACGACATGGCTGTCAGTGGCAAAGCGGACCAGACTTTGACATGGGTGTCTAGGCTTCGACGACGTGATCTACCCGGTGGACTACCGGGTGGCCGGGCACATCGTTGACGATGAAATGCACGATATTATGTTCGTCCACTCTTTTTACGTTCACAACTACCATCTACTAATGCCAGCAGGGTTCGGCCCCTTCAGCCTGGAGTCCGCCTGACGGCGGTCTTCGACTCCTGCCACTCCGGAACAGCCCTCGACCTCCCCTACGTCTACTCCACCCAGGTCTGTCTTCCATTCCTCCTCGCCAATTCGCAAGATAGCATCACTGACAAGCGTACGGCAGGGCATCCTCAAAGAGCCGAACCTCGCCAAAGAAGCTGCATCCGACCTGTTCTCCGCGATCACCTCCTACGGCCGCGGTGACTTGAGCGGCGTCGCGCAAACCGCCATTGGGTTCTTCAAGAAGGCCGCGATAGGTGACTCGGCGCGGCGCCGGACTGTGCGCACAAAGACCTCACCGGCCGATGTAGTCATGTTTTCAGGGTCGAAGGACTCACAGACATCGTACGTCCGTCCGTCATCTATCAATATTCAGACGGAAGAGACAACGGTAGCAAATGCTGACATTGTACAGTGCCGACACATTCCAGGACGGCGAAGCACGGGGGGCCTTAAGCTGGGCATTTATCAAGGTGCTGCAGCGGCATCCGCACCTGAGCTATGTGCAACTGCTGAATCTGATCCGAGCGGAGCTGGAAGGGAAGTATACGCAGAAGCCGCAATTGAGTTGCAGTCATCCGTTAGGTAAGTTCCCATGCTGGGTTCCGACGAGGAGACTCCACATCTAATCCAACGATTCTGTTAGATACCAATTTATTGTTCGTGATGTAAGTGCGGTAAAGGACGGGTGTGGTTAGCGTGGCCTCGAGCGGTGGCTAGGCTTGGACCTGGATCTCTCAAATGGGACTCTGGATGCGTCGGGTTTCACTTGACCTCGAATATTCGAGAATACGTGTGTAATTGCGCGTCCTGAGGGGGTGATTCAGGGCCATTCCATAAGACATATCCTAGTCCTTTAGATCGAGAATAAGCTTTAGATGTGCCTAGGAAAGTCGATGCAAGATAAAAATAGCCGGCATCCAGTTAACGGATCTTATATCCGATCCTGGTTTAGCATCACTGTCGCAGGTACACCGCTCTTGAACGCGGTCATATACATCCATAACTCGTTTGCCTCGATCCCAATGCCCGTTTCTTCATTTTCTCAGGCGAGCATGATTCGCTCACGAGCCCTTCTAGAAATAACACAACTCATCCATGGAACGCCGACCGAGATTCGTGGAAGAGTCTGGATCTAGTCGGTGATCTCGATCCGGCCTTGCAGGCGCAGCCATTTGCAGCCAAACCCGTTGGTGAACTGGCTGGAACCACGGAGATACACAACAGCGACCCAGGGATCATGCAAGGAAAAGGTAAATAAAAAAATAAAAATAAAAAATAACCAAAAACTGCACATAGCTTTTGCACAGGTAGTCGCCGGCTACACACTCGTCAGAATATCGACATTCAAATGCCATAACACTTGATTGTGACGTCAGATCAAGGAGGTACCGATGATCGGTCGATCTTGACTGCCTTTGACTTGTAGCATGGAGAATACGGGGTTCCCCAATGGACAAGGGATTCAGAATGCTGAAAAGACATGGCCAAATCCACCGAGCACCGACACTCGACGAGGCAACGGCGAGGCCACGGCAAGGCCACAACACGGCCACGGCGAACCACGGCGAGACCACAGAGTTCATGAGGTGGCATTGCGGCCATGTCATGCGATCTCGAGTCTTGTTCATTCACCTGCAGTGGTACGGCGATGCCGACTCGGAGAACCAGCCTGATTCAAAATACAGACAAAGCACGTAGCACGGACAGCGCATATCTGCAATGCGAACAGACCGAGAGGGGAACTGTTGAGGTAATGCTCCGGTATATGGCGATCAAACACCAGGTGCACTGTGCGGTTATGTACCCCGTATACTAGCTCCAGCCTCCAGTCTCCAGTCTCCAGTCTCCAGTCTCCCGTCTCCAAGTCACAGTAGGTCCCGATAGGAGCCGCCGTTTCACTGACGACCGTCATGTTTCAGTGGCCTCCCGGGTCGGAACATGTAGGCGACGTGGTCTCAGCGCTGAATCTCAGACTCGGACACTATTACACTATTGTTGCCGAAAAATGAGCCAATGAGCCAATAAGGGGCGTTTTCCGAGCACGCACTCCATCGCAATCAATCGCATTCCGGAAACCCGAGAGGAGATGAGCCGATTGTGAGAAAAATGACGGGAGATGAGCTGCGGGTGGGGGTGTCAGAGATTCAACGCGTTTTATAGGCAGCAGCTCTAGGACGACTCCCCACAGTCTAAATCTCTGCTGGGAGCGCCACGCCATGCCTATTGGCATTGGCGCTGGCGTGCTGGCAGCACTTGGCGGTGGTGAATGGTTAAATGGATTTCCTAATTTCTTTTTTGGGATCAGACAGGGATACGCGCTTCGTTTTGTTCGAAAAGGTTGTTTGCTAGAAGAAGAATTTGGACGACGCAAAATGATACTGCCAAGTGGACTGGAATGCTGATGATCACCATCTGCTGGGCATGTTATTGTTAGCGACTCCGCCGGGTCCGCCGTGGTTCCACGCTCGCAGTCTCTGGATAGTCAAGAGTAGTTTTCTCGATGGTTTGGACGGCTTTTGGACGGGTACGGAGTAATGAGTCTACGCCGGTACATACCGAGTACGTATGCCGTGCTTTAGCTACGTTTAGCTACGGTCTTATGTCGACGACGTCTGAGGTTGAGACGCAGTGACCATCAACCACGACGCCGGCTAGCTGGTAGCCTGATGCTCAGCCGCGTAATGTCAACGTTTTCATTGTGGCATTGCTGCTATGCTGCTATTTCGATCCGAGTCAGACTCAGACACTGCCAGACACATTCCGAGTACCGCTGAGACAATGTCATCCAACGGGTTTTGAGGCAAACTCTGCATCAGGTCAACCGTGACGCGCTTGATGATTAAGATGGATATCATCGATTCAGGTGTTATGGGCGGCTGGTGGCGGGCCTGCTGGTTGGGATCCCGCTGTAGAGTAGAGGAATGATAGAATGATGCAGCGACGAGCAGGATCCGATCTTTTGTACCACTTCTCCGTATCCATGCAAGGCGAACCGAGATCCTGAGCAAGTGAGGGAGGGCACTGGGCAGGCCCGCCAGTGAGAACTGTGGGCTGGATGGAATCGCAAGTTCCACACCCTCCCCTTGGTCCTGTTTTCCTTTCTTTCCCTCGTCGAATGCTATAATTATTTTGTATCCCCCCCCGGCGATCCCCTACTGTTCTGCTTTTCCGTCAGTGCTGCGCGTTGACCTTACATTACCACTTTTTGAAACATACTGTTCCTGACTCCTACTCTGACTTCTCTGACTTTCTTGATTTTTACTCTCTACTCTGCTGCTCTACTCTACTATACTTCTTCTACTGCTCTACTCTACTCCTTCTACTGCCGATCCTACATGTCGTTATAACAGAAAATGCTGCCCTCGGCCTCATCGAACTCGTCGCAGTCCTCTTTCGACAGCCCCATCAGCCAGTATCCGCCTCAGCAACATGCCTGGTTCCCGGCTCCCGTCCCGTCCATGCCACGCCGCAGAGAGCTGCCCAAATTCCCACGCTTCTACTCAACGCCGCTAGACCAAGACCACCCCGACTCAACACCGCTGAATATCTACGGCCTCGAAGAACGCGAGCCCTCGATTGCCGAACGGCCTCGCCGCTTCCTCCGCTTCTCCCGCGCCCTCGACGATATCAAAGAAGATTTCACCTCGCAACCGAACCCGCGTAACACCGCCGAGGCCATCCGCGCCCGCCGTCAGTCTACGTTCTCGTCCTTCTTTTTCGACAACAATTCAAACCCTACACTGAGCAGCGTCGGTCCAGCGTCCGCTTCGGCAAGCGTTTTCCATTCGTCGGGCGCTAGCGTTGCGTCGGGAGCCGGCTCGATCAGCCCGGATAGTGACAGTGCTAGCTCTGCAGGTGCTCGGCCGTTTCCGCCGCCGCCGCCAATCCCCGAGAGCTCGACACAGCGTCCGACCCTAGGGAGGCGGCTAAGCCGCCGGCTTTCGCGCCTGAGCTTTTCTCAACGCAGGGCCAGCTACCGCGCTGGGAGTGCCAGCATCTCCCAGCCAAATCTGATCGGGAGCAGTAACCAGCTCTAGCGCCCAGCTCGCCCCAAGCCTCCCACTGCGGACCTGACCTGACTTATGCAGGGGTGCTGACTCCCCTTACATCCGTGGAGTCAAGCCGACTACCAAAACAATAATGCTCAAACCCAGCCGTCCGTTCTCTAAGATATACATAGAATTGACGGATCATGTCTTCTCTCGACGCAACCCAACCACTTCCACAACCACTTCACCACTTACCGATAATCCTCGGCGAGAGCGCGCGCCACCTTAATATCTCTTTCTCCATTTGGACCCCTAACTCCAGTCCTTGCGCTCTTGACAATTTTCAGTACTCATCCATTTGCATCTATCCGTCATCAAAAGAACTGCATTTCACTCAAAATTCGGTACTCAGTCCTCAGCGTGGAGTACATTTCCTACTCTTGTCCTTGCTCCAGCCATTTCTTTACTTGCGATTTAGCTGCATCTCTGGCGTTGGCATCTTCGGCTTTCTTTTGGCTCTTTCCTCCAAGAACCTACTCACTCCTTCAGTTGGATATTGTTCGCTCGTCCATATCTTCCTCCAGTGTCCGACAATATTCTTTCATACTATCCGTCCTGTGCTGTCATCCAACAGCACCAGTAATGACCGCTCTTGGTTAGCCTCTATCTTTGTATATTTCAACTAACCAACCTTGCTCTCGAGGCATGGATGTATCTGTTCTCGCTTCTAGTTTATATGTACAGTTGGGTTTACATTATCATCTAGAGGTCATGTTTTCGTTCTGGTCAATGACATTGATATTCGACAGTCTGATGGTACCTCGAAATCAAACATTCCATGGTTCTAACACTTGATATAACTGATCTCCCTGACTAGGGTAAACCGCGCGCTGGCTTATAGTGGAGCCTTGCGGACTTCGTTCGGGGCTCGGGCCACCTGGTGTACTTCTTAACCTTGACGGTCAAGTATCTACATATGGATCACGCTTGGAAACCTTGCGGCCTAATTATCAATAGTCTTCTGAGCGTACAGTAGCAACATGCTGGGCGCGAGTATCAGACCCATATATGAATCCTTCCCCAAAAATTAGTCCCGTCTGTACGGTGGACCCGATATACTGCGCGAATTTTTTTTTAGTATATCATAACAATACCAGTCTACCCAGATGATTTGGATATACAATAATGTCTCATCCGCCGGAGCGGAGTTGAAAGTCGCCAGAAACCGGTCGAGACGGACGGGTTCCAATCTTTCTCTCCCCGGTTTCTCCCTCTTGATATCGATCGATCTACCTTAGCCTACCCTATCCTATCGCATCTCATACACACGTTCCGATACGTCGACCGGTTACAAGGCAAGGATTGCTTCAAAGAACAATCGAGATATATTAGAATAAAATTATAGGACCTCAAGTATGTATGTGTATTAGATCGATTTATAGTGGTTCCTTTCTTGTATTCGTGCGCCTGATATTCCCTGCTCGTGTCTAGGTTGCTGCTCTAAACACCCTGTAAACTAGATATTTGTGACTTGCCCGAAATAAATCATGATGTCGACGACAACGCGATAGACTGGTAAATGAAATGCTAATAGGTATAATAAGACGTTTCTATCGTAAAACTCCGAACTCCCTCCCCATGGGCTGGGAAGATCGATGTGGAGGCGAAGAGGAAGACACGACTGTCCAACAAGTCAGCTAGTCAGCTAGCCAGCCAGCCGAACCCAACCCCGCAGTGTAAGGACATGGACAGTGTTGCTGCAGGTGCACTCTGTACGACTCCGCAGAGATTCGTTATATCGACCCCCTCATTCATGAAAGTGAAAGCTGCTCGTTAACTGGACCATTGTAGGTCTTTCGATAAGGCGAGTGCTTATAATGAAACTCCCTCGAGGTCTCTGGTCACAATGGCTATCTGCGCCCGTTTCGCAGCCTCGGCGACTAAACTAAAGTCTCGCAGGAAGGGTGCTGTGGCAGTAGGCCCGCCATTTCCATGAATTTGGTGCGGATATTGCGCCGGGTGTGATGTCTGCGTGTCCTGATGGACTGGAACTTGTTGCGGCTGCTGGCTGGTCACCGGTTGGGACTGGCTCTGAGCTTGCATTTGCATTTGCATGGCCGCGGGCGTGCCTAGGGTGTTCGAAGTCGAGGGCTGGGGATTTGAGGAAAATGTGAGGGTTGCACCTGCTGGGTTGTTCATGGTGTTGGTGCGGGGCTTGGGATGCGAAGACTGAGGCGGGGGTTCCTTGTGTTGAAACTGTTCGTAGGCCAGAACTAGGCGGAGTACAGTTGTACGCTGTAAGCTAGGCTGAGACGTGAGTGCGGAGAGGAGGAGGGAGTTGTGGAGGATGATTTGGACGCTGAGCGTGAAGTTCAAATGAGGCGTCGGAAACAGAGCAGCGAAAGAAGAGAAAAGTGAGGGTGGGTTGATGGTTGATCAGAGACTCGATGGGCTCCACGTGGGGCGCACTCGGGTATACCGCGGTATGACGTTCGGCACTCTGGCCAGTTTTCGCCGAGCCCAGTGGTCAATGTGATAATGATGATAAGGTGAAGAGTTACTATGGAGTTCAGCCTTTTGTGCAAACCCCGAACTAGACAGTACTTTGGATAGGGTGATTTGCCGCGGCGTTGATGCAAGATTAGGGGTTTGGCTCGTGAGACGGTGAGATTCTAAGCGCTGCACTGATCGACGACTTCTGATTTTCCTCCAATCCGAGGATGCCCAAGGGTTCGTGCTCGGCTGCACTTCATCGAAGAGCGGTTCAAGACTCGGAACCTTGCGCAATTTTGGGGCTTGACGTTACCATTCAACCGCGTTGAACGCCGGATAAATTCCGGTATTCGGAGCCCATTCGACCGGCGCTCTCTACCTTAACCCAGTTACCCAGGTGTTCACTGGCTTCTTCACCTGCGGGGCTCTTATACATGCAATCCCACTCTCGCGACCTGGTACTAAGCTTCCTGGATCTTCTCGAGCCTTGAGTGAACAAACCTCCATTTTCTTTTTATCCGGAACATGGATAAGGACAAGCGGTTGTCAATCTGACTCCGTGTTTCCATCGGAACGGACAAATCTCGGCGCTGACTCCGGGTCGGATCTGGGGAAAAGCCACGTGATATCATGTGCCTGCAGACGGACACCAAGCCCGATCTGTACGTGATGAACGAGGGGCAGCCCCACCATGAGGAGAATTCAGCTGATTTCGATTTGAGGTTGATACATATCGAATTCATTTGCATCAGTCACTTGGTATATCAAATTGTTGTCTGCCGATAAAGATAATATCAGACACAATGGCAGACGACTTTGATACAGGGGATATGTTCAAGGACCCAGAGGGCTTCTATCCGCCTGAAAAAGAACCTACTTTTGCAGAGCACAGGATGCTCTCAGGCCAGGTAGTCCGCGTGCGCCTGGTTGGCAGCCATCCTCTATATGTAGCTATTCCCGAATTGGCTCATGGTTTTTGGCACTAACATCTCTATGGAGGGAAATATGCTCTGGAATGCCGGCCGCATAAGTTCAGAATATATCGAGACGCACGCCCCCACACTCATCGCTGGAAAGGACGTCCTCGAAATCGGCGCTGCGGCGGGAGTGCCCAGCATTGTCAGCGCAATTATGGGCGCCCGGACCACTGTGATGACCGACTACCCCGATCCGGATCTCGTCGATAACATGCGCCAGAACGCCGATGCCTCGGCGTCGATGATACCTACCGACCCGCCGTCGTCGCTTCACGTCACAGGTTACAAATGGGGCAGTGATGTTGAGCCGCTCAAAGCGTATTTACCTGAGGAGTCGAGGGCCGATGGGTTTGATGTGCTCATCATGGCGGACGTCGTGTACAGCCATCGCGAACACGGGAATTTGGTAAAAACGATGCAGGAGACACTGAAGCGACAAAAGGACGCTGTTGCACTGGTCATTTTCACGCCGTATGAGCCTTGGCTGCTGCCGCAGACCGAGAGGTTCTTTCCTCTCGCTGAGCAGGGTGGATTCACGGTGACGAAGGTGTTTGAGAAGCTGACGGAGAAGCTCTTGTTTGAGAATGATCCTGGGGTATGTGTCTATTGACTATTGAAAGAGCATATTGCTAACAGGCTGAAGGATGAGAGATTGCGAAGAACAGTCTTTGGTTACGAGCTTCGATGGAAGGATGAATTACGATAGACATGATACCTTAGATTCGCTTGGCTGGATAGACATCGTCAATTACATAAATATTCCCTCCCGTCTGACTTGACCATTTCGAAGTGTCGTTAAATATGTCACGGATAAACCACGTGCGCAGATTAGACATCAGATAGATAGAAGGAATGACCTCATATTATTCAAATCTCTGCCAGTTCAGTTGGCAAAGTCCAAGAGCCTCTATAAATCACACGGAAGGCGGTCAAACATCAAAACTCCGCCATCCCCGCTCAAAAGTTACAGCAAAATATCCCAGCCCCTCATTCAAAATATTCATCAGCAATCATGCCAGTACGTCGCAACCCAATAAGATCCACACTCATCAATACTAACAAAGTGCCTTTTTTTCTCAGCTCATAGTTTTAACCGGCTACCCCTGCTCGGGCCTCAGCTACCGCGCCCAACAACTTGCAACGCGCCTTGAAGAAATCCAATCCCAACTAGTCGCCAACGGCATAATCCCTCCTTCGAAATCGAAATACAAGATCCACATTGTCTCAACGCACGATAATGTCAACTACCCGCGGACAGTATACGACACCGCGCGCACAGAGAAGGAGGCGCGCGGAGTTGCATATACAAAGGCTAAACGCATGTTGGGAAGAGATAGTTTTGTGATTCTAGATGGAATGAACTATATCAAGGGGTACCGATACCAACTTTGGTGTGAGGCAAAGGCGTTGGGTACAACGTGCTGTGTTGTATGCTCCCGCTTTTCCCAATTTCGATATGAGGTTGGTCAAAGTGCTGACGGCTTCTTGCTAGGTCCACGTTGGGACGCCGGTTGATCAATGTATTGCGATCAACGAAGCGCGACTGCGGAAAAAGAACGCCTCCCGACCGGACGGCTCCGCGAAAGAGAGTAGAGACGAGAACCCAAAGCCAGCCACTAACCCTTCATCCTCACCCGACTCCACCTCATCCACAGAAAGCAAAGATGAAAGCGACCCCTACCCTCCGGACCTCCTCAACAACCTCATCTTCCGCTACGAAGAACCTTCCATGAACAGTCGTTGGGACAAGCCTCTCTTCACGGTCCCCTACACCGACGCTGAGCCACCAATCGCCGAAATCTGGACCGCGCTGACCGGCATCCCGCACCCAGAAACACAGGAGAAAGAAAACACAATATCAGAACTCGCAGCCTCCCTAACCTCAACAACAATCTCCCCTTCCTCCGCCGCCAGTACAACAACGACAACCCCAGGGGCGTCACGAGGCGGACTCTCCAGTAGACCGCGCGTCGCGATAAAGCCGCACCAGGCCACCGTCGCCCCCGCAACAGCGGACTCCTCAGCCCTCTACAATATGGAAAAACGCACGTCAGCAATCGTTCAAGCAATCCGTTCCTTTACGCTCGCCAACCCCTCCGCAAAAGCTGCCCTCGCCTCCTCCAAAACACAACAGGCCTCCGCCCTTGACAACGAAGATTTCACCCGCCAAGAAGAAGGAATCTGCATCCCCGTTCCAGACTCCTCAACGCCGGTATTCGTACCGGCACACATCGCCTCGGGCAGCGTTACCGATGATCTCGCCGCCGCGGGCGGGATCCTTGCACTCCCCCGGTTACAGAGGCTACGCAGGCAGTGGATTTCGCTGAATCGCGCGTACATTGCGGGGCCACACGCGGCTGTCAAGGGAGGAGGTGGGTTAAGAGAGGGGGAAATAGGGGATGCGTTTGTGAGGTTTTTGAATGCGGATTTCGCCGATGAGGTTGAGGAGCGGTAGGAAGCCCGTTCAGTAGTTCATTACCTGTCGGAATTGTTTGGCGAATTTGGGCTGTTTAATAGGGTTGCTTATCTTGTCTAGAGAAACTGCATATAGCGAAGCATCAAACTTTGGAAAGCGTTAAGAACACCTTTTTACTAGAAGAGAGTGAAGTTTATATAAACCTGATTTTACGAAATCATCACTATATAGATAACCCGAAAGTAGACAGGGCAGGCCCATCGTCAAGAGCACAGAAAGCTCATGAAGTGCAGATCAACTGCACCCCGACTGCATCGCACAAGAAGTATCAGAAGTATTTCCACAAAAACCAATCCAAAAACAATTAAAAATAACACATAAACTCGCATATAGAAGCTATAATATCCCGAAATGAGTTCCTTCCATTCCGTCCTGTTTGTTTTTGTCGGTCGCTAAAGCGCTGCGCTGTCCGTCGCTGTATACAAATCTCAGTCGAACCGAATTGAATCAACCCTTTTTTTGTGATTCTTTTTTCGTCTTCCCCAATGGATTCTCGGTGGAGGAGAAATTCAGGAAGAGAAGCAAGCAAGTAATTTGCAAAATCCACCAGAAATATAGGAAAGCAGAATACGAAATGATATAAAGAATCAAGCCTTCGCAAACTGGGCGATAGCGCAAAGAAGGGTCGAAAACTAGAAGCAAAGATAAAAAGCATTCTCGGAGATAATGTGAGAAAGAATAATGGGTAGCGCAAGGGCGCTAGAGTCCCGCACCGGAACTCGACTTCGACCTGTAATGAAGTTGGTTTTTGCCTGCCTGGATAGCCAGGACAAGACCAGCCCGTCCAGTCCAAACGGGGTCCTTCCGCGATTGAACATGGTGCGCTTCTTACCAGACCTGGGTCATGGTTGAACCCTTGGAATTAGACACAGGTGCAATGCAAATTATTCCTGGCAGTCTGAAAATAATTTGTTGTAGGCCGTTTCATTCAGCATTCATAAAAGGAGGCACAGTGCCCCCGTAGCTGGGATTTAGAAACGCCTCCAAGCTCCATGGAATATGCCAAGCAGTCCTGATCTAGTGGGCATCCTTGTGAAGGAGAAAACAAATTGGCAGCAAATGCAAAAATTATCTTGCTTTGCTCATGGCCATGCTGATTCAAGCGGGAATTCCATTGCCGATTTGAGCAACGGCCTGGCTGGCTTGGGCCTGGCGGTATGTAATTCCAAGGGTAATGAGTTCTTGGAGACTTGCGTTGACCTTGTCATGCATGGCGGAGTCCTGGGGTGTGATGTTGTTGAGTTGCTCAAGGAGACGCCGGTGGCAATTATAGTAGTTCCGTTCAGCGGCCTGGATGTTCTGGCCGTTGTGGACGGATGTCTGCTGGACAGCAGCCTTCAATGGGTTTGTCTGGGACTGTGTGGAGCGGGTGCGCTTCATGGTTTGAGCGCCGCTAACGCCAGGAACTCTGCGTTTGCGTCCAGTGGATTCCTTCTTCTTGGGCTGGTTGGTGGGGGAAGCATCCGGTGAGCTAGGGCGCTCAGACGAGGCGTAGTCGTGGACCCGCCTCATGTGGTCAAAGAGGTTCCAGCGACGGGGGAATCCATATCCTGGGATGGAACGGTCACATCCTTCAAAGAGACAAAGGTGGGGGTTGTCTCCGTGGCCATGGAGACCGTGGGCTTCGCGCTCATGACGGAATAGGCATGCATTTGAGGAGAAGTGAAGCTGGGCATCCATGCAGCTGGGGACCCGGCAACGATATGGCTTCAAGTGGGAATCCAGGTATTTGCTGGTGATATTAGTTTAGATTCAGATATGCCGGGCCATGTTTGACTCACTGGTAAGCACACTTCTGAGTAGTGGGAGGGTGATTGCACGGCTTGTCTCCAGTGGCAAATGGGCAGTAATATTTTGAATCAGAGTGCGGTGGCAGAGAGTAGTATGGGTGGTCACGCGGGTTGCGCGATTCACTACCATCCTTGGACCTCGATCTGAGTGGCTCTTTGACGGGAAGAGGTGGGAAAAACTCGGCATCCTGTTTAACCTGTGGTCGGGTTGGGGACACCTGCAGTGCTGGCCTGCGTGCACCTTTCGAAGGGCGGATTGTCCTGCTGCAGGTCAGAATGTAGCTTGGACGACCTAGGCTGCCGAGTGTAACTAACCTGTTGGGGTCCTGCTCATTGAGAGGCGGTGTCAACGGGAAAATCGGGTCTCCTAGGTTTATCCCGTGGGTTCCAACTGGGGTCGTCGTGATGTCTTTCAACATGGCATCCTCATGCGACATAAAAGCGGGGTATCCAGATTGGGAGCAGGAAGAGGTAACGGCGATATCATTGCTCGCTTCCGTCAGTGGAGGGGAAACAGGCATGTTAAAAACATTGCCAGAGAAATGTTCCATGGATCCCTGGTTATATCGGCTGTCCGAGACAATAGGGTTCCAGTTGTCTCCGGCAGGAGAGCCGTGATCAGGAGTGCATGATGGATGAGTCCCATTCTGGCCGTTGACATCATTCTCAAAGGCAGAAAAATCAAACAGGGAATTGTAAGGGTTAAAATCCTGCTTGGAGAAATCCATTTCGGCTTGTTCGCCAACGTCAGGCAGACCATGAAATTCGGAACCGGCCGAGTACATGATGTCGCTGGCGCCTACCCCGGAGTGGAGCAGGGCATGTTGTGATAATGAAAAAGAAAGCATCTGGACTGCTGGAGAGTCGGGTTTGCTTGACGCAATAGAGTTGCTATCAAGGCAGTCCACATCATTCATCGACCACGGCTTGTCGCTTTGGGCAGTACTTGAACACAAGGAGAAGCTATCCTGGCTCAAAAGTTCATCATCCTGGGATCTTGAGGCCAAATGTCCTTGGATATGCCTTGATTGTGAGTGGTCCATGTGAAGCATTGTTTGGGATAGAGAAAGGTGCTCCGAGTCGGTCTTGGCGCCTGAGGCCATTGTAAGTTTGTGATCCAGTGTGCTGGGAGAAATGCAGCGACTAGAACGAATGCCGAGTCAGTAAATCTACATCAAAAGCGCAAAACGACAGAAAGAACAAGAAATCATGCGTCCGAGGTAGCGCTCAGGGTCCATATCAAGATTCCTAAATGTTTATTAGTTTCAACTTCCGCAGGGCAGAGGCGCAGGAACACTAACCATTTGGTTGAAGCCACAAAGGATAATCCTCAGGTCGCCAGGTTATTAAGTCATCAGGTCGTCTAAGTCGACAAGGATTGCACCACTGGTCCATACGGGGCGAAGTCATCCGGGATCCTGGTCGAATCGGCGAGGATAAAAAGAAACAGAAACAGCCTGCGTTCTGTGATCGAATCCTGGGTCACACGTCGACTTTCATTCCTGGAAGCTGAGGTCACTCCAAGGCTGAGACTGTTTCCATGCAGCCGGATATCCACGGTTTACGGTTTAGACTGGGTCAACGGAAGTGCAACAACATTAGATGCACGCTGAATAATCCTTCTGTCGAGATTGGTCAAGGATACCATGGCAATCAGAGCAGCTTGAAGTCCAGGGAAATGAGAAATCTGGTTCATATTCTGTAGTTCTTTCAAGGTCCATGTGTGGCTCCAACTCCGGCCGGAGTTCGGTTTATTCCAGGTAATCACATCAGGTCATCAAGTCACAGATCAGGCAACCAGCGGTTCATATAAGGCAATGTCCAAATCCTCCACTCCAGGCTTTGAGTGAGAGGTGATTAAATCCAGAGAGTAGAAAGATAGTCCAGTTGTCGAAGCGAGTGTGCCAACATTAAACAACACTCGTAGTGTCCAGTCTCGCAGCGGCTGCCGCAGACAAATGGTCATGGCCATCATTGTCATCAAGATTCTGGGTAACCGCGATGCGGCACCGAAGATCCAGGTAGAGGCAAAAGGAGATGTTCAAGAGATCCAGGCAATTGTTGCTATGTATGGTCGACGATGGTCCTCAGGGTGGTCCATTGGAGTGGCGCGCATGTTGCAATGAAATAAAAGCACAAAACAATGGGAGTAAGAAATGATCGAGGGGACTACCTGTTGTGTCGAACTGCTCAGACAAGAAGCCTGGGAGTAGATAAAAATGAAAGAAACAGAAACAAAATCCTATCCAGGGCACGGATTGAAATCCAATGGGAAAATCTCCGAGGCTTTAACTGTGTCCAAGATATCCACGGGCGAGACTGCCGAGAAAACAAGACGGTCCTTCAGAGCAGAGCAAGTGGAAGATTTGACTGTGACAAATCTGTGTAGAGAAGAGTATATATAAAGGTGCGAGAAAGAGGAAGGTATCAAGTGGTATCAATGTATCGAGTCCTTGGAAGTAGAAGGCAAGGTAAGGTGACAATGGTCGATCAGGTTCTGGTTAAAAAGGGAGTTGAGGTAAAAAGGAAAAGTCGAGAGTGAGGGGGGGTTGGGCAGCCTTATAGTAGCGACGAGCACATGAGATGACAGAGGGCACGCACAGCGGCAGAGCGAGCATTAGCAACCAGGGAAGTGGAGGCAGCCTCACTCTCAGTCCTTTTTCACCCCAATCAGGACTCTCCAGCGGGCTTGACGTGGCCCTGAGAGTGAGAATGACTGGTTCAGAGGGAACGGCACGTCCCGATTCGGTTTCCTTGGTCGAGGGAGCGGTGAAGCAGTCTTGCCCCTATTAACTATCATTGGCGAGTAGTCCCGACCGGATGATGCAGTCTCACGGCGAAATGAGGCTAGCTTGAAACTATGGGAAGCGGCCGGGTCAACCCTGAGCCAGTCAGCAGCACAACTAGCAGTCCCCCCGGCCCCGCCTGCCCTGTGATACCCTTCATCCTCTGGTTGAAAGGCCATCCACGTCAACGCGCGGAACTGCAGGAGCGCAGGCTGAAATCTCACGGTCAAGATGTCACCGTGTCAGAGCAGACCCCGCGCTGCAAGCCCATCACGCATCAAACCGGGGGTTCCAAAGTCGAGCAAAAAGTACGTTGTTGAAGGTGATGATGCATCGACTTAATCGTTCTGATTAACTTACGAGAGTGCTGAAGAGAGAAGCACGGACATGTTGGGCAGCAATGCATCCTTAGCACCACTAATTTGAAAAATTTCGGAGATTTCGACTCAGGAACCAAGATGATATTCTTCATTTTCTACCAGTGACAACTATCTGAGAGACCTAGACTTGCATTCATTCGTCAGCTCATAGGACAAGCATCAAGCAGGGTCAAAATAAAGACGAAAGAGCAGTATCAGATATATACGGTGATGGTACTGTTGTCGTTCATGATTTTTCAGGTGAACTATGCTTTTTGGTATGGTGCTCATCATAATAGGAATGGATCCAAGAAGCGTTGCTAAAAAGGAGAATCAAAGTTTGCTTACCTTGAGTGAAAAAAGGTCAGTATTTGAGGAAAACCAAAAGGCTGACCAGTGTTGGCTAGCTGGCTTTCATCTTTTATCCATCAGCTTCCCTGGGCAAATCATGCAACCGGGGCGCCTAAGACAGGGCCAATTGCTGATCGGAACGCTTCAGCCTCGAGGATTGTCCTCATGAGATGGCTTCAACCTTCAGCTGGCGTTTGAGTCGACATCTCACCAGAATTGACAGAGAAGAAGGTTGTTTGGCGTCAAAAAGTGGATTTTGTGGACGAAAATGTGGAAGCGAGTCACGTGAATAAGCTTAGTCACAGAATAGCACCCGATGCAGCCTCAAATGTGGCTAAGTTCTCTGTGTCTTTGGAAGTTATTAGGCAGGACGTTCAGTTCAGCCAGCAGCTGGTATCTTGGGAGTCAAATCATCATTTCCGGTATAAAAAAAAAAAAAGAGCCGGTAGATGAATTGAACAGCCTGATGAGAAACTAAACACATAGGATATGCATCACAATAGGAGAAGTTGCCCAATACCGTCACTGGAGACGGTCGATTCTTTCTGTACTATTCAAGCTGCGTTTGTGCCGTCCTGGGTTTGCAGCATCGAGAAACAGCTGTCTGGATGTCTCTAAAATGTCAAATCGGTTGGTGCAACTAGCCGAACTGCGAAATAAAGTGTTCGTGGTGCTGGAAAAACAGACCGAACATCCTTGAACCGCTGGCTGCGGTCACTGACGCCAGAGCCTGTCTTCAACGACGATCAAAGGGATGATCTCCCAGGCTTCAAGACACTCTCCGTACCTAGTGGGCGTGTTCTCACTATTGATCCTGATGTTCGAGCCAAATGATTCCCACCCAGCAGCATCAACTGCGAGGAATTGGCGCTGGGATTACTGTTTAGTATATCACAACGTCTTATCGACTTGCCATATCATTAAGATCAACAGTGAAAAAATGCCTTTGTTCTATACTGAGTTGCTAAATTATAGTAAACTTCATCGTTCTATCGCTGATAGTATACAGAAAGTCCTCATCTGTTCAAGTATGTAGAAATGGGCTCTCATCAAGACCAACCGAAGCACTATATCTCTGTATCTAGTACCCCTCCTGGTTCACTAGGTGAAACTGCGCAGGCGGAAGATCGACCTCCACGGGCCCAAAATACTTCTCAAACACCTCAACCAAGTCCTCCTCAGCCAACTGCATATGTTCCCCCGACAGCGTCTTGAAATCCAATGCTCCCTTCTCGTCCAACACTCTCAGCCCCAGCCAATCCTCCTTGTAGATGTCCCTCTCCCGCAAGGGCGTCACTTCCCCGGTAGTCGTGTTCACCTCGGCAAACCAGGAGCTCTCCTTTGGATGCACAATAGTATCATCCTCAAACATGAACATGGCAAAGCGATTCAAGGTGCTCAAGTTCTTCTTGTAAGTCGCATTCTTCAGCACCCGCTCGTTATTCACATCCGCCAGGAAGTTGCTATTCTCCAAGTACTCGCCTAGCTCCGCGGGATCTCGGAAGTACTGCGCCGGGACGAAGCGCGATTGCACAAGATTCGACCACCGTCCGACACGCAGAAGGGCCTCGGCTCCCCGGCAGACAAAGTCGCCCCAGCTGCACGCCTGGAACTCAAAAATCCCGTTATGCTGGCTGCCAAAGGTGACGAGGTTGCGGACTGGAGGGTTATTGCATCGCTCGACGTATGCGCGTAGAAACTGTCCGCCCTGTGAGAAGCCTAAAGCATTGATTGCGGGCGCAGTGGAGAGAATTGGTTCGGCGGCAAGCTGGGCACAGACGGTGGATAGTTGCTCTGTGACGTTCCCTAAAAATGTGGCTTGACGATCACTAGATGCGGAGTCCCCAATATGGATTATATGTACATATGTTCCTGGGTTGGTTGATTCTGCGAGCGATGCAACTTGTCTAAGGCCTGAGCGGGTGTAGTCGTCGCCAAGCCCGTGCCAGATCACAAGCGGGAGAGGAGTGAATTCGGAGGAGGCCGGGGATGCAGGAAAGGCGGCAGTGAGTAAAGGTAAGGCGACGAGAGAGGTATATGCTAGGGGTCTCATATTGGAAGTTGGTGAAGCAAAGCGTAAAACGTAGCAAAAGATGTGAGGAAATGAGAGAGCCTAAGAATGTTGGGTTAGATATGGAGACACAAGTGCGGAGAAGCTTCCGAGTCCCCACATGTGATCTGACACAGCAGTGAATCACGGAAGTATACATTAACCAGATTTTGAAGGTCCAGAATCATTACTCCGAGAGCATCGATACTGCTACATGGGAGCTTCGGGTTCTAATCGGACGAAGCTCAACAGCACAATCTTGTTTAATAAATCCATGTACGCAGACCAGACTGGAACATATCCTTAACATCACTGACCATGAAAATTAGAATCAAGCTAAATATATATATATACGTACAAACTATAAATTTCCGTACAATGTACCATGACAAAGAACTCATATAACAGGGATATAGTATAAAAGGAAATCTAGAGGGGTGCAATGTGCAGAAGGAATGGATACCGAGCCTTCCAATAGGCAAGGACGGAGAAACAGGTAGAATATGTGCAAGCGTCCCAAACAAAAGAACATGATGTGGTTGAAGTAGTCAGGAGCCATTAAAGGCTGCAGTTGGAAGGAATGAAATGTAAAAGAGAAGGTAAAGACAAGTCGACTAGTAAGGTGGGCGGCCAATGCCACCAGTCACACTACGTCGGCCACTGTAGTTGGAAGCAACTCTCGGTTGAAGAGTAGAAGCTGGTTCTGATGATGATAAAACTCCTTCTAAGAGTTTCTGTACGTCGCGTCGCTGGGAAGTCTCTTCTACTTCCTGCAAGCCGTACGAGTGAGTTCCTGTGGATTTACCGTTGATCGCTACCTCAGGAACTTCGGCGCCGTTCACTAACCCGACACCAGTCCGAGATTTCTGCCTATGCAGAGTCTTGTCATCCGCAGGGGCTGCGATGCCGAACTTTCCGTTGATCAAGCTCTGTTTGCGTGATGAAGCAGTTGAAGGGCGGTCAGGTGTAGGCAGCGAACGCTGAGAGTCGTTGGGAAACCCGCCCGGGATAGATATGCCATGCGGAATTGGTGGGACTGGGGGTATGGAGGAGGACGAAGCCCGAAACGCGGTTTGTAGGTACCCGTAGTTATTCCCATTGCTCAGAGGTCTCGGTGTTTCCATACCATCGCCATCAAGCGGCTCTTGTCCATCCCTCGTGGGCAGTAGGATTGACCCACCATCCCCTTCGAACTCAGAATTGGAGAACCCGCTAACCATACTCTCACTACTAGAAGAGATGATGCTGCCATTAGAGGCATCCAGCCGGCCCCGCAATGGGCTTAGTCGGCGGTCCCTATCGGGAGCCTGGACAGAGAGAACACGCCTCAGCTCGTTCACGCGAACAGGAGAGTCTCTGCTCGAGTTATGGTTTGGTGTCACCGTTTTGTCCGGCATACTCATGCGACGAGAAGTCTGAAGACCCGCTGTGGCAACATGGGCTGTAGAAGGTGAGTTTGTAGAGATGGAACTGCCGGTACCATTGGCGTGCGCATGGCCACGCACAGGTAAGGTCCCTGTCCTCGAACCGTTGAGAGAGAGAGCTTCAGCTTTCTCTCGCTCAGCAGCTTCCAAGGCGCTCTGTTTGGACCAGGGGGACAACATTTGTTCCCTAACTACTGGTGGAAGAAGGTCGCTTAGTTGTTGGTTTGCGGGTGGTAGATATCCTCCTATTACCGGCTTCCCCAGATTGCGCCCCGGGGAGGTTGGCGGATCATGAGCAGGCACGGTCCGGTTGTAGGACTCCTCGATCCGACGGACAAACTCCTCGACGCCATCTTTGAAAAGAGTCATTTTATCCGTCTCTCTAGTATTATGGCTGAGAGCATGTCGATCATCCTTGATGATACTTTCGAAGCTTTCCAAAGAGAATCCAATGCTATCCAGCCAAATGCTGCGGGATTTGCGCTTCTCAATTTCGGTGTAGATCTCCTGTCCGGCCCTATGGGTGTCCAGGCCGAAAGTCTCGGACAATACCCAGAGGTATCCATGCACCAGGCTGCCAATATTAACTTTAGCTGCTTGTGTATTTGAATTTTCTAAAGTGGTCATGTCATCTTGTAGCTTCAGGATCATTGGCAGTCCAAACCTAGCCGCATTTATGCCGAGGTTCTCAACGAGGCTGGCTAAAAGTAAATGGAGTATCCTGATCTCCTTCTCTTGTGTTGAACTCTGCAGAGCAACGTCATAGATTGTCAAATGCAGTAGACGGAGGAAGTTAGACTGAGCCACGACCAGGGCCTTCTCTCTATGATGAGTTCCCGTTGCACGTTTAGCAGCCCTCTCAGAAGTATTGGAGAAATCACGCCTCGCTGATATTAAAGCAGTCGTGGTAGATCGATCCTTCAACTTTAGGTCGTTTTTATTCGTCTCCAATTTCAGCCAGTATAGGAGTGCATCAACGTACGCATATCGGACCTCCTTCTGCGGATCTTGAAGGAGCCAGTGGGTTCCTTCCCAGACGTGGATTCCAACAGGGTTTCGCGATTCGACACCAGCTGATGTCATAGGCCGTTGAGAATTAGCCACTAGTAGGATGTTTTTGATAGCCCTGAGAGCACAGACTTTCGCACTGGTTGAGAAAAAAGATGTTGGGTTTGCTTCCGATAAATGCCCGTCTAGCTGTTCAGGTATTACTGCTGAAACTTGATCTTGACCATGCGGCGGTTTGATTCGAGTTAAGATTGCCCTGAGCATATCAACAACTTGATCCCCGTAGTAGATATGCGTAGTAAGATCACCGATGCACTTTTGGAGGAGTACAAGCAGGTCCTTCTTCTTCTGAGATAGGTTCGTGCCGTCGTCGTAGCCTGGCTTCTCGCTGGAGTCAGGCTGTTCATCAGTCCCTTTAGCCGATGCTGGTGATACTAACATTGCCATATAGCGCATCAATCCCAGCAGAACATCGATCACGCTAAGTCCGATCATATTCACTGAGGATTTCAAAAGGTAGTCAATGATATATATGACTGTGAATGCTTCGTCAAGTGTGTCTTCCTTCGGTGGGATCTCGAACAGAACTTCCATAGCAGCACTTGAGATAATGAAACGAGCCTGAACTGGACACCATTTGGCTACGACTTCAATCAATGACGTAGCCCAATTGTTTTCATCAGTATCCAGCGACAAGTATGTGTTATTCGATTGTCCTTTTCGCAAAATGAAATCGAGCACGAGTCTAGTAGTGAGGCGAATCTGACCACGGCTGCTACCGTTGACAATGACCTGATCTAGACAGCGAAGAGCAAGCAGCCTCATGTCTAACTCAGCTTTCCTGTCAACATCCGCAATGTTCTGGGCAGCCAATGCCGGATCCCCTTCCGCAGTGTCAACGGTTTGGACGGTAACAGCGCTATACCTCCGTCGAGACGCAGGGTCCGGCACATTCCGCTCCGCTTCATGGAGTTTGTGTTCAAGAGACTCAATAAACGAATCTTCCCCATTGTACAGATTTTCCATAATGACGGGGAGTATTATTCGCAGCAAATCACCGCCATCTGCTGCCAAGCCAGCTTCAGAGCTGACTGCTCCCTTGATAGCTCGCAGTCCTGCATTCTTCCACCGTATCGTCTGCGGAAGGCTAGAGATCTTCGACGGATGTTGCTGTTCTTCATGAGCAAAGCCAGCGTATATCTGTATAACATCCCGGTATTGATTCGCAAAATCCTGCTCAGCGGATAGCGCAGCCATGTCTTGGTGTCGGCAGAAGGTCTCAAACGTCGCAATCGAATCCTCTACCATAGAGATATCGCGAGACCGAAGTACGGTTTCGATGATGGTCAAGACAGACCGCGCGAATATTGGTAGATCACGGGGAACCTTTTCAATGAGCGCGCTCAGTATTTGAAGTGTGACTTGGACATTTCTAACGAAGAAAGTCAGAGTCAGCGAAATTCAGCAGTCAAAGAATAGCAACAAGTAGTCATCTCCTGAATCATGGCCTCCCATAACTCACCCGATTTTACGGCGCCAGACATCTCGGGCGGCTCTTTTCTCTAGGAAAGCGCTGACCTTGGGGAGCTTGCTGCGGCGCGTGCTCACGTAGTAAAGAAGGTATGAGAGTTCGCTGGAATTCGGCTTGACCTCTTGAACTCCTTTTTGATATTGAGGGTAACACTTGAGTACCAGTATCTGGTGCTTTGGCCGGCATGTCTGGCGTACAGTTTCCATCGGCATGTTGAGAGGGCGTCCGTAGCGATTTCTCCAGCGATAACGGTGCCGGTTCCACGATAACTGATTTCAAATGGATCAAATATTGAAGTCCAAAGATATCCAGGCGTAACGAATGAGATCGAGAGGGCGATTTCGATAAGGTCGTCGTTAAACCATCGGGGCTTCAGGAGAGCTTGATGTCACTTCGCAGCTGTGATGAGCGGAGATTGGTGAGATTGCTTGGCGAGAGGAGTTCGCAGTCGAGGCGGATACTGCGGGATCTTTAAGAAGAGAGAGAAGGTCCATCTGCAGCGAAAACCCAAGTGCGGTCAATCTGCACGTAGGGCGACGCTATTGAAAGACGACAACCTGTCGTTTGGGAGATGAGGGAGGCCCGATGGGGGACAGCCAAAATTAACGTGGTTGGGTCGGGGAGTCGGCAGTTTCACCTTGTCCGCGGACCAACGTGACGATCAAGTCTCTTAAAAGGCCGTTTAATCTAAGGACTGTCAAGCAGTCTTCCTGGAAGGATATATGCTAATACTTTCGGGTTCTATGCATACTCTTATTTATGCTATTAAGCATTGTGGATTGATGTACCGCCCCGCCTGCCCTGGTTCCTTCTCTGTTTGGTCGGTGTTACCAGAGAGCGTACAAATCACATATTTCTGATGGAAACCCACAGCAATTTTCCCAATTCGCACTTCTTTCGTTTGCCTAACTCTCATGTTTAGCCGTCAACTAGTGCGTTTGTCAATATGTTTTCAAGGGCAAGGATGGAGCGTACGGCCATATGCCTCCGCGTCCCATGCTCCCCCGCACTATTCACTTCTTGATTGGGAAACAAGCACAGATGCGCACCTCGGAGACTCGGAGCTCTGATACTTTGGCGATTGCTGGGAGCTTGATGGGCATGCTCGTACGCGGACGACTGGGCGTTCGACGTCCTCAAAGATTACCGGCGCCGTCGACGATCACAGGAGAGATACCTCGGTCACACATGATGCACCAAAAGCCCGAGCGGAGTGTCAGTGCACAAAATCGTCTTTGCGACAAGCACCACATATCCACAACATGCGGAGTACATGGTTCAAGCCTAAGAAGATCATGCTCGGCCGACACTTTCTGGGACCTATAGATCTCTCCCACTTGCGGGGAGTCCATCCGATCTCCGGCCACACAGTCCAGCCAGCAGCCCCGAATGGCCATAGAGCGAGAGCGCGGAATCCGTCAAGCCCTTGCCATGGCGAGTGCAATCAAGTAATCAGGTCTTTCCATGTTGATTCTCAACATTTCCTCTGTCCCCTTTGTTTTGCTCCGTATTCTGTTCTCCTGCTTCCGCAGCGCTCTGCTCGCCGTTGAGGTCCACGCCCGCCAACCTTTCAATCACCTGCGGACGGATGATATCACGACGAAATTTTTCCTCTTGTAGAAGCCGTAGCGCGCGGAGGGTCGCTCCGGGATGTGTCAAAAATTGCGAGTATTCGGGCGTCTTCCAGTAAGAGTAGAGATAGGCGAGGTACGCTGCAAACGCCTCGGCGTCCGGGTCTGAGTTGTCGTCATTGACTTCGTTCTCGTTACCAGATTTGGAAATTCCTAGCAGGCTTGGATAATTCACTGCAAGATGAGACAGGTAGTACGGGTTTGCGAGAGAGGATACGAATTCAAGTTCGAGCGTGAATCGAGGATTGGTGAGAGTCGCCGGTGGTGGCTGCGCTTGGTCGTTTTGTGGTTGAGCCATGAGGAAGTTGGGGAGAGTTATTCTTTATCAAAAGCGAGAAGGATTGGCGTGAGCTAGCGGAGGTCTTTGAACTTCTTCAAGTTGCTGAGCATAGGGTATTGTCGCGGGGGAAATGTGAAGCTGCAGTGAAGAGCTACACTAGCTCGCCAAGACCGAATATGGCCAAATTGGCCGAAGGTTCCCTTAACTCGGCATTTTGCTCCGCAACCACATATTACATACAGTATATGCATTTTATGGAACCTCCCAGGTGGAGCCGATGTATATTGTTCATTCGTTTTTTATTCCTGGAATGACATAATTTTATACTCTTAAGCATCTCATATCAAATTTGGGATTCCGCCCCGAACTCTTGGACTACCCACGCACACCATTCGTCAAATGCAGTCCTCCATTCAGCTAACCGAGAAGCCTTCAGACCATTTCCTTTACCATCGATTCCCTGGAGCCACTCAGAATCCGTCTCGTCCTCAAAGGCTGCCCATCGAATGCTATCCTCTGCCATCGTTGCAAGCCCTGCAAGCCCTGTGTTCTCGAAGGCAGCTGTAACCTGGTAGAAGTCATGACTCAGCCCATTCTTCCCGTGCCCAAGGACGGCGGGGTCGTCGTTGTTCAGCGAAACAGCCACACCGCGCGCCTGTAATGCAGGCATCGGGTGCATCAGTATATTC
Organism: Aspergillus nidulans FGSC A4; assembly: GCF_000011425.1. Classification (NCBI taxonomy): domain Eukaryota; kingdom Fungi; phylum Ascomycota; class Eurotiomycetes; order Eurotiales; family Aspergillaceae; genus Aspergillus; species Aspergillus nidulans. The sequence continues at coordinate 4,073,786 of NC_066263.1, read as the reverse complement.
GAAGTTAGGCGGAGTACTTCATGAGATATGGGGCACATCTCAATAAGGATGTTCTTGTCCTTGACGAGGTCGATCAGGAGGGGGTGTTTGTATAGCGAAAAGGCGTGCCCAATTCTCCGGGAGTTCAGCAATATGGCGTCCACCAGATTGCTGTCGGTATCATTGCCATCGCCTAGGCACTCACCGGCGTGGAGGAAGAAGGGTATTTGGAGCTGTTCATCGGCGCATTGTTGTTGAAACCATTTGCAGAGCGGGAGAAGATCAACCAGTGGACGGCCTGCATCTTCCTGTCCGACAAAGTCAAAGCCCGTGATGACAGAGGGGTATGCTTTTTTTGAATTCAAGCAATGAATCATGGACTCTTTGATTAAATCATCAGGGAAACTTCGTATGGCCGTCCAGATAATCTTTGCGCCCCAGAAACCCCTCCCTGTCGGAGAAGACATATAGGCATCCACTTCTTCCTGGAAGCATTGCAAGAAGTACAAGAAATCGGGCTCGGCCTCGTTCGAACCTTCTCGGTAAAAAGGGTTGGGAGCTAGACGCAACTCAACATATTTGATGCCGTCGTCGTGAAGCTGCTGTAAGAGCCTCGGTATACACCGTCGAAAAATCGGCTCCGTAAAGAACAACCCACCGATGGCAAGAAAGCATGAGCGAAATTTATCCCACACATCATCAATGCCATGATGATGCTCCAAAGCCTCTTCTTCATTGATAGTCATCCTCGAGACAGCCCACGCTTTAAAGGCTTCCACTCCCCCAGGATACATCTTAGCAGCGGCAGCAACCGGTACCAGTCGACCCGGAGTATATCCCGCCTGCCAGATACTGATCTCAGGCTCACTCCCATTCCGCGCATTTGCACCAGATCCAAGTCTGGGCCGGTACGAAAACTGAAATGGCTCCGACCACTTCCCTGCAGACCCCGTTCTCGGACACAGCGGCACTGGACTCGAGATATAATACCCAGGCAGTTCAATCGCCTGCTCAATCATCCAGTCGATATCAATCATAGCTTCCATGTGAGCATGCAGCAGGCAACCCTTCGGCATGGCACTAACAATCTTCCACAGCGCAGTCTTCTGCATCCGGTCCCTGGAGAGCGTAAAGGACATTCCCGGGAATGTGACATCCTTAAGATCGCGCTTCTCATTGCTCGTAGTTGTAGGACTCCAGATCGACTTCAGTTCCTTCTTGCGAATGTCTGCAAGTACTTTCGCGGCTGTTTTCGCGACCGGCGACATGCTCTGCTTGAAGGCGTAATCATGTCTGCTCGTCTTTTCCTGCTCGAGTAATGCACTCCTCTTGGAGAGGTGGTTTTCAATAATACCTTGTGCCATGCTGAAATCGCCGCTAATATATTGATGATGCCGTGTTGCTTCAAAAAGCCGTAGTTAAGAGACCCCGCGCAATATCGTACCTAACTACAACGAAAACTGAATTTTCTGCCAAGCCGATAGCATAGAAACGGATTGCAACGTCGGAAAGGTTCACCCAGCTCTAGACTTCCTTAGCGATAAGCAATGGAGCTATATATATAGGAATTGGGGGGATAATCGCTTATCAATCAACCCCGCCAGAATCCAAGGAGTCACCCGGCCTTGCGAGTTTGGCCCCAAACTGCTTTTTCTGGAGTTCGGAGCTTGCCGGGGCCAGATCTGACTCGGAGATTAACTTGGGATTGAGACTATGGGGCAAAAGGCAAAGAGATTAAAAGCGACCTCTGGTTTAAGACTAGTATTATGGTTCATTGGTCAGTCTAGGTTCGATATTGCATAAACGGGTTTGTGACTGTTACGTAGTAGGGTTACCGAAAACTGATATACTTCTGTTATATATTGGACCGCGATAGCTATCCACCTACACAATTGATATTGGGTCAAGCAATCTATTCACCCGGACATATATTGCTACAGACAGTATTTTAAGAAAATCAACGTTCCTCTAGAACCGAGAATTCTCCCAAGGTTCAGCTATCTTTCTTCGCTCGAGTTTGTTACTTTACTAGAGGTATGGCGATGGAAGGCCGACTATTCTAATTGAATACCCGAATGGCTTATCGCAAACCAAAGGCACTACAGAGGCTCAAGCAGGCTAATTCAGTAGGCACTGCAGACAGCAAACTATGATTCTGACGGAGTAGTTGTAATAGCACACATCACTGTCGGAATTGGTACGCATTGACTCGGCCCTATCTAGAGGTATCCTGGGCTCAAAGCGATTATGTCATCAAAGACAGGCCCATAATGGCGAGTTCTGTCCTTGCCATATTTGCAACAATTCCTTGTCCCCAAGGTACGCGCTGCAGAACAATTTGGGGATACAACACTGTCGAGGACCTTGTGGAGATCGACAGGGGCTAGATAAGCTTGTTCAACAAGCTTTCGATCCGGCGAACAAGTACTCCAATGCAGACGTTGTAGTTTTGTCTTAGGGCCAGGGATAGAAATAATCGAGCCGAGTATATGGCATTAGCTCTTCCTCAAGTATGAGGGCAGGCCAAAGTGAACACCACAGCAACATACGGAGGATCAGCAGGGGTGAGTGGGGACTCTGCAGCTGTTCATGCAGAAGCCTTCTAGAAAAATACTGCAGAAGACAAGGAACAGGAACGCATGCCTTAGTATCCGAGTGAGCCTGCCAATCCCCGAATCATGTTTGCTCGGCGGGTGAATTGGGATATCTGCTGCACTTCGGGTAAGTTGAACAGAGCTCAGAGATATGAATGTAGACTAGCGTTCGCGTTAGCTTTAGTAGTTGCCAGTGAGGAGGGTGCCCGTTCACCTGGATACTATGTCAAGACAGGAGAGCATGCCGACTGCAACTGTACCTCTGCAAGTCACAATTAAATTAGGGCATGCATTACTACGACGCTTGGCATCAGCTAAATCAAAAGCGCAAAGTAGTGTGCTAAGCAAATGCGATAACCGTCAATGAATATCCCTCATATCCAACGCACTGCCACCGACTTCAGACGGCCAAATCATGGCCAGTAAAGGATGATGCATCCATAAGGTGAGCCCAAAGCGGATATAAATCCTACCAAAGGACCGACTTCATTTCCAAAATCCCGTTACTCCTGGACTGGACAGAGCATGCTGAATCAAGCCATCCAGATTGGTGGAGTACCATGAGCTGCATCGCCTGATGTGAGATTCCATCAGATGTTGGAGGTCGAGTATTGTGCCAAAGGATTCCTGATCCAACCTTCCATGTATCGACTCCACTCGTGGCAGATTGCCCCGAGTCATTCTCCAAATGCGTTGGAGAGACGTACGAGGAACAAAGGCAGGGAATGGAAGCACGTGTAGGGGTATACCTGCGCAGGGATACTTGGCGCCAAGCAGCCCGCCGGACCGTGACCCCAACCCAAGCTTCATGGCAACCTTTAGCTACCGCACGTGGATGTCGTCTTCCCTTTTCATTCGTGTTGCCTGACCAGACCTCACAATGCGTCGCAATGCCAAGTCCTGCTAGACAGGGTCCGGAGATGTGTTTGTCATCACTGTCAGTGCTTGCGCCTGCAGGTGAATTATGGAAATTTCCTCTCCAGGAGACAGCCCGCAGCTGCCATGCGAGCACAATCTGTCGGACTCGCCCGCCTCTTGGTTCGCTCGGTCATAATAAATAGAGGAGACCGTCCCCCTGATTGAGATCTGTACCACCACTGCCGGTCTGAATCTGTTGACAGTGCTTCACGATCAGAATGAAGCCTACTTCTTTTGCCGGTGTGGCTTTATTTGCTTCTGGCGCTTTCGGCCAGTACTTCCAGCGTCTCGGAGGCTGCCCTTCCCTGGGTTGTGTCTTCCCTCCTGACCAGTGAGCTCCTCCTGCATGTTTCGCAATTGCGACAACATTGACAATTGAGCTTTTAGGGCCGATTTCCTCCCGGGGCAACACTTCGATATTCGTTTGGAGGTTCACTCTCCTGTCAACGGATCTGAGGCACGCGATGGTGTTCCCGACACCAACTTCAAGTTCACCGTTGGGAAGAAGGGTCAAGAAGGTGTCCCGGTAACCGAGTTCTTTGACATCGAGGATGCTGAGCTTGAGAACTGGCAGTTCAGCTGGTACGAAGGTACGGACACGCTTCCCGCACGGCCTGTTGCTGTTCCAGGCACTAATTGACTGCAGATCTGTTTGCTCAGGATGCTGAGACACCCTCTGTTGTCAACGTCACCTCGAAGGCCTACAGAAACCTCGCCTTATACGAACCGGGCGAGTATGAGGCTATCCTGACTTACTATGGCAAGGAACAGACCGTTGCGAATTGGCTCGTTCGTGATATCCCGAAGAAGCGCCGCGCTAAGAACGTTGTCCTCTTTGTTGGCGATGGGATGACCACCAACATGATTACTGCTGCTCGCCTGATTGCACACAAGAGCATTAACGGCAAATACCAGACCAAGCTGCAATTAGACAAGTTCCCTGTCCTCGGTCACCAGATGACCCATTCCATGGACTCCTTCATCACCGACTCTGCAAACTCCGCCGCTGCTTTGTACGGCGGCCACAAGACCACCGTCAATTGTCTCGGCGTCTATGCGGACTCGTCCGAGGACCCCTTCGATGATCCCAAGTTCGAGCTTCTTCCTGAGATCTTCCGTCGCCAGCATAACGGTGGTATTGGCATTGTCTCTACTGCTTTCCTTGCTGATGCCACCCCTGGTGCTATGACGTCCCACACCCGTCTCCGTAGTGAATACGACCACGTTATCAGCACCTTCCTCGAGGGTATTACCAACCACACTTGGACTGAGTTCGATGGCCCCGACGTTCTCTTCGGTGCTGGTGCTGAGAACTTCCTCACAAGTGAGGATGCCCCTCGTGACTACTACAAGTTATTCACCGAAAAGGGTTACAGCCTGAGCCTGAACAAGACTTCGCTCGAATCTGTGTCCAACGAGGACAGGGCCCTTGGAGTTTTCTCTCTCTCTAACTTGCCCACTTGGCTTGACCGCAATGTGTACCAGGACAATCTCAAGGAGCTGGCCAATCATCCCGATGGCTCGGGACGTGATGCCGAGGATCTTCCTGGACTCAAGGATATGACCGTCAAGGCCATCGACATTCTGGACACCCGTCACAGCAAAGAGGGCTGGTTCTTGATGGCTGAAGCCGCCAGCATTGACAAGCAGATGCACAGTCTCGATTACGACCGCTCACTTGGTGAGCTCCTTGAGCTTGACGACACAGTCCGCGCTACCATCGAAAGGCTGGACAAGCTCGGTATTCTTGAAGACACCCTCGTCCTTGTCACTGCTGACCACGGCCATGGATTTGATGTCACTGGCTCCGTCGACACCGTCTACCTTGAGCAACAGGAGGATGACCGTGATAAGCGCCGGGCCGTCGGTGTCTACCAGAATTCCGGCCTTTCGCAGTACACTATTGGTGGTTCTAATGCTCTTCGATACTCAGAAGGCGTTCACTTCCCCGCCCGCTGGGATCCCCGCTACGCTATCCACGCAGGCACCGTCGCTTTCCCCGACCACCGCGAGAACTACAAGGTGCACAAGGACGGCCCTCGCACTCCCGCGGAGGAGGGCGGTGACGGCACTGTTTACGCCAGCTACAAGGACGCCGTCAGCGGCTTCCTGATTAACGGAACGCTTGCTCTCGATGCCGACCAGGGCGTTCACTCCTTGACCGACGTCCCCGTTTATGCTCGTGGCCCTTGCCAGGAGCTCTTCGGCGGTACCATCAACTCTATCGACATCTTCTTCAACATCGCCGAATGCCTGGGCCTGGCTGAGACCAAGCGTGGAAAGAGCAACGGCGGCGGGGGTCACCGCAATTCCAAGCAATAGCGACTGGTTTCATGACTATGCTTCATTCACCGCATTACTTCTGGCAGACTGTCGGGACTGTACATTATCTTCAATATACATATTGGTAACAATCAAACGTTCATATTGTCTCACCTCGTTCTCCTTTTCGAACAGCCATCGGATAACAAATGTTTCGGACAACTGCATGCTCAGATAGCGAAGTAACATCCTACACTATCAATAAAGGACGTAACGTAAGCACCTTGTTGCACCTTCATAGCTTGTCAAAAGAGATACTCGATCATAACACAACCGTCGCCCACAACCCGCCGCAACCCGGCCGCAACCCGCCAAGAAGCCCAGCATTCCAGAGCGGACGAAACCTTGGGCCAGCATCAAGCTGTCGAGGGACTTCCACGCAAGGCGGTACGGGGATGAGCACAATCTTTCAAGGTGGAAAAATGTAGCGACAATCCCCTGGATTGGGCTTGGGCGATGCCGATCGATGGCTGGGCTGGACTGGGCTGGGCCAAATGACGGGAGCCTGGCAGCACAGGCGATGGCAGAGGGTGGCACAAGAATCAGGATACGTAACTGTCGCTGATATCTCAGGATGCCATGTTTGCGTCAATGGGTGCTCGCATTCCTGCCTGCTTATCTATATACAAACGTACCTGAATTGATGGGGGGTGATATCATCGTGAGAGGAATGTACCTGGGCAGAGCTGACGTAGTCACATAGCCAGGCCAGCACCGGGAGTCCCAGGGGTATGGGACTCTGGGTGTGCCTAGTATTCTGCAAGAGTAAGGTAAGCTGCAGGGAACGTTCAAGGACAGAGTCTAAAAACCGTCTTCAGAAATATGTAGTTTACTAGTAACTAACTCAAGTTAACTCAAGTTAACCCAAGTTAAAACTGCCACTGAAATTAATAATCACGAGGCAATCCGCATCCCCGACGATCACTACTCAGAGGACTCCGTCCTGGCCACTGCTTCTTCTGTCAATCTTCAAGGGGCTGCTCCATCCATCTTCCGAACTCTCTCGGTTCTTCTCGCCTTCGCCTCTTTCCCTCCTTCTCTTCTCTTCCGTACTCCTGTCTCTCCTGTCTCTCCTTACTACGTACTACACTCTCTTTCTTTTCTTCATCGAAGATATTCTAAGAGAAAGGCAGCAAATTTCCCTTGGTCTCGACTCTTCGAAGCTAAAACCCCACTCTGGCCATTCGTGCTTAAATCGCACCCCTCCAATAAACGAATCACCCCTGACCGACTCCCGCGGCATCGCTGTTTCAGGCGGGACGTCTTGCGCTCTCTCTTGTCATCGCCCGTTGACCTCCTATTATTCGGTGGCCCTTTCTCGACCTCCTTTGTTTCTATCGTTTTTTTTCCTTGATAAGATCTTCTCCATCTCCAATCAACCCGCCCAGTCCGGTTGTGAATCGTCGCTGCCTTGCGCATTGCTGGCAAAATGAGCGCACCTCAACAAACGACTCTTTCGTACTATCCACCGGGCGTCTCGCTGGGCCCGCAAGGTGCGTCATCTACTTACTTTTTCTTGTTCTTGTCATCTTGCACCATCCAGTGTTATCCATTATCGCCACCAGCGATCTGTTTCATGTCGGGGGGCGGTGTTGTCCTGACACGCCGTTGCGACGGCTTTGATCCCTTTCATCTGTGGTGTATTAGGCTGGATCCATCGCCACGTCTGTCGGGGTTTGTTCTGGCATACTGACTTTAATCGTCTGTCTAGCCTCTCCCTCTCCTTCTCGCCAGCAGTTTCCTGTCAATCTAGGCTCCAACAACCCCTTTCGCACCCGTACTCTGTCTCCCTCTAGCTCTATCACCTCAGGAGGCCGACCTGAACGACCGAAGTCGACAAATCCTTTCCTTGATGATACAGAACCTATTTCCCCTCAATCAGCTCCAAGCAATTCCCTGATTGACCAACAAGACATGACGCAGAATACGCGCGACCTTTTCGTAAGTTCCCCGCGGTGTCCGAACCAAAGCAGACCTGACCGATTGTCCTCGGATAATAGGAGAACCTTTCGCTGAACCCGGCTCCGAAAACCAATGGAATGCGACCAGCACCCCCGCGGCCTGAGAAACCGTCGCAAAATGGGCCGTTGAAAAGTCGGCCACCCCGCCCCACGAGGGAACGCTCTGAAGGCGCATCGGATGACCCCTTTAACATCTTCGCAGATCCCCCGTCCAGACCTAAGCCTAGTGGATCCGGATCTCGATCTCGAGATAGAGAGAGACGACCTCGTCGAAACTCTGAATCATCCATCATGGAACGGAGGCCAAAGCTAATCGATGACGATGATGAGCGACGACGACGCGAAAGGCGCCGACGGGAGCGAGAACGCGAGGGTCGCCATAAGGATGGCAAGTCTAGTTCGCGAAGGGGCAACTACCAGCTCGATATCATTGATAAACTGGATGTCACTAGTATCTACGGGACTGGGAGTAAGAACGCAACACTTATCTCCTTTTGGAACTTAGGCACTGACAGGGACTCTAGTGTTCCATCATGATGGACCATTCGATGCGTGTAACCCCAACCGCAACCGCAAAGGCCAGCGCGCTGCCCCTATGCAGGCATTCCCAGAAAACTCGACAAACATGGCTCTCGGTGGTGCCGGTCCGAATAACGACAAAATAGATCTTGATCGTTTCCATGGCAGAATGGAGGAAGGATACAATGACTTTGCTTCTACTGGCATAGATCGAAGCAAAACGGAAGGCGGGTCATTTGATCCCACGTCGCGCATCGAACCAATTCACGGCGCAGTGACGATGGGCTTAGGCACCAGTACCTTCTTAGACGGAGCTCCTGCCAGTCGTGCGGCAATCCGTGAGAATCAGAATGAACAGAACGCTCTTAATGGCTCGGGCGGCTTGCAGCGGAAAAAGAGTCTTGCACAGAGAATCCGTGGTGGTATCAACCGCCCCAACCCTCGGGTCACATCTCCGCAGGCTGCATACGGGTCACCTCACGCTTCCACCTCCCCACGCAATGAGAAGAACCCATTCTTTCAGGATTATGATGATGCTTGGGATAAGAAAGGTGCTCGCATTAACTCGGAAGAACCACGTGCTGTTCCGGAAACTGGCCGGGTCCGCTCATCCAGCAGTCCTAAGCAAACGGTTTCTTCATTAGAACGACGGCATACTGATGATCGATCTAATGGGGTTGATGAAAACAAGAACGCAGGTGGAGGTGGTTTCATCAGTCGCATGAAGAGCTTGCGCAAACCGCCTCAACCAAAGAGACGTGTCACCGATGACTGAACCGTTAAATTATATTTCCTACGCTGCCAGATAACGTGTTTGTACCTGTCGTTGACAGAAAAAACCAAACGGGTTGAGTGCGTCCAGTCGGCACTCATGACATCAATCCCGTCGTTGATGCCGGTCGAGATATTTCTAAGGTGTGCTACTGTACGAACGCTACGTATCCAGTTCTACAGAACTACCATTCGCCTTGGAGCAATGCATTGAATGTACCTTACATGCGACTTATCATCTCGACGCAATCTGTTATCACAAATACCTAGCATGGCGGAAAACTGGTGGACACGGTGCAATGACATTTTGTCTTTTACTTCTGTTCTTTGCAGGCTTTCAAGAGCGCATTGAATCAAGGGATGGTTGGGCGTTTGATGATATCTGATTCGGTTCGACAGCTCGTGGTTGGAAATTGGTATGAGGCTGGCCTTATGTGTTTCTCACCTCTCTTCACTCCATCTTTTTTGTGCATTCCAGCTAGCTAGCTACCTCGAAATGATTGCACTGCGTTCATAGTACTTTATGTCCTTGTTTCGCCGTCAGTTCGCTTTGGCGTACTTAGATTGTCGACCATCTGCCTGATGCTGTCATCGTTCCTAGTAGCATGCCCACGACAGCCTGTGCAGCTCTATTTTCAACCAGCCTACAATGATAATACTAGTTATAAAGCCGTGGCCTTCAAACAGACTCCGAGTAATAGCAGAAATGCCTTTTTGTTAAATGCCCGAAAATAAACAATATACCTTGTTTTGGTTGGTTTGATAAATATCCCTAAACTCTAACCTAGTAACCGACCCATAACCCTAACTTTAACTCCATAAACCAATTCGGAATATTAATGGAGAGCAAAGATCATCAACATCAACGTCAGCATCAACATCCAACCCAGCACCCCAACATCATCAAACAGAAGAGGCGCAAGCGCAAACACGCAAATAGTGTATCGACCTTTCAATGAGTATCATATGTATGCATGGATGTATAAAAGAATTGCAATTCAGAACGCCAAAAATTACGAGGTCGGGTCAAAGGCGCCAGGCTTCAACAACTGGTTTGGCATAGCATGGCATCACACGGAATTAAAATTTACCTGGCTGCCTGAGGTCTCCTCTCGAAGGAAACAGGCGCCGGGATGCCAGCTCGTCGCTTTGACTGTGGTTTTGGGCGGGAAAGGGTGTATCTAAATTTTGACCGTTAGCTTTCTTCAATTATCGTGACGAGGTGCGATGACGTACTTGGCGAAAGCTCTTGAAAGAGCGCGCTTCGCGCTGACCTTCTGGCTGCCGATGAAGGAGTCCACGGTCACAGCGATCGCGCGGTCGATGTCCTGAGCGGAACAGTACTCCGAGAGACGCATCTTGCAGAATGCTTCTGCGATACGCATTATGGCTTCGAGGTGGCGGACCTGAATGGGTTAGTATTTTGTCATGTAGAATGTGGTTAAACGAAACACAGGACGTACTGTTATCGGGTAGGCGCCGGTAGCAAGAGACTCGCGACGCATGTCCGCGAAGAGACGCGCGACCTTGTCCTGATCGATCTGGTAGAGCTTAGGGCGGCAGTGTTCCCTCGCGTAGAGGATGTACTTCCGGAGAAGTTCCTGGGGAATCTCGCCTTCCTTCTCGTCGTCGTTGTCCCTAGCCGCGTTACGGGCTTCTATCTCGTCTGGGCGGAGCGGGAGACGAATTCCGTCGTCATCAATGCGGTATCCTTCCTCGTCTATCCGCTCTCCGTCGGCGTTAATGAGGTTCCCATGTTCATCACGCAGCGGCTTGGAGGGGTTCGCGCGGTGGTGAGACTCGATGACGAAGCTGGCAAGGCGCTCGTCTTCAGAGGGGTCGACAAGGTCGCGCACGACGCAGAGGATGTCGAAACGCGAAAGGATGGGTTCTGTGAGTTGAACGTTCTCAGAGAATGGGGCGCTGCTGTTGTAGCGGCCGCCGATGGGGTTTGCGGCAGCGACGACGGCGCAGCGGGCTTGGAGTGTTGTAACAATACCGGCCTTGGAAATGGAGATGGTTTGCTGTTCCATGGCTTCGTGAATCGATGTGCGGTCTTGATCGTTCATCTTGTCGAATTCGTCGATTAGGCAAGTGCCGCGGTCAGCAAGGACGAGGGCGCCTCCTTCAAGTGTCCATTCACTGGTCAAGGGATCGCGACGGACACTAGCTGTCAAACCTACCGCACTGGCTCCTTGACCTGTTGCGAAGACAGCACGATGGGCAGTCTTTTCGACATACTTAAGGATCTGGGATTTGGCGGTACCTGGGTCACCGAGGAGGAGGACGTTGATGTCTCCACGGATTGACATTTTTCCTTGTGTTTCTTTGCGGACGCCACCGAAGAGAGAGAGAGCAACGGCTGTCTTGACGTCTTGGTGGCCGTAGATACTAGGGGCGATTGAACGGATGATCTTCTCAACAATGTCCGGGTCCCGAGACAAGGCGCGGATTTCACGCTCATCTTCTTCTGTTAGTTGGAAACCAGCCTGCTGGTCGTGGGACTTGATAACGTGGTTGGCCTCGATGATCGTTGCGAAGACTGGGAACCCGTTCTTGTTATTAAGCTGCGCGTCGTAGCTGTTGCGGTAAATACCGGTGATCTCGATCTCGTCTCCAGGCTTGGCTGAGTCGATGAGGTCTGCAAGGAGGATCACTTCTCGCTGTCTGGGAAGTCGACCGGCGGGGACCGAACCGGGGGACTCTTGCAGAGTTAATTTCTGGTAATTGCGGTACACTGTCTTCTCTGAGCTGACAGTGAATGGGCCTCTAGATTGACAGTTCTGACACATTGTGACCTTCACTTCAGAGCTGCTCTCCTGCTGGTAAGGGCCCAACGTCATGTTACACTTTTGGCAGATGAACATCACATATTTAAGCTGTGGGAAGACACCCGTCCGGCGGGTGACGACTCCACTGACACGAACAAGACAGTTCAGGTGGGACTGGCGCAATTGGCGGAGGGTGTAAACAATGGGAAGATCAGTGATCCGGACGTGAATTTCATTGTGGATATCATGGTATTGAGGGTAGTGGAACAAGGTAACGTCCAGAGCAACCTGGTCAAAAACCTTGAGAACTTCTGTGGGCTCGTTGGCAAGGAAGTACCCAAGAACAGCCTTGGTGCTGCTCAAGTGTGTATATGAAACCTCGAGCGAGGCAGAGTTAACCTCACCAAGAGTCTTGATCTTGTTTCCGTAGACAGAGCTACCAGTGGGGTCAGTGAACTCCGTCAAAAAGGCCTTGAACTCTCGGTAAATAGAGCGCAGCACTTGAGGCTGTGTCACCCAGTCCGTGATATTAGATGATTTGATATCGACTAGCTCCTCCAGGGAAAGCTCTTCGAGGCCGTCGTCAGCCATTTCGATGTCATCGCGGTCCTCGTCGTAGGCGTGCCTGCGACGGCGTGGCTGTGCAGTCAAATCGATATCACCGTCCTCGTCATCTTGCAAGAAGGCTGCGGGCATTCGGCGGCGCCGAGCAAGTTCTCGATCTCTTCGATCCAGGCGAGCCTCCAACTCTCGTCGGGCACCAATGTCGATTTCTTCTTGCTCATCGTCGTCAATGTATCGTCCGCGGTAGCGGTCATCTTTTCCGCCCCGATAGTCGCGCTCGAATGTATCTCCGAAAAGGTCAATGCCATCCTCATCCTCTGCCATCTCCTCAATGTCATCAATGTCAAGTTCTGCTTCCTCATCTGGCTCGTCCTCGTCTTCGTCGAAGGGCAACATAGGAGGGGAAGAAGGGGGCGCTTATGTTTCAGTTAGCCTAACTGCGACATTTCCCTCTAATTGACCTTCCAGAACTTACGGCTTGAAGGGGGAACCACGGACGAAGCATCGTCATCAGGCTCTCTGGATCGCTTTCGCCGATTCAGATTTCCCAAACCGCGGTTTGCAGCCGATGTGCTCTGACGGAGCGGTGAACTTTTTTTTTTCTTCTTAGAAACTAGAATAAAGATGGAAATTAGGTCTGGGGCATACCTCATTGTGTGTGTACTTTGGTATTTGAAAGAATATGAGAGCTAGGTCTCGATGCTATGAGTTGGAACAAAACGTATTGTCGAGTTCTGGGTTTGCAAGAGACGAACAGCGAGGGTGCGAGTTTTGCTTGGCAACACGACCTGACGCGTTTTAGCGCGAGACACGCGTTTTCCAATTATACCAGATTTGGACATATAGCTTTTGACGCCTGGAGCCGGGACACTACGATTTCCCAACCACTCTAGCCTGCAAAACTGTGGGACGATGTCTTGAAGTATACCTAACTGTCTGGAAAGTACAGCTTCTGAAACTCAGCAGTCATCAATAAGAGAACTGTTACCCTCAGTCACCTTGCGGAACTTTGAATACAGAAAGTGCAAACAGGACAAACAAGTGTCTCGCGTTCCGCGTTGGCTTCCATCTGGAGTAACTGATCGCAAGTGAGCCATCGAACTCTCACTGATATTGACTATTTCATCTCTCCAATTCCTGTGAATCCGTTTGCAAATAGGTTGCGATTACTGTCAAGGAAGATGAGCAACGAGGAGACCGTCGCATCCCCTCCGGTTGCTCCGACGAGCGATGGGCAACATACCGTCAGCCGCCGTCAAAGCTGCAGCTCGGAGAACTCGCAGACTGCGAAAGAGTGAGTGAGAAATTGGTGTTACTTGGGCCCGACATTGCGTTGCTCTAGTACTTATCATGTTGTATGCTAATGTGTATCACAGATTCATCGAATCTCAGATGCGCCTCGAGGCAGATGCCCGTGAAGTCCTCCCATATGTGAGTCTATGCCGTGCAATCCACTCTCTGCAATCAAATTGCGCGCAACTAACTATATAGTCATTTGATTCGTGTACACAACATCTAGGACCGCTACGGCAGACACTATATGCTTGTTTGACCTGCAATCCTCCCCCCCCGACTCCTGATTCACCCTACACTGCTGCCGGCGTCTGCTATTCCTGCTCAATATCCTGCCATGGCGAACATACCCTTGTCGAACTTTTCAACAAAAGAAACTTTGTGTGCGACTGCGGAACCACTCGTATCACTTCCTCCACCCCGTGCACTCTGCGTAGCGATCCCAATACTGGCACAAAGGGGGTTCGGTCGGAGAAGCCACACCCTGGCAATCGATACAATAGGAACTTCCAGAACAAGTTTTGCGGCTGTGGTGAAGACTACAACGCACATGAAGAGAAGGGTACAATGTTTCAGTGCCTTGGGTTGGGGACGACAGAGACTGGTGGTTGTGGTGAAGACTGGTGGCACCCTGAGTGTCTTATCGGGCTCCCACGAGACTGGTACAAGAATTCAATCAGGAAGGAGAAGCTAGATAACGATGACTCGAACGAACAAGCTGAAGACGAAGATGAGCCGCCTCTGCCTCCCCAATTTCCTGCCGAGGATGATTTCGAGACCTTCATATGCTACAAGTGTGTCGAGGCCAACCCTTGGTTGAAACAGTACGCCGGCACACCAGGATTCCTGCCTCCAGTATTCAAAGAAGGCGGACTGCAAAAGACCGTCAAGAAAGAAGACTCCCCCGCTCCAAAATCCCTCCATATCCAATCCGACGACCAGCCTAGCGATAACCCGAACAAACGGAAGGCAGAAGATGACGCCGAAGACGGCGATGGCAGCGGGCCCTCCTCAAAGCGACCCAGAGAGGAAAACCAATCTCAAACCACAGCTCCAACTTCGGAAACCAAGTCAGAACAAGAACAACAAGAACAAAGCCAGAAACCCAAGCACGCCTTCCTCCCCCAAACCACCCCAACAGCTACCTTCTCCCTTTTCCTCAAAGAAGACTTCCGCGGCCACTTTTGCCGCTGCCCGACCTGCTATCCCAACCTTGCACCACATCCGCAACTCCGCGAAGAAGAAGAAACATACGAGCCCCCTCTCTCTGAAGATGGCGACGGCGACAGAAGTACAGGTACAGGTAGCCTTCTTGACCGTGGGGAAGCGGCGCTCAGCAATATTGACCGCGTGCGTGCCATAGAGGGGGCAATGGTCTATAATCACCTGCGCGAAAAGGTGAAGGAGTTTCTGAAGCCGTTTGCGGAGAGCGGGACGGCTGTTGGCGCTGATGATATCAAAGCTTATTTTGAGAAGCTGAGGGGTGACGAGCAGCAAATCAAGGATGCTGCGGCGGCGGGAAAGGCCTCTGCAGATGGGGGAGGGAATGAAGACGATAAAGACGAAAGTGGGGATGGGGTTGGGAGACGAGAACAGAGTGGTATGTAGCCCAAGTGGTAGATTGCATGGGGGGACCTGCGCTTCTGTGTTCTTTGTTTCGCTGATATATAACAGGTTACTGAGTACTCTCATGTGCTGAAGGGATATTTACTGATTAATGGGCTGATGTTATGACTTAAAATTTGGGAAGGCGTTTAGGAGCTCTTGAACCCAAATGCGAGATACACACCAAATAATAATCCATCTTTGAGAACCCGTTGACACCAACAATGACACCGGATCATGAGGAGTTCGAGAACGAGAGAGCCTGATAATAGATATCTGCAATACTAGGGAGAATCTTACATGGTCGGCCTAAGATCATCAGAAGTGCACAGGCAGGTCGGACTGAAAGCGGGTGAAGGTGATTATAGAAGCCTATGTACTCGGATGGCCCGAAGTGCACAAGGCTGGGCATGTTTCGCCTCTGAGCTCGTTAGGCGATGGGTCAGTCTATGCTGTGCTTCTTATAGCTGTAATTATTAGAGAGGTGTAGCGCTAGCAGATAGGAGCTCCTCACCACAGTGGATGCAGCGAACGCGAATGTCTGGCTGGCTGAAGTTGGCCGCGGACAAATGTAAAAGCTGTTCATTGGCCATAATCGTAAGATATCTTGGAGTATCACTGGCTGAATCAATTCGAGTCGACCGGAAGGCTCAACGAACAAGTACCAGGTAGCCGTTACGAGATTAGGGAAACCAATAGCTTTTGACCATGTGGTTAGAAGAGTGATGAGTAGAAAAAGAAAAAATGAGACCATGTAAAGAATCTTGTATTGGGATCCACGATCTATGATAGATAGGCAAGTCCAAAGAACAGTATACGCCAGAAAACCCGGTTTGCAACTCCACCGAACGCCGGTAACCTCTAGATCAATATAAAAAAATAAAAATAAAATAAAATTTACGGGCTCTGTTAGTGTCACTCCTTCATTCGCTTTGCCGCACGGCTCATCAAGCTATCGTCAGGTAGCCCACTCCGTTTAGTTCCCGGAAGACTCCCACTGCGGATATCATTGTCGTCGTGGGTAATGCGCCGGTGGGGGTATTTGCCCTCGAATCCCTCAAAGCAATTGGCCGAGATCGGCCCGCCATTCTTGAAATATGGATGTTCCAGGGCTTCCTTTGCTGTTATCCGTGAGGTTGGATCGTAATCCAGCAATCGGGAAAGGAGGTCGAAGCCGTCATCGCCAGGGGTGCCAACGCTGGAGTTGACAGAGTACCCGCCGTTTTTCAAGCAATTCTGGTACCAGCTTCCAAGATTCGAGGTTCGGCTAATATGGTTTGGGGCGCGGGACATTGCCAGAGATTGAAGCTGAGAATATTCTGGCATGTGGACGATGCCAGGCCAGTTATCTCTGTGAGGTAGCCCCATTATATCGATAATTTTCATCATTTGGTTGCGCTGAAACGGAACTGTCTTCTTGCTGTCCATCTTGGCTTCTTCACCTTTGAATATTGGACGAAGCGAGAGCAATTCCGCGAATATGCAACCAACAGCCCATAGATCCACAGCAGGGGTGTAATGCCGACTGCCCATGAGAAGTTCTGGGGCACGATACCAAATGGTAACGACGACCTTATCGCCGGAAAAGAGCGAATTGAGAGGCTTGTAGAAAAGACGCGCGAGGCCTAGGTCTCCTATGCGAATTGCGCCACTGGACGTTACCAGAATATTTGCTGGTTTCAGGTCTCGATGCAAAACCCAGTTCGTGTGCAGGTATAGTAAGCCGTTAAGAAGCTGGAAAAGAATTGATCTTACCATCGCTGCGGGGATTGGGTGTCTCTGGGGCTGAGTATGGTGATGAATGATCTGAAGTAAATCATGCTCTGTGTACTCGAAGACCATAAAGATGCACTTGTCTTCTAAGATGATCTCGGCGAGCTGCACTACGTTGGCATGGTCAAGTTCGGAACAAAGCGCCATTTCTCGGATAGCAGACTGCGAGAGGCCAGTATACTGAATGATATCACCTTCTTTATCGGGTTTGAATCTATTGAATGTCAGTGACAATATAAGACTCTAACCGGGATTCTGACTTCTTGATGGCAAATTCCCCACCCTGGCCATTTCGGCCAACAGCTTTGTATACTCGACCATAAGTACCACTGCTGATAAAGCCGACGATGTGGTATTTGTCCCGAACACGGACCTTGCTGGTATATCCAGTTCCAGGTTGTCTCCTCGAGTTTTCTTCGCACGGGCGACAAGTCAGCATCACAGGGTCAGCAATTCGCGAACAACACAAACGATTATGTTCAAAAAGAATATAAGTGAAAAACAAAAGCCGAACTGGAACCTAAAAGCGAACGAACAAGAAACAACAATGTTGGAGCCCTCTCAAGCTAAGCAGCTACGAGGGTTTAAGGGAAAGCCATTACCACGTGAATAAAACCCGCCGACAGAGTTGAAGTACGGGAAATTCCTTCCAAGCATGATGAAAGAGAAATACAGGAAGTTGCAATCGAAAAAACCGCCGTTAAGCGTTATGAGTCCGTAGAGGATAGAAATAACAGATCGGTCCCCTTCAGTCAGTGTACATGCTGATACACGCAACCAGATAAGCAACGTGGCAATAGAGGGCCGATTAAAAAGAGTCAAAAGGGGCAGAAATAACGATAAGAATAGACTAATCGGTATTACCCTCAACAGCAGCCTGCAGACCTCTTTTCGAAGACAGACTCTGGCTGACGGTGGCCACTGCAGGCCTGGCGGTAGCAGTTAGAGGACCAGATGATGAAGGCGGATTCGTAAGACTCATGAATAGCACAGCACAGTCAGTGGACAGAAGAGTTGCAGTAGCCTGTAGGTAGTTTGGCAGGTGGAGGTGGAGGTGGAGGCACCACGCTGTCCGGTCACTCCGGTGCCAGTGGTCAGCTCGAACTATCAGAGCCAGGCGGACAACTCAAAGGCTCAAGGGACCGGGAAAGTACTGCGACGGCGGGAAACAAAGCGGAGAAATGAAGTTCACTAGAGCATCCTGCTCAACAGATGCGGGAGGAGTAATTTGTTGAGAAATGATTAATGAACGAACAGTTAGAACGGCGTCGCCGGTGGTTGGCGGTTAAGGAATGCGGGTTAGTCAGCAGCGCTTCGCACACAAGGGTCGCTGAAAGTGCGGGTTAAAAACCACAACCGGGGCGTACTCCGTTCCATACACGGAGCTAGTTCCAGCTTGGCTCAGAAGATCTGAGCATCTGCATTGACACGTTGATCATATATGCTGCTGATAGTTAATTTGGGTCTAGTAGGTTATACTCGTGGTACTTCCCCGTATCAAGCTAAGTAAGGCCGTCCGATAAGTGATAACGGGATGATAAGACAGACTTATCCATCCAACCCAGATCGTCCCTCCAACGTCACCTCGACCCCTGCATCTCATCTGTGACACCTCTCGGCTTCTGACCATTCGCCCTCGAGTTTGGTGGAATCGGTCAGATGCTCATAGCATAATAAATTCTTGATTTCATTATGGCGTCCGATGAGATGGCTCGTTCCAGGGTCACTCCGTACCTGATATACCTGGTGTTCATCACAACTTTGGGTCCACTTCAGTTCGGTTATCATCTGGTAAGCAAACAAGAGGACACATCATGGGGCTATGTTTCGATATTTCTGACATCAACGTTGGATATAATAGGCGGAGCTCAATGCACCTCAAGCAGTCATCACCTGTGAACGGAAGAGCATTCATTCTGCGTCCGACGGCCTACCACAATGTATTCCGATGAACTCGTCGCAATTCGGCCTGGTCTCGTCCATATACACCCTCGGTGGACTTCTGGGAGCATTGATGGCAGGGCCCGTGTCAACAAAGCATGGACGTCTATTTTCCCTACGTGCAACTACTATATTCTTCGTCCTTGGGCCAGTAGCCGAAACTCTTGCCTCCAATATCCCAATACTCGCCTTTGGCAGAATGTTATCCGGTGTTGGATCAGATTCATGGACTGCCTAGCGCCTGATCTTATTTTCCAGGTTGGTCGCCCGTGGACGTTGGGTATAGCTTGTACGTATGACACATTTCATGACGAATGTTGGTATTCTCTTGACGCAGACGCTTGGCTACTTCCTCAGCAAGGATAGCATGTGGAGAGTTATCCTCGCGATTGCCGGGATTATCGGAGCTTCAGAGCTTCTCGGCCTGACTCTGGTTCCAGAGAGTCCTGCCTGGCTTGCTGATCATCAGAAACACGACCTAGCCAGACGCGTCCTCCAGCGGATACGCGGCAGGAACGCAGACATCCGTGGCGAACTAGAGGCGCTCGGACACTCCACCAGATCTGATGATGACGCTGGCGAACAACAGTCCCTGCTCTCACCCCCTTCCAGCAACCTGCCTCCAAAGCAGCCTCCTGTCACAATGGCCCAAGTAGTGATGGATTCAGGGTACCGCCCAGCCATTATCGCCGTCGTCGGGATCATGATAGCCCAACAATTTACAGGAATCAATAGCATAATTATGTACAGCGTCTCACTGCTCCAGAGCATCCTCCCCACTACCGCCGCCCTTCTCTCTGTCTTGATCTCCGCAATTAACCTCATCATGACCCTGGCCTGTTCCCCGCTCCCCGACAAGATCGGTCGCAAGACTTGCCTTTTGTCCAGCATTTGCGGAATGGGATCCACTTCCATCCTCCTTGCTTTGGGCATATACTTCAATGTCAAAGCCCTCTCTGCAGTGGCGGTCCTACTATTTGTCGCATCATTTGCCGTCGGCGTAGGACCTGTACCATTTATCATGGCCTCTGAACTAGTCGGCCCAGAAGCCGTTGGGGCTACTCAGAGCTGGGCACTGGCAGCCAACTGGATCTCAACTTTTGTTGTGGCGCAGTTTTTTCCGATGCTGAACGATGCGTTGGGCGGGCGAGGCAAGATCTACTGGCTATTCGCGGCGATGGCTGGTATTTTCGCAATGTTCATCTACTTCCGTGTGCCAGAGACGAAAGGCAGGACGAGCGTGGATGAGGTCTGGGGGAGGGGGGATCAGCGGAGGAGGGATTAAGCTCCCTCACCCTGTATTCATTGTGGTTTGATTACGGCGATGCTTGTCTCTTCGCCCTCGTCTAGCTTTAGTAGAGTAATGTAGATCAAACTCGGGAACGTGGCCATAGCAGGTGGTCTTGAGGAACGGTGCACCGCAGCGCTATCAGAATAGAAACTGTATATAGCACAAACAGCCGTAGATATGGCGACCAGGCCTAGCCTTTGTAACTGCTCGTTTGTCGGAGTCATCATTGAACGGTATATGAACAACACGGTGGATTTGAATTGCACAATGACATCATTTTGATCTGCAAAGCCAAGCATACAGCGTTTATCTTGCGTTAACATGCCTGTCTTGGATCATGACAAGATACTACTTAAAGAGTGCCGTAATGCAGTGAGAGAGGTTTAGCTTCAAGGTTGGGCTCAGAAGGTGGACTACCGTAGCTTAGACATGCATGACCTTTGATGAGCAGTATAAGATTAATTAGGCTGGTAGCAGTAGAAAATTACATAAGACTTGGTGACCACGGTTAGACATGAAAATCGGTATATCAGACATGACAAAACAATTAGGCAAGAGCAACCATCCCATCCACACTTACAAAATCACAAGCAAGTGGATATCAGTGTACCCCATGTCCGTATCCATCCTCGTTATTAGTTCCTGCCAAACAAACTGAATACCTCCAGTGATAATATATATAGGCAAGGTATTCCAGTAAGTAGGCAAATAAATAGACGCTGCAATCGCATGCCCGACAATTCATACACCAACCATGGGAAGGGAGCCGCAGCTTGGTGATGTTGGCAAGTGAAATCATTCAATCATCAGTCTTCGAGATTTAAGGAACGGCTGTAGCAGGTGCATCGTGAGGGGCGTTGCCAGTGCCCGTGGCGCCATGGCCGTGCTTCTCTACAACGGGATTGGCGTGCTCCTGACGGTAGGACCAGAGGGAGTAGAGTTCGAGGAGCATGCCAAAGAAGGTGAAGATGCTGCGGCATTATTAGTTATGAGAGAACGAAAAGGGTGCAAAGGAACATACAATGCGAGGAAGATGAAGGACTCGTTTGCTTTCTTCCTGCTGCAGTTCATGTAGGGAGGAGCGTTCAAGTAACAGTTGTGCCAGTTGTAGTCTTGCGCGGCGAAGATGAATGCCGTGAGCCAGCTTTTGAAACGTTAGTTAGCATGCACGTTGTCAAGGACGAATGACAGCTAAGGACGTACAGATAAGAGAAGACGACATCAATGAAGAAGACAAATCGGCTCAGCATGTTGGGCATGAACGGGGAGAGGAAAGCCGGGAGGAAGAAGACAACCGAGAGAACAGACTGTATTGCATTAGCTTTGAAATCCTTCACCAGATAGCGGGGGGACGCACAATGACTTCCTGGTAAATGATATGCTGCCCACGGGGCCCTTTGCTAATGAAGTAGGATGTTATTCCCATCACAATCACAGCACTAGCCCATTGGAGAGCTCGGATCAAGAGCATGACCGGCCTAGCGAGAGCTTGACGAGGCATGTTGACTGCTTGATATGAAATAGTATGGACTGGAAGTATAGATTGGGAGTATGGCTAAGTATGGCTTGAAAGCGTGTCCGTCTACTCTAATGTCCGAGTTGAAGCAAGAGGTTGGATGTAAGCAGAATGAATGTGCAACACACCTTGACAAGGCGGCCGGGACTGGGCTTTATAGTTGCAGAAAGCAGGAAAACAAGGATCTTGAATCAGACTCGTCCAGTCGCGGTCAGCCCACGGGCCAGCTCCAGGTTAGGGTTTGCGTCAGGATGCCTTGAGGTTGATCAACATCGTGCCGGCAGGCCAGGTGCAGCCAGGTGCAGGACGACCCACGTTGGGCAGAGCTACCATTGTCCATGGATCTGAGCTACTATCCCTTTCAAGTTAGAGATAGAGTTGGCACAAAAAGCTCAAGCTGGGAATAACGGCTGTTTGCGGATAGGGATGGGGCAGATCATGTCTGCGTCATCGCGAAGAATCGAGTAGAATCGTCGGCATACACAAACACGGCATTCGCGAAGAACCACGAGCGGCCGTGATAACCGGGGTGTGAGGCAACGATTGACGTATCATGGGCAAACGCAAGCACGAATGGTGTGGTTGTGTGACCCGAGCTGGATCTTCACTGCTAAGTAGGGTTAGCTCTGAGAGGTTGAATGACTGCCGGATCGAGCGGAACCACGGGATACATCATCACAGACTCATCGTTAAAAGGCCAGACCAAGATGCAATCCGATTGAGCCGAGCCGAAACCACGCAACAGCTGGCGATTGGATCGGTGTCTGATCAGTGGCATCAATTGTACATCAGAGACCGTCCTGCCCCTCTTCAGAAACAAGAATACGCAGGATTCCGTTGAAGATACCCAAAAGTAGACTTGGCCCACAAGGCTGAAGAATGAGGCCCACCGACGTCGTCTATACGGAGGATCTGCAATATTTCTTCATATCGTACAATTTTGGTAATGTTTATTAAATGATAACAAGATGAAGATTGCGATGATCGATGACAGAGGGAACACAAGGGTCGTTCAACACTCCGTCGTGCAAGGCATTCATCGGCCGAGATCGGAGCGCAACGAAGATCCCTGGGTTTTTTCCCAACAATGACTTCAGACTAAAGTTCGAACTTCTGACTTCAAGTCTGGGCGATGAACCTGGAAATTTCTGGAGCCTGCTCGAGCCCAGCTATAGAGTTGGTCCGTCGCCCAGGTGGGTTTCTTATCTTGGATGGCGGCCTACTGCACATGACACTTCGCATGAGGCAAATCTGGATTACATAATACAAGAAACCAGCATAGTCCACAGGTTTTGTTAGTACTTACTGCAAATGCAGATTTGAGTGCAAATGCCAATCTGGAATAATTATATCCTAGTCTAACTAAGCAACTAAGCAACTGGCCCGACGCCCGACTCCAAGCTACGCCTGTGCCCCTTCCATCACCACGACGTAACGTTGCCCAAATCGTGTTCCTGTTGATGCACAAGTCAGACCTACAAAGATAAACATGCAGTGGCAGTGATATCCACTTACCTTGAGATATTCACTGCCCTTTTCCAGGTACTCCTCGCGCGAAATAGATGACTTGGCCAGCCCCGATCCAGAGGCCCATTGCGCTGCTCCCTTCCAGGCGTCCAAGATTGGATCCGAGGCACGACGGACGGTCAACTGTGCCTCGAGAGGGAGGCATGCCCGGAAGTCGTTTCGGAACCGTTCATCAAAATTTTGAAACAGAGTGTTGCCGCCAGTCAAAAAGACATCGCGCAGTAATCTCGCCTGTTCCTCCGGATTCGAAAAGCGCTGATTGACAATGTCGGCGGCGATCTCCACTATGCCTGCCTGGTCAATTCCGGCAATAGAAGGCTTGAAGACTACTTCGGGTACTCGGATTCGCTCCACATTCAGGTGTATTTGGTGGGCCTCGCGCTGGCTTTCCGGGTCAAACGGCCAGGGACCACGCAAAAACACGTGAATCAGACTCTTTGTCCAGTCCGATTGAGCAGCTAGGGTGTGGTTCTCGGTGAACTCCGGGTCGTATTCAAGCAACTCCCTTTCGACGCTGTCAAGCATTCCACTGAGATCCTCCTCTTCGTCGTCGTCGCTCTGCTCGCCAGTAGCCACTGTACGGTAAACACCCCAATCTTCATCGTTGGCGCCGAAATCATCATCATCACCTCCTCTTCGTCGCTTTTTAGGGCCGTCCGCTGCGAGGTTGGCGAGAGTCTTCATGCGCATCTGGCTTGCTAATGACTTGCGGTTGCCTAGATCGGCTTTCATGCGGTCGCGTTCCTTGATCCGTTGAAGGAGGTTCTATTGCCCTGTTAGCTAAGTCTTGTAGTTCGCAGCTCAGAAGTCCTACCTGGCGCTGTGCTCTCCGTTCAGCGACCCAGCCCTCAGGGTCGTTCTCCCGCTTCTCGCGATCAAGCCGGAGTTCTTCATCCTTTCGCGCTTGTTCCCGCTCCTTCTCTTCCTTAGCACGTTGCCGTGCGTCGACATTGGATTTCATAAGTCGCTGATGACGCTTCTCCTTCAACCCAGCCTCGTCTAGCTCTTCGTCTGGCACATCCAGTAATGGGAACGACATCTCCTCCGATGCTTCTTCCTGCTCTTCATTTCCTAGGTCTTTGTTTCTCGATCTCTTAATTGAGCGCTCAAGATCCCGAATTAGCCGCTCTAGATGTGCTTCGTCTTTCAGGTCCTCGGCATCTAGAATGCGTGTCTTCTCCTTTTTCGTCTCAGACTGGAGACCACGCTGTAGGTCCTTGTAGTACTCCAGTTCTTGCTCCTTTTTCATCAACTTTTCGAGTCGCATCTTCGCAGCTTGTTCTTGCAGCCGTCGCCCGCTCTCTTTCTTCCTCTCTGCGATTCGCGCAAGTTCCTCCTCTGTTTTCTCCGGTACGATGTGCTCTGTAAATGGATACTGGATAACATGATCACGGTCTTCCAATCCGGTCCAATCCAGGTACCCACTCAATTCCCGATCGTAGTCTTTTGATACATAACAATGGTTATGCATTAAGTCTTCCATCTGATGCTCCGTCATCTTCCCCGGGAAAGTCGGGTATTTGAGGCGCATAAGCTTTAACAGATACTCCGAAGCGTGCATGCCACCGAAATTCAGGCGCGAGCAATTGGAAAGTAAAGCCTTCGAATTGAGCACCGGGATAACATGCGTGGATGTATGCGAGGAGTCAACTATAAGACCGTCTGTTCCGCGGTTATATCGGTACGAAAACAGCGAGTCGATTCCGTAGGCAACGGACGGGGCGGAGTAACATTCGAACAGGATTTCGTTCATCACTATAGACGTCAGCACCAGCTTCACCTCGCATGCAGTCTTCTCACTTTTTCTCGGGTAGTTTGGGTTTGCGATAGGCTCCGTCATAACAATGGGCCTGTCAACGCCTCCATTGGCCCCGTCCACACCGAGCTTGATAAAAAGATAGTCCAATACTCCTTCCATTACGTCCCAGTTTCCCACCACGCTAGTACCGGGATCGAAGGCATATCGGAGCTGTCCGCGCGTAGTCGCATCGACGTAGGCATCGTGTCCGATGAACTGGCAAGCCTTGTTCAATTTCCGGTCTCGGTATCGGCTCATCACAGGGGGCAGTATAAACCGGGGATTCTTGTCAAACGACCAGCCGGCTTTGACGAGATGAGAACCTAGCCAATGATAAGGAATCAATTGCCGCCCTAGCTTGATATCATAGGGCTGTAGTCCGCTTACCATTATCGATGACTATAGCGCTCGTATCGGGCCTGGATCTGCTCTGTTCGTAACCATCGGGCTGCGGAGGCTGATAGCCTTTGAACGGACGTTCGTAGACATTAAAGATTTTGGGAGGCGGCTTGGCGGCCCCCTGCTCGGATGAATTGATTGAGAACCGAGCAGGGAGAATAGACTGTATTGATGTGATCGCCATCGTGTGAGGCGTAAGTCACGGAGATCTCAGGAGCTTCCAGCGAGAGATCACCACATTGCTGTCTGTCGCGTACGTCGGCGAAGTAAGCTGCGCGAGCTCTCCAGGAACAGCGGTTTGCGCTCGATACACAGTTGGCAGGGTTTGAGAGTTGGTTAGTGGTGACAATGAAGGATGGGTGGGACCCCAGCTTTGACGCGGTGGAAAGTCTGCCACCGCCGGCGTTTGTATCTATCGCCAAGACCATTCACTAAAGTATCTTGGCGTCGCTATGTTCTCACAAAGCAGCAGTTCGACAATACTATTTCCCTACTGATTAGATGTACAGAATTCGAGGAACGATTGGCTAAAGAATTTAGGACTGATTCAGTGGTATCATGGTTACTCATTAACATCAAAGGCTGTGAAGTACCCCAGACTACATTCACGATGGTTCCTTCAAGTTGTCCGTGGCTATGACTGTTAGATACAATAGTAAATATACCAATCAAGCCTGGTGCGTACCTTCTAAGTGGAATAGAACATTTGACTGGTAGTTCTTGAACATCTGCGCGACCAGCTCAACGTCCATTGTTTGGATATTGGCCGCCTGAATTCGGTACGTCAGTGACTTGAGAGATAAGAGGCTATCAAGTATGCTTACCTGGAGGCGCTGGTTCATCTCCATAACAGCTTCATTCAGCTTTTGCTGGGCGGTTGTCAGTTCCTTAGAGTCTTCAGCATCAACAAGTGAAACATACAACGTTCTCGATGATTCGTGACAGGAGAAGGGCTTGCTGTTGCTCATGTGGGTTTTCCTGGCAGGAGTCAAATCAGGTTCATAAAGAACGAATAAGTGCAGCCTCTTTTCAAGCTTACCATTGTTGCGTATCAGACTCTGTTGCTGTTGTTGCTGGAAGAAACCCCATGTTTTGTCGATTATGCAGCAAAGTATCACGTGATTTCGACTGCTTGGGTCTGGCAGCTGATAGCGTCTCTTTGCTAAACGTTTCACAGGTAGAGCGAGGACCTGTGAATTACCTGTTTTGGTTTAGTTTGCCTGCTTCGGGATAGCCGCCCGATATGTGGTATATCATCATCGCCCGCCGGGACATTTTGACTCTCATATACACATTTCTTTTCTCCAGTTTGCGGTTGCCTTGGTTTAGAAGAAAAATTGTTGAATCACCAACAGTCATGCACTCTGGGATGAACGAACATCTTGGCTCTTACACGGACAAGGATGACAAACGGCTAAACCTTAACCGTTTGTGATGACGGCGAGTCTGGCCCAGCCGAGTCAATCATTGCCTGAAGGCCGTGTGTTAGAGAAGCTCATCACAACCTTGACGAATTCACTTCACGCTTCTAATCGGCCCATCACTTTCGACTTCTTTGGCTGGAAAAGTGCTTGTTCTAGTTATTCTTCAAAGGGCTATACCCATACTAACTGAAAATATTACACTAAGTAAGCTATTTCAGCGAGCCTTGAAATATCCCAAAGGTTTTAACGATACTACTTCTAATCGGTGCTCTCGTGCGTGTTATTGGCATTCGATCATAGGACCTCCAGCTCTCAAAGATGGGACAGTTTACAAGCAATTCAAGATCATCCATGACTGACACAATGGCGAACTCATCTGTCCTCAATCTCTCATTTCTACCCCAGTACCCGGTTACTCCTTCCTCGTCTTCTTCACCCTACAGAAATCTAACACCAGCCTCTGCGACTAACAACAAACACAATTTACTTCTCACTATGGGACCTTGTACTTGGCAAGCAAAAATGGGATTACCAAGTGCACATGTCCCTCGGGGTCCTCTATTTCAGCTTTTGAATGAGTCGACAACTCAAGGAGAGTGTGATACATGCTCGCATCCTCTGTCTCTTCACCTTGGTTACTGTTAGTTGCTTTCACTGTTGATACTCCACAGCTAATTTACCCAGCAGGCTCTCCCGCTTCTCCTGGTTTCAGCCATCCACCCGCACGTAGAGTTAAACCTGTGGTAAGCGCCTCTGTTGAGACATATGACAAGATAAGTGCTGATTCTTACAGGCGTTGCACACCATGCTGTTTCCCGAAACAAGCTGGTCGATGAACTCATTGCCCGAGTGAAACACTTTCACATTGTCAACGGGACCCCTGCTTCGGGTAAGACAACTCTATTGAATCTAATGGCCAATAAACTACTTGTATGTGACCCATCGACACCCGTCTATGTCATATCGAGCTGGGAAGAGGATGCCGTTCGAAGTGCAAAAGGCTGGGATACTTATCTCGAGAACAAAACTGTAGTGATGGCCGCGACTGGATGACACATTGCGGCTATCTCTTTGTCGATGAGGCCTAACAATTCTATTGGGACGACGAACTATGGGCCGACCTTTTCCAAGGCCATCGAGCTAGGATCACAAGCGTACATTATACTCTTCACGTCTTATGGCTCCCCTACGAGGAGATTTATATGATTTGACCCGGAAAAGCATGTGAAAACGCCGATGATTTTTGGCGCTGAACAGCAGATATCGCTCAGGCCAGACGAAAATGTTATGTGGCCTTAGAAACCTATTGGTCTGCTGCTCGATGAAGATGAAGCAAACGAGGTCGTGGAACGATATGCACCAATTTTCATAGCAAACTGTGGCTCTACTTTAAGCAAGACTTGAAGCAAGGTCTCTGCCTGACTAGCAACGGACATGTAGGGTTGATTACTTCCCTCATACATCTTCTGAGTTCTGTACCGGTAAGTCCTGGTCCTGAAGTTGAGCGTCTGGAAGTATTACCGATCAGTTACTGAGCTTGATGCTGTCCACAATAGGCGATTTATGACATTGTGAGTAGCTGCCAACCTATGGATTGGTCAACAACAAGCAAAGCTCTATTCAGTGATCCAAAGAAATTCTTCAAATCCCTGCAAAATCTTCCGTTTGCCAGAGGCCTACCTCCATCACGAATAAGTCAACAGCCCGGTCATGCTAGTATCCTCAAGAAAGCCATTGTCTGTGATGGAATCCACGAGTCTAGCTTTAAGAATAAAGGCGCAGAACTGAAAAAAGATCTTGCATACATCTGGGAAAATGAGTGGCTCCACGAGGTGAAATCAGACGACGATATACACTTTGTATTCGCAAGCCAAATCTACCATTGGTAGGTGCATTGTCTATGACTGCTTTATAGCTCTTGCTAACACAGTGGTGTAGGTATTGTCAGTGCCTTCTCTCAGAGGAACATATGGACACCGAACTCGAGTATGACTCTCCCTTACAATTGGCACTCGATGCTATTAGGGATTTCCAACCTCGTCAACTGTCGGATGCCCCACGTTCTCTGACAGGAAATATTTCGCCACTAGAAGATCAATATCAGAAAGAGTTCCACCGTTGCCTATTTCCATTGCTGGATGGCCATGTTATAATGTCTCCAGAGTATGTGATCAAGGCAGGTACTAATGGCGGGACAATTGACTTCCTTGTCGCCCAGAAGAAATGGGGATTGGAACTCCTGAGAGTCCGCGATCGGATTTCCCAACACGTGGCAAGATTTGAACCATGCGGACAATATTCTACCATGATACAAAACGAGAAGATGGAACAGTACGCTGTTCTCGACTTTACTGACAAACTCCCACAGAAATTCCTTCCAGGTATTTCTACCGTCCTCACTTATAGCTTAACTAACATTCTCTTTAGAGTTTCGTGGCAGTCTGTATCATGTCGTGTTCTCGGAAAATTTCTGAAAGGTCAAAGTGATCGATGCCTCAGATCTAAGCGAAGTTGACTCCTTGGTTTTGATAGAAGATGCAAATCCCATTGAATGTCAGCCTGATGTCAATTGTTAAAATTGAGAAGTAATGGCTACCGTAACCTTTAAAGCCTCATTGTGCATCTTTATCCTATTATTCACCTATTATAGCTAAGCTTGCGAAGTATCTAACCCATTAGGAGTCTTGCGAGCCGTCTAAGCCTCTCCTACTTCGATACACGTCTCTTCAACATTACCATGGGTAACACAGAACACTCATACCTTGCTTAGAGAGGTATCTCCAGGGGAAAGTATTCAAGGGCCTCTACTAACCCCGTACTATTTTTTTGTCTTACCAAAACATTAAAAAGAAAAACCTTATCCCTAAAAACACTAAAGACTATCTTAGCAGCACTCTTTCTGAATGCCCCATCATGTTTCTGTTAATCAACACCCTAGCAAGTTCTACGAACTTGGTGGAGACCCATGTTTGTATCGATTTGGATATAAACCATCTATCTTGTTAAGGGGATCCACAACCTCTCAATCAGAAGATAATAGGTTAGGCCAGTGAACGCAAGAGAACAGCTAGAGGGTCCGCTTTAAGACATTTATCACTAGCTCCAAAGAGCTGGCGGATTACGACTGTTACTAGTTGGGACGTTCCTAGTCGTGCTCTTAATTGGCTTCGATCAATATCGGTGCCCAGCTTCAAGTCCTGAGGAGCTTCAGTTATTTATGAGTGGAAATGCAGCTGTATATGGCATTAATAGCGGTCATTTTCAGCGCTATTCCACAGGTCTTCACATTCCCTATGTAAAGCATATATTCCCTTCTTAAAACATATCAGTATGTGCAGAATAGGAACTATTGTCCGAGATCATTGTGGGCTCGTTGACTATCCATTCTTTTATCAGTCGCGCCAAGGCGGGTCTCTTAAATCTCCCCAGCCATCCCCAGTTTCACAGCCGCATCATTCCCATATACATCACATCCTGTCTCAACTTCACCAATCCACTCAGCATGGCTCCTCCTTCTGCTGCCGAAAGTGAAGCTCACCAAAGACTCCTTGACCGTCTCGATATCGCGGCCGTTCCCCGCCCCTTCCGAAGCCAGACCTGGAAGCCATCTCAGCGACGAAACAAGAACGTTAAGCAGCTTCTCTCCGACAGCTCAAGAAAGGAGGCGTCTTCGATTGCTACGCAGGTTAATTCCGGTGCAACTACTCCCGGAGCCGCCGCTAGTACAGATGGGAGCCAGACCCCTGCTGAGGGCAACCAGCGCACCGCGAACATCGCCCAGGCTGCGCATAACCTGCAGACACTTGTTTTAGAAAAGAATGCACGCGCTGCATATTCTTCCGGACCATCCGTAACCTACACCAATATCGAGTCCGCGCCTTCACTGCACCCGTCGCAGCAACGGCCGTATTGCGACATTACTGGACTGCCGGCTTCCTATACCGACCCGAAAACCCGGCTGCGGTATCATGATAAGGAGGTGTTCGGTGTTATTCGAACCTTGGGGCAAGGTGTGCCGGAGAGTTATCTTGAGCTGAGGGCTGCCCATGTTGTGCTCAAATAGGGTCTTAGGTTCTGCTCAGGCACGTTCCATGACAGGATAGAACTACATCAGAGTGAGACACCTCTTACGGACTATGATCACCACCGTCTAGCTAACATTGCTTGATGAAGAAGGCTACTTTTAACGAATATGTACGACCAACACAGTCAAGCTCTTCCACCCACCATGCCCCTTTCGGGACAGGCTCAAGAAAGCGCTCCGGCTTATTCGTGATCTTGTATATTATACGATTTGATCTTCGCCTTGTGCTCAAAGCACTCGACTCATACCGACGCTCCACGAACGGAACATCAGTTACAGCACCCGGGGATGCTGTTGCCGCGGCGTATGAGCTGGGAAGCCAGCCTTGGTATGGAATAAATAAAACCAGATCTGTTTGTCGGCGGGGTTTGAAAATTTGGGCATCGCGCACCCAGAAAGTTCGTGGTTCATTGTAGTTGTTTTGGCCTTCTTGACGGCACAACTCCGAAATTAGAACTTCATAACACATCCATCATTATATGTCGGGTTCAATGTATTGTAAGCTGTTAGCAAGGATGCTTTCATTATTCATCTGAAATAGATGGTCCAGCAGGCGTAGTTGTACGCAGAATCTGGGTTGACAAGAAGCAGAAATAAGAGCTTTTCCGCTGCGCGTTGATTGTTGTGCGGTCGGGAGATTTAAGGAGCTCCAGACCGCCTCCCTGGTACATCTTAGCTTCCAATCGCCTAGGCTCAACACGGCAGAATTTTTGGACTGTTCATCGCAATCGTGGTAGTCGTTGATCAAGCACACCGAAGTTTGGCCGAAACTCGCTGCGAGAATCAAAGGCGACTTGGTCACACTCGATTATTAGACAAACCTAACGACCGCTGCGCTCTCCATGTAAGTAGCTTACATTGACGTTCCTTTCCTTATTCTCAAGCTCCTTATCAGCCGCTTGCTAACCTTCACAAACAAATCCAGAATCCGCTGCGTTTCCTCAAACTACGCTCACCGTCGCGCACCTCTGTTCCTCCTAAACGTCACTCTGACTTCCTCCCTATTAGTATATTTCTATCTTTACCCGATCCCAAGATGCCGTCAGTGTGGATGACAGACAACCAAAGTAAGGAACCAAGGTTCTCTCAAGCGGCCCGCCAAAGCCGTCATACACGTCCACGTTTATTCTAACGGTTTTACTCAAATAAAAGAAATTGGTGTCATATTCTGCTCCGGTGGTATGTTCAACCGTCTCTTAGCACTTCCTGACGCCTCCAACCTCTGTTTCAATGCGCCGCGCCGTATCCTACTTTTTGCGCTGCTGTTCTGCCCTTCCCTGTTCCGAGTCGCTAACAGTCGCGCGAGCGTAGGAGGGCTATTTCTATTCGGAGGCGTATTGATGTTCTTCGACCGCTCATTGTATGTCCACGCAGCCAGCCCATTGCCCCCAACCGTCACTAACCGATTCGCTGTTCCAGGCTTGCAATGGGAAATGTACGTCCAACAACCCTATTCCAGAACCAGACGTTTCGCGATCACAGTTAACACAACATCAAACAGATCCTCTTCCTAATCGGACTAACCCTAATCATCGGCCTCGAAAAAACCATCGCCTTCTTTTCCCGCCGCCAAAAACTCAAAGGCACCGCCGCATTCACTCTCGGGATTCTTCTCATACTTTTCCGGTGGCCGCTGACTGGCTTTTTGATTGAGCTCTACGGTCTATTCATCCTCTTCGGTGATTTCCTCGTCACGATTGGCCAATTCGCGGCAAATATACCCGTTGTCGGGCCGGTTATCCAGCGGGTCCTAGAGACGCTGGCGGGGGGTAGGAGGAACGCGGAGTTGCCAGTTTAGTGTGCTGGTAACCGGATTCATGATTCTTGTTTGGTTATGCAGGGGTTTGGCTTAAGTGGGATGAGCGTGTTGAGAATTCAAGGAGACGGAAATTAAGTAATGCCTACTTACGAAGTTGTGAAGGCCTGAGTGGTGCTCTTCGATAATGTCTATATTACTATGATAACGAATTAATATATCTATAATGACCTTGACGTACTGGCTAGGTGCATCGCTTACCTACCAAATAATAACAATATCATAGTCCCTACCAATAACCAAACGGAAATGCACGACCATAACCAGAAGCAAATTGCAACATAAGCACGCGAATATTTGACCAGTGACCGGTGTCTATATAAAAGCACGTGTATACACTTCTAGTCCAACAGCTACAGGAATTGTAAGCACTGTGCAAGGCCATCAATACCCGCAAGGGTTCATTCTGTACTTATAGGAGTACATATTACACATATTTACGCGTCGAATGCAGAAGATGGAAGAGTAGAAAACGTAAGAAAGCGCCCCATCGTGATTTACAATAGGCAAACAGATTGTCTGTCTGAATCCAGGACTAGCCCAATGCAGCTTTGCTATGCTTATTTGCCGCCGCGGAGGTAGTCGCCGACCTTCTCAATGGCAGCAGCGGCGTTGGTGGTCTGGACGGCCTCGGTGTGGTGGCCGATCATGATGCAGGAAGGTGTCCTCACAATGACAACGCCCTCCTTGCCCTAGAATTTATCTCAGTTAGTACTGCCCAAGCCAGATGGGTAGTATCTTATGGTCAAGGAGTTACCTTCTTGCCGTAAACACTCTGGTCATCAGCTTTAATAGCGAGGAACTTCTCTCCACCGATTGTGACACCGTTCTGCATGGCCCAGGTGCTGTCACCAAAGGCAGATCCGATACCTTGGATTTCCTGGGGCGAGATCTGTCTTTGTGGTCAGCGATGATAGTCGAGACAAGACGATCCGGCCGGTCGGAAAGGAGGCGGAAGCTCGCCGCGGAAGCTGGCCGGGGATATGGAATGCGTACCGTGAAGCCGGGAGACGAAGCCTCAACGCCGGAGAAGTCAGGGCTGAGGATGGCGGCTTTGTCAAATTGGCCGGATCCCATCAGACTGTGAGGTATCTTGGGTCAGAATCAATGCGGAGGACGCGGGGGTTCCAATATTGGTTGAGGCGGGGTAATGACGGAGGCACGGTACCTGGAATCGACATATTCTAATGCCGGACAAAGGTTAGCCACCGCGTTCAATAAAAGAATTCAGGGACTTGGGTCAACAGTACGTTGCCAGACAGCAGAGTGAGCACCCATAGTAACGGTTGGATAAACAAGCAGCAGTGGAACGCAGAATGGGAAACGGTGGAGAAGAGGTCGTCTGAGACGGACGGCAACAACTGTTGAGTAGGGACAGTAGACGATTTCAGAGAAGCAGAAAGAGATCGACCAGCGACAGAGCTGTTGAGATTATTATTTGTTGCGATAGGGAGAAGAGGAGAGATGTCGGTGGGAAGCAGAAAGAAGGTGAGGTAAGGTGGGGTGGGGTTAGCTCAGCGCCTGAGGCAACTAGAGCTGCCCCGCCATTCCGTCTTGGATCAAGCGCCTCTGCGCAATTCTTCATCTGGCATGCGACAATTGCTGTGTGAAATGCGTGATTACGAGAAATGATACAAACCGATTTTGTTTCGTTACTGCAGTGTTAGATTCCTGATATCTGAAACTGCGCACTATGAATATGACCTCGGCACGCCAGTAGTACGAGGAAGGAGACGACTCGGCCCTCAGGTCACACCGCTGCGAGAAGGGCCAGCCGGAGAGCTCCATCCAACGGCAAGACAGCCCACGTCAAAACCACTGCTCAGGGTCTCCATCTAAGAACTCGCGGTGAGCCTCTGCTGAAATGGTGGGCTCCGGTATTCCACGAGTTCTCCAGCTATCAAAGACCACAGAGCCTTTTTCCTTAAGCCCTAACCTCCTCAAATCCATCCAAACCACGCAGTCTATTATGCAAACCCGATATTTCCGAATCAACCTGATACGGCAGTCCTCAACGGACTGCACTGCTCTATATATTTAAGTCTTCTAACTCAACACCGCAGCAGACTGCGTTCCGTAACGGCACGGCACGTGTGGCTCGCATCAGGTGCCGATCATTCGTAACACTAGCCCATTTGGAGCTCGTCCCTGCATCCCGTTCTTGCACGCATTTTCCCAACTCTCGACTCAAACACTGTCTTCAGAGTTAGGTTACCGGTTTTCGGTGCTCTCTTCTTGACAAACGGGGTGGAAAATACGTTGTACTTACCCTTTCGCTATCGGCGTGGGCGTGGTCTCAAGGCTATAGAGGGCGTTGAGATGGCGAATTCCAGGCACTAACAATAAGGCCACCCGTGCTTTTCAGCCCGTCGCATAACGTGCAGACTGGCAGAATCGCCGCACGTTCAAATCACTACGATAGCAACAGTAGAGGCGAGGACGTGAGATCCGTGTGATACTCTAGGTCGTTCCTGAGAACATTGGGTTTCGTCTAGATTCTCACGCACTGCGGCCCACTGTTGCATGAACGGTGCACCGAACGGGCATCAAGATTGACTCTCTTCTGTTCCGCCTATAGATCGGACTGATCTTTTCCTAGGGAGACTATTACTATCGCGTTTGATTATCGATCTCTGGATGCCCGGCGCTATCCTTCTTCATTGGTCGAGCGGGCCAAGTTTCAAAGTAACATGAAACCAATAATGAATCAGCTCAACTCCTCAGCCCGCTATGATAATTTAACAGCCGCGCAACCACAACGCCCACCACTACGCTCTGATAAATGCACCGAGTGCGGCTTCCGATGGTGCTGGCTGTATTCAAAGATGACTGGACCGGCTAATTTCGTTGGGCTCGTGGCATACCAATCACCATAACTCCTATCGTCTGGTTACTCCCTGTCAATCTAGCGCTAACACTCCTAGATTGTCTCGTCTAGATCCTAGATGTGAGACTGTGGCCCACCAAACCCCCGACATTGTGTCACGGACACCAGGGTGTTCAGCTAAGGGCTTATTGCCCTTATAATATCAGGGCCCGCCACTTTCTTCTTCCTTGGACGGCTTTAACTTTCGCTCCTTTAGTTTTCGATTCTCGTCTCGGCCTTCTGGAAGGCTGTCCATTCCTTATATATATATATATTTTTATTTCATATTTCCATTCAACATACGCCGTTAATCGGACACCGACTCATCTTTTATGGACCGCGTCTATTGAGAATGGCCAAAGGAATACTTGGAAAGTCACGCTCGCCAGCTCGAGCGCCGGGCATTTCGAATCCCTCCTTGAACTATACAGATGCCCTGCCAAGGAATGACCTCTGCGAGATCCAGGCTGGCGTCAGTTACAGTCGTCCAATCCATCAGGTTTTCAAAGAGGGACAGCATCCTGGCATGTCTGATAAGCATAATCGCAGAAAAAAGCCAGATTCTCAGGTGCCTGGTTTTGATTTTCAACTTACTAGCTCACCAGTCGAAGCTGAAGCGTTAGACACGCACCTTGGAGTGGATGAGTCGATGATCGGCATTGCTCTTGGAAGCCCTCGACTGTTGGAACAATATAATACTGCATCTCAGCCGCAACGAATACCGCCGCCCACGCCTCCCGACGAAGAAAGGCCTAATTCATCGCTGCAGCGCAAGCCAAGTAAGTGGAAGAAAATTGGAGGTCTGTTCAAGGCAAAGAACGCCGTTGCCCATAATGCAAACAAGCCGTTCTACCAGGTTCAAGCTCCGAATGACGGGCCGTCGCAGGGGTCTACACATTCGATAGACTACAAACCTCGGCGGAGAGCAGGTACCAAGACCGCACCAATTGAGAATACAGAATTATGGCCGTGTCTTGCTTCGGAGAATGAAACTCCGGCCCATCAGCAAGGGTCTAAGCCAAATCCCGGATCCTTTCTCCAGGTTGAGATACCTCAGGTTGAGATGGAACGGTACAGCGTAATGTTTGGTGGCCTTCTAAACAATGATCGGCCCTCCCTGTTGGCTAGGCGGAGCAAAACACTGGATAATTTAACAATTCCTGACAAGGAGGTGAGTTCCGAACGTCGGTCCACCATGCAATAACTTACTGATGGCCGCACGTCCTAGTCATCTCCACCGTTGTGCCCGCCTCGACGACGAGCAACTTCCCCAGCAGTATCCCCCAGTTTTAACTTGTTCCCAACTGTACCAGCCAACAAGGCTACAAAGGTTCTCGGAACTCAAAAGGCATCCGAGCCTTCAGATCAATTGCGAAAAGCATTGACGGCGCCTCGAAACCAATCTCAGGAGGCTCTGCCTGGCTCAAATGGCTCAACGCCGGACATTTGCCCCAAAACACAATCCCACCGCGCCCAGGCCTCCATCACATCTTTCCTCTCTGCAACCTCAATTGGTTCCGATGACGAACCACTTCTGATACAGAAGTTCGAACGAATCCGAACATACGCCGGCATGAAAGAGCCATCCTGGGGAGTATCACATTCAAATAAAGCACCGGTAACCATGACAGTACCATCCTCGGAAACCTCAACAAAAGCAAAGAACCTCACCATCAGGACGCGAGAGCTCCATTCAAGTTCGGACTCAAACAGCGTCAGCTCAACAGAGACCTTCTCGGACACACCCACAGTGACATCAGCATCTTCCCCAATCCTCTCACCTTTAAGCACGACAAAGTCTCCGCCCAGAGACAAGAATGTAGCCACAGCAAGAACCATATCCACGTTGCCCCCACCACGAACAACATCCCGAGCAGGCGATAATGCTCCAATCCCAACCATCGAAGTGTCGGTCGCACGCTCTGTCTCCGTCTCAAAGGGCAAGAAGCAGGTCCTTGTCCCTGTCAGGAAAAGAACCCCTCACTTGAACTCTAGTAATGAAAGGCTTGTTGTAAGACAGGCTAAGACTCCCACGGTTACAGCTCCGGCGTATGGGCATCGCCCGGGCCTCTCGCAGGATGCGCGTATTGAAACTGTTTAAGTCTGCTTTACCATGTCTCTTTTACTAGTTCTTCTTGGATTGCCTTCTGTTCTTAAAGCTTTGCGTGGATTTAGTCATGGTTACATACCCCTTGTTGTTTTGTATGGCACAGTATAGTAAAGTGTGGCCGTCTTTCCTGTTTTATGCTTTGGGTAGGTTTATTTATATTGAAGCACAACGCAGCGAGCATGAAAATTCTCTGGGTTTTGTCTTCTTTTTCAGTTGGTATCCATGCTCATATAGTATCTAGCAGCCGTCGCAGGGGTTGTTCATCTAACATTATTTGGTATATCCTTGTCGACATTCCTCACCTTTTGTACTCATCTGCAGTCGCATCATGTCTCCCTTTTTCTTATCATAACGCCTTGGGTCAATATCTTAAATCAGATACAGTGTGTTTGCTGAGGCATTAGTTCAAACGAAGCTTTTCGCAAGGTTGTGTCGAAATATTAGTTCTGGAAAACAAGGACATTATATACAAAAATAGCAGGGTGCAGTGGTAGAAGCTTGCATATTGTAATTTTATTGAATAAGCATATGGCTCCGTAGGCTATATTGAGGAAGAAACCGCGAGTTGAATCATTGTATATCTTAGCTGTCCATGGAGCGCCCCAGGCATCTATACTTAGGTCATTCACTGCACCACTGCCGAGGATCTAACTGCCCTTCCCTTCAATTCTCTTCAATCCCCTCACCTCCCCGCCTCCTACCACCTTTACATCTCTTTTCAAAGGGAAATTGGATCGATTCGGATTATACACTGTACTTTGAAAAATGATGAACGGGACAGAATCCATCGAGTCGCAGTGGCTGGCCCAACTAGCTGCCATGCGGCAGGCCATCGCAGATCTGAACCTTACCAAAAACCCCGCCAACGCCCAGCTGACGTACGGCAGCGATCTTGACCTCGACCTCGACGAGAACTCCTCTTCCGCCGGGACAGTGGACGATGTCTGGGATCTAATCAGTTTTGATGAGGAGTCCACAAGCGAGGGCATTTACGAAATCGATGATCTCCTTTCCCCTCCAGTCTCCGAACAATACGATCAAACGTGGCTACAGCAGAGATGCCAGCTTCTCGCTTCCCAGCAACCTGGGGTGGAATTGAACGAGGTAGCGCAACAAATCATAGCCGCGCTAGCTACCGACAGTGGCGACGACGAGCTGCAGATGTCCCTCGCTGAGATTGTGGGGTTCGACGACCTGGATTTCGTGATTGAGCTGATCGCACACCGGAAGGAGATACTGAGAAGTCTAGATGCTGGACCGGGGAAAACTCAAGCGCAGACGGATGGATTGGCATCTGGACAATTGCAGACACGGGCCGAGAGAGAGCAGGCTCTTCGGAGGCAGGACTTCGAGCACAAAAATGCAGCTCTTCTGCCGGCGCAGACTAGGGAGGGGCCAAAATACCCGCATGTATTCAAGACGCACGACTCGAGAAACATACTCGCCCTGAATGGAAAAAGCTATGGTCTACCACTGGGTAGTAGACAAATTGACGAGCCGAAATATACGGAGGTCGAAGTCCCTGCTTCCAAAGTTGGAACCATCGGCCAGCAACAGAAACTGGTTCCGATATCTTCCATGGATGGTCTTTGTCAGGGTACCTTCAAAGGCTACAAGACTTTGAACAGAATGCAGAGTCTGCTGTACGATGTCGCCTACAAAACTAGTGAGAACATGCTTATCTGCGCGCCTACTGGAGCGGGTAAGACAGATGCCGCTATGCTGACAATTCTGAATGCCGTTGGGAAGAACACGGTCCCCAATCCCGCTGAGCAGCCGGGTGCTACCGAGTTTTCGGTCCTAGTGGATGATTTCAAAATCGTCTATGTGGCTCCCATGAAAGCCCTCGCTGCCGAGGTTACCGAGAAACTTGGAAAACGCCTTGCATGGCTGGGAATCAAAGTTCGTGAACTGACTGGTGACATGCAGTTGACGAAACGGGAGATTGTGGAGACTCAAATCATAGTCACCACCCCTGAGAAATGGGACGTAGTGACTCGAAAAAGCACTGGAGACACGGAACTCGTGCAAAAGGTCCGCTTGTTGATCATTGATGAAGTTCATATGCTACACGACGAACGTGGTGCGGTCATTGAGTCATTGGTGGCTCGAACCCAACGACAGGTGGAAAGTACCCAGTCGCTCATTCGCATTGTCGGTCTGTCAGCAACCCTGCCAAACTACGTCGACGTCGCCGATTTCTTGAAGGTCAATAAGATGGCCGGGCTGTTCTTCTTCGATTCCTCTTTCCGACCAGTGCCCCTCGAGCAACACTTCATTGGCGTTAAGGGGAAGCCAGGCTCTAAGCAATCCCGCGATAATATCGATACTGTGACTTTTGAGAAAGTCCGGGACATGCTCGAGAGAGGACACCAGGTCATGGTATTCGTGCACTCGCGCAAAGACACTGTGCTAACTGCGCGGATGCTCAAGCAAATGGCAGTTCAGGACGGATGCGAGGCTCTCTTCAGCTGCCATGAACATGAAAACTATTCTAATGCGCTACGAGATATGAAACATGCTCGTGCTCGCGAGCTGCGTGATTTGTTCGCCAGTGGATTTGGCACACATCATGCCGGGATGAGCCGAAGTGACCGAAACCTTATGGAGCGTATGTTTTCTGAGGGGCTTATTAAGGTTCTCTGCTGTACAGCTACGCTTGCCTGGGGTGTTAACCTGCCAGCCGCGGCGGTGGTCATCAAGGGAACTCAATTATACAACCCACAAGAGGGTAAATTCGTCGATCTCGGCATTCTGGATGTCTTGCAGATCTTCGGTCGTGCTGGTCGTCCTCAATTCCAAGATACAGGTATCGGCTTCATTTGTACAACACATGACAAATTGAACCACTACCTGTCTGCGGTAACTTCGCAGCAGCCAATTGAATCCCGCTTTTCAAGTCGATTGGTCGATAATTTGAATGCCGAGATTGCTCTCGGAACAGTCACGTCGATTTCAGAAGGAGTGCAGTGGCTGGGATATTCCTACCTCTTCGTGCGCATGAAGCGCGAACCTCGAAATTATGGCATTGACTACACTGAATTGATAGACGACCCTGGGCTAGTTTTAAGACGTCGCCAGCTTATCATCCAGGCTGCGCTTGTTCTGCAAAAAAGCCAAATGATAATCTACAACGAGAAAACCGAGGAACTTCGAGCTAAAGACGTTGGGAGGATTGCAAGTCAATACTATGTGCTTCAGACGAGTATTGAGATTTTCAACGAGCTCATGCGGCCTCGATCAGGGGAGGCAGACGTCTTGCGGATGATCAGTATGAGTGGTGAATTCGACAATATCCAGTCTCGTGAAAATGAGTCGAAAGAACTCACTAGACTTCGCGAGGAAGCGGTCCAGACTGAAGTGGAAGGAGGAAATGATTCTGCACAGGCAAAGACCAACATTCTGCTCCAGTCCTACATTTCCCGAGCCAAAATTGAAGACTTTGCCTTGGTCTCAGACACTGGATATGTAGCGCAAAATGCAGCACGTATATGCCGTGCTTTGTTCATGATTGCATTGAACCGACGTTGGGGCTATCAATGCCAGGTCCTTCTCTCGATGTGCAAGTCTATCGAAAAGCAGATGTGGCCGTTCGATCACCCGTTCCGGCAGTTTGATTTGCCGCAGCCGATTCTAAGGAACTTGGAAGAGAAGCTGCCGACTTCATCAGTTGAATCGATGAGGGATATGGAAACTGCAGAGCTTGGCCAACTTGTCCATAACCACAAAATGGGCAAGACATTGGCGAAACTGCTTGATAACTTCCCCACTCTCAGTGTCGAGGCTGAGATTGCACCGCTAAATCGTGACGTCTTACGTGTGCGCCTAATGCTGTATCCAGAATTCACCTGGAATGATCGACACCATGGTGCCTCCGAATCATACTGGATCTGGGTTGAAAATTCGGAGACGTCCGAGATCTACCATCACGAGTACTTTATCTTGAGTCGAAAGAAGCTCTATGATGACCACGAGCTGAACTTTACCATTCCTCTCTCAGACCCGTTACCGAATCAAATTTATGTTCGAGCTATATCTGACCGTTGGTTGGGAGCGGAGACTGTTACCCCGATATCGTTCCAGCATCTGATCCGTCCGGACACTGAGAGTGTGTACACGGATCTCCTCGAATTGCAGCCTCTTCCTATATCTGCTTTGAAGAATCCGATCCTTGAAGAGCTGTACGGGCAGCGCTTTCAGTATTTCAACCCGATGCAGACTCAGCTCTTTCATGTTCTATATCACACCGCGGCAAATGTACTTTTAGGATCGCCGACAGGTAGTGGGAAGACAGTCGCGGCGGAGCTAGCCATGTGGTGGGCTTTTAGAGAGCGTCCAGGCTCAAAGGTCGTGTATATTGCGCCTATGAAAGCGCTTGTTCGCGAGCGTGTAATGGACTGGGGAAGACGGCTTACAGCGCCTATGGGCCTCAAACTAGTTGAGTTGACCGGTGACAACACGCCTGACACACGGACGATCCGAGATGCAGACATCATTATCACAACACCAGAAAAGTGGGACGGTATTTCTCGTAGCTGGCAAACCAGAGATTACGTCCGCAAGGTGAGTCTGGTCATCATTGACGAGATTCATCTGCTTGGCGGTGACCGTGGGCCCATCCTGGAAATCATTGTCTCTCGAATGAACTATATCGCTTCACAGTCAAAGGGTTCGGTCCGATTAATGGGCATGTCGACGGCCTGTGCGAATGCCTCCGACCTTGCAAACTGGCTGGGAGTGAAAGAAGGCTTGTACAATTTCCGTCACTCCGTTCGGCCGGTGCCTTTAGAGATCTATATCGATGGGTTCCCCGAGCAGCGTGGTTTCTGCCCTCTTATGCAGTCAATGAACCGACCTACTTTCTTGGCCATCAAGAACCACTCTCCCGAGAAGCCTGTGATTGTGTTTGTTGCTTCTCGTAGGCAGACTCGACTGACTGCCAAAGACTTGATAAACTTTTGTGGAATGGAGGATAACCCTCGTCGTTTTGTCCGTATGTCGGAGGATGATCTGCAGTTAAACCTTGAACGGGTTAAGGATGATGCTTTGAGGGAGGCTCTTTCCTTTGGCATTGGTCTCCATCATGCTGGTTTGGTGGAATCCGATAGGCAGCTAGCGGAAGAGCTCTTTGCCAACAACAAGATTCAAATTCTTGTAGCCACCAGCACTCTCGCCTGGGGCGTCAACCTTCCTGCACATCTCGTCGTCGTTAAGGGAACACAGTTCTTCGACGCGAAGACGGAGGGTTATAAGGACATGGATTTGACAGACGTCTTGCAGATGCTGGGTCGTGCGGGTCGGCCTCAATTCGATTCGTCCGGTATTGCGCGGATTTTCACACAGGACTCAAAGAAGGCGTTCTACAAGCACTTCTTGCACACCGGTTTTCCTGTGGAGTCTACACTTCACAAAGTCCTTGACAACCACTTGGGTGCCGAAGTCTCTGCTGGAACCATTGCCACCAAGCAAGACGCTCTCGACTACCTGACCTGGACATTTTTCTTCCGCCGTCTGCACAAGAATCCATCCTACTACGGCCTTGAGATTTCCGCGGACCAGCACAACTCTCTCGAAGCTCAGACTTTAGCGCAAGACTTTATGATCGACCTAGTCGACAAGTCCCTCAGCGAGCTGTCAGAATCTAGCTGCATAATATTCGACTCAGCAACTGGCGAGGTCGACCCAACCCCGTTTGGTAAGATCATGAGCTACTACTACCTTGCACACAAAACGATCCGCTACCTCCTCTCCCACGCAAAGCCAGCCCCATCTTTCCACGACGTTCTTAGTTGGATGTGCTCCGCCACGGAATTTGACGAACTTCCCGTTCGCCACAATGAGGATCTCATCAACGCCGAGCTCTCGCGGAACTTACCCCTCGCTGTAGACCCCATGGGCGATCTACCGATGTGGGATCCCCACGTCAAAGCCTTCCTTCTCCTACAGGCCTACATGTCTCGCATTGACCTCCCCATCTCCGACTATGTTGGAGATCAGACATCAGTCCTTGACCAGAGCATCCGTATCATTCAAGCCTCCATCGATGCAATGGCGGAACTAGGCTACACGGCCGCATGCCGCACGTTCATCACCCTCCTACAGTGCATCAAATCCGCCCGATGGCCAACTGACCACCCGCTCTCGATCCTCCCAGGAGTTGACCCATCCACTAACACAGACAAAGACAGCAAAACCCGCCTCCCATCATCTTTAACCTCCCTAACTTCCCTGCCTCACGGAGCAATCACAACACTCCCCGGCAAACTCCACCTCCCGGCTTCTTTGCATTCTCAGTTCACCAAGGCAACAAGTTACCTCCCACGTCTCGCGGTCTCCGTCCCACTGTCCTCGGAACGTGGCCTAAGTGTTTCGCTAACACGCAAGAACCACCCCAGCAACCCAGACTTCCGCATATATGCGCCCCGCTTTCCCAAACCGCAAACTGAGGGCTTCTTTCTACTCGTTTGTGCTTCTAAATCCGATGGCCAGGATGGAGATCTACTGGCGCTCAAGAGGGTTTCGTGGCCTACCGGTAACAATAACGATCATAACAACAGTAACGGGAAAGGATTGAACAAGAACAAAAAAGCCACAAATGCTCTAGGGCACGGACATGCACACGGTTCTGTGTCCACTACTTCCACGGTCAAGTTTCCTCGTGACATCCCTGTTCCACAGCGTGTGAATGTGAGGGTAATTAGTGATTCCTATCCGGGGATGGAGTGGGTTGTTTCCGGTGTGGAGGTAGTGGCAGAGCCTGGTGGAAGTGGTAACGGGAAGAGAAAAGGCATCGAGAATGAGATGCAAAGACAGGTTGTTCCAGAGTCGGGTGTCCCGGCAAAGGAACAATTTTGAGCTTGGGTTGCTTTATATCACGGCGGCTTTGCTCTGTGTCATGTGGCATCATCACTGTACGGGTTTCTATATCG
Source organism: Aspergillus nidulans FGSC A4 (assembly GCF_000011425.1). NCBI lineage: Eukaryota > Fungi > Ascomycota > Eurotiomycetes > Eurotiales > Aspergillaceae > Aspergillus > Aspergillus nidulans. The sequence continues at coordinate 4,029,015 of NC_066263.1, read as the reverse complement.
TACTGATGCGGACGGAAACACTGGAGATAAGCTCAAAGGGGCCACTGGCTACACGACCAAGTAGTACCTCGACCGCATAGAAAAGCCCTTATGCTAATCTGCACGCCGGCATCCGGGCCAGTAGAACAAGGTTAGAGGAGTTTGGTTGACTGGGTTTGGTTTAGCTACGGGACAATACATCTTGGCTTGCGTACTCTTTAGACTTAAAGATGTAGATTACTATAGATCCCATAGAAGTGTTATGCATTTTCATGCATTACCTGCGAATCTGTTTCAAACGTTCAGCCGCTTTCAGAGGGAAACAGAGTAGAATAAGGAGGTAAAGCGAAAACAGTTCAGAAAAGCGCAGCAGGGCTGCTTCGTGGATCTGATTCAGCCAGAAGATGATTATTGTTTTCTTCAAATGCTACATTTATATACATTCCAAATTACACCGAGCTGAGGACCTCTGAACGATTTTTGTAGCCTTCGTTTTGCGTTGTAATAAAACTGATGTTGATGGTAAAGAATATCCTTCATATATTCAAGTCACCTTCACATATTCAAGTCCGCTCGCATTTAAGACTCATATGCGATTGAGCTGTATGCAATTATGTTTTTGTATATTCACAAAAGATTTGACCAACTCAACGAATTGGTTCCGTGGCGCAATTGGTTAGCGCGTGGTGCTAATAACGCCAAGGCTGAGGGTTCGATCCCCTCCGGGACCATTATTTTCATTATTTTTCCAGATTAACACCCTCTTTTTCCTCTATCTCTATTTGTCTTTCTTTTTGTTGCCGTGTAAACAAAGGGCCTGTAGTTCCCTCTTTACCCAGAGAGACAAGCAAAACAACAGGGTGGGAACAATGAGCAAACGAAGCGGCCGCGCATGGACATGACGGACATCTGACTAGAAACAGCAGCTTGAGACTGAAGGGGAAAAATGCGAACCGAAGAATACGGTTCTCCCAAGCCAATATTAACTGACCCTAAGGATCAATGGAAGAGGAAGTATTTCATTACATGGAGACCACCGTGGTTGTCGTTGAGGAACTTCTCCCTGAAAAGTAAGTAGCTTGGGAGCATGCACAAACTCTTGCTTAGCTACAGACGCCGAGAGCTGCGGAGGATCATGTCGTTCAGCCTGTAACAGAGCCCCCGCCCCCAGATTTGCCAAGTCTAGTTACACGATTGTTGGAGGGGAACCAGCTGGACGATATGAGTCCGGTCCCTGTAAATACAACGCGGCAGAATCCAGAAGCAGGTGCCGCAGTCAGTCCCAGTGCCGCAGGAAGATTTCACACGCCCAACTCCCTATATGCTGAAGCCATCGCACCCAGTAACAAGAACCGACCACGACCTCCCAGTCAGCATCTGAGAACCAGTTTGCAACCGCACAATCCAGATAGCATCCGTAAGCTGTGGAAGAACCGCTAATACATCAAGATAATAATCGGGCAGGAAATTGGGATACCACCTTCTCTAACGAATCATGGGAGATTATGAGGTTGTTATAGAATCGGCAGGTACAGTTGAACTAGGACCTTCTCAACCGGACATCGAACAATACGCAACATATCTACTTGATCCGGAACAGGCTCAACGGGAATAATTGAGAGACAGGGGATTGGTCTGCTGTTTTGATACTCCGTGCAATATGGAAGAAACGAATCAACAAGAAACGGGAGGGTTCAGGGAGCTAAAATGGGCGGAGGGTCACAGTTACATCCCTTGTCTACGAGCAAGGGGGGTGGAGGGAGAGGGACATGATCTCTGTATGTGCTAATTCGCTTGCTGAGGCGCAGACCACCGCCAACAGTATGCGCAGGACCCCAATCAGAATGCAAGTTCTTATGATTTTCCACTACGCAAAGGCCTGTCGACGAGTGAATTTGCGCTGCAATTGACGGTGGCAGTTCCACTATCCTGAGTTTTCGAAGCAACCTAGCGGTGACCCATCAACTTGTCGCGTCCGTGGCAGCACCGCAGGACTGGTGGGAGCGACGAGCAAGATCACGATCCAGATCGGTCCAGGCACGCCTTGGGAAACGATTGAAAGCAAGTAGCGCTGCCGTGTCAGCTGCTCCCAATCAGACGCATGAGGATCCAGTGCCGGCGGAGACAGCAACAAGTTAGAGACCGAGGTCACAATAGAAGAAACTGACTGGACGCCTCGGTCAGTGGCTCAACCTGCTTTGAGTATTTTCGAGGCGTGAGATAAGGAAGGCGCTGGAAGACAGTGCATAAGGTCCTTGTTAATCGTCAGACCCTTGAGAAATGGTTTGAGTGGGAAAGAAACAGGGTAAGAAACTGACAGGCCACATCTTATGAAAAGGACCTGCGGAACTCATCAGCGCACTTTCAAAGCGGCAATTGAGGATGAACGAATACAATTTTCATGGATTCAGAGGGTCAAAAGACCATTCTGAGACGCGGCTCAAGACTGGCCTGCACCATCGTTGAGCCTTCTATTAATCACTGAAAGTCTGCATTTACAAAACTGCGACACTGTTGCATTGAAGTTACTATTCCGTGTGACCGTGATCTAATTGAGATCACTGAGGTTTGAACCAACAGTGCGCTGAAGGCGCAGTGCCCTAAGCTGACCAGATCAATGAGAGCTTAATTGATAGTGCATCCATACAGGAAAACCATTAGACTCTGGACTTGTGCAATGCTGAAACGCATTTAAATGTTAGCAGCCTGAAAGAAGCTGTGACATAATGTATCATGTAATGCTCTTCTAGTCCGATGCGAATGTACGTATATTCTATAACCTACTCATTATTCTACTGCGCTTAGCTTGCAACGTCCCCATCGATATCTTTAATTGAACCTCAGGATTCACCAACTTCAACATGTCTAATCATGAACCCAATGACGAAGGCCCATCCCAAAGCTTGGTTGCCGCTCAAGCTAGGCGGATAATTCTGCAAATTGGAGTCTCGATTTGTTACAGCTCGTGAGACACTTGTAACTGAGAGCGTTTTCTTCGCATGCCTGCTCTCTGGACGATGGGATAATGCTCTTCCCGACGGGTCTTATTTTATTGACGCAGATCCCACTTTGTTTGAGCACATCTTGCGTTACCTTAGGCGTGGGGTGCTCCCGATATTTTATGATATCAATAAAGGTCATGACCACGCGTTATATCTTGCCCTTTTTAAAGAAGCACGATACTTTCAAATTGCTCGGCTCCAAGACTAGCTTGAAAATAAGCGATACCTCCATGCACTAGCTGTGGAGTGCTCCGTCGAAGAAGTTGAAGGGACTAGATATCTTTCTACAACACTGCCTACAGACACAAGTGTTGAGCACTACCCCAGATGGGAAGCCAGAAAGGTGTATGTGTGCCCTCGAGGGATAAGATGTCACCGGGGACAACCACAAAGATGCGGCATAAAATGCAAGAGGCACAAGGTGATGAGGATACTGCTTATGAGGAGGAGCAAGCTCTTATGTGTGTGGTGGTGAAAAATCGAATTGTCCTAAACATGCAGGACTGTGTAGCTAGTCGGAAGAGTCTACCTACGAGCATCACATGGAACTTTTCGCTTCCCTCTGACTACCAGGAAGAAGATGATGAATAGCGAAATCGGTACAGTACTCACAGGCCAAAAGATTGGTATCTCATACACAAATCATAGACCTCTACATCCTGAACAGGTTGGTGGAGCGCGTCCTGGAATACGAAGGCGTAGAGAACCTGGCAGGAGCCTTCTAAATGGTTTGAGCCTTATCTCCCTGCGCTATAGGATATCTAACTGCCTGAATAGATAGGTTCTGATAAGGGGACATCACGCGTTCTACAGGTGTATATCTGGGTAGGATCAGCCTCGCTGAGCGACAGATTTGCCGAACCCTTAACCTGAACATGTGTTGGAATTGCTCCGCAGTCACCGACCATTATATACACCATCCTAAGGCCTCTTCCTGGGTTCCATATAGCTTATGACAGTCGGCGTGTTGTGCTTCGCAATACTGGCTCCCTTGAAGTCGGCCACAGAGAGTTGACTCTAGGATGTAAGAAACTGCCGCTGCTCAACGGGTACAAATATAATCCTGTCCTCGTGCTCAGCTAATCTAAACGCGATCAACTTTCTGGAATTATAGTGACAGTCTGGATAGCCTCAGTATAGATTGTTGAGCGGGCTGCCGCTTGTGGGTTCGTTACGTTAGTATTTGGGTACATCAGCAATTTTTATGTAGAGTATATAGCCTGATTAGGACATTTTATGCAAGGTTTGTTCTTGGCGGTTCCCGTGAGTTACCCAGAACCCGCTAACCCGTGGCGGGTCCCTAACCCTCGACCCGACCCGCAGGTTCGGGTTGTAACCTTGGACCCGTCACGGGTTTTGTCATGGTCGACCCAAGCATACTCTTTATATCTGCCCTCGACCCAGAATCCCAGGCGTGATCTCAAAGAACGGCTTCAGATGTGGGTCATGCGCCTTACACGTAAATCCTAACTATTGGTCTAGCGACAGGTGTCCATAAGTGTACTGGGTGAAACGGTAGGCCAAACAGATTATCAACAAGACCTTTCTGGCGCTTCTTGCAAATCCTACGCATGGAGAAGAGAATGATGTACCAAAAGGTCATTTGTGGGAGGTCCTCTGCAAAGGGACGCATAATCTATATGTTAGGCGGCAAGGAGAAGCAGATCCTAGTTTTGCTGGATTGGGAAAGCCGGGGTGGTATCCGACTTACTGGTAATATTTTCAGCTGTCTGTGCCTTACGGTGGAACTATGACTGGTGTATTATGGTTGAGAAGACATAGATTGGTTTGTTTCTGAGGCTGCATGGCTGTAAACGCTTCGTCTGAATTATGGTTATAATTATCGTTATAATACTGTTGCTGGTGAGGACCTATCAGCAGAATCCGAATGGTGATACGTCATTAAGAGAAACCAGAAAATGCTACGTATAAAGATGAGTTCTTCTGGTTGATGCTTGAAAACTTGCTGCAGCGAGATGATTGACATGTCGTCGGGATGCTCGCTGTTGAGGGTTACGGGTGGAAATGCGGTCGTTTACGGCCTCAGTAACGGTCATTTTCAGAGTCGATCCCACAGGTCCTCACATTCTAACTGTAAACCCTCCACTAAAAGATTCTATGTTGCGGTTAATTTGCTTGTATCACGTTCGTATTTCAATTGATTGTTGTGCTAGATACGATCGTACCAACGCTGCTGAAAATCTTATATAGAATACAATGCCAAGCACGCTGTTCCCAACATCACAAACATATAGGTCTGGAAATAGCGCCGATAACACCCGTGACTTCGTAATTGGTACGTTGACCAAGCTAGATACTGGCACGCCGAGGAGCCAGGGTACGCTGAAGCTTCTTCTTCTCTTCATTTTCCTCGGGAAGAGGTAGAGACCCTTGGCTCTTCAACTTTTGCAAGTACTCCTTACCATAGGCATATCCAACCTGGTAAATTTCATCAAAATTGCCGAATTCAAGGGTCCCGTAGCGGTCGATTGGCGGACGCATGTAGAGACAGCCGGGGATATTCTTGGCCCGTTCAAGATTGTCGATGGACGAGACATAGGCCAGTCGTGCTTGAATCTCGGATAAAGTTGGTGGATTTGGGATGGAAGAGAACGGGTTCCAGCGATTGATGACTGACCACATGCCTGACAAGGAATCACCGTAGCCCTGAGGGGTATTGTCGTCGATGGAGCCCACGTCGATTGCGAAAATGACGTCTGCGCCGAGCGTCTTCATATGGGCTACCGTGAGGTTATCAATGTAGCCGCCGTCGAGAAGCATGCTCCCTTCGTCGCAAATGGGCGGGAGTAGACCTGCCAGTGACATTGATGCGCGCACATAACGCCAGACATAGCCGGAGGAGTGATACTCAGCCCTGGAGCGGCTAATATTGGTAGTATTACAATAGAACTCCAACCAGAAATCCTCAATTTGGCTATCGCCAAAGGTTTTGAAAATTCCGCGATTGAATTCATGGCCTGTTGTGTACGACACGGACGGGTAGGTAAGGTCCAAGGCAAACCGCCATATACTCCCCATACGCCCGGCAAACTTCTTTGCGCGACCGTACATTGGGACAACATCTGCATCTCTGGCATAGAGACCGCCTATAAAGGCACCAATAGATGTCCCCCCAACAATGTCAACTGGAATGCCAGCCTCTTCTAAAGCCTTGATGACACCCACATGAGCAATGCCTCTCGCACCACCCCCTCCAAGAACAAGCCCGACCGCCCTGCCACAGAGGCGACGGGCTAAGCGGTGAAAATCACCTTTGAACGGTGTCTGGGCTGAGTAGATGGGCGTTTGTCGGATCCGCCGTGACGTATATTTTTGAATCTCCGCCTGCAGAATTTGAACCCTCTGTTTCAACACCGTACCAAGTCGCTTTGTTTGAGGATGCGATGGCTCTGCAGTTAGTCTGAAAGCCATCTGAATATGGTGGTGGCCTCCATTTATCCAGACACGATTCTTGAGCCATTTGCGAGTAAGACCAGGAGGGCAGTATCTGTCTGCATGTAGCAACACAAGTTCTTTCCGTGCAGTAGTCTTCATCCCAAGAAGGAACCTCTCATACTCCCCCACATTCGGAGAAGACTCTGCGAGACCCACCAGAAGGATACAGTCGGCCTGACTAATGCACGTCTGCGTCCACGGGGAGTTCACGTTGGTATCAGCGATATATAGAACCATCCCATACTTTTCCTCCAAATCGGCCAAATACTGCGACAGCTTTAGCTTCCCCATTCTGCTAAAAGCGTGTCGGCCCAGGTGGTTCAAGATAGCTGCTTGATTCAGCGAAGTTACACCATCGGTAACGCCAATTTGCTGAAGAGCACTCAGCAGCCGATTGCCAAACTCGACAACTGGGACGCCGGTCGTTATGGGAAGGATACCGACAGTGCGGAGATTGAGGGTTGACGTTGCGGTTTTGACACTACCGGTATTGCCAGGTTCGCCTTGTTCAGTCATGGGGTTTTCAACCAAATCTCGCATTCGTTGGGCAATGAGCTTGGAGACCTGAATTGTTATCCCAGTGTGTTCTTGCGCAAGACTGTTGAAGAGCGATCGAGGAAATTTTGCCAGCTCGGTATCTCGTATTGCGTGCAACGTAGCCGGCCGTGTCGATTCTGTCATCACTTCCAACTCGCCCACGCTCTCTCCTTGTCCATGCTCGCCAACCACGGTCATTTTACCCCCCTTGCCCTCGTGAACTGATCGAAGGCGGCCGTTTAGAGTAATATAAATAGCATCACTTTCGTCACCCTGGTGGTAAATAACTTGGCCAGCATTTACCTGGACCCACTCCAGAGCGAAATCGATGTGGAGGAGGAGGCGCGGAAGAAGGCCTGTAAGTCTCTTTGCCAACGTTAACAGGGCAATTGGGTACCGCTCAGCTAATCTCTCTAGAGAGGCCCGCGGAAGGAACCCAACGTAAACATCCGTCTTTGCAACAACATCGGTATAAGAACGGTAGGATGCCATGGCACCCACATAGCCTTGCATTCCACCAGGCTTGATCATGTAAAGAGACTTCCGAGAAGGTTTCTTGCGCTTAGATTCGTTGATGGGCGCTGCAGCAGTGGCGCCGCGTGATGTAGCCGTTTGGGTTCTTTTCAGCGTCGGAAATAATTCTTCATCAGGCTGGGCATGACCAGGCCTGGATGCCCCAACAAGATCGTCTCCCTTTTCGTTAACCTGAACTCCAACGTCCAGAAAGCCGTCTATAACGTAATAGAGCCCCGGGTGGCGTTCACCCTGTTCTACCAGAACCGCTCCTTTTGGAAAGTAAACGATCTCTATATCATTAAGTAGGTCTTCCCGGAGATAGACAATTGGTGATGTGCCACCAGCGCTCGTGACAGACATTGACATCATTGACTCGGTATCACCGTCGCCAGACCCTTCGTAGGCATCAATGAATCCAAATGCATTGTTGCTGAAGACGGCTTTCTGGCGACGGGAATCATATGAGACCAGCTTTGGGGATAGTTCGCCGGAGTGACTCCCTTTGCGGAGCGCATTATGTGAGCTGGGGGTTAACCCTATGCCTTTCATGATACAATCTAATATTGATTCACGGAATAAAGCATCTTCGTCGACTGAGTCTTTCCGTTGAAGGGAAGAGCGACGCAGAGGGGAGCGTTCTTTCTCAGTCAGCGGAGAATGAAGTCTAGGGGTAGTAGCGAACTGATCATGTCTAGGCCCGAAACGAGAAAGTTGAATGGTGGAAAGCAAGTCACCTGGGCTAACTCCAGCCGTGTCGTAACCATGAAAAGGCCTTTCTGGGTTTATAAGTGAGTTTGGTCGCTTTGGTAGTGGCATCTTTGCTTTGAGAGCAGCCTCTTTTCTCACAAAACTCATCGACCGGCGTCTTCGGCCGGCGTAGGGGTTATGTAGTGCAATTCCCCTGGTCACTTCCTCAGAGCCTAAACGGTCTTTCTCTTTCAGAAATTTGTCTTTCAATCGGTCTAAAGCTGCTCCACGGATATCATTCGGCAAGTCATAAGTTGTAAACTTTGTCATCTGTTTCTCAATGCCGAGGACCTCATTGGTGAGACCGAGGTAGGAGTGAGCCGTTGCAAATGTCACTCTTTGAAGGCGTGTAAGGATCACCTGGACTATATGGGCGGTAGCTCTGGGGTAGAGCCGCGTCAAGCGTCGAAAGGCACTTGCTGGTATGATCGCGATGGTTGTGTCCACCATTGCCCGCGCAACAATGTCCGGATGAACTGATTTTCTGCGGTTTCCACGCACCCGTTCTGAAGCTGTCGACTGGCCGTTGGGGTGGTATGAAGAGGCACGGCTCTCCCCTAGATGCAGAGGTGGCACCGGCGGCAGGGGCTCAGCCTCACCATTAATGGCGGAACTATCAACTTCAGAATCTCTGGGTAGTACCATGGGCGATCCATTCAACATTTCACCTGGACTATCCAAAAAAGGTGCGGGGGTTGTCCGAGCGGGACTTGGCTGAACGCTGGACATGCTTGAGCTAGAGCCCTCACTTGCCCGTAATCGAATATCCTCCGTAAACAGGGATAGGATTGAAAACAAGGATGACATGGAAGCGCCGTTCTTCACTTCCGTGAGCAGCTGATAACCTTGTTTTCCATCACGAGCCTGATCATCTTCGTCAGAGGATCCCTCAATGACCTCGCCATTCAGTCCGTGCTTCCCGCTTCGCATAGACTTGACAAAAATCTGGACTAACCCATCCACAACCAGGCAGAACCCTTTCTCTTCCTCGAGTTGGAGAGTTTCTCCAGCTATCAACTTCCTAGTTTGCATAGTGCGTGTCAACTCGTGAAAGACAGGTCTCTCAAGGTATCCAAAAACTTTGATCGCGCTGAGAAATTCATCCAAGTAATTGGCCAACCCCGGCTTGGAATCACCCTCCTGCACATCGGGAAACAGGTCAAGCTGCGGTTCCTTGCGCTGCGGCTCCGGGGGTAGCCGGCTGTACATGTTCAGAAACCGATAGCGGATGAACCAGCTGACGGTCGAGACGAGGCCCAGCACGATCAACAGACTAGACATAATTCACTATATGTCAGCGAACTATGCTTTCGAAAGCGATTACGCCGAAGCGTTATATAGCAGGGTTTGTGGCTCTTACAGCGTAGTGAAATTCATTGTGAACGTCAAGCTCATGGAAAAGAGCGTGAAGAGCCATGTTGGCAGTGTAATCGTCGAGAAGGTAATTACCCAGTATAAAACACTTGGAATTGTCTGGAAAACCAGAGAAAAGACCCAACCGATCCACCCCACCATGGTTGTAGGAGTCGGAGGGGACAACAACGGAGGCGGGGGAAGATGGCTAGAGAAGCTTGGAAAACCGGAGACTTTTGCGCTTATGGCGGGAAGCGAAGTCGACAAAGAAGTTGCAGCGACCGAGGGAATGTCGGGAAGGGAGAGTGACGCATGTAGAGAGTCTAGGTCTGGGAGGTCGGGCGAGGGAACAGATGCTCCACTGTCGGCCATTCTCACATCGAAGCTTGGAAGGAGACCACGCTAAACTTGGCAGTTCGCAGTTGAGCAAAGGCCACAGAACTCCTCATCCGGCGGCGCTACAATGTATTGAAAGCCAAACAAATTGCAACACCATCGTCGAAGCAAGCCACAACGTGCTTGCAAACGGCCCGTTGGCTGGCTGGCTGTCGATCCGCGTCCCTGCAGAGGGGGTTCGTGGGTGAGGGTGAGCTGATGGCCAAAAGGCCAAAGCGCGTTGTTCGATTATGCTGGATTAGATGGTCGGTGTAAAAGAAGCAGACGCAAGTTAAATTACTTGCATCTCCTGAAGAGTCTGAGAGAGTAGAGTGTTGAGGGGGAAAACCACCGTGGGCTGTTGATCGGAAGTTCAGCTGGGTGCGGCTCACATGATTTTACTGTCACCACATACAAAAAGCGGCTGATATCAAACCAGGCGTTTCTCTGATAGCAAGCGTAGAGAACTAGATAGCATGCGATTTACGCGTCATGGCTTTATTCAATGGAGCTACATTTACTTTTCCTGAAGCGCAACACTAAAACATCCCAAGTCCTGCAGATGTCTTGTGGTAGACCATAATATGTAGTGCTTGACAACAGTCATCTACATTCTCCAGGCCTCAATCCAGCAAGCAACTCCAGGAACTTGTTAGGGACCTTGCTAGAACCTGGCGCCAATAATATGAGAGTAGATTAGGATTATAGCTCTCATATAGATTGAATAGATGAACGAGTGCGTGACTGCGTCGACCGTTGGGATAAATAGGCAGACTCGTTTTCTGCCACCCCAGCCTTTCTCCGCCCGGCCACGTTCCCTGTACTATATCTGGTCTGAGCTGATGCTCTTCCTCCTGCCAGTCTTTCGCTTGCTGCTCGCTCTAATTGTATTATTCCGTCTTTTCCTCGCTTGTATCTCGTTATTAGAGTCAGCTGTGGCCTTGGCCCGGAGGCCCGCCACAGTCATGTTTCAGGTACAGTTCGCCAGCCTAGCCGGTTATTTACCTTTTTAATTGCCTACTGCTTCTCCGCATCGAAGACGCTTTACGGGCGCTGAGGCTGACACGTGTGTGATTGAACAGCGTCTACGTGAGGCTATAGATTCGCGCATCGCCGAGGAGCAGGCTAGACAACGTTCATCTCAGGAGTCGCTAGCCCGCTCCAACTCCGCTCGTCGCCCGCCGGGTCGCAACCTCTCTCCGAGTAGACGGCCCTCACGCCCCCGGCGAAATACCGGAACCCCTGTACGCGGACCAGATCCCACCGAGTTTGAGCAGGAATTCGCTATCGGTGACGATGATACGTCAAGCAGGTCAGCCACTCCCCGGCCGGAGTCGACAGGCATACCTGAGAATACACCGGGAGAGGGTGCCGGACAGGCGGAGGGCACAGCAAGCGCAGCACCCGAGAAGGATAGCATGCCGGGAACGGAAACAAATCAGCCTCCGGAGCTACCGTCTGAGGTGAAAGCGAAACTGCGACGGCTGAACAAGATGGAATCGCGTTACCAGGGTATGTTTTGTATCGGCTATATACGCCTACGACATTGCTAACATTTGCGTCGCATAGAGCTGTTGAAAGCATATCGAGCGGCCCATTCTCGCGTTTTATCGATTGAACCTTTTGAAGCCGCCTTGCGGGAGAACACGCCATTGACCTCAATTGCGGATCCCAAGGCGCTGACCGAATACTTCAACCAGATTTCTCTCAAAGGAGACCTAGTAGCGGAGGAGCTCAAGCGGGTCACAACTGAAAGGGACGAGTTCAAGAACAAATTGGAAACAGCTGTGAAATCCGAGAAGGCCGCGCGGGAAGAGCTGGATCGTCTCAAACAAACCGCTAGTGGCGAAGAGCAATCAAATGATAGCAAAGATGCCACTTCAAAACCAGAGCAGTCTCACAAGGAAATCAAACAGGAGGCCGAGGAGTTCTTTTCCTTTGACAACGAGATTCCTCGGCTGGAGTCCGAGTTGAAGGAGAAGCAGGAAGAAGTTGAGAGTCTCAAAGCCCAGACCGAAACCTTGAAGCGGGATTTATCAGTTGCACGTGAGTCGACTGAGGGTATGGTTCATAACCTCGAATCTGCCACCCGAGAGCTTGCAGAGTTGCGTGACTTCAAGGATAAACAAGAAGCGGAGATGAAAAATCTCAAGATCTCAAAGCAAAGTGAGATTGACGAAATCAAATCCAAGCTTGAAGCGTCAGAAACCGCCGTGGCCGAGACCAATGCAGAAGTAGAGAAGCTTAGCGCGGAGCTGAAGCAGAAGGCAGCTGAAATTGAACAGCTACAGGCACAAGCCAGTAAACCGGAAGATGCTGACCAGCAGGCAGAGTTGGCGATAAAATTAGAGCAAGTTAAGCAGGAAAAGGAGGCCAATGAGAAGCGGCTTGGGGTACTACAAGGTCTAGTGGATACTCTTCGAACCCAGCTCAAAGAAACTCAGGATACGATGTCGGGTCTTAAGGCAAATATGGACCAGAAAACTGAAGATTTTGAGAAGCTGAAGAAGGTCATTGACTTCCTTGACGGGAACTTGGAGGATAATGTGAAATGGCAGGAATCCAAGGAAAAGGTCGCTAACGGTCAGGAAGTTAATTTCGAAGAACTACAACAGACACTGGCCCCAGCATATGGCTCAGAGGCAGCAAACGAGAAGCTTGAAACCACACCGCAGCCTGCCAACGCCACTGCTGCCACGGGAGCTGGAAAAAAGAAGAGCAAGAAGAAGAAGAAGGGCGGCAAAGCTGGGGAGGACAACAGTAAGCTCACAGAAACTGCTACTCCGGAAACCGCTCCGGCAGTGTCTCAGCCAGCCGAGTCGAGTTCAGCCCTAGCTGAGCTTGAGAAGAAAATTGCGGACCTTGAGCAACAACTCAGGGAGAAGGAACAAGCCATCGAACGACTTGATTCCAGGCTGAAGGGCGAAGAAGATTTGAAGGAGGAAATAGAGTCTTTGCGTGATGACCTCCTTAATATCGGCCAGGAACATGTCGAAGCCAAAGACAAAATCAAGGAGCTTGTGGCGGAAAAGGCAGCTTTAGAAGGGACCATTTCCAAACTGGAGGCAGAGATTACGGATCTTCGCTCGAATAACGCCGCAAAGTCGGCGGATTCTGAGAAAGCTCATAATGATTTGAAGGATGAATACGAGAGTCTCAAAGTAAAATTCACGACAATCGAAACAGAACTCTCTGCTGCACAGCAACTGGCTACTACAAGGTTCAAAGATATAACAGATTTGCGCGAGTCCATCCAAAAGATCCAACCGGAACTCAAGAAGTTGAGGGGCGAAAGCGCGGAACTCAGGTCAACTAAAGATGAGCTGAAGAGCAAGACTGCTGAGCTGAGAACTTTGGAAAGCAAGCATGACGATTTGCAAGCGGAAGTCAAGGCACTGAAGACTTCGATCTCCGATCGCGAAACGGAAGTGAAGACTCTCAATCAAAAGATCAAGCAAGAGCTGGATAGCCGATTGAAAGCGGAAGAAAGCCTGACGGTTGCTCAGTCCGATCTCCGCTATATTGAGAGCAGGAAGCAAGAAGCCATCGAGGGTAAACAGAAGGTCTTGTCGGAACTCTCAAACGTTCAAGACGAGCTGAAAACAGCGCGGGCACGACTACGAGAATACGAGCAGCAAACATCTCAACTTAACAAGGAGCTTGAAGGATTGCGGGACGAAATTCAGCTGAAGACAGCTCAACATTCTAGCGCGCAAAGTCTCATGAACAGCATGCGTGACCAGGCATCCGAGCTCGGCATGCAGATGAAAGAAGCTCGGGAACGATGCGAGAGTCTAGAAGAGGAACTAGCAGATGCACATCGTCTTCTTAGCGAACGGACTCGCGAAGGGGAAACCATGAGGCGCCTACTTAACGACATCGAAGGCCGGGCCGAGGCGAAAGCCCGCGACTTCAAAGAGAGAATGGAGGCAGCCATTGAAGAACGGGACCGTGCCGAAGACGAAGCAAGCGCTCAGGGTCGACGTCGAGCACGCGAGCTAGAAGACCTCAAAGCGAAGCTCCGGGACTTGGAGAAGGCCCTACGAAGTGCAGAAGAGGACAAGGAAGAGTTGGAGCATTCCCAAAAAGACTGGAAACGCAAACGGGACCACCTTGAGGCACAGGCTGAGACAGCAGTTCAGGAGCTCCACGACGTTCAACAAGCCATGGCTCGGTTACGCGAGGCTTTGGATGAGAGCGAGAAAAACGTCCGTGACCTGGAGAAAGAGAAGGCTGAATTACGTCGCTCAGTAGAGCAGACGAACTCGCGATTAGAGAAAATACGCAAGTCAAATATGCTCTCCGAAGACAGCCGCTTTGGAACGAATCCGCAGTCATCACGTTCGTCTATTGATTCTGGGTCCCGGAAAGGTGTTACTTCTCCTGTTCCAAAGGCGCGCAGCCCTTCCACCCAAAGGAGTGATACACCGACTGGCGGCATCGACTACATCTATCTTAAGAACGTGCTCCTCCAGTTTCTGGAACAGAAAGACAAGAACTATCAGAAGCAGCTTATTCCCGTCCTGGGGATGCTTCTGCACTTTGACCGGTAAGTCGCCTCTTAGGATGCTGCCTGTACTTCTTTACTGACTGGCATAGAACGGACGAGCAGAAGTGGATGGCAGCTATAACCTCGAAGTAGCAGCATATCTCGCTGCTTCTAGCATAGATTTGAGGATACATATTTCGTTCTTGTTTTATATTAATATGGAGGATTTTACAAACTTCAGGATAGAAATGAGATACCAGACGCTTGAAGCACGTCCATTGACTTACCATCGTTCAGTGTGTAAAGTGGATCGACACGAAGTGGAGCTCAAGCCGATGTCATAGGGCGGATCAACTCTCGATGATGCGAATAAAGCTATGTAAATTCTTCCCGCGGTCCTCTGTTAGGTATCTTTCAGTTTCCCTGCTATTTTAATTCGGATATACAAAATTCCAAAATGTCGGAACAACCAACTATCAGACTCGCGACAGCGGAAGGTAAGTATATCAACCCCCCCGCTACATTCAGCATTCTCTTGCCCAGTCCATAACCAGCAACCAGTCTGACACAGCCCACAGATGTCCCCCTGATCCTGCAATTCATCCGCGAACTCGCCGATTACGAAAAAGCCTTGCAAGAAGTCGAAGCCACCGAGAAATCCCTTCTCGCGACCTTGTCCTTCCCCGACGACACCCCCAAGCGGGGCTCCGTCTATACCGCACTCATCACGCCCCCCGCGACGCCCGAGAATCCGTCACCCAAGCCCGTTGGCATGGCTCTCTTCTTCTACAACTATTCTACTTGGCGCGCAGCCCCGGGTATCTACCTCGAGGACCTATACGTGCAGCCCGCGGCGCGGGGAAAAGGATATGGGTTTAAGCTGCTGAAGTGGCTGGCTGCCAAGGTACTCGAGATTAGGGGGAGACGCTTGGAGTGGAGTGTCCTTACATGGAATGAGCCGAGTATCAAATTTTATAAACAAGTAGGCGCGAAGGCTATGGACGAATGGTTGAAGATGATGGTTGAGGGGGAGGCTCTGGAGCGGCTGGCGGAAGGGGCTCTGTGATCCACATTCACATATATTCCCGAACTGCCCCATACACTAATATATAGGATATACCATGAAGTTGCGGCTTTATGCCCCTGAGTAGTCTTTTTCTCGGTAATGCATAGGAATTGGGGGTTCAAAGCTGGCGTCATTGTAGCATAAGTCCGAGACTAGGAAACCGATTTCCGTCTGGGCCTTAAGTCCTACAAGAAGAGTGAGAGCGCCCTGTCGGTCGGCAGCTGTCTGCCTATATTTGCTAGATAGAGCAAGCAGCCATGGCCTCATTCCCTAATAACATCGCAATCAGCACCCCCTGCCTAGGCCAGAACCCCGCCCACAAATTAGACGACAAGATCCGCGCCGCGGCGCAACAAGGCTTTCAGGGCCTGGAAATCGTTTACGCCGATCTCAACGGCTACAGTAGAGCCCACAGCCTCCCCATTCTCACTGGCGCGAAGCAAATTCGCCAGTTAGCCGATGATCTAGGCGTGGTTCTCATTTCGCTCGCCCCGTTAGAGAACTTCGAAGGCGCAAAGACTCCGCTGAAGGAGCGCCTCGCTGTCGCCGCGCACTGGCTTGATCTTGCCCGCGTTCTTGGCGCATCGTACCTCCAGATCCCGTCGCAGTATGACGCTGACAGTATCGGCGACGAAGCTGTGATTGTCTCGGAGATGCAGCAGCTTGCGGACCTAGCTAGCTCCTCGTCGCCTGTTGTCAGCATTGCCTATGAGCCGCTGTCATGGGGTGTCTGGTACTCGACATGGGATGACGCGCTGAGGCTCACGCAGCTGGTGGACAGGGACAATTTCGGATTATGTCTGGATACATTCCATGAGATTACAAAGTTCTGGGCGAATCCGTTCTTGGAAACAGGTGTTTGTCCGGACGGTGCTGAGGAATTGGCTGCCTCGCTGCGTCGCTTCGTAGAGCAGGCTCCTATCAGCAAGATCTTCTACGTGCAATTGTCCGATGCAGAGCGGTTCAATCCACCTTTCTCGAAGAGTCACCCTTGGTATATTGAGGGCGAGCCGGCGGAATTCACATGGTCGAAGCATGCACGGCCTTTCCCGTTGGAAAGGGAGTTCGGAGGCTATACGCCTGTAACGGATGTCGTAAGGGCCTGGATTGTTGACAGCGGTTTTAAGGGATGGGTGTCGATGGAAATCTTCGATCGACGGATGCGAGATGAGGCGTATGCGATTGATACTGCGGCGAGGAGGGCCTGGAAGTCATGGGAGAAGGTCCAGGCTGAGTTTAAAAGGCAGAAGGCATGAAGTTGGTTGGGATATATATATTTTGGCTCCATAGACTGTTGATATCCTGTGGCAGTTCACTCCTGGCTATCTATATTTATTTCCGACTATTGATATGCATTGCAAACACTCCTTACTCTGATAGTACGGGCCATTTCATAGTGGTTCTGAGGAGAAGAGTTATTTAAGATCTTCATAGTAAAGAGGACGCTGCCTTTGTATTATGAATATAGATAATACAAAAGGCAAAAAAAGTATGGTCCCGGAGGGGATCGAACCCTCAGCCTTGGCGTTATTAGCACCACGCGCTAACCAATTGCGCCACGGAACCCAACTTGTTGTATGGGTGGTTGCTGCAATGCAATATGAAAACCTAGAAAGTAAAATACGTGGTGTTTTGAGGCTGTGGTCAGAGCTCTGAAGTACAAAGTAGATCATATTTGGGAATCATTAAATTATGTAGATTGCTTTGTTTAGGAGCTTCCTAAGTGGCAAGTTACGGATTTCAGTACCTTCCTATCTGCAGGTTGAACACTGTTGCCATCTCATCATGGGGCCATCAACCATGAGCCCGAACTGCAGACATACAGTTCAAATCAAGACGACGCTCACCGAACATGTACCATTTGGTAGATATGGTGTCCTAGGTTCGACCGGTGAGATCATGCAGTGTCGGAGACGTTGATCTGGTGGGAGTGGCGGTGCGTGCTACTAGGTGAATAGTACAGCAGATCACTATCTTGCGCCAAGCCCACGAAGGGCCCAAACTCGCTAAGCTTCGTGTCCAGCTTGGGCGGATGACGACATTTAAAGTTCTCATCTCCTTTATTTCTATCGCCGGCCCTCTAGGTGTGGGATGGTTTTTTCTCGATTCCCCCCTCTCAGACTTACTTCTACCCAAGCCTAAACTAGGCTTTGACCAAATCATTGAGATGGCATCCTCCGCCCTGAGTGGCTCCCATAACAACTTTTATGCAGACTACGTCATCCAATATAACTATGCCAATACCGGTGAGGACAACGCTGTATTGACTGCACGAGCGGATATTGACTCAATCAGAACCGACAAAGGCGTCTGAGGAGCTAGAGCTGCTGCTCCGGAAACTATGGGAGGTGGGATTGCAGGCTGAGGTGAGACCGGGCGAGGACTCGAATCTGCTTGTGTTCGTCCGGGCTTCGAGGAAAAAGAGCCTGCGGCGCGCCATTTATCAGTCTCGGTATGAAGTAGTATAACTACTGCATGATTCATATTATTCTAATATACCTGATAGCATACGCGATTGGCTGCACGGCGTCCGTAACTCCGAACCCGAGGACGAGTCTTCCGCCGAACCGCAGACGGAATCTGAGCGATTACGCATCATCAACCATATGATCACACTTCCACATAACGTGGGTGGTGCCGGTATTACCCCTAAGCATGGACACTGGAAGAACGTGCTGGCGGTTTTCCCACTCCATGACGAGGAGAAGAATAGGGAGTACTTGGCGGATTGGAGCAAGAAGACGTTTTTGTCGGAGGAAGATTTAGATCAGATACGGGGTAAATTCGGGGAGAGTGTACGTGTCCTACTATCACCGGCTGAATCGTACTAATGGTTACAGGTGGGCTTCTACTTTGCGTTCCTGCAATCCTACTTCAAATTTCTGCTCTTTCCCGCAGTGTTCGGGTTCTCTTGTTGGTTGCTGCTTGGGTCATTCTCTATTATCTACACCGTGGTTAACTGCCTGTGGGGCGTTATCTTCATTGAATACTGGAAGCGGCAAGAGGAGGACCTCAGTTGCCGATGGCAGACCAAAGGCGTGTCTGTTGTTCGCTCCAAGCGGCGGGAATTCAAACCTGAGAGAGAGGTATATGACCAGGTTACAGGCGAGACAAGGGGAGTCTTCCCGGCGACTACTCGGCTGCAACGGCAGCTTCTCCAGGTCCCTTTCGCTTTGGTGGCATTGGTGGCTTTGGGGGCAATTATCGCAACTTGCTTCGCTATCGAAATATTCATCTCGGAAGTCTACACTGGGCCGCTGAAGTCATACTTGGTAAGGAAGTTGGTTGCCGATTCTATATAGTATGCTGATTTTTTAGGTCTTTATCCCGACTATTCTGCTCTCAGCTCTTATCCCGACCATGAGTGGAGTGCTTGTTTCGATAGCAACAAAACTCAACGACTACGAAAATTACGAAACACAGACTGCCTACGATACAGCGTTGACGCAGAAAATCTTTGTTATTAACTTCATCACCTCGTATTTTCCGATTCTATTAACTGCCTTTGTCTATATCCCGTTTGCCAGCTTGATAGTCCCTCATCTCGACGTCTTCCACTTGACCGTTCGGCCGTTTGTGTCGAAGGAAAAAGCAACCACTGCGCACGAAAACTTCACTATCAACCCTGATAGACTGCGGAAGCAGGTCATCTACTTTACCGTCACCGCCCAGGTGGTCGGTTTTGCGATGGAGACCATTGTGCCATTCTTGAAGCAGCGGTTCGCTCGCGAATACAAGGAGTACAAGAAGAAGAAGTACGGACGTGTAAACTCTGGTTTAGTGAGCGAGACGCAAAAGGAAACACAACACTCGTACGATGACCATGAGGACGAGGTACAATTCCTCACGCGCGTCCGCAAAGAGGCCGACCTCGATGACTATAACGTTACCGACGACTTGCGAGAAATGTGCATTCAGTTCGGCTACTTAGCTCTGTTCTCACCTGTTTGGCCACTGGTTCCGGTTTCCTTCCTAGTCAACAACTGGGTGGAGCTCCGGTCCGACTTTTTTAAGATCATCGTCGAGTGCAAGAGACCTACTCCCATACGCGTGGACACAATTGGACCCTGGCTGGACACCCTAGGCTTTCTCTCCTGGGTAGGAAGCATAACAAGCGCGGCGCTGGTGTACATGTTCAACACAAGCACCAACGGTCCAAACGGCGAGCCGTCAGCAATAAAAGGATGGGCGCTCCTGCTAACCATATTTTTCGCGGAGCACCTTTACCTGATTGTTCGCTATGTCGTCCAAGCAACGATCGCCAAGTTTGAGCCGCACAATGTCCGCCGCGAGAAGACGGAACAGTACATGATCCGCAAGCGATACCTGGAGGCCACTCTAGGGGCGCGCAGCAGCGATGAGGAAGAGGAGGTTACGGCGAAGGATGAGTCCATGGAGCTGTCCGACCTAACGCGTAAGTCGCTCGAAGATGACACGCGGGCTTGGTCGAAGCATAATACGGTTGCTGAGGAGCGGTTCTGGATGCGGCAGAAGGGTTGGCGGGAGTCTGCCCAGGTGGCAGCTTCAATTATTGAAAGCCAGGCGAAACCGGATATGAAGAAGCAGCAATAGTGTATGCAGAGTACGCGTTTGTCAACTCCCTGATTGGATCAAAGGGCGTTCGTTGTTTATACTCGAGACTGTGGGAGAGTTATTTTTATGTCTTGTGCATATTGATAGGCCATTCTTACACATTTCTACTTGAACCATCGTATGGTTATTGCGTAGTTCGACCATATCTTGAAATGAAGTATGCTCCGTACAACTAGCCAGAACCTTAGCAACTGGACAGACCTCGCTTATATTTGTTCCCTTTGAGAATACCACCCTACTGCGACAGTGCGACAGTGGGGTACATTTAATTGAGACTGGTGTCCATGATTGTGTCAATTGATCTGACTTCTCGCCTATGCCTACCTCCTCCCCGTTTTGAAATTGTTCGCTCCTTGCGAGGCTGTCTTGATGCCTCAGAGATAGGGTGATGCCGCTTATCTGATCTGTTGCTATCGTATCACACGCACTATTTCGCTTTATCTCACCGCCTAAATCTGCCGCGGTGTAAATCTGCCGCGGTGTTTGTCTGCCATAGCGCCATGGCATCCGTTCCCTTCTCTAACCGATACTCTCCACTCTTCACTACTTCTCGGAGACACGAACTGAGCGATTCGAGTCAGTTCAACCACAACACCCCAGAGTACGCAGTGCATTATTGGAGTTGATTACGATGTCGTCTCCATTCCATCGCCGTCCTTTTCCCGACTATCTCTTCGCCTCGCCTCTCGCCGCGTTCCTCTACCCTCTCCACCACCTGCTATCACAACTTCGCGGCCCTCCTCGATTGCCTCCTCCAGACGCCCGTCCGATTCGGGTTGTTTGCATCTCCGATACTCACACGTTAGAATTGGCCGATGTGCCTGACGGAGACCTCCTAATCCACGCAGGGGACTTGTGCAACGACGGCAGTGCCAAGGAGATTCAAGCCGCTGTCGACTGGCTGCGCAAGCTTCCTCATCCACAGAAGGTTGTCATCTGCGGCAATCACGATAGCTATTTTGATATCCGGTCGAGGCGCTTCGAAGACCGCGACCAGTCCCTCGCGACCGTCTCTTCATCCACAGCCTCCCTCCGCTCTGTTGACGATTTCGACTTCCCGCACTGTATCGACTGGGGTGATATCCACTACCTCCAACATTCCTCTGTCACCGTAACTTTCCCTCCTCTTCCTCAAACTCCTTCCTCTTCTTCTGCTCTACTAGCCTCTCGGCCGCGCTCACTTACTATCTACGGTGCGCCCCAAATACCCGCCATTGTGCCGTTCGGCCCCGAACACGCATTTGCCTACCCTGCCCATCATGACGCGTGGTCGGGGACTATCCCCCCCAACACCGACATCCTGGTTACCCACACTCCCCCACAATCCCATTTAGATCTCTCTCCTGTCTTTTCGACCGGGTGTCCGTTCCTCTTGTCAGAAGCCTGGCGCATTCGCCCCGCACTTCACGTTTTTGGGCACGTCCATGCTGCATATGGCCGGGAGCCTGTTTACTGGGATGAGGCTCAGAAAGCGTGGGAGCGAATCTGCAGTTCTCGTCGGCCTCGTGCGCGGAAATCGCGCTTCAGCTCGCTTTTTGGGCTTCTGCGCGATTTGCTTGACGTTCCCGGCTGGGTTGACGCCGCCCAAGTGCTTGCGTACGGCGTACTAGGGGTGATATGGGCCAAAGTCTGGGGCGGCGAGAACCGGGGGGGATGGATGGTCAATGCAGCATGCATGTACCGGGATTCTGGTCGGCTGGGAAATAAGCCGCAAGTGGTAGTTTTGTAGCATTTTGACTTACAGTATCTCACCAGCTGTATATACGGCATAATTTTGGAGTACGCGTCCAAGGCGTTCTTACTGACAGCTCTAGGGGGTTCACTAATGAAAGCCATAGTCGCAGGGTGTTGCCTGAGAACACCGTCATTTCAGCCAGCCTTGCTACGTCACTGTCCGAGTCAGTATGCTTCTACCCAATCCAGCCTCGACCCATTCTTCCTTTAATCCACGCCCACCATACCTAGTACTTGCCACCACCATTTTTTGTGTCTACACCATTTTTTCGAACAACCATCACCAGATAGCGCAAGCTCTCAAAGCCAAGATATATTATATACTTCTGTTACTGGCAACCCAACGAAGCCCAGACGGATGACGTCGATCGCAAGCAATGATCAGTGCAGTGATCACCACACCATCGCAAAAAAGTCTTCCCGCTTAGAGCTCCACCATGGTTTCCGAGGGTTCTCCTCCAGGTCCACAGCCAGCCCACTTGCCAGCCGGTGCGCAAACTGCCGCTAATTAAACCAAAAAAAGAGCTCTTATCCTCGTCTCTCGGCATGGGCTTATCGCTGTTAAGATTGTTAGGGTCTTGGCTTGCGTGATTGTTTATTCATTTATGAGATTTTGTGACGATGTTCTTAACTGTTGATGAGGGTTCCCCAGTTTACGTTGAGATTTAAGTTCTTCTTCTCACTTGCTCATGGAAATGCTGCTACTAGCCCTGCGGGGACTATCAGAAGGTGGCATAATTACGAATGAATGGATTGTCACAAGACGCAAAGAGATCAAGACTGCTGCACGGTATACGTACCATTTCGACGATCGATTTGTTCCAGCTGACGGCCGGTTCTTTTTAGCATTAACTGGCCTGAGGCTAGACAGACTGTCTTAACCATCTATTGCTCAAGTGTTCGTACGCAGACGTATCTTCATGGTAGTCCATCTGCCCGGTTTAGATACGGTAAGGTTGGACTTGAGGTACATCAATACATCGGTACATCGATACATGTCATATTATTCAACCTCGAGGCCCTCACGGGCCTTTATGTCCTCTATGCACTCTGCCACCTCAAACCCAGGCCCGTTTGATACGGAGCTACGGAGCATCTAATATAACTAGACTGGGGACGATATCTCGTGGCATATACTTCTAACGCTGTAATCTGGAACCAACCGACTACGATAAATAAGGTAAAAACCGATGCTCATTTTGTCCATTTCCACGGCAATACGAATAATAATGACGAGGGTCGCTGTCAGCAGGCAAAACGAGTAGTATACTTAGGATATTCTTTGACATTCAACCCATGGCTGAAAAAGGCGAGGATTCGAGGAATAAACTTCTGCGCTACTGCTTTCATTGGATACTAGTTCCAACCGGCAATACTGATGGATAGTGATAATAATGACGTGCATTCAAGGCACATGCTGAAGAGACCGCCCGGCAGGAACGGCTTCCCGACCGAGTCCCGAGGAAGAACTACTCGACCTCCAATGGCAAGCTTGGGCCGATAGATGCCGAGCGGTTATGTAAGCCAATCCCGGTATTACTCAGAGTATACCTGCAAAATGGTGGAGATATTGGAAAGTTATGCTAGATAACTAATACGGTTTATCTCCAACTTGGAACGACAGGTCCCGCATGCCGCGCAAGGGGTAATTAAAAGGGAAAGGAATGACATGGCGATGATGAATGCAGACCGAGAATTCGGGCCAGTTACTCTGCAGGAGTTCTGGTCGAAAATTCTTGTCCTGGGATTGATGTAATTGTGGAGTCAAGCACAATGCTTAGGCAGCTTAGCCCACAGCTTGGATGCTTGCGAATCGGCGTGCGCCCCACTGTAGGAGTATTGGATATGCCGAGCACTGAGTGCTCAGAGTACTCTTTCTGCTCCAGAGTCCTGGGCCTCTGACGATGTTGTTGGACGAAATCGGTCACGTCGCCACACCCAGTACACCGTGTGCATCTAATTGGCATCATTTTCCTGCACCGTGGATCTGTGACTTGCTGGATCCTGGTTCCTTGCCTTGAATGCTCAGGCGAGGGCATGCAGCGAACGCTCGCCTCCGTGTGTCATTTCCCCCAAGGGTATTAGGGCTTGCTCGCATGGAGTTATAGAAATACCCCATCTCGCCCACCCCTTAACCCCCTCCGCGTCTGGAGTTGTTGTTTTCTCCTCTTTCCTTATCGTCCATCCTGCCACCACCTTAATTGCCTCCCTACTTGCATCTACTCGTCCACTTGGACCCATCTAGTCTATAGGGGAGAGGGCCATACTACCATTCCGGCACGGCACCTATCTTACATCCATAATGCCGCCAAATTTCGCCGGCTTGTCGGGCAGGAAACTGTCCTTGACGGTTTCGACCGTTGCGACCATGGGCTTCTTGCTCTTTGGATATGACCGTAAGTGCCTGGTCTTGAGTCGGCTGGAAAGTCGACTGGAAATGGGTCGCTAGCTAACAATGCTCAAGAGGGCGTCATGTCTGGTATTATCAGTGATGTAGCCTTCAACGATGTATTCACAGCCACCAAGGACGATGCGACGATGCAGGCGCTCGTGACGGCCGTCTACGAACTCGGATGCCTGGCGGGTGCCGTCTACGCTCTCATGTTTGGTGATCGCATGGGCCGACGTTGGATGATCCTGTCTGGCGCTGCTGTTATGATCCTTGGCGTGATCATCCAGGTCACATCCTTCCCAGGCCATATCCCCCTGCTGCAGTTCTTCATCGGTCGTGTCATCACCGGTATTGGCAACGGTATGAATACGTAAGTTGCGATTCCCAGTTATCGAGCCTCTATTGGGCTGGTTCTAACATTTGTCTACAGTTCCACCATCCCTACTTACCAGGCCGAATGTTCCAAGACCAGCAACCGTGGTCTACTCATTTGTATCGAAGGTGGTATCATCGCCATTGGTACTGCGATTGCCTACTGGATTGACTTTGGATCTCACTATGGCCCGCCCGACTTGGTCTGGCGCTTCCCCATTGCGTTCCAGATTATCTTCGGTATTATCATCGTCGTCGGCATGTGGTTCCTCCCAGACTCCCCCCGCCACCTCATCGCCAAAGGCCGCATTGAAGAAGGCGAATATGTCCTCGCTGCTCTCAATGGCTGTGAGGTTCACGATCACGAAACCCAGATTCAGAAACAGCTCACCCTCGACTCTCTCCGTGCCTCTGGCGCGCTGGGTAAGAAGACTAGCTTCCGCGATCTCTTGACTGGCGGACCTAGCCAGCACTTGCGCCGCATGCTTGTTGGCTCCTCGTCCCAGGTCTTCCAGCAGCTCGGCGGCTGCAACGCCGTCATCTACTACCTTCCCGTGCTGCTTAAGTCCAATTTGCACCAGGACAACGACCAGGCTCTCCTGATCGGCGGTATCAATATGATTGTCTATGCTGTCTTCGCTACCTTCTCTTGGTTCTTCATCGAAAGGATTGGTCGCCGTAAGCTCTTCCTCGGCGGCTCTATGGTCCAGACCACAGCCATGATTATCACCTTTGCATGTTTGATCCCTGGTGACGAGCAATCCTCCAAGGGTGCCGTATTCGGACTCTTCCTCTACATGGCTGCCTTCGGCGCTACCTGGCTGCCTCTTCCATGGTTGTACCCGGCCGAGCTGTCTCCCGTGCGTACCAGAGCCAAGGCCAACGCCGTGTCGACCTGTAACAACTGGTTGTTTAACTTCGCCGTCGTCATGTTCACGCCCCCGATGGTCGCGGCGATTGGCTGGGGCACTTATCTATTCTTTGCCGCCTGGAACGCTTTCTTCATCCCCGTTATCTGGTTCTTCTACCCCGAGACGGCGAACCGGAGTCTCGAAGAGATCGATTTGATCTTCGCAAAGGGCTACCACGAGAAGATCAGCTATGTCCGTGCCTCGCACGAACTGCCCAAGCTCTCTGATGACGAGATCGAGGCTGAGGCTGCCAAATACCAATACAGTCCTGAGACCGAGGCCGAGGTTGAGAAGGGCCATGTCGCGCATCCTGGTAGCACCAGTGAATAAGGGTGCAGCTAGTATCTCGGTGATGCGTATACATACATACTTGAATATGCACAAAATCGATATTCTCGAGGGTTTTTGTGGATGTTTGGACGTTGATTGATCTTTTCTTCCTCTTCTCTTTCTTTTGTTCATGAGTATAGTCTCTTGGGTTTGAGCGCTGGATGGATGACTTTGCTGTGTTTTGCTTGTTCCGTATACCCCAGTCGAAACCCTTGGATAGGTGCGATATTTCCTTCCCTTTTTTTTTTTTAAATAGAGTATATATCCAGATTTACATCCGGAGTACTTTCTTAGACAATACGACCTCAATACAATATTTTATTGAACGTAGTCAAAGATCTTTTATTGTTAGTAGATACCTGAGGGTTAACGGCAAATGGCAATACCCACCCTCTCAACCTCAGCTGCTAACAGCAAGCCATGGCCATGATTTTCAACCAATCCATCAGCTCCCTGCAAATTTATCCGCCGGAGTGGTCGAGCGAAGCCTACTGCATCGACTCCATGCACGATCACGATCGACTATGCATCGCGTTGAGATGGTGGCTGGCGCGATGGCGTTTGCAGCAGGGATGATGAGACGGACGTCCTCTGCAAGGGGACCAAGCGAATTTAGTGAAGCCGGGATGCGGACGAACACCTGATCCTGATTCCTGATTGATTACGACTCACGATGCGATCGGCTGATCGCTCTCTTTCTCTTTTTCTGTCAGGTTTCTGCCTCGCTCGTTTTGTCCCTTCAGCCGCCGACCCCGCCTCCCTTTTATCCTCACTCTCCCCTCCTCTCATTCTCTCCACTCTTTAAACGGCTCCTTACTCTAATTTCTCGTCTTTCCTATCTTTTGCATTACTACATCTTCTTTTCTCGCTGCTAGACCATGCAAATCCAGCTCCCCGGCCCCGCTTAACCCGGACCCCACCATGAGCTCCTCCCTCGAGGCGAAGATCGTTGTCCTCGGCGCCCAAGGTAGACCATCCCCCTCCTAATATACTAACCGCAGTGAATTTCCGATCTGACATTACCCTCAAGGCGTCGGCAAAACCTCCCTCGTCCAGCGGTACGTCAAAAATTCGTTCAACGCGTCCGCCACAACTTCCACCGTCGGTGCCTCTTTCGTCACAAAGCGCGTCCTCGACAGTGCGTCAGATACCCTGGTGCGGCTGCAGATCTGGGACACAGCCGGACAGGAGCGGTTCCGGAGCATCTCGCGGCTGTACTACCGGGGCGCGAACGCGTGCCTGCTGTGCTACGACATCACGGACGAGTCCAGCTTTAACGAGATGACTGGGTGGTTGCATGAGCTGAAGCGGAATCTGACGTCGGACGATGAGCCCATCGTGATCCATGTTGTTGGCACAAAGAGCGATATCGTGGCGGACGACCCCGGGCGCAGACGCGTGCCTTTTGAGAGGACGATTGCGTATATCGCTGAGCAGCTCTATCCCAGCCGTGCGTCCACACCGCCGCCGACTGCGGCGCCGTCTGCCGCATCTGGGTTCGCGCGAACGTCGAGCGCGACACTCGGAATGGGCATGGGCGTTGACAGTAAACGGAGCAGCGGGTTCTGGGGACAGGATATCGGCTGGGACTGCTGTCATGAGATCAGTGCCAAGGACGGCGAGGGCGTCGAGGAGGTGTTCCGGGTGATTGCGCGGAAGCTGGTGGAGCAGCGGAATCGACGGAGTATGGAAGCGGGCGGTGTCTTGTCGCCTGGCGGCCCTTTCTCGCCGCTTGACGGGGGACCCTCGTCCGCGGGCCCTGGGGCTGGGGGTGTCGAGGGGGGAGGCAGTTTTCGTCTCGGAATGGGCGATAAGCGGCGGAGCTGGCTCATGTTCCCGCCGAGTAGTGCTGGCGATGACGGGGACGAGGCGGTCGAGGTTGTACAGCGGAGGGGACGGTGCTGTTGATTGCGTTGCTTTGCATCTGTTGCGAATCTGCAGCGAATCTGTTGCGAATCTGTTGAATTCTCTGTTACGATCCTCTGTTTGACTTGACGCCTGCAGCGTTCTACTTGGTTTGGCTTCGTCTGGATGGTCGGCTGGCGTTGAGTATATTATTATGACATTTTGCATACGGGTGCTGGCACCTAACGTGATATGACCGGTGAGATATGTAGCTACGACTTGGATATTGAATGCAGATCTCTGATCTCCGATTCTGTTCATTCTAACAATTCTATGCTGGACAAGCGCCACAACTATACAGAAATTAGAGTGGGAGTATGGTCGGGTCGGGTCGCCTAGCCAAGCCAGGCCCGTCGTATTGAGAAATGAGCAATGAAGATCACGCCGAAAATCTCTTCGGCCGCGCGTCTGTCAATCCAAACCAGGGTCTGGGCAAGGGTTCAGAGAGGGAGGCTTGTCAGGCTATCTCTTCCCACACGTATTCGTGACAGGTGTCTCCAACTTGATATTTCCAGTAGAGAGGCTACCCATGCAGGCAGTCTGTCCAACGTGAGAAGAAGATAGATGAGATGGAGAACGAATTGACAGGGACCCTAGTCGGACCCATTTGAGATTGAACCCTTACAATACTGAAAGATCTAATGATAGCAAGCGTAGTATAGTGAGCGTAGTACTTGGTAATAATCTTCGTATTAAGTGTCGGTTTACTTTGAAACCTGCAGGCATGGTTGCAGGCTGTCACGGTTTCAGCTTAGGGGCTTACTCATCTGGGAGGAGAATGGCGAAATTGCTCGCCCAATTTAAACAGTCACCAGTAATTACGCTTCATCTTGGTCAGTCTTGGAAGATATATTCTTAGACTTCCACTGTACTGCCTCCAGTGCCTTGGTACAGCTGAATCATACCGCTCAGCCAATCCGCGCGTGGCACGGTCTCCAGTCCGACGTCCAGATCCAGCCTGTCTCACTTTCACTTGACGGACCGCTCTGCCTTCGATCTTTTTCTCCTTTTCCCCTCGTTCGCGTCAACACCGTCCTTTCCTGGGCCTTTGTTCTTCAGTCGTTTGTCTGTTTTATCGTCTGTTTTATCCTCCACACTCTTTTAGTTTTAGCGACTGAGGTTATGAAATGAGACTGTCCTACCGCATCGGGGCGGCCGCCCTCCTTGTCACGCTCGTCTTCCTTGTTGGGCGCCTCTTCAACTTCGGTTCCCAGGTACCACGCCCACGGACGCCCTGGGTCTTTAACGTCGGTAGCAGGCCAGATCCTACCGAACTTGCTTCATGGAAATCGCGATGGTCCACAGCAGAGTCGGGGGTCAACCCGCAGAATTACGATTCAACGCCCATCATCGTCCCCAATGACCGAATTATCGTGATGGCCAAACTGGCCGCGGAGGATACAAACTGGGTCAGCGCCGATCTCACAGAGTGCGTTATATTTCTCTTGGATTAGGGGCAAAAGACGGAACCGTGTGCTGATAAAAACAACAACAGTTGGCGGAACTACATCTACGTCGTCGACGACCCGAACGCGCCCCGTCACACGCCCATGAATAAAGGCCGCGAGGCCCTCGCATACCTCCAGTATATTGTTGAGCATTATGACGACCTTCCTTCTACAATGGTATTTATCCACAGCCACCGCGATGGCTGGCCCGGTGCCTGGCACACGGACACCATGGACTACAGCAACGTGGAGTCGGTCCGGTCGTTACAAATCGACTTTGTGCAGCGCAACGGTTACGCCAATCTTCGGTGCCAGGAAACGCCCGGCTGCCCCGACGAGATCAGGCCGTTCCGCGACCCGCCGCGACCGGGAAAGACCGCGGAGAAGTACTACGCGGATGCGTGGAAGGCGCTGTTTGGAAACACCAACGTCCCCGAGGTTGTTGCCGCCCCGTGCTGCTCGCAGTTCGCGGTGTCGCGCGACCAGGTGCTGAAGCGGCCGCTGAGCGATTACCAGCGATACTACAATTGGGTGCTGACGAACGATCTCCCGGATGACATAACCTCGCGAATAATGGAGTATACATGGCATATTATTTTTGGACAAGAGGCTGTCTAGTATGTTTTCCCTTTCCGTTTCTTGTTCCCGCGTCACCGTGCGATGCATAGCTAACGCAGCCAACTTTCCAGCTGCCCCGACGTCTTCCAGTGTTACCAGGACGTCTACGGCGACCCCTCCTTCTGGTGATTCTTGTACATACTTAGACCACCGCTTATCTTTTTCTGACGACGACATACGTGATTATCTTCTTCTGCCGGCCAAAGCCAGGCGCTTGTTGTATATTAATCGGACTTGCATTAGGGTGCTTATTTATATCATAGACTTCAAAGCAGACTCTGTTGATCCTCGCATTCAGTGCGTTGTGCTCCTTCCGCTCATTGGTTTCGCTAGTCCGCTCTTAGGTGCTATTTGGAACAACCTGAGACCCCCCGGCGCGGTCTACCGCCCTGGACAAGTTTCATTGATGCATCGGGAGGCGAAGCAGACGGTCTTTTTTACGTCTACCTGTTGTGATTCGAGTCCACAGATGAGAGAAGCAGCGCGGGCCCGGCCTACACAAAACATTCCTACGAACAAGATTTTGTTTGACGTCCACTCGCTGAGATCACCTAGTGTTCCCTGTTCTGTTGATATTCGGTATCATTATCCCGCACTGCGTTCTTCGACTTACCGTTTTCTGCCGAGCCGTGCCGAAGGTATATGAGACGAAGTAACGTGATAATTTGCCTTGTTTGGTAATGACTTATTCGTTTCTGTTCGGTTGGTCAAGGTACAGACGTTGGCAGTATTCGAGTTCAAAGGCATACTGACCTACAAAACTGGCCAAGTCCTCAATGCTTTAAGCTAGCTATAGGGTCATCCCCTTCAGTCCGCCATAGCCCGTGCTTGTGATTCTCAGCACGCCCAGCCGCCAAAATAGACTACGGTTGATAAATTGTATTTATTAGCCGTTGTACTTGGTTTGGTGAATGACTCGGCCCAGTCTGCGCAATCTGCGGTCTTAGACAGCTTGCGCCATTGTCCATGGAAAACATAGCATTGTCCTAACATCATTGAACGCATTATTCCCTGAGCTCGGTAAGACATATTACGCATTTCTTTCTGCCTACCCGGTCAGTAACTATAAGGTTGCGTCTGTACTGTCCACCATGTCTGCTTCTTGCCCTAGGTATCTTTGGAAATACATGATTTGCTACGCGGTGAATTGATTGAAAGGCTACACCGATTGAAGGGCCAATGTAGTGCATCAAGCCAGCAACATAATGTCTAATAAACCCTGTTTATGCACAAAACTCTATAGCACTAGCTGCCACCATATGATATACTCTTTAGGCCAACCTCGCCTCGGTCCCATTCAAGAAAACCGTCACGCAGGTCGCATTATCAGCATACTCCGTCGAAGCCGCCTGGTCTACCACCTTCCTTGCCACTTCATCCGCCTTACTGCCTGTATTAAACATCTCCGCAATCCCGTTCATGATCTTGCCGTCATCCAGTGCATTCGTGACTCCATCCGTCGTCAAGGCGAGGAGATACTGCTTCTCCTTGTGCAAGTCAATCCGGCGAAAGGACATTTCGACCGTAATGAAGTCGTCTCTCCCTGTTCCCGCTTGGGCTCCGTCCTGTGAAGACACATTTTGCGGATCTGGTGCACAAGCAAACTTCTGGCCCTCCGTCTTTGGCGCCGCTGCGGCCGAGATCAGCGGCGTCTTGTACTGCAGGTCGCCCAGGGCCCGGGACATATTGAGGCTGCCGATGCGTGAGATGTCATGATGCGAGTGTACATGCCCACCTGCCTTTTCGATGCGTGCTTTCTCGTCCGCGCTTTCTGGTTTGTGCGAGGTTGTCAGGCGTTCCTATCGTGTACACATACATATATTCATCTTCAGATTAGCGTCACTTCACCACTTCGACAAGGATTATAGAAGTCCGGGTCTGTGAGGTGTTGTTTCTGACGTACAATGCTCTTCACCTGCCCGTTCTCCGGATCCCGCTCTGCCATGAGAATATGCGAGTCGCCTATGTTCCCGACTACCAAGACGCCATTCTTCATATCAACCAGTGCCAGCGATGCTGTAGACCCAGACGTCGCGAAGAAGTTCTGCCCCTCGCGGAAACCCTGGAGGAGCAGCTCGTCCTCTTTGTCGATGGCAGCTTGCATAGCCCGTTCGTAGTTGCCACTCCTGAACTCGTCGGATTCGAAGAGGAGGAGGGGGATGTGCTCCTTCGCGTGGTTGGAGACGATTCCTGTGCCACTGTAAGGTGCTACTTAGTAAATGCTGCTTCACATCGGATTAGTGTCTACCCACTGCCCGTCAAACACAGCGAAGAATGCAATTGAATCGCCAATCTCGTTCGGGCTTCCCCCAGGTGTCAGAATTATATACTCGTCTTCTTGATCGGGACGGGCTCCCTGGGCCTGTGGACGTGCTCGTCAGAATCAGCATTGGCATTGCCATTGGCATTGACTTCGAATTCAGTGATAACATACGCTCTGCGCGCCGGCCGCATGCAGCTCCACTGTATTCGATCTGTCCATCTATGATATTGTGTGTTATTAACGCGAGTAGTGTCAATAATGATGATGTTGCAGTGAGAGCTGTGGTGGCTCAACCTATTTAGGGTTGAGCAGGGATGACGTGGGCCTGAGGTAGATTCAAGGAACGATCTAGACTGACCGAGTCTGACTACAGTCTATCCATGATTCATTCCCCTCCACCGTATCTATAGCCAGTGGATACTGAGTGATGAATCATCGTGACACAATAGCCAGTCTATAAGAACTCCCTCTCCGTGATCTATGTCCTTCTATGATCTATCTCTTCACACTGCTACCTACACTTCAATAGTCCATATATCTCAGGTCACGTCTACTAGCAAACTATACCACAATGCCTCGCTACTCAAACGGCCAGATGGTGGAGTACAAGCCCGTTGGAGGTACTAGCCGCGGCACCATTACCCAAATACATACTAACCGCTGCAAGGCCGAGACTCCAACACTTCCAAGAGCACTGGCACGATCAAGTCCGTGCTGACTGAGCCTGGCAGACAGGCTGATCGCAACGTCGATGCCAGCGAGGATAGCCCGAGATATGAGGTGCGTTGCCTAGTTCCGGGCTAAGGACTGTGTTAACGACAGGCAGATTGAGAATGCAAACACTGGCAAAATCACCACTGTTTATGAAGACAATATTTTGGGCGAGGCTTAGATAGCGTAGTAGTAACAAATTTGCAGCTAGCTTTACGGTTAACTCAAATAAATGGAAAGGATCAATTGCTGTATCAAGCTTTAGTATCACCGAATGCAAAAGTTTTATTTTGTCTTTGCAATTTACTTCAGATGAAGATCATGTGCCAACTGTAAATGTCGTGATATACTTACTCCAACTTCGTCAATTGCGGTCCCTCCTTCGCCGCAGGCGCCGAATGCCTAGTCTCCAGGTAAACCTTCTGTACGCCCCCGTTCCGCTCGTTGAACAAGGAATACACCTTGTCGATATCCTCCAGCCTGAAGCGGTGACTGACCATACGTAGCGGGTCGATATCACCCTTCTGGATGAGGTTCATCAGATCGCCCCAGTATTTCTGCACAGGGGCCTGGCCATTCCCAATAAGTCGCACGCCGGTCTGCATGAGCGAGCCGATGTTGAAGTGATTTGTCTAGAAGCACGATCAGTACAGATTTCGATTCTAGGAAAACCGTAAGAGACACATACGTAGCCAGCATACACTCCGGTAAGGCCTACTCGTCCAAACGGCCGCACAGCCGTAATCATCTCGTTGACAATCTCCGACGTGTCCGTCTCAGCACCTACCATCTGCTCGAAAAAGTGAATCCAGCCCTTGGCGTACTCTCCACCCACGCATTCCAGGCAGACGTCCAGATTGTGATCGGTGATTTTGCGCAGGTGCGACGAAACCGACTCCCCCTTGGGCAGGTTCGTGAAGTCAATAACCTCGACCTTCGGCAGTTTGCTCTTCACATACTCCAGCCTCCATGCGCCGTCGCCCCCATCAATCAGAATGACCCTTTCTGCGCCATGGTAGAAGGCAAAATCCACCGCCATCTGGCCAATTGGACCAGCGCCCCAAACAGCAACAATGTCCCCCTTGTTGACCCCCGTATCCACGACACAATGCCAGCTCGTGCTGATAACGTCACTGAGAAACAGCGCCTTCTCATCAGGTACATCGTCTGGAATCGGCAACAGGTTGACGTCGCCGTACGGCACACGCAGGTACTCTGCCTGCCCGCCCGCGAAACCGCCGGTGAAATGGCTGTACCCGAAAATGCCGGCCGTGCGTTTACCGTACATGGCATTGGTGATGGTATTCTCGTTGGTGTTCTCGCACTGGCTGTAGAGTTGCGCTTTGCAGCGTTTGCAGGTGCCGCAGGCGATTGGGAAGGAGACAACGACGCGCTGGCCCGGCTTGTACTTTGTAGACTCGGGGCCAACGGATTCAATGACGCCACAACATTCGTGGCCCAGAACGTCGCCTTTCTGGAGTTGAGGGATAACGCCTGCGTGCGCTCTATCAGACAAATAATCTACAAACGAGAACAGAACAAGGCGAAAGGGTAAAAGGACAAAAAGGGCTTAGGTACCGTGGTATAGATGCAGATCACTGCCGCAGACTGTACTCCCCGTCACACGAACAATGACATCTCCTGCGTCAACAACTCGGGGTTTCGGCATTTCGACTGTCCACTTGTTAATACATCGCACAGAAACCATGCGCCTAGGCTGTCTGGGAGTGCGCCATACCAATTCCAACGCTATTCTTCCCCTGCCACACCGTCGCGCGGATCTTCTCGCCCGTCTCGACGCCATGCTCATTGTTGTAGTTGCTGATATCTGTGGTGACGGTGGCAGTGCCACTATGGCCGACAGCCTTTTCGACGAGATTGGCGGCCTGAGTCGCGGCCATTTTTCTATATGATGTTGGTCGAAGAGTAAGGACCTTGGAACTTAGGGCTGGTGGAGACGGCCGGTATGAATCGTGATTCAATAGAATTGGTGCTTCGCGGATTGACTCTCGCTTTCAATATTAACTGAAGGAATATGAGAATAGAAAGAGTTCTTCTCTGTTCTGGCTCGAGAGCTGCTGTATACTAGATGACATGACAGCCATGAAGAAGGGATGCATCACCATGACATCACATGATCAAGCTGGGTCTTGTCGCATTTCAGTCGCCTAGACTCAGCCGTCAATATGACGCCAGTCAATCGAGTCACACGGTTAGATAAGCTTAATCAGCTCCGGGTTTGACGAGCGCAAATCAGATATCAGGCTTGGGTTAGGGCAGTGCTATCGCACCCCATACCCCCATAGCACATATGTGGAGACGGTATGAATGATTGTATAAAAGTTCTATCTATATATAATCAATTTACCACTCAAGCACTCAGGCAGCCTCGTCAATGCCAGTAATCAAAAATTGACTTAAGATGCTACAAGC
This sequence comes from Aspergillus nidulans FGSC A4, assembly GCF_000011425.1. Classification (NCBI taxonomy): domain Eukaryota; kingdom Fungi; phylum Ascomycota; class Eurotiomycetes; order Eurotiales; family Aspergillaceae; genus Aspergillus; species Aspergillus nidulans. The sequence goes on along the minus strand of NC_066263.1, from coordinate 3,993,785 downwards.
AAATATACCTTCTCCATTTGAGTCGATCAGGGCGTTGTACGCGTTTGTCTTGTGGTCGGAGCCTAGGAGATACCTACATAGTTATAAGCAACTGTATAGAGAGTTAATGGCTTGCTCATACCCGTCCATCTTCCATCTAATTTGCCTTGTATAGCTTCTAGATTATCCGCGCTTAGTTGTTGATTGTCTTTGTAGGTCGTCAAGTTAGAATCTGTAGCACGGTGCCTATATGTTGAGGAGTTAGGGCTATCTAGACACCCCGGTCCAATCCCTGTCGAAGACCCATACCTGCCCCCATCCCCAACACATCAAGACAAGGACAGATGTAGACTACTGAGCACTCGGAGCGGATGAGAAGGCATTCGTCCGGCGTAATTAAACGTCGATGTCGGACGGAGCTACTCGGACTTAAACTGTGGAAATAAGGGTGACTGCGGATTTAAGCCTCACATTTATACTCCTGCCAGGCAATAACAGAAAGAAATCCCATCACTCCCAAACCATCAATTTCAAAATGGATAACGCAAAGATCGTGCTCATCACAGGCGCCAACACCGGCATTGGCTACCAGGTCGTGCGAGCCCTCTACAGCGCCGACAAGCCCTACAGCGTCATCGTCGCTGCGCGATCGCTCTCCAAGGCGCAGGATGCCATCCGTGCCATCCAGGCCGAGTTTCCTGCCTCGTCCAATAAGCTCACGCCGCTAGTTATCGATGTCGAGTCGGACGAGTCAATTGAGAAGGCGTACGAGGAGGTGCAGGCTGCATTCGAGAAACTGGATGCGCTTGTTAACAATGCAGGTAGGCTACTGCCGGCTGACCCCTATACGTTTATCTGTCCAAAAGTCGTGTCAGACTGAGGGTGTTTAGGCGCTCAGTTTGATCCCCTCATCGCCAGCAAGAAACTCACCCCCCGTGAAGCCTGGAACAAGTCATGGGACGTCAACGTCACCGGCGCCCAGGTCCTGACGCTAACATTCGTCCCGCTCTTGCTTAAGAGCGCCGATCCGCGCCTCCTCTTTGTCACATCCGGCACCTCCATACTCAGCCGCAACGAGGGCATCGCTCTCCCCGTCGACCGCTCCCCCGAGGCCGGGTGGCCCAAGAGCAAGACGGCGATCGACGTGGCCTCCTACCGCAGCGCGAAGACAGGTCTGAACATGATGATGCGCGAGTGGGAGCGGACGCTGAAGAATGACGGGGTGAAGGTATTTGCGATTAGTCCCGGGTTTTTGGCGACTGGGTTGGGCGGGCTCGGCGCTGAAGCGCTGAGGAAGTTTGGGGCGGGCGAGCCCGATGCTGCGGGACCGTTGTTTCGCGACGTGATTGAGGGGAGGAGGGATGCAGATGCCGGCAGGATTGTCAAGAAGGATGGGGTGCAGGAGTGGTGATGGCAACGGTTGGGCGAGGTGGCTTTGTCGAGGCCATATGAATTCGCAGATTACCATCTCCTCTGTCTCGGCTGTTCTGAGTAGATGATATAATGGCTAGTATTATCAGGCTGAGTTGTTCTAATTCGAGCCCTAAAGCTTCTAAAGGTACAGAAAAGACGCATTCAGGTGACACTATAACTCTCCTTTGAAGCAACCGTCTATAATCAGTCTGCCAACATTTCCTCTGCAGCCTGATCTATGACCGTCCAGGGCTTGTTGGGCTTATCCATTGGATACGGACATGAGCTCGGTTGGCAAGAAAAGGAGGGCACCGTTCTAATAGGGCTTGTCGGAAATAGATATGCAGGTGTCTCTCAGAATTTCTCCGTCCCATCTTGTAAAATGCGTCTTTCAATAAATATGCCTCATTAAACTAAGCTCACCATACACACATCAGCAGTGGGAGCTGCTTGCCAAATGCCAATGAAGCAGTGTTTAACATCCTGATTCTACCTTTCTCAGCCCATTCAGCGTTAAGCCTATCTTCGTTTAGTAGAAACACAGGACAAACTGGAGCTCAAATTCGTTTGAGCTAAGAGAGCTACCTTTACTGAAGGCGAGATTCCTCTGCTGGACAAGGCAACAGAAAAAACATATATCTATCTCTTCTCCTGTTCACAAAGCATGGTGAGCTACAATGCATATATGATTTAGGCCTTTGTAAGAGTGACAGAATGACGCAGTAGATCACGACTTATAAAGAGACTCAAAAAAGATGCTCTGGATAACTCTTCAAGGCGCTACCCGTCTAGTAAGGGCCTGCGCATCTGTAGGTAGGCAGGTTATAAGATCGAGCCTTATAGCCCCCATCAGACCATCATCATCGTCGAAACATCGCTACTCAAGCCATAACATATCCTCATCACCAATCCATCTTTCAACCCAAACCTGGCAATATAGCCAAGCCAAAATGCCTGAGCTCTCACTCCCTAGCCTTGACATCGCCGCCAGCACCAGCCTCAACGAACTGGTCCTTCTTGGAGATGAGCTGGTCGATGACGCCCTCGACGTCATCGGTCAGGTCCTGGATGGGGCTGGTGAGAGCCAGGGCGTCCGAGTTGGAGAGATCGGGGCCGGCGTTGACCTCCTCGACGGCAGATCGGATGGTGCTGACGAGGTTGTCCGAGGCGGACTGGACATCAGAGGGGTCGCCGCCGCTGTAGGAGCTGACGGCAGAGCCGAGGGCATCGACCTTGGAGGAGATGGTGTCGATGATATCAGCGGGAGAGGACTGGCGCTTGGCCGGGGTGGCCAGGGCGGTGGTGGCCAGAGCCAGGGTGAACAAGCCGGTGAACTTCATGGTGCCGGTGGTTGGTGGGTGGATTGGCTGGAAGAATTAAGGATTATATATAGAGGGGAAGCTGGTAACGAGTGCCCGGGACTGAAGCTGTGTAACGAGAGACAGTTCGCGTTTGACTGGGAGGGAAGACCAGCAGCAGGGCCGGTGGTGGACGGGCTATATATACCCAAGAGCTGGCACCTCGCAGACGGCAACTCACATGCGCGCCGGGGACCGAGGCGAGACGAATCAGGAGGCTGTTATTCTTAGCAAGATTGGATCAAGAATTGGCGTTATGGCAACAGTGGCCGTGATCCAATTGCCAGGTTCGCAGCAGGGAACGACTGGAGATCGCCATTGAGGTATATGCTTGACCGGAGATTAACCAACGATTCGACCGTTTCAGCGCCACCGCGGTCGACAACAGGGTCAGAAACGGGGCCGACGCAATCGACCAACCTCGGGCTGCGTCTGGGGACCAAAGAAATCAAGAAAACGAAGGAAACGAAAGAAAAACACAAGAAAAACACTAAGGCGGCAGCTCGTACGCAATAGATGACCGGGGGGCATTAGCGTCTGCGATGACGGGCGAGCTTCCAGCTCCCCCTATACTGCTAACGCGGGTGGCGATGGGCAAGAGAAAACGGAGGGCCACCTGATTGGCCTGATTGGCGGACTGGCCAGGGACGAGCACGCACAGAGATGAAAGAAGGAGTCCAAAATACGACAATGCAGTACTTTCCTGTAGGCGATATTGGCCTGGGCTTCCTTCCCTCTTCGCGAATGCAACACTAGCAGTCCCCGGCCCGCCCCCGGATTCCCATTTGCTCTGAGCTCATGAAATTGCGGACCCACTGCTGCGCTCTTGACCAGTGGTGTGGCTGCATCTGAGACATGCTGGCCGCCATTGGTTCTCACCCCGCAGTTGGCATGCACAAAGCGTCTCTGGGCGGCCTCCAGGGCCTCCAATGTTGGGGTTTGTACAACGAGGGCGCCCGGGGTCGGCGGCGACCAGGCTTGGCCGATTTGGGCAGTGACGCCGAAACGCAATCTCTCTTACGGAAACATTCATCCGTGGCCGTCGAGGGTCAGAAGAGAGACGTCTTTGCGTGCCGCCAGACTCGCGACGGGCGGCCAGACCCGAGACTCAAGATCGAGACTCGAGATCGAATTTCGACCGTCTAGCACAACCGAGTATCGACCTAGCAGGGCTGGGCCGATCGTACCTGACAGGAAAGTGATTGTCGGATTCAACGGCGGATTGGCGGTGGTGCGATGAGCAAGAAGAAAGAGGAAAATGCCAAGACTGGCCGCCAGGCCAATTCCGCCATTTTTGCCAATCTTGCTCATTCTGCCAAAATTTGGTGGCGACTTTCTATTGTTTCGCTCAATAGACTCGTGGACCCGGTACGCTACGTACACTACGGTACACTACAATACGCTACCAGTACACTATGAGCACACACGGATACACTACGGATACACTACAAGACACTCCTGAGCGCACTGCAGTGCAGCCCTGCCGGTCCCCTGAGTCGGGCCCGTCAGCTTACTCTGTAGACAATCAAGCACTCCCCACGTTTTGTCAGGCCCAGTCGGTTGGAGATTAGATAGAGGCTCGTTACGCACTTGCAGCGTCGTGGTCAAAGCAGTGCTCCACGGCCAACGACGTACCGGCTAGCGGTTGTCTATCGCAGTAAAAACACCGGAATCATTGGAAACACTGAAAACACTGAAAACACTAGAAACACTAGAAACACCAGAAATGCTGGAACGCTGTGAAAGCGCTGCGAAGACGCTGTGAAAACGCTGTGAAACAATTGGCATACTCAGCGTGTAAGAGGATCAGCATATGATGATACGAGACTCAATATCGTCTCACCATCACCATCACAATCATTGTCATCATCATTATCATCGTTCACATGGACAGCGCAACTGAATCTATTCCCTGTGCTGAGCGAGCTAGCTGTCAAAGCTCACTTATGGCATCATCTCGAAACTTCGAGACCCTTGCGCCTTACGCGGCCCCATGCAGTCATGCCCTGGTTATGTCTTACTCCCGCTCTTCAAAGCCAGGCCTATTTGGGAATACGTCGCGAAATTGGAGGGCATTATTCAAGGCCGCATCCACAGATCCATCACATGGCCTGGTTACGGATCTAAGGCGCTCCGGGGACTCGACCGATGCTAACCCAGCTCTGGAGCTCAGATCCTCTGCCCGTCCACCAGCCGGCCCTCGTTCTCTGAGAAAGCGTCCAGCGTCTTGGATCCTGGTCTACCCCTGCGCAAGTCCTCGCCAGTCTGCCTAGCAGGACCTAGGTCGGCATTGATGGCCGCTCGACCGTGAATCTAGACTCGGGGCTTAGAGCCTAGATAGCCGGAGACGGAATTGCGCCGCGCCGGAATCAAAATTATGCGCATTATGTGCATATCCGTATAGAGGAGATCTCGAACAAACTGGCCAAGGACAAAGGCGATGTGTCCACGCAGTCAACTCCCAGCCACGGAGTGAATGTCGCACAAAGGACGTACCTAGGGTCCTAGGCCCGAGGTATGTCATCGTCCTCGAGTCTTGAACCTGCACGGTTCCTCCAGGGCCCAGGTGGCGTCGCTCTCGCGTTTACTAGCGGCAGCCATCGTGCCACACTACTAGTCTAGTAACCACTAGTAGTGTAGTAGTGTAGTGTAGTGCAGTGTGAAGTGCGTGGTGTGTAGTGTAGTGAGTAGTATAGTGCGCAGTGCGCAGTGCGTAGTTGTGGTGTGCAGTAGTGTAGTATTGTAATAGACTACGAGTCCTACTGTACTTTAGGTATGTCCAAGCTCACTGTGTGTCCGCTGACTCACGACTGCCAGCCAGCCTCCTCAAAATAGCCTCATTCCATTTAAATTATTGTGTTCCCAACCCCATGCGTCACACAATGCACCGTTCCGCCCCAGCCTCAGCCCATGACCGTTTTGTTTTCAGCTGCCTGCTGCCAACCGTCACTCTAGAGCAATTGAAAACCAAGCGATGGCCACGGTGTCGCCATCGGGCTGTTCCTGACGCTACACAGCGCATAGCCGGCTGACTGCTTCCTCGTGGACTGCACAGTATGCCTCTCTCCCCTTCGCGAACTCCTACCATCCACCCGGTAGACATCCAGCCCAGCATCCAGCCCAGCATCCAGCTCACATAGCTCACATAGCTCACATTCAGCTCAGCTGAGACCAAAACAGCACAGCTGAGCTGACCGTCTGGTATGCGCCGTCATTGACAGTCCAGTGTCGGCGGGCGATCCTATTTGCACCTTCCCTATGGAGTGCTGTTCCTTCCCTATTGGGTACTTCTTAGGTCTGCCTTGACAGAACTTCACGACGTAACGTGCCATTACAACGTGCCATTACCGTTCTATGCGCTTTTCGAAACTCCCAATACACACCTGAATCCTTCTCAACATACCTAAATAGACTCGATACATATCCTGCGCGCGGCTCGAACAAGACTCGGGACATCGTCTCACCTTCTTCCCAGCTCTGGTCAGGTTGGGTTCTGTTCGATCACCTGGTACCAGGCGTAGGGAGAGTGAAGGGAGCGAAGAGAGTGAAGAGAAAGTTTAATGGTACGTCGAATTGGTGGATTGTACACTGGGTGCAGCCGGGAGGACGTCCTGGAGTCAAGTCTATTGCCACCGAGCGACTCATAGTACGCCAAGTAGTGCTTGTTTTCACGCAGTAAGTGCACCAGTCTTCATGGTCCCGCCCTGGTTATCATCAGCCCAGGGTCATGGCATTGGTCGCCGACTGGCATAAGCCAAAAACGCTGTTAGAGCATAACTTCACGATCAGATTCGTGGCGATGGAGCAGCGTGTCTTGGATACTTACGGATATATGGGAAGTTATCAGTAGGACGCTTGTGATCCAATACCAGTTGGTCCTGATGTTCAGTGGGAGAGTGAGTGCAGTGCTGGCAGTGGGCTGATATACGCGAGCAGGTTATCTTACTGTTGCTTGGTTCAGAGGCAGATGGTCTCCCACATGACGCGAGATACCCATTACTGGAGCGACTGCATACATTGGAAGACTGCTGGGTGTTGGGCAGAACACTGGACATGAGACTTGAGGTTGGGATAAGGTCAGCACCAATGGAGTGAGAGTAATGAACCGGCACAGCGGTCTAGAAAACAGCAATGGTGCCAGAAGTGGCAAGCCCGTAATCGCTGAGGATTGAGCACAGCACTGCGCACAAATACGGATTCGCATATACATCGTAGCCAACCTGAGAATAGGTTCCTGCACGCTAATTCTCACATGATACAAAGTAAACCGCTGATGGAAGGCTCGTTGCTGCAAGTAGACGACCGAGAAGCTGAGATGATCTAAGTGTATGTATTCCTGAAGCTGACAGCTACAATACTATTACGTTCTGGGCTCATTGAATGCCGATGTACCATGCTATGCTTTCTTAATAATAGGCCAGGATGCCAGATTCATCCAGACAGGAGCGCCATACAATCAGCTTGATAGTGTTCCCAGGGAGAGGCGATATGCTGTACTGTTGGCGGAGCCAAGCCCTGCCCGTTTAGGGTATTCCGTTCTATCTTGCATATATATATCCCTCCGGCCGAAAACGGTCGACGGCTGCTAGATCTTTGATGAAAGGGACGGCTGAGAATTCTGGCCATCTGGGATAAGAAACTCGTTTGACCGAGCATGTATGGTAAATGTAGGTACTCGCAATGGACATCACTACCACTAAACAAGTTGGCTCTATAACCATTCCCATGATTTAACCATCAAGTCGTGACAAGGAGTATCACCCAACAACCCCCCTCCAGACCTTCTCCCTCCACCCCTTCCCTTTCCACCTGCTGCTCTCTTCCACCTCAGGCGCCCTCTCCCTCCTGCCCGTCCAGATATCCATATCTTCGAGTCTGACAATCTTCGTTTTATGCCAAACTTTCCAACCAACAACAAACAGCACAAACACCGGCAAGAGGATATAGTTTATCACAAAGTCGTCCGAACTGAACGGGTTCAGGAACGCCGTGTACCCCTGGAAAAAAATCATAAAGATATTGAGAACCAGAGCAAAATAAGTCCCGTAGGGATACAGCGCCGCCCGGAAGGGGAGCGTTGACGGCGATTGACCCTGCGCTGTTAGGGCAGCCCGAAAGCGAATATGCGCTATGCAGATGGACGTCCAGACGAGGAAGGTGGCTACTCCCGATAGCGTGATCAGCGCATTATAAACCTTCCCCGCGCTTTCGCCGAGCGTCAGAAAGACGATGCAGGTGAAGATATTTGAGAAGATGATCGCAACCCAGGGCACGCCGGCTGCGTTTGTGCGGCCCAGGATCTTGGGTGCTTTGCCATTCCGCGCCATGAATAGGATTGTGCGTGACGCGACGTACAGCGAGCCGATCCCGGCCGAGATGACACTCACTACGATGAGGGCGTTGATGAGATGTGCGGCGGGGAGGATTCCGGCGGAGGAGAGGGCGATCGTCAGGGGAGAGTTTGCGCCGTAGGAGGAGGAGTTGAGAAGTTGGGGTTCGGTGTAGGGCATCAAGATGCCGATGAAGAACATTGTTCCTGTAGCCTTAATTAGTCTCGTATGAATATCAGAGATGGGGAGAACCTACCGATGTAGAAGACGAGTATGCGCCAGAAGACCTGGCGGATTGCGATGGGGACGGCCTTTTGGGGATTGCTGGATTCTCCGGCCGTGATGCCGACCCTGATAGCTAACATCAGTATCTCCAAAGAAAGTCTCGAAGGTGGCGACGTACATTTCAGTCCCCGCATACAATGTCCCCGCAACGACAAACGTTCTGGCAACGCCGTTGATCGAGTCCGCAAACGCTCCGGGATTATGCCAGTACTTGAACCCGATGACGTCGCCACCAATGCCGCCAGTGCTGATGCAGATGGCCAAGATGAAGAAAACAATGAGCGCGAGGACTTTGATTCTGCGCGGATCAGCCAGTGCCCTTTTGACGAGACGCACACAGGGAGAGACGTACAATGACAGCCAAAACTCCATTTCGCCATACGCGCGCACCCCAAAATTCGCCAGCCCTAAAAACAGAATCCAGAAGATGAGGATCCAGGCCCATTGCGGGACCGCATCGGTCCAGTACATTATGACCAGCGAGACGGCGTTGTACTCGTTCGCGAGGACCGTCACCCAGAGATACCAGTACGCCCACCCGAGCCCGAACGCGAGCGAGTCATCCACGAAGCGCTGCGCGTACTCTGTAAAGGAGCCGGTGACTGGGATCGCGGTCGCCATTTCACCGAGTGCTTGCCTATGGCATTTAGCGACTCCCCTTTCTTCTTGCTCATCAAGTGCCCTACATGACGAAATAAACGATAATCCCAACGAGCGAGAAGCTGATGAGCACGCCCGCTGGACCGCCTTCGCTGAAGGCTTTCCCTGATCCAACCAATAAACCGGGCCCGATGATTCCTTTATTCTCTTTAGTCTTTTTTCTGACTGAATGTTATCAGTGACTGAGCATACCTCCAATAGCAATCATCTGCAGATGCCGAGAGTGTAGCTTGCGCTTCAGCGGTGCGGTTAACGGGTCGTGGTCGTAGTCATGGTTGGAGCCGGGCGACGCCTCGTCGACTTCATTCTGTATCTGAGAAGTCTGGTCTTTCCAGAGCGCCATTGTAAGATGACTAGGATGCTATTGCTGGCATTGAGGCTGTAGAGGTGGCAGGGTCTTTTTTCAACGGGTACTGTACTGATTGCACTGATTTGCCCGCGATGTCGTGATAGCTTCAAGTGGGGGTGGCATTTTTACTGGCCTATTATGTTGTGAACTCGATAGAACTAGCGCTTTAGATCATAATGGACGGCGGTTTTCTTTAAAAAGCTGATGTGTCACTGGAAGGTGATCTGGGCTGGATGCAGTCAAGGAGTAGTAGTGAGTATGCTTTAAGCATCTCCGGAAATGGGCGCCTGTCGATGCCTGACAGACGGACTTTTGACACCTTAAAACCCAGGCACAAATCACGAGGCAACCGATTTCGATTCGTTTCAGGGCCAGGCTCGGTCGTTGTCTCAGCCTTGTTTCTTGCATTCCTACAGAGGCTGCCAATCTTTTCGAGCTGGGGCCAACACTGCACTGCATCTCTTATATCCCTACCTCGCCCGTTTATCTTTCGTTATCTTTCTTTTTTTTGTTTTCCTTTCCTTACTCTCCTTCTCTCCTCCGTATGGCGTTGAATGCCGTAAAGGCTCTGATAGCGCCCCTCTCCCGCCAAGCGCCCCATTCGGTTTGAGCCTCACCAGGCCACGTCCGATCTTGGTCGCTCTTGAACTGGAAACGATCGATCGATTGCAGTCTCTCCCGACTGGAAATTGATAACAACAATCGAGTGCAGTATGGCTGAAGAAACCCAGGTTCTCTCCATCCAAGACCGCATCCGGGCCCTGAAGCAGGCACAAACCGGTACCTCTGAGGCAGCGGGATCGCCGCTCTCGGGATCGCAGCCGACCGCCTTTGCTCTCCGTCCAGCTCCAACTCCTTCACAGTCAAACGGTGTCAGCAGCCCTCCCCCTCCTTATAGTATCCGACCGCCACCATCGGTAGGAGGAGAGTCTCTGGTGTCCAATGTTTCGCAGCGCGTCTCAACATCGGACGGCATCGCGACTCCGCCGCCCACCTCTAGGCAACAGCAAAAAAAGCCCCCACCGCTGCCCGCCCGCAAAAGCTCGAGCCAACTCGCCCCATCGCTGCCACCTCGGAGACCGTCTGCAGCGTCTATCGACTCGGTAACGTCTGATGCGTCTCGATCGACATCTACGAGCACAGGAAGGTCAACGGGGAGCACTAGAGCTACAACACCAGGGTCGGTCGTGAAGGCGCCGCCATGGGGCGTTGGAGAGCTTCCCCCGTTGCCGCCGAAGCGAACGAGCACGAACACCAGCACGCAGTCCGTTGTATCGCCATCGAGGCCGAAACCTACCACATCGGGGAGCAATGGGCGGTTGCCGCCTCCGCGACCGACGCTTCCGCCTCGTCGGTCTTCCGGCCAGGGTGTGTTGACCGTTTCGACGGAGAGCAGTGTTCAGCCGCGGTCGGTTCCAACACTGCCTCAGAGGCGTGACAAGTCTCCCAGTCCCCCAGCTGATGAGACAAGCGGGCGGACTCAGGGTAGACGGGTCCCTCCACCGCCTCCATCGGGAGCTGCATTGGACAAGATCAGAGGGGCAGGGCTTGGAGGACTGAACAAGAAGACATCGGGCACTACCACAGAGCCTGCCGGTGCACCACCGCCAGTGCCTTTGGGGTCTCGTCCAGACCTCTCTGCGATCCAGGTGACAAAGCCACGCATTGCTGTATCAAACGAGGCGCCGCCTGCGGCCGCAGCGGCGTGCTTGAAATGTCGCGACTTCTCTGCGCCTGACGCACATGCCGCGCGGTATCCGAGACAGTCGCTGCCGACCCACGATCTTGGGTGGCTAGCCAGGGAACTCACCACGCCCTTTATTTCGGCCACTGACAAGGCTCGGGCCATCTTTACATGGCTGCATCATAACATAGACTACGATACAGTGTCGTTCTACAATAATAATGTAAAGCCAGCTACGCCTGACAGCACTCTTGCCTCAGGACTGGCCGTATGCGAGGGGTACGCGAAACTATTTGCTACGCTAGCTACTCATGCGGGCCTAGAAGCCAAGGTGGTCTCTGGTCACGGCAAGGGCTACGGCTACGCCGCCCCGGCGCCCGGCGCACCTCTCCCACCCTACTCTCCCAGTGGACACGCCTGGAACGTAGTCCGCATCGACAACGGGCAGTGGAAACTGATCGACCCGTGCTGGGGTGCCGGACACGTCCAAGGGCCAGACATGCCGTACGTCCGCAGCTTCACGCCCGCAATGTTCACCGATACGAACGACGAGTTCGGGCTCAAGCATTTCCCCAAGGACCGCTCGCAATTCTACCGCGACGACGGCCGGCCCGAGATCACCTGGGAAGAGTACATTCTGGGGAACCCGAACTCACCTCTTGGGGCCGCGCAGCCGATGGTCTTTGGCGACGCAAAGAAACACAGTATCGGCGACCGGTCGTTCCGGCCGGCTGCGGCCCGGATCTCGATTCGGGAGCCGGGACCCATGCGTTTCCAGTTTAACCTGATCTGCGAGCACTGGTCGCTGGAACGACACAGTCGTGCTAAGCCGGGGTTGTTCTTGCTCATGATCCATGGCTTGGACGGTAGGCAAGACGACCGGCTCCCGTTGACACACTGGCGAGGGTCTGGGTCCGGCGGCGGAGGCGATGTATGGTATGTCGACATCTTGGACCCGCGAACGCTGGGCGCGCCGGGGCAGAAAGTGCAGCTGGCGGTATTGACGAAGTTTGGCGACTTGGAAGATGCACGTGGAGTGACGGTGGAGGAGTATCAGCGACAGGTCGGCCGGGTGGGGATGGCGTGGGCGTACATTGCAGAATGGGAGCTCGTGGTGTGAGCGCGACCGTGGAGTCGAGCAAGGGACAGTGGACACTCCACTCTGGGGACGGAGAGTTCCGGCCCTCTCTCCGTATTTCTCCAGACTCCAGTTTTCTGTTGTCTGCTCGTCTGCTCGCCTGCTCGTGTGCTCGTTTCTTGTTTATACCCTGCCTTTTTTTTTTCTGCTTTGGCTTTTACTTTCACTTTCTATAGTTAATAAGCCCTAATGGTAATAATGAGACATGAGACGAACCATTTTCTTCCAATTATTACTCAAATTACGCCTCTGACGCAGGACAAGACTTGAAATCAAGCATTGTGGCTTTGTGCGAGAAGCTCGGCTAAATACAAGCCGGGCTTGCCCTTGAACGGACTGGCTGCGGCATTTCTGCTCTTGGCATCCTCGCCAACCAAAGAATCACCTGAACTCTGCCAACTGCCAGCTGTTGGTTCTGAGTTTGGCTTCCTGACTCTGGATTGGACTGCGTCTCAACCAAAGCGTCGGACAGATTCTCTCTCTGTCATTTTCATCATCGAGTCGATCGACTCTGTCTCCGCAGCAGATGCCAGCGATTACCAACCCACTGTTCTCGTACTCTCTTCGGCCGATGCCCGACGATCGTGCCGCTTGCAGTAGTCGCCCAGCCCGAGATTCAACCGGCTTGTTAGCGAGTCTCGGGTCGAATTTACACGCGTTACTTCCACGGTTCAGCCTCTCAGCTGTCATTTCCCCGACCATTTCCGGCCCAGTTTTCTCGGGAAGAGCCAATGGCGCTCAATGGCTTTGTGGACTCTCCGTGCAGGGTGACATTGGGCCGGTATCCCCCAGTCCCGAGTCCCCACGGAGTCCCGCATTTGTCTCCTGACTGCTATTCGGGCTTGATTGGCGTAGCACAGAATACGGAGGAGCCGAGCAGGTATTCTCCCGAATAGAGACAATGGGGGAAGTGTCAGCGGGTGGAAGGACCGCCGAGAGTAAGGAGCTGCGACTTGCTTACCTGCATGATCCTTACTGCGGGTGGATCATGGTTACCGAATCGGCCACTGGCAGTCTACATCTATGCAAGTGGAAGTGATGGAAGTGATGGAAGTGACTGGAAGTGAATGAAACAAACCTTGAGTGCATTCATGACCCCATCAGAGTTTTGACTCTCCGTCACCAGTCAGTGCAGTCACCAGTCCGGGGCTGCTCTCCGGCCCACTCGAGTCTCTTTATTTAACCGTCCTTCTCCCCTCCAGCTTTGCTTTTCTCCTTTACAGTTTCAGATTCTGTTTCTGTTCCCTTCCCAGACTGGCCGGGCTGTCCATCACGCACCATGGCCATCGGCAACATCTACGTGATCGCGGCCATCGCCGTCATTGGCGGTGGTCTTTTCGGTTTTGATATCTCTTCTATGTCTGCCATCATCAACACAGGTATGTCCAGCAGCTCTAGACATTTTTCTAATCTTGCCAAGACGTAGCTAACGGTCTCCTCTTTTTTCCTCCAGACGCATATCTGTGCTACTTCCAACAAGGCCCCTTAAAAACCAATGACAAGGGGGAGCAAGTGTGCAGTGGTCCTACTGCTGACGTCCAGGGTGGTATCACCGCGGCCATGCCCGGTGGCTCCTGGCTCGGTGCGCTGGTTTCGGGGTTCCTGTCTGATATTTTTGGCCGCAAGACGACGATCCAGATCGGGTCTGTTATTTGGTGAGTGGGCACCTAGGCCAGGGTTGTGCTATTGGCTTGTCTGACTGAACCGAACAGGTGCATTGGCTCCATCATCGTTTGCGCCGCGCAGAACATCCCTATGCTCATTGTCGGCCGCATCATCAACGGATTCAGTGTCGGAATCTGCTCTGCTCAGGTTCCCGTCTACATTTCTGAACTGGTATGTCTCCATTTCGCGCTGGCTGCCCTAAGCCAAAGCTAAACGCGCGCAGGCACCACCCACCAAACGTGGCCGCCTCGTCGGGCTCCAGCAGTGGGCCATCACTTGGGGCATCATGATCATGTTCTACATCTCCTACGGAACCAGCTATATCGACGGTACAGCCGCCTTCCGCATCCCTTGGGGTCTGCAAATGATCCCGGCCGTCCTCCTCTTCTTCGGCATGATGGTCCTTCCTGAATCCCCCCGCTGGCTCGCCCGCAAAGACCGCTGGGAAGAGTGTCTTGCGGTTCTCACCCTCGTCCACGGACATGGCGATCCCAACGCTCCCTTCGTCGTTCGCGAATACGAGGAAATTAAGGCAATGTGCGAATTTGAGCGCAACAATGCCGACGTCAGCTACCTCGAACTTATCAAGCCGAACATGATCAACCGCACACATGTCGGTGTCTTCACGCAGATCTGGTCCCAACTGACCGGAATGAACGTCATGATGTACTACATTACCTATGTCTTCGCTATGGCTGGACTCCAGGGGAACAACCTCCTCGTGTCGAGCTCCATCCAGTACGTTATTAACGTCGTTATGACCATCCCTGCCATTCTTTGGGTCGACCGCTGGGGCCGCCGCCCTACCCTCCTCCTCGGCGCTGCCGGAATGCTCGCATTCCTGTTTGCCAATGGCGGTCTCATGTCTAGCTACGGACACCCCGCTCCCCCCGGCGGCCTCGACGGCATCGAGCAGCAAAGCTGGATCGTGCGCGGTCCCCCCTCCAAAGCCGTCATCGCCTGCACCTACCTCTTCGTCGCGGTGTACGCGATCTCCTGGGGTCCTGTGTCTTGGGTGTACCCGCCCGAGCTGTTCCCGCTCCGCGTCCGCGGCAAAGCCAACGCCCTCTGCACCTCGTCTAACTGGGCCTTCAACTTCGCGCTCGCGTACTTCGTTCCACCGGCGTTCGTAAACATCCAGTGGAAGGTATACATCATTTTCGGTGTCTTCTGCACGGCCATGTTCCTGCATGTCTTCTTCATGTTCCCCGAGACGGCAGGTAAGACCCTCGAAGATGTAGAGGGCATTTTCACGAATCCGGCTGGGATCAAGTACATTGGAACGCCGGCTTGGAAGACGAAGAATGAACGGGGTCGTGCCGCGATGCTGGAGCAGACTGGCTTTGATGTCGATGAGGAGAAGAGAGCGGAGGCTGTTGCCGTGCATGAGGAGTCCCAGCCGAAATGAATTCATTGAGCTATGCCCTTCGTTCTTTTCTGATTTGGAGTCAGAGTGGTGCAAGTGCAATAGAGTGAAGTGAAGCGATATCCTGCTCTGTTTAGGTGTGACTTCACTCTTTTCTTAATTCTTTCTCTGTTCTTCTTATTCCGAATTTCCACTCTGGCTTTTGATCTGTACTGGTACGGATACTGGTATCGGAAGACTTTGGTCTTGCTACTACAAGATCTTAATGTAGTACGGAGTAATGATATGTACGACCTGACTCAATGAAACAAATGATGTAGAGTCATCATCCATTCCTCTTCCTTTTTTGCGCCTGCAACTTGCCTTCGCTAATAGATGTGAGCGGGGACTATGATCCTACCTACTCTCTTTTGTTTGACTTTCCTCTCATCCAAGAACAAGCCCTAAATCCCCGCCAATTTGCCACAATTTTCATAGACGATCCCACGTAGAATTCGAGAGTCCCAATGCATTTCAGCTTCGAAGTGAACCTCGTCATCCACATATCACATGATCGGACATGGCTGCATTGTGCTACCTAGTATCTGAAACTTCACCATTTGGCATCTTTCCTACCGGTCCACTTTCGAGGCAGCTGTAACCAACGAGTCGAACTTGACATCATCAGGGTAACCAAGACATAGCAATAGACTAGTGCCTTAGTGTCATAACCCACGCTGGAAAGGATGACAAGTCAGACAAAGGCCTTCTCGAGTTGACCTACCACATACTTCTGGGTTTGCATAACTTTGTAGGTAGATCGTAGAGATAGACGGTAGGTTGCTGGTCATGTCGGCACTGGGCCTTAAGAGGTGAAGCGGACACCCCAACCCAGCCCGTCCCAGTTGAGGTGTGACTGACTTCCATCAGCAGATTCGAAGAGGAAAGGTGGGTGGTTGCGATGCGGCACATGGATAATTCATTGCTTTCGTATACTTAGGTTCCTGGCGTCCATAGACGCGCAGGAGCCCCAAGATTCAAGTTATGCTGCTGACATCTCCAATCCATCGACTTCCTATCTGCACCTTGGACGTCTGAGTATCTAACGGATGCTTGGTCTGATCCGGCCTAAGAACAGTCTTGTTTGGTCGAAAAGGCCGTCCTGTGACAGGGGCCTCTTTTGCAAGTACCAGCAGACTGCATAAGTGCGCCAGGATGAGTAGGTATGCAATCGAATTGTCCCTCATCTCCTCTGCATAGCATCTTGTACCTCGAAGCATGATCAGTCCACTAATTGATCAAGCTGGGCAGCCTTGCCCTTATGTATTGGTAGAAACGGACGGGATGTACCAAAGGCGCTCAACCCAAACAGAATGATCCTGGTCCCTGCTTTTCCCTTTTTATACTCATTCATCGTGTCACGAGCGGACAACATGCGCAAGAGGGGTGTACTCCAGTCATATGTCCGAGTCATGTGTCTGTATATCCACGATGCTCAAAAGACTGTGATGGATAGTTCAGCAATTTCTCAGGTTCACTCTCCTTCCATGGTTCGAAGGACGTGATAAGAGGGGCTCGTGGTAGCACGCATTGAGCGGTACGGGATACGGGGTGTGTCGATGTCGGGATGCGTCAATTCATGCCATGTAGGTACTTGAACAGGGGTATAACCCGAGTTCTGACAAGAAACCGACGCATGTTAGCTAAGAGCAGGTATAGTAAGGCCCCGCTGTCTCCCGCATTATCCAGTAATCCGACTTACATCTAGACAGTTGTTATGTATACCTAGAGTTGGTAAACAACGTATTTGGTATCCTGGACATGGCAGACTTGAATATTTCAAGATCAAAAGGGTCCTACAAAAGAGCCTGATGGGCAGCGGACTGAGCTCAGGGGCTTTCCCCTATTCCCTTCTCCTCTAACCGGCAACTGGTATCGATGTTTCCCGCTGGACACCGTCTCATTTACCGTGTTTCTATACCAGCAGCCGACGATTTCCGAGTCGAACATACCCGGTCTGGAGAGCGGCGCAAGTCTTTCCCATCCGGGTACCGATGAAACCGAAAAGCATCCATATCGCGAGCTGTTGGAGAATGCAGCGGCGGCAGCAGGACTCCCACATTGGCTGATGCTATAGGCGCATACCATATCTGCTAAACATACCGCATGGCTTTAGAGACGCCGCGCTGAACACCCTGCTGGTGGTCTTGGAAGATAATGGCAGGTCGTAACGGCCGTCTTGCCACTCTCCAGAATGTGCCTACTCCGCAAAACTCGAAGGATCCTATTAACTGCGCCAATTGTCGTCTCTACTAGATATGTTGGCTGATGACCAAGCGTAATAACGAAGGCGCAGCTGTACCCCCTTCTCGATAAATCCCGCATACGAGGTCTTACGATGCTAGCACAAGAGCATCGAACAAGCCGTCAGCGAACTCTATACGCCACAGCCGCTTTGATGGAGCCTATGCCCAAACGAGGTCCTGGAGGTCCTAATTACTTTCAGGGTGCTCCCGATAGGTTAAGCAGAATTCGCGACTGGCTAGTAATCAGGCTTGGACGTTGGCATAAGCAGGCAAGACAAGGAAGGTTTATGACGGTTTGGCCGGCCAAGCCATTTCCACAGCGTACCTGGCCAGGTTAGCCAGAGCGACGACGACCCCGACGACTCGACACGGCCATGGATGTGATATCCTTATCCGGTAGGCATGTTAGTGCTTCACTCAACCAGCTCTTTGACTAGGATCGGAAACGGCGGAACATATGGAATGCAGCAAAAGGCACGGGTAGTCAGATCGATCAACGACTCTACACAGGAGCCATATCGCAAATGCAGCGAATGTACTTCAGCCTCGGCATCGGGACAACACCCTAGTCCGCCTCATTTCGCCCTGCAGATCGCGAGCCTAAGCCGAAGTTGAACCGGCCCTCGTAGCGAGGTCGTGTACAGAGGCAGATTAGGCCAATAGCGCATCTTCCTCTGCCAGAGCATGGGCGCCATCGAATAACACTTTCATTTTATAGCTTTCGAACATAACCTCGCTGTATCTCGAGTAGGGGATAGATGGGCTCCGATCATGCCACAGCCTCATCGAAAGACGGAATCCCGGTGAAACTCCACACGATTAAGCAAACGATATCATGATGTTGTCCCTGGACGCCCAGCGAGCGGGAGTCCGAGTCCCGAAGGATCGGAGTTTTGAAACAACTCTTCTCGAGCAAAGAGAGCAGCAGCGATATTCGCGAGAATGGCTGGTGACGTTGGAAGGTTCTAGATGCTCAGCCCTCCGCCCTGCCCTTTTTTCTCTTATGTCGTGGATTCCACCCCGACAACATTCATGCATTGTGTGCGAAGTACATTGCAGGGTGCTCCATTGATATAGCTCTGTAGGATGATTGGTAAACAGGGTGCCCCATAATGCCAGAACTATAGTGGTTAAGCTGACAATCACCCCATAAATGGCGTCACAAGTCGGAACTTGGGTTTTGGCCGACTGCTTCAGCAAGATCGATAAACGCATAGATCGAGCCTTGGCGGATATCACCAATAGGGTACCTGGCTACTATGCCAAGTTGCTTATTTTATGGTGCTTCTGAGGCAAATGTGAAATTACCCATCAGGTAATCTTTTCCGCGTTGTTGTTCCCTCGTTTCTTCCTCCCTTGTTTCCTCTAATTTGAGACAAATTCAACATCAATGCTGTAGTTCCGATGCTTCTCGGTTCTCCCTCAAAGGCCATCACCACTCCCAAGGGAAAAAGGGCGGATTGTCGAGTTGGCTGCAAAATGCGTCACAATCTGTGAAGTCGAAACTTGACCGGGGAAAATTACCCCAGCTCAGCTACCCCAGCCCGCACGCACAAGGAGGATCCGCCTGGCTGAGTCTCAGGAGACAAAACCAAACAATGTTGCGGGCAATGACGACAGGATGCAGCAAATGTCGCGTTGGGATTTGCTGGATAGCATTGATGGCGCACACGCTTGGCCGCGAGTGGCTTAGAGCGCGAGCCGGGCTGGAGACGGAAGGAAACCCCGGATTTCGAGTCTTTCTCCGCACCCCGGCTATTGAGTTGGGGTTATTCCGCTCATTGGCTGTCTTCATGTAGACGCACCTACCCGCTTGGGTAGGACGTGGGCGTACCAACAATGGTCGACTGTCCGATTTCTAACCTTGGTAGAGCTGGGGTTGAGTATATATAGAACCATTCGGCAGTGAGGTTGGTCCCTTTTTCGTGGCAGCGGTGTGTCCGGCTTCACAAGTGTCAACTTACCATTCAATTCCTATTCAATTTCCCTCAATATTTCTCCAGCTTTTTATCTTCTCTCTTGAACGTTTCGCCTCTCGATAGCTGGTCTGTCCTTTCTTTGCAATCATGTCGACGGACTATGAGAAAAGGCTGAGCCTCGACGATATGGCCCTCAAGACAGGCGATCACATCGAGACAATTGGTAAGGCTGCCGCCGTCGATGCCACCGTCGCCGCCAATGTCGATGACATCCCGATCAGCTTGTACGTGTGGATGGTTGCTCTGTCTGCCTCAATTGCGGGCATGCTCTTTGGGTACGACACTGGCATCATCTCAGCGGTCTTGGTGTACATAAAAGACGCACTGGGTGGTCGGTATCTCACAAGTTCTGAAAAGGAACTGATCACATCGCTCTGCTCTGGAGGGGCATTCTTTGGCTCCATTTTCGCAGGAAATACCGCCGATAGGGTACGTTGGATTCCGCTTGCAAACGCCTTCCAAAGCTATGCTGACTGGTGCACGAGTGGGGCCGTAAAACTGCGCTTTACCTAGGTTGCGTACTCTTCGTGGTCGGCGCTGTTTTGCAGGCAGCTGCCTACACCATCGCACAAATGGCGGTTGGCCGAGTCATTGTTGGCTTCGGGGTAGGGTCAGCTGCAATGATAGTGCCGCTATACGTCGCCGAGATCGCCCCGTCAAAAGCTCGTGGGCGACTGGTGGGTTTGAACAATGTGTCGATTACTGGAGGACAGGTCATTGCATATGCCATCGGGGCCGCCTTTGCTAGTGTTCCCCATGGATGGCGGGTTATGGTGGGCCTAGGGGGCTTGCCACCTATCGTCCTGGCTTGTCTGCTGCCATTCTGCCCTGAGTCACCCCGTCATCTTGTTTACAATGGCCGTATGGAGGAGGCACGCGCGGTCCTGCGCAAGCTGTACCGCGGCGCTACCGATGTTCAGATCGAATCTGTGCTCGCTTCGATTCTGGCTGGGTGCGAGGAGGCACGCGCTATCAGCGGAAACGAGGGCGGCTGGGCGAAGATTGTGCGGCTGCACACAGTTCCCAGCAACTTCCGAGCTCTGCTCTGTGCCTGCGGGCTAATGGTCCTCTCCCAGATTTCTGGATTCAATACACTGATGTATTACTCCTCCACGATATTCTCGTTGGTGGGATTCACCAGTCCAACAGCCGTCGGCCTCGTTGTGGCTGGGACGAACCTGATCATGACTTTTGCCAATATGATCTTGGTAGATCGCCTTGGCCGCCGACGTCTGCTTCTGTCCACCGTCTGGGGAATGAGCGCCGGCCTGATAGCTGTTTCGGTGGCTTTCAGTTTCATCCATGTTGATGTGAACGCAACGGAAGTCACTCCTCAGTCCGTGACTACGCCCGCCATCGTGGTGTTAATATTCATTATCTGGTTTGTGGTCTTTTACGGCGTATCGGTGGGGAACACGGCATGGATGTCTGCCGACTTCTTCCCTCTAGAAGTTCGAGCAATGGGGACCATGTGGATGACTTGTTCGTCGTGGGCGAGCAATGTCATCGTCTCCAGTACATTCTTGTCCATGACCAACGCCATGACGATGGCAGGAACGTTCGGTTTCTACGCCGGTATCTGCGGAGTCAGTTATGTTCTTATCTATTTCTTCTACCCCGAAGTCTCGGGCCTGATCCTTGAAGAAATCAAGGAGGTTTTCGAGCATGGATTTGGCGTGAGGTATGCCAGAAACCTTCGAAAGGAACGGAAACAGGTCATTGAAGAAAGACTAAGGGCAAAGAGAGAGTCCAAGCCTGCTGCTCACTGATGCATAGAAATCTCACTGCTTACCTACTTTCCTTAGTCCAGCGTAGATTGCAATATAGGAGAATAGAAGCCATCTTCAAGAAATTGACTCTCGTGAATGATTACTGCTCCAGTCCTAGACGCCTTGTGGTAGCTTGCGCGTCTCTAACGAATGACGATTGGTAGTACATATATCCCCACTCCCACTATGCGGAGTAGGCTTAGGGTATGGCTACAAATCGGAAGACCCATTAGCGGCCTGATCGACCGGGGGGTGGCGGCTTTTGATGGAGGCTATCGGAAATTCCAGCCCGAAAGCGCGCGTTGTATCAGAGCCAAGGTAATATGCGCTAGTTCCTGTGTCAGCTTACTGGAACATTTGCATCCGGCGTAGGCTTACAGATATCCCCGTTCCTGGGAAGCAGTACGGTCAATATCGGCCTGATATTCCTTAAACAACAGCTCCTGATCGGCAGATAGCCTGCGACTTGCACTTATCCACTTTGTTTCCTTTGCTCATGCGTGGGCGAAGGTCGACAATCACTGATGAGTTTCTGATCTGACAGCCCTCGATCTCCAGTAAATGCCGCCCTTTCGAGGTCTTTGTGTACTATGGCTACTCTCAATTACCAAGTGTACATGCCTCGCAGAATCCTGATATTCAAAACAGCGATGTCAGAAAGGTGCGTGCCACAGTTTTCACGCCAGCCACAGAAAAACTTACCCAAATGCCCATTGGCTTGCCAGAACTTTCGTAGCAGGCTGTTCATCCATCTCGACGTATGAACCTGACCTGCAGATATGGGAGCGACGTATTCAGTTGGGACTGCTTGGGTTACAGCGTGTCACAACACGGATTGAGAGAAAAGATAAACTGATGTTGGCTCGCTTACAGGCAGTTCCTCGATTGTTTTTGGAAGGTGAGTGAGCCCGTAACCCAGCATCAGCGTTCATTTGCTCGGTCATGGCCCTCGACAACTCAGGTCGAACGCTGACTCTGTCGCCTTCGAATTGAATCACATGCCGCTAACCTGAATAGGATCTCCCAGCTCGGTCCAAAGCAGCGTGTCCGACCCTGGGGACCACTTCCCCTCTAACCTCGAAAGCAGCTCACGTACCGATCACTCGCAGAGATTACAAAATAATACTTGCCACCCGCCAGTCAGCAGAAGATAACGGCGATAGACATGATGAGAAAATGCCTTGGAGATGTGAGAGAAGGAAGCGCTCCAGATTCCGCTCTGTGACGACACGAGACGAATCAAACGAGCGTCAAATTACGGTCTACTTCCTCGATTACCTTCTATATCTCACAACGCTGCTGCAAGAGTCATGCTGGAAGATTGTGCACCCTGCCTATGGGCTCGATTTGAAACACTTCGATGATGAAGCTGCCGACCCGAGAACAGAGCGTCATGCAGTATTTTCGACCGGGCTGCGTGTTTCCGACGATTATACCACAAAGAAATGGAACATTGGGTTGGGAAGCCTACAATGAGGATTTCGACCGCCATCTCCATCTTTCTCCTTACCTGCCCGATAATGCGTGGGTCAATCGGTACTATAGCCCGAAAAGCACAGGCCGTGCCGAGTCTTGCAACGAAGCTTGGTTCTCGGACAGGTTAGCCTCGAGTGCTCAAAACGGAGTGGCTCTACAGCGTGCAAATAATTGCTGCCTTTGATCGACAAACAACGGCTGGGCTCAGGTCAACTCCGCTGCAGGCAAGCCGGCACTCGTCCCACTCAGTATAGAGCTAATCTTGACTTATCTAGGGAATAGAGTGTGGAAATTTCCGAGCAAGCTTACTCTCGTAGCTACTCCATACTGTTACCGAGAAAAGAAATAACTTTGACTCTTGTTTTTAGCCAGGCCAGATCTGGTTTGTCAGGTTTCTCAGAGACCAGGGATTTCTTCTCTTGCGTCTTCTGTTGTTCGTTTCCGAAGACGGCAGCTGTACCCTGGAGCGCGTAGGCTGTTGAAAAAAAAAAAAAAAAAAAAAAAATTTCCGCAGCGTTTAAAGGCCGCCTCTGTTCCAGCTCGGGCTATCTGTTGTCATCAGTAGCCAGCTATAGATTATTGGGAGTACCTTGCGACGACTGCTGCAACAATTAAAGGACGGAGTTGCAATTCATCCGTTGCGGGACCGGGGCTGATACTGGTTGAATGAATTGGGAATAGCGTGTTCGATAGCTTGACACTATGTCGCACTTTAGGGTCGATCCGTGAGATTTGAAGAATGGAAAGGCAGTGCCATTGGTGGGCGGGCGCCTGAAGGTCTCCTGTAGCCTCCTGGTGGACGTGGAGAGGAGGGTGGAGTGCCAAGCCTGCCAACGTGATTGCAGCAAAAAACCAAAAAGGCCCCCTGGATTTCGTTCCTCCAGCTTGACTGTCATAAGCCCGGCCTGTACGACTCTCCTTCTCCCTTTCACTTCTTGCCTGTGCATAGTTCCTTTCATCTCTTCTCTTCTTTTCGTTGCTGTGTTTTCGTCTCTTGTTTTCTCTTCTTCCGCATTTGCCATCCTTGGCGTCTGCGACTCACTCTCCTTGCCCGTATCTGGACGGTTGTCGATAAGCAAATTGACAGTGGGAGAACGGTTTGACAAAGACAAAGCTCTGAAGTACACGCTCAGAGTCTCTTGCCGGTCGAAATTCACTAAATTCACCATCATGGCTCGCACGCGCAAATCCAGCAACCTTGGGTCGGACATTCGAGGCGACACGAGCGCTCCCGCAATGTCCACTATGAATGAGGTCAGTCCAATTGACCCAAAGCATCCAAGCTGGGAAAATGTATGAATCTCTCGGGCATTATTTCAGCGACGTCGTCTGTGCCAAAAGCTCACACGCTCAGGTCGCACCACTCGCCGAGAAGTCCTCAAAGTCGCATTCGAAGCGTCGCCGAAGCCGATCCTTCCTCCGTCGGTTCAAAGACACATGTCTGAAGCATACTTGGGTGCTGCCCCTCCTCATATTGATCGTTCTCCTCGCCGGATATGCCGTCAATCCCACTCCGTCCAACCCGCTCCACTACGCGATCTTCCTGTCTTATCCCGAGCCTCCGAAAACTCCAGGCGGCCCGGTTATGTACGGAAAAGGCCCGAAAGATATCGCATTCGTCTCCTTCTACATGGTCGTCCTTTCTTTCACTCGTGAATTTCTAATGCAGCGTATGATTCGTCCCTTCGCCGTATACTGTGGGATTCGTGGGAAGGGTAAAACCGCTAGGTTCATGGAGCAGGTGTATACGGCTATCTACTTTGCCATCTTTGGACCCTATGGTCTTTACGTGATGAGCCGCACCAACATCTGGTATTTTAACACGACTGCAATGTTTGAAGGATTTCCCCACAGAGAGCACGAAGGGCTTTTCAAGGCTTATTATCTGCTCCAAGCGAGCTACTGGGCCCAGCAGGCTATTGTTCTCCTTCTGCAGCTGGAGAAGCCACGAAAGGACTTCAGGGAGCTTGTGGGCCACCACATCATCACCCTGGCTCTCATTGCATTGAGCTACAGGTTCCACTTCACTTACCTCGGTCTCGCTGTGTATATCACTCACGACGTCTCTGACTTTTTCCTGGCGGTATGTTACGGAAAACCATTATCCACGTGTTTCAATCAGAACATGCGCTAATTCTACATTTAGACTTCCAAAACCCTCAACTATCTCGACGCCTACATTACTGCTCCGTACTTCGGAGTATTCGTTTGCGTCTGGATCTACCTCCGCCACTTCTTGAACCTGAAGTTCCTCTGGGCTGTCCTCACCGAATTCCGTACCGTTGGACCTTTTGAGCTGAACTGGGAGACACAGCAGTACAAGTGCTGGATCAGCCAGTACATCACCTTTGCTTTGCTCGCTAGTCTCCAGGCCGTCAATGCCTTTTGGCTTTTCTTGATTCTGCGCATCCTCAAGAACTACCTATTCAGCAACATCAAGAAGGATGAGCGGAGCGACGAGGAGGATGAGGAAGAAGAAGAAATCGAGCAGTCTACCAACAGTACCGCAGCTCTGGCTACTGGTACCGAGCCGGCGTCTCTGACTGCGCGCTCCGTGAATGTCGAGAAACGCACGCCCCATGTTTTGGTCAATGGGCAGCCTGTTAAGCGGTAATGCCTGGGGCCGTCTGTAGCATTCTTAAGGGGTTCAAAGGCATCTATTGCACAGTTGGCAAGGGATTATTGCTCTATACCGCATAACAACTACTCGGAGCTCTATTATCCCACTTGGTGTCTACTGCATGTGCGGAACTCGAGTAGAGGGTTTGTCCGCATTTTTCTCTTCTTCCCTTGTACCACCTTAGTTTTGTCTTGTGTCTGTCACGACGCAATCAAATGAATATAGCGATGATTCATGAAGAAGCACTTATGGTGGAATTAGGTAGTTACCAGTCACTGTTTTCTAATACTAATGTTAATGTGAAGCCTGCGTCGACTGCCTACTATAGTCGAGGCTGTATAACTTTTTCTTGCTCATGTCACAGCTCCCAAACTAAACTCGGATCTGCATTAGTTATACCCAGCCCCACCGTATTACAGAGCAGGTCTTCGGCCTTCACAGCATCAAGAACTCAGGAAAGAAGACTAAGCTCAAAAGCGAAATCAAACGGTTCCGTCTTACACCGATACTGCTCAAACGGTTGGGGCCCCACACTCGCAGAACCCAAGCCATGGTTATCATAGTCGAGCCAAAGAATCGTCATATCCAGCGGCTTCAAGTCGAAAGGGTGTTTCGCGTTGTTCAGGTCAATGGGCATATACTGCGACGCGGTGAAGCTGAAGACCTCAACAGCAGTCTGATTTGTGCTTGCGTCCGCGCGCCGCGCATCCAGAGTGACACCGGTGCCAGGGTCCGAGATCTGTAGCCATCGCAGGTCTTCACGGTTGCCGTTCTCCTGGGGGTAGTCGTAGTGCGTGAAGAGTTCTTCTACTGTTGCAGAATACTCGCCGATTCGGCATGCCTGCTTCGAGTCCTTGTAGTTCTCGCCGGGGCCGCGGCCGAGCCAGCGAACGAAGTTGAAAGACGAGGGGAGGATGGTTTGGAGGCCGATGCGCGGGACAACAGAGGGGGTGTTCGTTCCTACGAACTCGCCGGTGGCGTGGATGTGGAGTGTTGGTACAGAGTCCTCTGTGGATATCGTGTAGATGAGGTCTGCTTCGACGCCCCATTCGAGGACTTGCGGCGCGACGCGGACTTTGAAGTGCACTATTGCTTCAGTGTCGGAGCTCCGCCAGGTGACATCGCGGACTTGGGTGTGCATCGTGCCGACCCATGCGTCGTCCCACTCGGCCTCGTTGCCGGATTGGCCTTCATCGTTTTGGGTCATGGCGCGGATGAAGGAGAGTTCGGGCCCGCGCTGGAAAAGGCTTGCGCCGTTGGCTTCCCAAGTGACGTTTCCTTGTATCAGGTTGAAGCCAAAGATTGATGTGCCGGTTATGATTCGGAGGCTTGTTTGGTTTTGTTTGACTTCCAGGCCTCCCGAAGTCTGGCGAGAGATCGGAGTGGAGCGCTTGCTTGAGGAAGTAGAAGCAGAAGAGCCGGGAAAATATAGCTGGTCCCAGGCGACGACATGGCCCCTAACTGCCCAAGCTTTGTCTTCTTTGAGCTTGAACTCGATGGTGAGCCATGTCTCTTTCGAAAGGCTTGACGGATCGAGTGGCAAGTCCACAGTGCGGCTTTCTCCGGCAGGAACAGGAGGCAGATCTAGCTCTTGGGCCTCTGTGGTTTCGCCATCCTGGACAATATGCCAAGAAACATCGAGACCGCTGAGATCGACGAAGGCATAGTGGTTTGTTATGACCATGCTGCTTGAGTCATCCGTCAGATTCACCGAGACGGGCTGGATAATCTTTGCGTATTCGAGAAGACTGGGCATCGGGGTATGGTCTGAGAGGGTTAGGCCGTCCATGACGAAGTCTGCATCGTTCGGCTCATCGCCAAAGTCGCCACCGTAGGCATAGTATTCAAGGTCGCCCTCCTTTTTCAGCAAGCCGTGATTGTTGAATTCCCAGACTAGTCCTCCTTGGGAAAGCGGATGTGAACGGAACAGCTCGATGTATTCTTTCAGCCCACCAGGACCGTTGCCCATGGCACTGGAGTAGTCAGCAGCCTGCTGTTATAGAGGGCGGGGAAACTTACTGTGCAAACTCGCATAGAATGAGAGGCTTGTCCGTGTGGTTGGCCATATGCTCCAGCATTGTATCGGGTGAGGAATACATCTGACTGTATATATCGGCAGTTTCAGCATTGTGGTCCTGTTCATAGTGGACGAGCCGTGAGGGATCCCGTTCTTTGATCCATTTGTACATGGCAGCCTGGTTCTGGCCGTACTGGCATTCGTTTCCGAGCGACCACATGATGACGGAGGGATGGTTCTTGTAACGCTCAACCAGTTGCTCAGCCCTGTCAAGGTATGCATGTGTCCACTCAGGGTTATCGGAGGTCCAAGCCGCGGCGTTCTCTTCAGACCCTGCAATATCGCGGAAGCCGTGGCACTCAAGATCCGCTTCGGTTATCACATAGAACCCTAGTTCGTCAGCGACGTCGTAGAATGACGGGTGCTGAGGGTAGTGAGCTGTGCGGATCGCGTTGATGTTGGATTGCTTCATTCGGATCAAGTCTGCGCGCATCGACTCGTAGGGAACTGTTCGACCAGAGGTGTAGTTATGTTCATGGCGATTGACACCGTAGATGATAATCGGCTGGCCATTCACAAGGAAATTGGAGCCACTCATTTCTACTCGGCGGAACCCGACCTTTTGGCTGATGGTGCGTCCATTGAACTCAATCAGGACAGTATATAAGTTCGGCGTCTCCGCAGACCAGAGTAGAAAGTCGTCGCCCTTGATATCCTTGGAGTAAATGGTGGACGAAGACCCAGTCCATTCGTCAACCACGTTGCCGCCTGGGGACAAGACCTTGACGCTGAGGTTCCCGTGCTCGCCCTGGATAGTAACATTGACCTTTAGCGTGCCGCTAGCGAATCCGTCATCGACTTCAGGCTGAATGAAGAAGTCTGTGATCGCAGAGCTGGGAAACGGCACTAAGTACACATCCCTGAAGATACCAGAAAGCCACCATTGGTCCTGATCCTCGAGATACGTGCCGTCAGACCACTGGTATACGCGCGTAGCAAGTGTGTTGGTGCCTTCCGACGAGAGGTAACCCGTAATGTCGAACTCGCTGGGATTGCGGCTGCCCTGACTGTAGCCAACCTCCTCGCCATTAACCCAAACATGAAAAGCGCTGTCTACGCCCTCGTATCGCAGGCGGATCTGCTGCCCATCCCAGTCGGCGGGGACGTCAAACTCCCGCCAATACGAGCCCGTAGGGTTCATATACGACACATTTGGCGGCGTAACAGGGATTGGATAGTGGATGTTGGTATATTGCGGGCGCCCATATCCCTGCATCTGCCACACGCCAGGAACGATAATATCATCCCACTCCGTAGTATTGGCCGTGTTCCAGATAGGAGCTTCAAATGGCGAGGCATCGTAGTGAAATTTCCAGGTGCCGTTCAGACTCTGAAAAAGGCCCTCATCGCGGTTGAATGTGAGCGCTGCCTCCTCATTTGGGTATGAGTAGAAGTGTGCCCGAGGGGGTAGAGTGTTGCGGTGCAATACATTGAGATTGGACCAGTCAGGTAGATAAGTTGGCCAGCCCGAGACCGCTGAAAGTGAGGCCATCTCTCTTGCTCGCAGCTAGATGCTCACTACTCTCTCCGCTTCTGTCCGATGTATTGTTCGGCGGTTCTCCGGCCATTATATACATGCCTTCACGGAAATCATGCCGTGCCGCCGGCCTTGCCAAGCACAATGTTGGCTATCCTCTGACTACCATGCCGATCTCGTTATTAGACCTACAGAGAGTTATGGCAAAATGGACTGAACGTAGCATTTGCCAAGTAGTGGAGGCATAGTTCATCCCCGCGTTGTGGAGATAGTGTATATGAGCATTACCCCGAATGTTGGCTGATCGTCATATACCCAAGGGGACATTTGTCCGATTGGGCGCATATTTCTGCGAGTTCCTGATCGAACAACTGTCTGTAGGGAGTCTGAGCCGGAGGAGACATTGTTTTCGGTTAAAAGCCGGCAGAAATATCGCCAGCATGCATGGCACACGTCATTGTCCGACCGCGAGCTCGACCTTGAGCCGGGAATTCCGGCACATAGAGCACATCATACCATCGATTAGTGAGTTTGTAAGTGTTGAGAACCAAAGAGCGCAGACCCCGACGGGGTCCAGGGTTGGGACTGTGATTGAGCTTCGGGGAGGAGAGGACCAGCAGAGTGACCTCAAGGAAATGCGGGGAACTCTTGGCGTTGAAGTAGTATCTTGAAGGGTTGAAATACTGTAACAAATAGCCATACTAACCAGTTGAATTAAAGCCCAAATGCTTAGTATTTTATAGGAACCTAAGTCTATCCGTAATTTTATGGTCGCTGTATTATAATATGTGCGATAAGACTTGCTGTCATCATTCACCTTGTGATTGCTCAACAGGTCTATGTGGTATCCCGTAGAAGCTTAGCTTCTTTGTGGCCTTAGGCAGAAATTGTATTTCTCTCTCTCATCCTCTCTAATTCACAACTTACGAAGTAGATACAACAGCACCTTTGTCACTCTTCTTGCTTCCGCCAACTCCATCTCTATCCATCTTATTGACGAGCTTATCAAATACCGTACGCTGACCGGCTACTTGGACTTGAACGGACTGAACACTGTCCTATAGCCTCACCTCGTGCCCAGCGCGGGGTTCTGTTCACGATGGGAGATCGACACACGATCCAGCAAAACCTCAATGGTTTGCTGTCAAAGCTAAATGATCCGGACCCTGATATGCGATACATGTCTTTAAATGACCTTTACGGTATTCTCAGCAATCCCTGCTCCTCTTACCTGGCCCACGATCAGGCCTCCGCAACCAGACTCGCCGAGGGCTTGCTGAAGGCGCTGGATGACCAACATGGGGATGTTCAAAACCAGGCACTGAAATGGTTCGTTGCAGCCCTTGATATACTTGGTACTTGGAGCTGATGTCTGCTTCCTTATTATAGTCTTGGCCCTCTTGTTGCTCGATTACCCCTCGAAGGCCTACGGACGCTGCTTGAGAGGCTATCGAACCTCACTACCTCCCAGACTATTGACACCTCCGTTCCAAATACCGCATTGCGGGTCATTGTAACAGCACTCCCACGCCCTCAGCCAAACCAAGCCCCCAGCCCTGACGCTAATATGGCATACTCTGCGGTTTCTGAAGTCCTCATTCCCCGTTTGATCGGTCCTGGGCCCCATAAGCGGAGAGGCTCAGTCACAAAAGGAATGCTGGAAAAGGACCCTGCCAAGGGTTTCAGCAGCGATGCAATTGATGTCCTCATACAAGTGGCCTCGTGTTTTGGTGCACTTCTCCAGGAGAGCGAGTTGACGGCTTTGGAAAAGGCAGTCATGTCTATCATTGATAACGATACAGCTGGTACTGTTGTCACCAAACGGGCATTAGCTGCTATTTCAGCATTGGTTGTTTACTTCTCGGACGAGCAGTTTGGAATCCTTGTTTCTGAACTCGTCGAACGGTTCAACTCTCCTCAACTAAGCACTGTCCACCGTCGTCATTTGATTGCTGCTGTCGGATGCTTAGCGAGAACGGTACCGGCGAAATTCGGTCCTCATCTTTCTACCCTGGCACCGTTTATCTTCTCGGCAGTTGGTGAAGATAACCTGGAGGTAAGCCATGTCCTGCATTATTTATGTACTTCCGCATCTAACGTGTACAGTAGCCGAAACAAACCAAAGATCTACCACCAATACCGTCAGTTGCCTAAAGAAAAGCTAATTACTGGTATGTAGTCTAGCATTTATTTATGGGCTGGGAATCCCATTGTAACCTGAATGCTTCTGGCTAGAACTCATAACCTACGCTGGGCGAGCTGTTAAGAATAGAATATCAAACCTTTGAAGACACATTCTGAAAGCTACTGCTCAATAGCCGTTCAAAGTATCCTCCGTGTCTCTGCATAGTCTACCTACCTTTCGACGAGGTTCGGAAGCCGGACGTCTCGTCCTCAAAGTGGAGACTATGTCTGCAATTCCCGTCGAACCGTTTGGATCGTGATCTTCGTTGTAAGTCAAGCTCGTAATTAGTTGCCCAAGCTGATCTTCGATGTTGTTCATAGTTTCCGTCCCAAACGTGCCTGCCCAAAGCGACCTACCGGCAATGTTGTGCCACCTCGAGCGTGCCTTCCCTGAGGCCATGAAGAAAGCCGGGTCAACAGTGCCGCAGCTCTTCTCTCTCACGCCTCTTTTTCTTCTTCATTCTCTTCCTTCTGTCCTACGCCCGAAGTACGCTTTACGGACCATCTCATATCATATATCATTTCTCCCGAGATTCTTTACCAGACGAGAGGATTCTCAAGATGCACGTACCCTATCTTTTGATTGCTTCGAGTCTGAATTTTATGCCGAGTGTCTTCGGACGCAATATCATTGATCTTCCATCTGACTACGAAACCGTTCAAGTTGCTTCCCATCTTCAGGGTCCTGGAACCATTCAGAATCTGCTTGAACGTGATCTTGGTGGTGCGAGATGTGGTGCAGGCTATGGTCGGTGCTCCAACGGCAATTGCTGTTCTACTGCAGGTATGAATTCCGGGTGCAAGTGAGATGCTGGGCTAAGAATACCACAGGATACTGCGGGAACACTACAGCTCATTGTCGCTCCCCGGATTGCCAGATCGACTATGGCCATTGCGACGCCCATGCCACTCCAGGAGGTCCTTCGACAGAGGCTATTCCACGACCAAAGCTCGGGAAAGTTGCGTACGGCCCAACCGCGATTCGCTCTTGCACTACCCCCGGAACCGTTGCTTTAACCTACGATGACGGACCCAACCAGTATACCCGTGACCTTCTGGATCTTCTAGACAAATATGACGCTAAGGTAACCTTTTTTGTCACCGGAAACAACAACGGCAAGGGCCAGATTGACAGCCCGGAAGTTCCCTGGGCTCCACTCATCCAGCGCATGGTGCTTAGCGGACATCAGGTGGCGAGTCACACCTGGTCTCATCAGGATCTAAACAAAATCTCTCAAGTCCAGCGCCGCACTCAGCTTTTGTGGAACGAAGTAGCCCTCCGAAACATCCTCGGCTATTTTCCTACCTACATGCGTCCACCGTACTCGAGCTGCACTACGGATACTGGCTGTCTAAGCGACATGGGCGACCTCGGTTACCACGTAATCCTTTACGATATTGATACAGAAGACTATAGCCATGACAGTCCAGACACGATCCAACGCTCCAAGGACATCTTTGATGAGAACCTAGCTCGTGAGAAAAGTTTTTATAAATCCTGGCTTGTCATCGCGCACGATGTACACGAGCAGACCGTCCACAATCTCACGGAGCACATGTTGCAGAAGCTTATGGTAGACGGATATCGTGCAGTGACCGTTGGAGAATGCCTTGGTGACCCTGTACAAAATTGGTATCGCCGTGATGACCAGGTTAAGGTCCCAGGAAACCCCAAGCCGAAACCGCCTTTGGAAGACATCTCGACTGATGGGAAATGTGGTGGGAAAGTGTCATGCATCGGGTCCGACTTCGGCATGTGCTGTGGTGGCAAGGGCTACTGCGGTAACACAACCGAATACTGCGGAGAAGGTTGTCAGCCCAACGCCGGTTATTGTGAGAGCGACTTCTTGGACAGCAGTCAACAAACAGGGCCCGGCATCGTTGGATCAGACCCATTGGGCGATAGTATCAACAAAGACAAGAAGTTCTTTAAGTCAAATGCAAGCTCCCGCTTTGGTCGAACTTCTCTGACATTGGCTTCGATATTCTTATTCGCCTTGGCGTTGCTGTGATCCGTCAATAATCCCTTCTTCCCAAACAACTGACCAATCAACACCAGATTTGCCCCGTGTAAATGGTTTATGGCGGTTTAAACAGTACTGGTTGTATACTGGTCGTCATTGTTTCTTTTAACCTCAAAGGGTATGAGTTATGTTTTAGACCTTCGTTATTGACATTGGTTCCTACAAGCTGGACACGTAGGTAGAGTATGAAACCTCACGATTATAATCTCATTTCCCCCCCTACTTGACTATGCATATATGAAGGGAGCCGGTTCTTCGCAATAATGTCCGAGATGGATGATCCGTTTCAGTAAATACGAGCGCAACATGCCGCCTAGAGCAACGTGTATTTGAACAGAGATTCAATGACACAAAGGTAAGGACGTGGAAAGAATCTTTCATATAGGCGGCATACCTCTCAGGCTCAGCCTTGCTACGTTTCGGAATTGGCCGTCCATGTCCCTGTCAATATAGATAGTCTTCATTAGACTGTCGCCAGCAAACGCCATTCTTCTCAACGCCGGTACCCATGCAGCATGAATTATCCGTGAGCAATAACCAGGCGCCGCGTAAACCCACAAGTCAACAAAATAGAAATAATAACATCGGAGGCTAAATATACATCAGAAAGCAAACAGGTGTAAACAATGAAAGTCCTCGAGATTAAACTCCATGGAAGCCGCTTTGCTCAACGACAACGTAACGCATCATAATGACAGAAGAAACGATTTGAATTTGAATTAGAAGAGCAGCAGGAGTAGAATTACCCTACTCTGCAGAAGCCAGGAAGGTCAAAGAAATTAGAAGAAGATAGTAAAATCACCGCTTAATGATTTTCAGTAAGGGTGCAATTTTAGCCTTCTTACTGAGTCCGACACGGTATGGGACTTTGCTGGTTGATGATATGGGACTATGTTTACCGGGCCCCTTTACGGATGGAGCCTTCAAGTCTGTGCGCTTCCGGGGTGTTTCGGGGGCTTGTTGGGCTGGTTGTGCGTGCTCAGAGGGTTTGGCGGGTGAGGTTGGTGGATGGAGGTCAAGGGGTGCTTGGTCTTTGGTTATAGGTTCCATGATATCCGAGGTCTGCGCATCGGTTGTTTTTTTGGTTTCGAGGACAACTAATACGCCGGACTCGTTGTGAGTGTCACTCAATCGTGGCGTATTGTCCGCTTCATTAGAGGTTGTTGTTTGCGCATCCTGCTCGTCTACCTCTAGTGGTGCGGGTGTTCTTTGATCCTGCTGCTCGGACATCTTCTTCCTTTTCCGACCGCGCTTTTTAGGTGCTGATGTTTGTTCTGCAACCTTAGTGCCGCTTGTTCTTGTAGGGTTGGAGGGTTTGTTCTCTTCGTCAATAGGTGTAGCAGGTCTCTGTTCGACCCAAATCACGTCATCTTCTATATCTGACTCGTAGGTCTTCGTCAGAGTCACCGAAGTTGTTTTGCCGCGTTTCAGCTTCTTTTTCTTGGGCTCTTTGGTTAACGTGGCGGTTGTTTGTAAACTTTGTTCTAGCGCCGGCGCGGCTGGCTGTTCGCTCTGGTTATCATGCATGAAATCATCAATAATGCTCTGCGGCGGAGCAACATGCACAGTAATGCCGCCTGGAGCACCTGGAACTGCTGGCCCTTGGTTCTCTTCAGGTGAAATGTCTGCAGTCTTAGTGATGGGGCCCTTGCTAACCGTGTCGTCCACTTTCGCTCTCTTCGGGGGTCGGCCTGGCTTGCGCTTTTCGGGTTTAGTAGGTGATTCTTCATGAAATTGTGGGAGAGAAAGCTCATCATCATCGTCGTTCGCAACTACAGCCTGCTTCTTCTTACAGCCCTTCATCTCAATATTGGGCGCTTCCATCGTGACAGGTAGTGAAAGTTCATCAACACTAACAGACGACAGCTGAGCACTATTGAGAGTGGCATTGTCACTTTTTGCTCTTGGAATCCGAGGAGAAATGATTGATGAGAACGGTTCCGTATCGTGCGGCGACGAAGTCGTTCCCTGCATTGTGGTCCATCGGCGAAATTCGAAATTCTGCATAGCTTCCGTTCGAGTTGTGATGTTTGAGTCACAATCAAAGTCTGCTCCGTTGAGTAGGTTGCGAGAAGTGTGGGATGACGAGTCAAAGATATTGTATGAAGCTGTCTGCGACCAGTCGCTTATGTCGACCCCGTGGGTGTCGGTGCGAGAGGATTGGCCTTGTGTTGTTATATTTTGAAGTTCATGAGCCTCAGGGTTGTTGTCGGGTGCGGCAATTGCATAATTATCGTCTGGTACTTGTTCGGGTTCGTAGGTTATGGTCTGCAGGGGAGGAGACTGCGCTTGCTGGTCATCGTCAAACAGTCGCTGTTGTGCAAGGCCAATCTCCGTCGTCATGTTTCCTATTTAGCAAGAGATGCTGTGTTAGTGACCCATGCATGAACGTTTTCAAGCAGTTTTGTCAACTATCTCTCGACTGTCAAATGTCTCATACCGGATGATCCACTGTGCCCCATAGATGGTATCCATCGTTCTTCCCTGCGCTGCTGGGAAGCGGACAGATTTGTTTGCTGATCATTTTGTGATTGAAGAAATAAATCGAAGTCTACCCTAATGTGAGAATCGTGGCTGACATCTTGAGCCTGGATATCTGCGTCATGCTGCATTTTATCATTTACCACTGAAACACGGTTCGTTCGCTCGCGAGGAGGCTCCTCGAAGGGTTCCTCGTCATCATCGGAATCTTGGATTACACGATCAAAGGACATCTCATATATGTAGGTCCAGGATATGTAAGAAAGTAAATCAGAGGCGATTATGGCTCAAATTGCTTCAATTGATGAGGGGCTCACTTCAACGCGTTTCGAATCTACAGTGACGCGGATTCACGTGGTGATAAGATAAACCTGCACGCCTTAAATTTCAGGCAGCAGCAGTTTGGCATAAATGTAGTTATTCACGGAGGTACAAAGTATCGTGAGAAGCAAGCCATGGTATTTCTATTCCATCGTGGTTTGTGGACGCATCACACCTCTTCCAAAAAATTCACTTATTACACCAAATCGGTCTTTCGACCGTTGGAGCTCTGCCTTGAATAGATCATGCTGATCCGCTGACTCAATCTGTCTCCGTCGAATAGCCTTTATGGTTGAATTATCCGGTGCACAGGCTGGACATTGGGCATCTTCTCCTATTGTGTTGAGACAGCGTTGGTGGAAGGAGTGCTTGCAGAGGAAGTGGACGGTAGGAAGATCGAGAGACCTGTTACAGGACGTACATCGACGTGCCTGGAACACAACGGGTTTGGAACCCAGCTGTTCTAGCTCCTGCATTTTCGCCTCAGTTTCAGTGCTGTAGCTTGATATCAGGCGACGGTTCTAAGCCGCGTGTTAGTGGGGCCTTCATGCGAGCTAAAGGTAGATGGCCATACTGAAGATATTTCCTTGCGTTCCCGCTCGATATTGTCGCTTAAATACTTCTTGACCCTTCCCATAGTTACGACCGCGTTGTTGCTGAGTGCTTGGATCACTTGCAGTGGTGACATCAGGCCATCCTCAGAGATTCTCTTCAGGACAGCATCCAGCTCGTCACCAGCCTCTTCCAGGATCTTCGGGCTCGATGTAAAGTATGTCAACGCATCCACGTATAGCTGAGGCTCTTCAGGGCCGTATTTTTTCAACGCCCTAATAGCTCCCTGTGTATCTTTGGCAGCAGTGAAAGATCGAAATATATCCGATCGAAGGCCAGCTTGTTCCCGGACAAGTGTGGAGCCCTCCTGAAACTCCGATAAATCGGAGAGCAGTAGGACATTAGAGGTTGAGATAGGAATCTTGTGGTTGTCAGTATCTCCCCGAGAAAAGCAAAGAAAAGAAAAAGGAGGAGGAAAAAAGTTGGAGAATATGGTACTCACATCTTTCCCTTCAATCAGTTTTTTAGCTTTATTTTGCCACTTTTCCTTCTCTGCCGTATCCTTCTGCCGTCCCGCTGAATTGAGATACATCTCAAAAAGCGTTGTGTAGAGATCAACTCTATCCTCGTTACTGAAGAAAAAGTCCTCTTTGTTGATAAGTGCCTCTAGGAATGTAATGAACTCTTGTGGGTGGCTAACAAAGGCTGAGAATGCAGTGCGTGGTTTGGGGATCTGGTACTCTGGCGCGCGTTCTTCCTGAACCTCAGGGGCTTGGGTCTCAACTGGTTCCGTCGCCGTTGAACTTAAACCAGTCTTGAGCAAAGGCAATGGAAGAAATGCAGCTAAGCTCTGTAAAGGATTGCCGTTTTGTGCTTGAGGCTCAGGTAGCGGTTCGACTTGTTGCGTCCTTGGTTTGTAATCTCCTCCATAGTATTCTATAAAAAGCTCTGTAGTCGTTGAAGGGCAATTCGACAGCAGCACACGGGCATACTTCATCAGGTTGCTGTAAGCCTTGGACTGGTAAGCAATAGAACATACGACGTTCAGCATATATGCATACCAATACAGGCTCCAACCTCCAGATGTACTCCAGCGCTTCGGCGTACTTTTTGGAATCCTCAACCAGTATATCCACGACCATGTCATTCTCGCCGTATTTTGTAGCTAGATAGGCAGCTTGTTCATAGTACCCGCCTTGCCGGCACATGGCAATGGCTGTCTCAAGATCAAATTTAAGTTCACCGGGCGCCTTAATGAAAGCATCTAATTTTTTTGTGTCTTTCAATTTCGCGTAGCAATTGAGGAGTAAGGTGGTGTGGTCCACTGAGGCTCGGTCGTGATCGTGCAATTCTTCCAGGTATTCTATAAGATTATGGATTCGTTGCGTGTCGAGGTACTAGTGACAACTTGTGAATATACCGTTACGACCAAGTGAAGATGACTAACCTTCCTAATAACTTGAGACGGCTCCGTGTTGTCAATGGCTCTCAAGTATTGTTGCATTGCGGTGTCGTAATCTCCTTTCTGATAAAGATAATCTCCGTACCTGCGGTATATGGTGTTTTGCTGATACGCGTCGACACCGATCTTCTGCGCCAGGTTGATGGCCAGGATATAGAGGTTGCGCTGGTAAAGGATCTCGAGTCTTTGTTGAAGGCTCTTCTCTCGGTACCGATAAATCTAAGCAACATTAGCATCTTTGATATACGATTTGCTGCATGCCTACCTTTCCATCTGTTGTAAGGAGATAGAGATTGCCCCATTCTTTGAAGATCTGTCTTACCGACGACACGAGAGACTCCGAATGAGCGATGAACTTGAGGTCAGTATCTAAGAGAGTAAAAGTGGCAGAGCTGAATAGTTCATCTCTACCAACACCAAGAGTCGGCAGTCCTGTTGACCCTGGCGTTCCACCTCTAGGGGGGCAAACCAAAGTAACATAGTCTTTGAAAATGTTGATGGAGCTCTTAGGGCTTTCGAAGGCATAACTTTGGCCTCGTCCATGGGGACCGTACGTATATATTGCGTCCTCTCGAGCCACAAGGACGTCGCCGCTTTCTCTGTCCAGAGTCATACAGCCAAGGCCGCATCCTGTGTCTTCCAATACTCGTGCCGGTTGTCCCTGTCCTCGACCGGAAATCACGAGCGCCAGGATCCGGTTCGTCGTGGAGATATAGAGAGTAGTGACCGGCCCACTTTGCACCTCAAGCCCGGTGATGGGCTCCTCCGATTCGAATACGATACGTTGTCGCGCCCCGCGGTCATGTATTAAGTCGCCTCGAATAATCGCGACGGAGCCGTTGCCGAAACCAACCGCAACTTGGGACAAATCTCCAAGCGCCGCAAATGCGGATACCTATGGGTGAGTATCTCAGCTGTGAGCTACACCGCCTAATGTAGGAACGACCTACAGGAAACAGCCTCCGCGCATTTTGTACGGGTGTAGTCGACAAACAGCGCGGAATCCCTGTCTTTTTCTCGGGGTTATCGAGGGCCCAGACTTTCAGTACTGGCTCATTCAATAGATCCTCCGCTATTGTCACTAGGAGCGAGGTCCCTTCCAGCTGCTTTATATGGGTGATCGAGCCATTATCAGAGGCTTTGAAGGACTGGACGACCTTGAAGGATGAAGAAATGGTGTGCACGAATCCGTCAGTGGTCCCGAGGAAGAGATTAGCCGAGCCAGAACATAAGCAGGAGGTTTCGGACTAGTAAGGAAGTCAGATTCGTTGGAAATGCTAACGACTGAAGGGGGATATGGGCCGTACGTTAAATAAGGACGCACTGTCTTCAGGAAGCTTCACTGGGGACACATCGAAGAAGTTGAATGCTTTCCACTGTTTTAGAGCGCATTAGTAAGTCGCATAGTAAGTCAGTTGAAGCCACCAAGTACATACAGATGTCAGAGCCATTTTGACGTGACTCACGCCATAGGCAAAGATGTGGTCGACAGCGAGGTTAGACAGGCGGCTCCTTTGCGGAGGTATTATCGCAGCTCCGCTGCGCCAAGACGAAGCTCAGACCATCTCCAACGTCATATTTCAGTTCGAGCAATCAAGCAGGTCATAGGAGTTTTTACTACAGAGTGATATATCCTGGTAGTAAAATTATGATACTATTAATCCGCACCCAAACAAGCTATGAGAAAAATAAAAAAAATCGCTATGCTATATCAAATGGCGAGGCAAGAGGACATGACAACAAAACCTCTTAGGTATCGCTAAGAACGCCACATAGTCTCTAGGGAAATGCGAGAAATGCGAGATACGGTTATGATGAATGTCATTCCAGTTCAATGTGTTGGGTTTGCAGAATAAGACTGAGGAAGCGCAGTAGTCCTGCAATGAGTGATGTCCTTATTGATCTCGAAACTTTGTTGCAACCAGCTGCCGGCCTCCGCAATCGCCTGGCTTAAATCAAAGCTCTCCGCGTTTCGAGCTTCCTGAGCCGTCGGTGGCGTTGTGCCGGTCAAAGTCATTGGGAAAGCGCTCCGTTGCGATCCGGAAGGCGAAGCACCGGTCCCTGCGGGCTGATCCTGCATTGCGTTTTTAGCACCCTCTTCGTCGGATGTCAAATGATCCGATGGAGCTCCAGATGGTGACGAAACTGCGAAGCTAGTCGTTCTTCGTTTCTTGGTCTTTGATTTATCCATGCCAGACGATAGCGTGCGGAATCCAGCCTTCTTCTCCGTACTGAACGTGAAAGGTGTCGCGGCGTCGATGATGTATTGCGTACTGATCAGCGGTACTCCATTCTCTCGGTTACCGACTCCGTCGACAGTATCCAGGCCAGGATCATTCAGCTTGTGGAATGGAGTGATGTTGACTGGATTTGGGGATTGTTTACTTGATGATTGAGATGCCCGTCTTTTTTTTGCCGACGTCTGTGAAGTATCTCTCGGACTTCGGAGGTCATTTTGGAAAGACTTCTGTGCCATCATGACGGCCGCTTGGGTTGAATAGTGTTGATCATTGGTTTGATCTTCAGTACGATTTGAAGTGGCCTTAGACACTGCAATCGAATAAAGGGACGTAAGGTTATCAGGAGGCGGCGGATTGCCAGGTGCATGTTGCGCGGATGGTAGGTTGTTTTCACTTGTGGTACTTATTTTTGTCTGACTAGCCTGCGCTTCGTCCAGTAATTCTGCTGAAGGATTCTCAATGGTATTAGGAGTGTTTGTCCATGTTAGCGAGTCCCCCGCTTTTCGCCTAGCAGTAGGTTCAGGATGTAGCTCTAGAGGCGACTTTCGCGGAGGCTGTTCGGCCCCATCCTCAACAGCCGCAGCTTCGCCAACTTTATCCTCTGTCCGCTGGGGAAGAGGCGGATTCTTTACCTTTGCATATGATTCTCGGCGTTGTTTCAGCCGGTATTCAAATTTCGGTAACTGAGATGATGATGATACCACATAAACCGATCCACCGCCGTTTCCAGATTGCGAGTCATCATTTCGTGAATTAGCTTCAGGTGCACGGCCATCTGAAAGAGCAGAATATGTCTCCGATCTAGACGTAGGGCTTGACTTATGATGTGCCGATGGTTTGGGTCGCTGAATTCTCAGAGGTCTAGCCGAGTCAAAGCTGGCCGTTCCTGCTCCGCTAACTGACGGAGAGCCGGTTGACACGCCTCCTTTCGGCTGACGGATAGATATACTGGCTGTTGGAGATGTTGGAGGGTCGATAGTCTGAAACCGCGTAGAAACCTTGTCCTTTTTCAACCAGCGCGTGTCCGTACTGTTCGATTGGATAAAACGAGGAGACCGACTCCCAGATGCCGGTGGTTCCAGCCGAATTGTTCTGTCCCTAGAATCAATCCTTGGCACGGCTTTGCGAGGTGTCTCAGCGTGAGATGACGCTCGCCGCGTATCTGTCGGTTTCGAGTGAGTGGCGACCGGCGGGCTCTGGTGGTGTCGGCGCTTGCGAGAGTTGGTTTCCGGTATGACTTGTGGCTCCGTCGGACCGTTGTCGTTCCTCCTATACTTTTTCCATGGATTCACCCAGTTTTTGTCCAGCGGACCTCGAAGAGACGCGGAAAGAATGAAGAGAGGCGTGCCCTTCAGATACGCCTCTCCGAGCCTTTCAATCCTCCGGCGCTGCGCTAGGAGCTGGCCCGGGTCAAGCTCATCATCCGAGCCCGCCAGCGAACAGGTATCGGTATCGGTGTCGAGCGGCGCGCATGTCTCGAGAGCTAAAGGAGAAATTGGTCGACGGGGTGCAGGTGGCATCTGGAGGCGGGGGTCATGGATGGGGTGTGTTCTGGGG
The DNA here is from genome assembly GCF_000011425.1 of Aspergillus nidulans FGSC A4. NCBI lineage: Eukaryota > Fungi > Ascomycota > Eurotiomycetes > Eurotiales > Aspergillaceae > Aspergillus > Aspergillus nidulans. The sequence goes on along the minus strand of NC_066263.1, from coordinate 3,952,054 downwards.
GTTACAGTACTGCTGCCGCAGGCCACAGCGGTCGAAGTGAGGGAAGAGGATGGATGGATGATTTCGCAGGCGAGTCCTCATATCTCCAGCATCGGATGCGTTCTGTGTGTTGGCCAGGACTTGTCGAGCCTGCTCTGCAATTCTCTGTTCATTCAGTCAGCTCGGAGCACGCGAAAAACCACTTAACGCGCCGACTCGGGATACCCTAGCAACGGTCGGGCTGCTTGTGTCATGGGTCGCGATCCGGTCACGTGCCATACTTGAATTTGCCGCTCTGTTTAGTAACAGGCAATTAACTAGGCCGGGGTCCTGGAGGACCGTACGCAGTGGCTGCTACCATGAAGCTTGATTCTAAGCATCTATACCAGGTTCTTCCGGCTGTCTAAGTTCTGTTATCCCGGCCAATTGAAGCTTTCCATATTAAGAAGGATGATGTAGATTCACTCTATAACGTTACGTGACTCCGGCCTACGGCCTACAACAATCAACGCTCAACACTTGCTCCCAAATTAGCCCCATGCCCCAGCATATTTTTATCTTCACGCGGCTGGAGGCTATATCAGGACCTATCATGTAATGCATGCTTAACGGCAGTTCAATAGTGAAACGCGGCGCTAAGTGGCCAAGCAGTTGATATCCAGTCGCGACTAACTGGGCCCCGTATCTTAGTCGACATTGGGCTTCGCAAAGGCCAACTGAAATTGTATGTTTCATGCCTTGCGGGGACCTGCGTAAGGCTTGGGATGGAAAGCCATTCCTTGCATCAAGGATCGTGTCCCGACCGAAGATTTTATTGAATTGCACCAAGCATAGCGATTTGAGCAGACTCAGTCTCCAATTAATTGTGAAATCAAATTCCAGGCATAGGTCGATAGCCGTCGAGGAATAGGGAATGAAGCCATTTTGAGTGTCGGCATATCAGATATGATTTCCCTCAAGAAATGCTATTCAGTTGTCAGACCTTGGTCAAGAACATTCCGAGCCCAGCAACAGTACAGGTAGTTGGATAGTAATTCAGCCCTCACTTACAGCCAACATCAGGTACTCTGTGCATGTGCGGTATCATATCCAGGAAGCCGTTGCTGCAGGGGTAAGGTACTCTCCCCCGATCCCACGACGGGCTAGGCGCGTGGAGCTCGGTAAGGATTCAGTAATGCCAGCATATAGTTAATGAGTGTTTAGTGTTTTGATAAATCTCGAGAACCAATGGATGTCAAAAAGAGGACTGGGCTCGTGCAAGGAAAATAACAGTGCATAAAAACAAGCAGCGGTGGCTCTGGCTGACAGCTCAGCTCTTGGAGGTAGTTAGTCGACCATGGAAGCGTTGGGGGTTGCCCCGAGCACCCGAACCAAGAGTCGCTGGCCGCATCACAAATAACAAGAGCAGGTTCAGTGCTCTACTTAGCTTCCCTCCACCTGAACAAAATGCTTGGATCAAATACTCTTTGAATATTATCCTCTATACCTCTATTATCCTCTTGCTCTATCAATAATCGATCTATTTGTTTACTGCTGTGCCCATCATTTCCTGGTGCAGCTGCTCTATGTTTTCCTTGCATTTATTAATTTCCGCAGTGCTCGGATTCACTGCAGAGTTGTTGCCGCAGCGCGCTGAGCTGGTTTCAGCAGGATTGCTTCTCATACTCAGACAATGAGTAATCAGCCATGGCTGGACAGCCTTTCAGACGACTGGGTGTCGTTGCCAGGGACTCCCACCAGCCCTGCTCCCCCTCGTTCACCTATCAACAGCCACTCCCGCCGCTCCAGCGTACAGATCACACCTAGTCGCATTCCAGTCCCCGCGCGACGCTCGATCGAGCCCTCTCCATCGTCCGACACGAAGAAAAAGATTCCACGACCGTGCCATCACATCAGACGAGAGCCCCCAACCCCCAAAACCCCGCGCACCCCAAAGACGCCTTCCAAACCAAGATCGCCGTATCCCAACATATCGAATCCAAAGCCGAACCCGACCCCGGGGCGGAAGAAACAGTCCGTTATGGACGGGAAATCGCCCTTGCGGTCGGTTTCTAACGCATCGAGCCAAGTTGGGCAACAGAGCACCGTTCAGATTAGGCCGAAGAAGGAGACTGTCGAGCAGGGAACCCCAGAGTGGCGGAAGAGACTGGTGAATGGCGATATACCTGCAAGTGAACAACGCGATCTGTTTGCTCCTATCGGGTTGGAGAGCGTTTTCAAGCCCCCTTCGCCGGGTTCGCCGCTGGCAGGAAGCACACCGATCCCGCGGATGAAACAGCCGGAAGACGGTTGGAACTTCAGCACCAATTCGGCTGCGGAAAAGAAAGGAAAGTCTCCAGGGCGCGCGTTAAAGAGTAGCCGGGGGAGTGTGCGCACGACATCGGGCAAGTCAGTTTCTGGGCAAGGTTCGCGTACCATGGAACGCCACGGCAAACAAACAACAAAACCGCGAACGGGAGAATCGCAACAACAGAAGAAACAATCCGCGCACTTATCAGAACACATGACGGAAAACCATGGGGATCAGACGGACACTGCGCAGATGCGCTCTGCCAGCGGGTTGGAGGACTTACGAAACGAGGATATCACACCCATTACTTTTTCCCGGACAAACACAGTGGATGGCGAGGGCACGGCCGAAATCATCAAGTCCGCCTTGAAACAGGTTACAACAAAACTAGAGAAGCTACAGTTGACGCCAGCGGGTCGCCCAAACTCTCGCGCGAGTGACAGTGTTCTATATGACCAGCAGAATGACATTGCTGCTGAAGCCGCCGCGGAAGAAGACTTGCTCGATGTTACCAGCCACTCACTTCCCCAGGACCTCTCGATGGGAACATTAGATTATCGAGGGCGAAGCGCATTCACGAGTCTGCAAGGGGATTCATATGCGGAGGAGCGCTCTTTCCACAACGACCGGCTTTCTCCTACAGGCTTCCCTTCTCATCGTTTGACTCCGTTCATCCGGCCCAGCACAAGAGTCAGGAGCTCGCCGCCGTTCTACAACAAAACTAATCCGCAAACTGATCCGTTAAGTTTGCCGCGACCTTCATCCGCCCACGTGGCAACGTCGAATAATCTCGGAGGCATGCCCTCGACCGGAAGCCCCCTGAAGCTTTTTGCAAATCATGACACATTTACGAATAATAAACTTCTTCGACGAATGAGCCAATTTGAGGAGACCCTCGGGGAGCAATCGGATGGGGACGAGCCAGTCTCGCCATCGGAAGAAGCCCGCCGTAAGGGAGAGAATCGAAACTTCCTGCACCCTGGCGAACGTCATGGCCGGAGGCAGGATCATTCGAGGTCCCGTAACAGTCAAACTCCTCGCATAAATCGCTTTGGTGAAGGTCAGTTAGATAATTTCGACTTTTCCGATACTAGCCCCTACGACACGAATTTCCTGCATACCGATTCCCCGGAACCCAACGTTGCTCCGCCTGGTAACCTGCTAGCTGCTGAAGGAAAGGTCCAGAGAGGTCGCTCATACAGGCAGACCAGTGAATACTCGGAAGCGTCTGATGGGACAAACTTGCTAGGGCGGCGAGACATTCGACTGAAGCTCAAGACTACGCTTAGCAGCCCTGTGAAAGATCCTACGCCAAAGAGGCGAAGAATGGGCAGGCAGTTCCACGGCTCTATGCTGGGTGATGCAACAATTGAGGATAGTGAAGCTTCTGACGACCTGTCCTTGCTTCAACGGAGCCTGGTGCAACACGGGTTGAGATATGATGAGAATGTGGAAGGGCCATTTTCTGAGTCAACGAACCGCCCACGAACTCCAACCCCACATCAAACAGGATCTTTTGAACGAAAACAATCTTCCCCGAATCGACGAACACATCAAGCTGAGTCCGACATACACGGAATCTCCCCCCCAACATTAACTCAAAATGTGCCCAACGTCATTGGACGTTCCGGGAAAGACGAGGTTCGGAAAGGTTCAATCACAACACAGGATTTCCTCAATGAGGCGACTAAGGTCATGAATTTAATACGCTCCCAAGGCACGGCCAAAAGTGGTTTATCTAGGGTGGATGAGACCGACACTGAAGAGCACGACGGCAACGAGAGCTACGAGGAGGAGTCAACCCTAGAAGAATTCTCGCGCCCGCCTAGCAGGGAGGGCATTGATTTACGCAGGCTGCGCGAACCCAAGGAGCCAAACCCGCGCATTTTGAGTCATTTGAAGAAATTTCAAGAACATGATGATCTGGAGTTTGGCGTTAGCGGTTCTGTTACGTCTTTGCATCTTGGAGGTGATGACAGTGGGCGCGGAGATGCTGATAGGCACCGGAAGCGCAAACTTCCTACGCCGCCAGCAACCCAAGAAGATGATCTCTATGACTTTTTAAGGCTCAACACTGAGACCTCGAAAAACTTCAGTGCTCGTTCGGTTCAGACCGGCTCCTCACAAGGATCGCACGCTAAGGGTGTCTTATCTTCAAATATCGTGTCTCACCTGATACCTGAACAAGTGAATGGATTCACGTATGATCGCCTCCGACATTTGTGGGTGAAAGAGGACGAAAGGAAGTCTCCTTCTAGCCAACAATACAAGGATCGTGACGAAGATCCTTTCAAAGATATTCCCGACTTGAGTGTCGATGAAATGGAAGAGGTGATGAGGACTGAGAATGCAAGCTCTCCGCGGAAGACAAGAGACTCATCTCATGCCCGAGCAACCGCTCCTCATAGACCAAACACAAATAAGGCTGATGGTAAAGGATCAGAGCCCGTCGAAGAAGACGCACCCGGAGCACCGTCGGTCAATCTCAGCTCTGCTCAGTCGGGTACCAGCCAGTTAACCGCTAGCAACCCTACTTCGGGAACTAGAGAGACGTCATGGGGAACTGAAGTGCCCAAGAGCACAGCGTCGTCCGATGTTGAACACGAGATCAAGCTGCATGAAGGTCGCCTGTCCAAACCTCCTCACCTCCTGAAAAACCAAAACCATCAACCCCGAGTCGTGACCATAAGTTTCTCCTCCCCACTCGTCTCACAAATCGAGTATAGCGACGATGATAGCCCCTCTAAACTCCGAAGGATTGCACTTACCTCGCAAGCGCATGTCGCGGCCGCAGAGAATTCCGCACTGCAGTCCTTTGAACACGAGCAGGGTTTCTCGCGGCGCTCTATATCCAAAATCGACGAGCAGAACGAGGACACAGTTGAGGACCAAAGTCTAGTCCCGAGGACAACAGATGATCTTGAACCTAGGTCGGGTGAAGCGAACTTGGAAGAGTCCTTTGCACTTGCGCGGGAGAACGGATTGGATACAAGCTATAGTTTCCACCTCAGTCCGCTTCCTGACTTCACAGTCAATCAGATTGACCAGCCGTCACAGCTTGACGTTAGTTATGTCGCTCAGCGCACACATCCAACATCTTTGCGTCAAATCCACGGGACCTTTGCTCTGGCAACAGAAGACTTGGTCAGGAATATTACGGAGGCTGAGCCGTATGAGCCTTTCTGGGAGCATCTCCGTCGCTTGATTCTGCGCCGCAAAGGGCTCATTACTCTGCATAAACTTGCCGATTTCTGTCCTCGCCTTGAAGAATTGGACGTCTCAGAGAATGATATTGGTCAGTTGGGCGGCGTTCCATCAACACTGAGGAACTTGAAAATCCAGAATAACTGCCTCTCTAATCTTACACCATGGGGACACTTAGGAAACCTGCAGTATCTGGATATTTCTGGGAACGAACTGGAGAACTTGGATGCCGTTGGTGGTCTCATTCACCTCAGAGAATTGATAGCGGACAACAATAATATCCGCAACGTCGAGGGAGTCTTCGGGCTAAACGGACTTTTGACTCTGAAGTTAAGAAATAACCGCTTAGCATTTATTGATTTCAAGACAGCGGAGATGTGAGTGTGGTCTCTAGTCTTGCGGACTGTTCTGGCAACTGACAACAATCTACAAACAGGACTCGCTTGGGTGAGCTAGATCTGAGCCATAATGAGTTGATGTTCGTTGGGAACATTCAGCACCTTTCTGCTCTTTCCCAGCTAGATCTCAGCTCCAATCGTCTCGAAACAGTATCAACACCCTCCCCGCTAACCAAGCTGCGGGCTCTGAGAGTTTCGGACAATCGCCTGCGGAGTCTCAATGTTGGTCTATTCCCAGCGCTCACTCTTCTTTACGCAGACCAGAACTGTCTATCCACCATTTTAGGTCTTGACCAGAGTCGTGTCTTAGAAGTATTGTCAGTACGGGAACAGGAAATTCCGGATGGCGAATCCCTTGATTTGGACCTGGGATTGCTGAAGGATATCCGGAAGGTATTCTTATCATCAAACAAACTTTCACCACAAACACTTTCACCATCCGCGCCTCTTCTGAGCCTGCAACTTCTCGATGTCGCAACTTGTAGCTTGAAAGCGCTGCCTATGGACTTCGCCACAAAGTTCCCCAACGTCAGAGTCCTTAACCTCAACTTCAACTCTCTGGAGGGAGTGAATGAATTGCTCGGCATGAACTGCCTCTCGCGGCTAACTGTGGCCGGCAACTCCATCTCGCGCCTCCGGAGAATCTGTCAAGTCCTCAGTCGGATCGGCCGTACAAGCAAATCAAACACTTGCACACTCCAAAAAGTCGACATCCGGCACAACCCTCTCACAGTCCGATTCTATCCACCTGCCTTAACCGGGAGCGGCAAACCACAACCCCAGAAATTGATTTCAAACGAGGGACGACGTTCCGGCCATAGTCATGGTCTCGACTTAGATCTGCCTCTCATGGAGCAGCTCAATCGCGAAGGCCAGCTGCTTCAAGTGAATGGCGAAGACGGCGAAGATACAGCGCACGCTGACCCCGAAATCGATGATCCTTACACTCTTCCCCCAGCAGATTTGTTGTTGGACCAAAAGCATCTAGCCCATTTAGATCAAGCAACAAGACTCAAGCGTAGAGTCTTCGAGCTTATGCTTTATGCAGGCACAGGAGGAGCGATTAAAGTCCTTGATGGGCTGGATTTCCGGCCGGTGCTTGAGCCTGGTTCAGATATGAACCAGGCTTGGGCTAGGCTTGAACGACTCGGTGTTCTCAGAAAGAAAGCGATCACCGGTTGATCATTTGATTCTTTTGATTACCCCTTTTTTTTCACTTCACTTCTCAATATCCTCTGCCTTTCTGCATTTCTTATCTAGGACGGGGGTGACCCCGATATCCCTCGAACTTTTTTTTTTCTTATTTGCTTCCGACCATGTTGTGTGTACTTTGGAGGCTGGCTGGGATTTCTTGATGCAGCGTTGCTCTTAGCGAGTTACTTTGATCGTACCTCGGCGTTTCGGGATTGATTGACATCTGTATCTGCGTCTCTTTGTTGCTGTTGGCGTCGCCCGGGAATTTGGGTGCATGGATGGGGTTAGGTAAATAGCGAGCTTGTCCTTAACATAGCCACTTGATCCGCATTACTGGCAGCATTTGCATTTTCAACCTGACTTTTACTGAATTCTCTATTGACTGCTCACTCAATAGGGGTGGGTGTGTAAATCGGGTAAATTCCTTGCTGGAGCTTGGTTCTAACTAGCGGACTCTTAAGCCTTCGTGAGATTGGTGAAAATCCAATGGCAAAGTCTTGTCTTAGAACTCCGACTCGAGGTTACTCAGTTGCGTGCCAAACTGTGCCCTTACCATTTCCATATAAGCCTTCCACTTGTGATGGTCACCCATCGTCTCAGCATTAGGGAATGCTTTGGACAATTCGCGTGTAATCTTTAGAACACCCGTTGACGCCTCCTGCGCCTTCTCGATCTCCTGCTTTACGGCGTTCTCTTTGGGCTTGAAATTGAGGATGGCGGTGTAGCGTTCTGAGAGCGCGTCGAGGTGTCGCTGAGTTTCTTCGGGGGCGAGGGTGATGAGTTTTGAGGTCATGAGGTTGCAGATTGTACGAATGTCTTGCTCGTCGTCGATTCCAGCTAGGATTCGGCTGTAGAGTTCGGTGATGTGGGAGAGGGAGAACGAGGTGTCAAGGGCGGCATAGACGGTTTCGTAAGCGCTCTGTTGTTTGTTAGCGGAAAACTCGCCTGAATAGAGGAAGGTGGTGGGATTGAAGCTTGGGACAAGAACTCACCTTGCGCAGTTCGAGTCCGTCGTCGACCTTGTGCTTGAATGGGCCCATTTGCACTTCTCTGATAAGCTCTGGTTTGATTTGAGTGTCTCCAAGGACCGCAGGAAGGAGTTCGCCTAGGTGAGGGAGGATTAGAGCGAGTTTGTTATGGATTGCTGAATTGAGAGTTGTCAGGGCAAGACGGTGGTTGCCTAGATCTCGGTCACTGAGCATGTTGACGAGGAGGGGCACAATCAAGGGTCTGAGAACATCATTGAAGACGTCTCGTGAGTCGGAGAGCGTGAATCGGAAAGCAGATACCACGATGCTGCGGATCCCAGCATCTCCGTTGGCCAGATATTCCTTTACGGGAAAATGGAGTCAGCGGCGGAAAAATAGTGTGGGCAATATGACTTACCTGGAATTGTGGGATGTAGGCAGGAGGGTCAAGTAACGCCAGCCGCCCAACACATTCAGCTCCCATAGCACGGTTATCTTCTTCCTTGGAAACAACGAGCAATGCCTGCCAAAGTTTCAGTGCAGAGGGCGCCACATCTCGCCTGACCATCTCAGGATGCTGCAGTAACTCCTTGACGGAATGGAGGAGAAGGTAACTTTGGGGATCGGACTTTTCCAGACCACCTAAGATAGTTGGTAGATAGGCTTTAACATTGCCGGCAGCGGCATTTCCGAGCGCCGTAGCTGAAGCCAAGCGGACCTTTTCGGATTTGGAATTGAAATGAGGAATAAACACGTTGGGAGTTAGTGAGCAACTGGCACCGAGTCGAAGAGCAGATTCGCCTAGGATGGCGAGAGCAAGACATTGGCGCTGAGGATCTTGTGTCTTTTGCAGCTCAGACAAGAAATCCTCCATCCGCACACCGACATTCGAACCGCCATGGACTAGGAGCGTGCCAATTGACCGACCGACCACAGACGTATCCCCATTAACCCCAACATCCTGCAAAAGATTTTGCATTAGGGTTAATCCGCTTCCCTCTTCTCCTATAACCTTGACCAATAATAACAACGCCTTCAAAACCGTTCCAGCCAGTGATGTACGGACTATCGAGCAAATAGCTGACACCAGGCCATCGTTGACAAGAAGCTGAGCATTCCCGGGGACAAGCTTTGCGATGATGATAAGTGACGGCGCTAGTAAATGGACATCCTCCACGCTGATGAGAGGAATGAGGCACTCTTCGAGATTCTTCATCGTTTCGCCATCATAATGTGCTCGTGTGTTAGGATTCATGGAGAGGCTGCGGAGGGTCTCTAAGCTGGCACTGCGGAGGACACGGTCTGATTTCCGCAGCTGTGCTCCGAGCTCTGCAGTAACCTCACGTACCCAGTTAGAGTCAACGTCATCTTTTCGTGAGCAGAGGACAGCTACATCATCTATCGCGCGAACGGCAGAAAGACGCGTAGTTTCGTTCTTCAGGCGGTCGACAAGAGTTACAAGTCCCTTGGATCGTTTCTCAAATGAGAGGAATGCGGATCCTTGTTCATCAGATGTTCGAGCAAGAAGGACACCAAGAACATGGATAGCCCGCTGCCGAACTTCGAGGTCGGCACTCGTGTCAGTAATACGGCTGTGACTAACATCATACAGCTTTTCCAACTGGAAAATAAGATCTTGTGACGCAGTAGTCACCCGAGGCGGTGTAAGAGCCTTTACAATTTGTTCGACTGCGGCAAGCGCTTCGCTGCTCACTTTGTAATTTTTATCATTGACCGCAACGATGACCCCAGGAATCAGTGCAATGAGGAACGGAAGAAGAGCATCCGAAGCGTGTGTTTCGGAGATAGCAGAAATCAAACTCAGGGTTTCAATCTGCAGTGTCCCCGCGCTCGCAGATATTCCGATAGACGCAGAGGGAGCGCCAGACAATGACGATTTGAGCACATCGGCGATTGGGTCTTCAATCTGCTGAAGGTGATCTGCAAGTCCCCCATACCGAACAAGAGCCAAGCTCTTGAGCAGAATTATGATGGCTTGCTTCAGATGGATGGAGGCCTGCTTCCACATTGTGACCAAACTTCGAACAATGACTGGCAAGGCATTAGCCAGTTCTGATTGGGGACCCGATTGTGGCGAAGAAGGTGCGGCCAGAGGAGTGCCCGCTGCGGACGAAGTACCCATACTGGGCTCAAAGTCAATCATACTGGCATCGCTATCTTGCCGTCTACGCTTTCTCGAGATCTTGGAACCACTACCGACTGACTCCAAAAATCCACTGGAGGTCATTATCATAGAACCTTCAGCGGTTTTGCGTACAAGGGCATCCATAGTAGACACAAGTTCGAGCTTCACGCTTTCTTCCCTCTCTTTGTTGAAGCGAGCGACGATAGCAGGTGCTATCTGCTGGTACAAAGATGTATCGTCCAGAGCACGGCCACGCCCATAGGTGGAAATGACGGCATAGAGAAGCTTTGCCGCACATCGACGGACCTTCCAGCTCATATCATCTATGTCACTGTAGCCTCCTTCTTCCTCAAAGTCCTCGAAGTCGTCATCTTCCAGATCGGGCTCCTCCGTAACGTCGTCCTCGGACCCATCATCTTGTGTTCCGCTCATTTCCTCGTCTTCTCCCATATCGGCAACGTTCGGGTCATATTTCAGAAACCTTAAAGCCGAGTTAATGGTATTGGGCAGGTATGATTGCATCTGAGAACTGCACGAGCTGATCAATGCCTCCAACGTCACCAAAGCGGTCTCGCGGAGCTCATCAGTCTGAGGGTCGTGTTCGTCATCGTGGGAGTAGTCCGACATTGCGTCGGAAGACATTGTGGCGGGTGAGTGAGTTCCAGCAGGAAAAGAAAACAGCGAAGCGGAAAGACTGGAGACTGGATAATAACGGCCGAGCTCGAGAGCTTCAGTGTCAGTGAGAGGAGCTAGGTCCAACAGTACCGCCCGTGTACATGCTGTGGGGAGCCCCGCGCTAGTCTCGATTTGGCTCGGAACGCAGAGCCCCAATGTTCCGGGCTCTTGGCATCAAAAAGTTGAAAAAGAAGTGTAGTGACCTAGGACACGAAGATAATGCAGTAATGGTAAAATCACTGGAGAAAGTCGAACAGATCAAGGGACTTGGATGGTCCACTTTGAGACTGCTTTGTGGCTAGCAGCGCCTGCAGCCCGCCCTGCTTGCGCGCCTTGGCTCTCTTCTTACTACTGGCGTTTTCCGCAGTTTTACTAGCAGAGACTTGAGCAGGCTGAGTTTTTGCTGCAGTTGAATCGACAGTAGTAGCAATAAGAGGAGCACCTTTGGAAGATGTGCGAGTTGGGGTCACTGTCCGACGACGGCACCGTAGGCACTTGTAGACAGTAGCCCCGTCTGCGGTTTGACCTTTCAGCGAGGAAGAAAAACGTTTCTGGCTATTCTTTTTAACAGACGCTACCTTAGTGTGTTCGCTGTTTCGGGGACTGCCACAGGCGCCACAGAACGAGCCATGAAGCCGTTGGTTAAGCGGTCTGTGGTCTTCATAGAAGATGGCATTATGAGCGGACATCAAGTAGGCGGCGGTAGAGGGACTCGTGGAACTTAAAAAACTAGCAGAGTCTTTTAGAAAGTTCAATCGAGGGGTGTGTTCTTTGAAATGCATCTTTGACTGAGATATTAAGACGAGTGTGAAGCTGAAGTTGAACAATTTCAAAATCAAGATTCAGATTAGGAGAAAAAGGCGTGAGGGAAATTACCCAAGTGTCTGGGGAAAGAGAACTGGAACACAATCACCATCCCGATGCAACTCCTTCCTCTTTCTCACTTCCAACCCTCTTGAGTGTCTCCCACTTTACAAAATTTTTTCTTCTAATTTGCCGAGAGACTCTTCAACTCGGCCTCCTTACCTTTGGTTTTTCTCTCTTTACTATCTTCTCTGGTCATGTTGTTCTGAGAAGGTTTATCTCCCGCAGTAACAACACCCTTGAGCGAACAGTTCGCTTAATTATTCACCAGATACATCTCTCAGGGCCTCTGGCTTTGATAAGTCATTATGAGTGATCCTAACACATCAGGTAGCGGGGTCGTAGGTGAATCGTCAGGTGTCCGCGTCGCGATTGAAGGTTGTGTAAGTTTGTTTTGATCCATCTGGATCTATTCTGTGATTATTTCAGGCCACTTACATATTTCTCAGGGCCATGGTTGTCTACACAGCATTTACGCTTCTGTTGAGAGAGCTGCTGCGTTGAAAGGATGGGATGGTGTTGACCTATTGATCATTGGAGGCGACTTCCAGGTGCGTTTCAAGCCACAAAACGGTCTTCATTGTCACATCTAATGATACATTAGGCGGTTCGGAACTCTAACGATATGGCCTGCATGTCTGTACCCAACAAATATAAAGAAATTGGGGATTTCCATGAGTACTATAGCGGACAGCGAACTGCTCCCTACCTGACCATCTTTGTAGGTGGAAATCACGAAGCTAGTAACCATTTGTTTGAGCTTTACTACGGCGGATGGGTCGCTCCTAATATCTATTACATGGGTGCCGCAAACGTACTTCGTTTTGGGCCCCTTCGGATCGCCGGCCTCTCCGGCATTTGGAAAGGTCGCGATTACAGAAAACCGCATTTTGAGAGGCTCCCGTACAATGACGATGACATCAAAAGCATATATCATGTTCGAGAGCTTGACGTGCGCAAATTGCTTCAGGTTCGGACGCAGATTGACGTGGGATTATCACATGACTGGCCCAGACAGATTGAATACTGTGGTGATTGGCAGCAGCTTTTCAGAGCCAAACCATTATTCCGCCGGGATTCGCAAAACGGAACACTCGGTAGTACAGCAGCAGAATATGTACTCAACCGTCTGCGTCCAGCATACTGGTTCTCTGCTCATTTACACGTGAAGTTTGCGGCTTCCGTCCAGCATGGCCCGCAGGAAGTTGTTCCCAACCGTCAGTATGGGCTGGATGGCGCGTCTCTCACCTCTATGTTGAGTGAAACAGAAGAGGCAAGCCGGCAAACTGGATACAGCCAGGCCGAGGCAGAGCCCAACGCGCACGCCGTTTCTGAAACAGGAACAACTGAAGCACATTACCCATCAACCACTGAAGCTTTTACGCAGGCCATGAACGAGAATAGACCCGTACCTACTGCACATGACTCTGAGACGGCTGAGTCTGTGCCGGCTCAAACCCGCGAGTCCTTATCGGCATGGAAAAATTTCCACCAAGTAGCTGCGAATAACGAGGCGGCAGAGAACTCCCTCTTTCCCGCAGGACAAGAGAAGCACGCTGGCACCTCTGCTCTTAACACTCAATCTCACAACGTCACTTGGAAGAAAATCTACACTGACGAGGACGGACTTGAGCGGAAATTAGGGGGCATTGAAAAGAGCGCACCGCGCGAGGCCAAGAAGCAGAAGGTCGAGCACGAGCCGCCACTTGTGAAGAACTCTGACGAAATAAACCTCGACTTAGAAAGTGATTCTGACTTGGATGCGGGGGCTGTATCAGCGAGATCCTCTGCAGAGACGGTCACTGCGACAAAATCGGTCAGTGGCTTCCAAGGAACCGCTCTACCGCAGGAGCCATCTACAAGTCGCTACTCTGAGGTGTCAGACGACGTCCGAAGTCAGTTGCCGGCTAGTTTCTTTACCTCACATGAGTCCCCTCCATCTACATCAGATACCACCCTCCCCTTCCCTGCAGAGATAACCAACAAAACCACGAACTTCCTTGCTCTAGATAAATGCCTCCCGAACCGGGAGTTCCTCCAACTTCTGGAGTTAGACTCACTGTACGGGAAAACTGACCAGGCTCAGTCTCAACGCCCTTTTCGCCTCCAATACGACAAAGAATGGTTGGCAATCACGCGCGTTTTCGCTGGAGAGCTTCGCCTTAGTGGTGGTCCAGACGATAGAACACCGGCCAACAGAGGTGAAGCAGTCTATAGACCACTGATTGAGGAAGAAGAAAAATGGGTTGAGGAGCACATCGTTAAGCCTGGCAAGCTCGATGTTCCTGCAAACTTTACGCCAACTGCACCGGTCTATGACCCCGAGGTTCCTGTTAACACAGATCAGCAGCCCCCTGAATACAATAATCCTCAAACAGCTGCGTTCTGTGATCTTGTTGGGATTGAGAACAAGTTCGTTCTGACAGATGAGGAGCGCCAGAAACGTATGAACGCTGGTCCTCGCCCTTCGAGTCGGTCTGGTGGGAATTTTCGTCCTCGTGGAGGATTCAGGGCTCGTGGAGGGCGAGGGGCCCGCCGAGGCGGCCATGGACGTCGCTACTGAGCGAGTCCATCTATTATTTGGTGTAATAGCAGTACCCTGGCTTTCTCAATCTGGCTTCCTATCTCTGCATGTAATCTAGGATGTGTTACGAATCTATTACGAAATATCATGCGTGCTGCCGACTACCAATTCAAGGCGTAAGTGAATATGCAAAAAGCTTGCTATAGCAGGTGTGTTAAGAGACAAAATTCACATCTTCGCACTATTCAATCTCTTCAATCTTCGGCCTCTCCGCATGACCACCCCTTCCAGCCATAGGGTTAATCCTCAACCCAGCAATTTTATCACCTAACTCTAATCTCGGCTGGTCTTCTTCACTCCCATTCCCAGCGTACTGCCCAACGCCCCACAAGAGCGACTTCTCAATCCAAGCCTCTAAGCTCTCCGTCAAAACCCGACAATGCCCACGGACAATAGGGTCTGTCTCACGAGCCTCAACGCCCGCCAGAGTGCGCAGCATAAAGGGAATATTTCCTATAGTGCTAGGGCCCCTTCTTGCTACGTCTTGGTGCAAACCATGAGATGATTCGTCCGCGAGCGTAAACCCGATGCCAATATCTTGGGTCTTGCGTTTTTCACGCGCGTCGTCAAGGGCTCTGAGGATATCGAGGAGGAGGACAGCGCTGGCGCGTCTGAGGATTGCACACTCGTCTTCCGGCTCAAGAGTCAGTGTTGCAAGGGCGAGGTCAACGCACGATGCTAGAATTGACGGGCCAAGCCCTGTGATGTTTGTTTGGATGGCCGTTGCGAGGATGGAGAGTGCTGAGGCACGAACGCGCAGGTCGTCGGGTTCTTCGTCGCGAGATGAGCCGGCTGCCCAAGCAGAGATGATATTTGCCGAATGGACCGCTTGTTCGGGCGTCTCTGAGTCGGAGTCGTCATTGTCTAGAATTTGTTCGGCTATCTTTGGTGTCGATAGTCTCCATCCGGACGAGGAGTCCTTCTGCTTCTGGCGCTCTTCGCGTTCCATTTTCCGTCTTTGCTGCTCTAGGGCTTGCTTTCGGCTTTTCTGCGCTTGAGGCTTTGACGCCCGTCTTCCTGCAACGGAAATCAGGCCTTCGCCTAGAACCTTTGCTGTTTCGCCAACGAGGGCTTCGCCAAGATCTTGCACTGTGCGGAGCAGGGCTTCTCCGAGTTTGAGCCTTTGATCGAGTGTGGCGTTTTCGCTCCTATCGATATAGCGTTCGATTAAGGTCGTTGTCACGGTGCGAGGATGCCGGGAGGCCAATGTACCAATGAGTTTGATTGCGTTCAGGTATATGAATTCATCATTTGCAGCTGTCTCTGAAGAGTCGGTAATAATAGACAAGAGGAGAGTAAGTGTAGATGGTATATCAAGAATCGGTGAAGATCTCTTGACCAGGTCCGAAAGAAGCGAGAATCCCTCTGCTTGTACCGGCGGAAGCTCTGAATTGAGGTTCATCAAGGCGCGGCGGTGGATCTCAAAGTCAGGGACTTCGACTGATTTCCCTTTTGACTCCTGATTTTCTGGAGAGTCGAGCTGAATCTCAAGGAGCATGGAAGCTGTCGTCCCAGATTTGCTTAGTGATTGGGATAAATGTGGAAGAAGCTGATCTAGCGTCTCTTTGATAGTTGCCAGGAGATCACCTGTCTCTTTCGATATGGAGAATTCAGGCGATGCCAGAATTGTCGAGAGTAGGCTGAATACAACTTGTAAAGACTCGGCAGAGTCATTCCCTGAAGCTTCATTTGACTCGACTTGCTCTGAGAGAACGATGTTGGCTAGGGATGATAGAGACATCTTTGTGGGGCCGGGACTTGTTGCGTTCTGATGGCTAATTAATTGCCTTAGCTCGCCATCTAAAATTTGTTTGATAAGCTGGAGCACCTTGAGAGGCCGCCGTGAAAGAGTGTCCCTGAAGGTGTCCAGGAGCGTTTCGGCAAGCTTGGCACTAATTAGATTCTGAATGATACTATCAGACCCGCCATTGTCTGCAAGTAATCGAATCTTGTCCAGTGTACGAGCGTTGTTCGCGTGTTGCGTAAGCCACGTCTCGCTCACATAGAGAAAGACTTCGCCCGTCCGCTCGTCATGACTCGGATCAGCATTCAGTAGGCTCATGAACAGCTTGGCTCGAGACTGTAGGTCATCGACAAGGGCAACTATGTTGCTGCCAATCCCTGGACCGTTTGGCTTCTTCAGCAGGATTCCATTTTGAGAACCCGAGGCATACGCGCAAGTAGGTCCTCCAGTCCATAGGAAGTTGTCCACGATCTTCTTCAGAGGCGGAAACCCAGCAGATACTCCAAAGTAAGTCTGCAGGACAATCACAACGTTCTCATGGATGGACTTAAGTTGCTGTTGTGCGCTAAAGCATGCAAATCCCCAGAGCGGAAGAAGAACCGGGTATACGACTCTTTTGACAAGTCCAGGATTAGGCGGTTGCAAGACCAGTGCTTTTAGTCTGTTAATGGCCAATATTATCTCGGCTTCGCTGGAAAGAATTTGGTTGGATTCTTGTCTCTGAGTTCTTTCTGGTGGTATAAGGTAACAACGCGAGGATGCATCTGCGGTTCCCGTCAAAGCCTTGAAAATTGGATCCAAAAAAATCAGATGCCCGATTGTCCCAGGGGCGCCATAAGCCTTTTTACCAAGGATTCCGTTCCCAATGATATACGCAGCAGCCTTTCGCAAGTCTGGATCATCACCATCAATCAAGGTTAATAGCTGAGGACCTATGACCTTGAGGTAAGTATTGGCTTCCATGCCCTGCGGAACAGCAGAAAGCAGCCGCGAAGCGTGCATAATGGCGTTCACAGTGATTCGCAGACCACTGGGCCCTTGCTCCTGAGCTTCACGGCCTAATGATGGGGCAAATTGTGAGGCAAGAAAAACGATCGTTTGAAGCACCCCATTGCTACGCAACGGTACCCTTGAGAGGAGACCCGTAATGACAGATTTGAACCATGGGGTTGGATTCGATTGAAGAAAAGCGGACAATGTCGGCAGCAGACTAGCACTTGGCGTGCTGGGAAGAGTCAGTACATGCAAAACATGATGGCATGCGGAGACAAACTCTTCAACGACTTTGGCAAGGATTCGCCGATATTGAGACTGCTCTTCGCTAGCTGGGAGGGTCGGATTGTAGCCTAGGTCCGATGATGCACTTATAATATCGCTCAAGATCCGGCCAGTAATCACCGGCTGTATGCTAGGCCGAGCATCGAATATGATCCCGGACAAGTCCGTTAGTATGCGGCCCAGAAGGAGGATATCTGGAGGCTTCTCAGGTGGAGGGGGGTTTTGCTGTGCGATCACGCCTGCAGGCAGGACGGATATTACCCTTTGTTGGAGAGGAATGCCTACTCCAAACGAAAGAGAAGGGTAGATCCCTTCAAGAGCAATCAGGTCCAAAAGAGCATGAAGGATACGTCGCCGTTTGGCATCTTCTAAAGCTGCATCTTCTTCTTCGGCGTTGACTTGCGAGCTCTGCTCTGCATCGATTACTGGATTGACAAATGCTACATGGATCTGGGATAGCAAACCCAAAGCCTTGCCGATGACGTCTGCTCTGGCGGACCCATCTTCCGCAGAATATTCGGGAGTGTTTTGGCTCAAGATATCTATCAGAGATTGGCCACAGAATCTTTGCAGTTCGTCTTCAGTTCAAGTTAGCAAAAACTCCTGCACTGGTATAGTCAATTTAGCCCAGGTTTGCATGCCTCGTTGAAGAACTGGGCTTAAGAACTCGCTTGCCGAAGCAAAAGCTTCCCTAATGCTTCGCTGGTCCCCCATATCAAATAAACAAGACAAGGCTGAGACTTCACATTCCGGTAGGCGCTAGGCCTTCGAACCTATGAAAAGACTCTTATAAGACTGGAATCTGGTCGAAGCGGTGGAACAACGTTATATTCTACAAGCCTCAGGCATAAATTCTTATCGATAGCACTGGATGACTAACGAAACAGCCCCTCCAAGAAGAAAAAATTGCCCCGCCACCGCTGGAATGACCAAGAACATTCCGTCGTATATTATATATTTTTCCCTTCTATACAATTCCAATTTCTCCAAGGCTGACCTAAATCAGTCGATTCTCTGCTCTGAATTCGTATCTGTGTTATACACAAACCACAATGTCCGCCGATGAGCAGGTAGCGAAGGAGGAGGTGTTCCAGAAACCGGGAGACCTTGTCGAAAGAAACGAAGAAACTGGTGTCATGCAAGTGGAGAGCTTGTGTATGAACTGTCATGAAAATGTAGGTTCTCCCAAGTATAAAATCAAGAATACCCTCTAACAGCCCTCAGGGAATAACTAGACTTTTACTGCTCCGCGTCCCTTTCTTCCGCGACATTATCCTCGAGTCGTTTGAATGCGAACACTGTCACTTCAAGGACAACTCTGTCAAGTCCGCCGGACAGATTCAGGAGAAGGGCTCTGTATACACTCTCGATGTCGAAAACGAAGAGGATATGCAGCGCCAGGTTATCCGAAGCGATGTCTCCATTTTCAAGGTTGAGTCGCTGGGTATCGAGATGCCCAAGGGTGAGAGTCAGTTGACGACTGTGGAGGGCGTTATTCAAAAGATCCACGAGTCGCTCTCCAGCGAGCAGCCATTGCGGAAGGTTCAGGCGCCTGAGCTTCACGATGCGCTAGTGCCCATTATCGACAAACTGCAGAAGATCTTGGACCGAGAAGGTTACCCATTCACCGTTTCTTTGGATGACCCAACCGGTAACTCTTGGATCGCCCCTACCACCCATGATACTGGACACAAATACAGACGCCGTGACTATGCCCGCACCCACGAACAGAACGAACAACTCGGAATCGCGTCAGATCCCGAAGCGCTCAAGAACGAAGGGAAAACAATTGGCAATCTCGATGACGTCGATATTGTGGATGGAAAGGTCTACAGTCTTCCCGCTGACTGTCCTGCCTGTGCCAAGGAGTGCACCGTCAACATGCAGAAGGTGGATATTCCATACTTCAAGGAAGTCTTTATCTTGAGCAACGTCTGCGAGCACTGCGGATACCGCTCCAGCGATGTCAAAACTGGTGGTGAGGTTCCAGAGAAAGGAAAGCGCATCACGCTCAGCGTCGAGACGATTACGGATCTCCACCGTGATATCCTGAAGTCCGATACCTGCGCACTCCACAGTGAGGAGCTTGAAGTTACGGTCCAGCCTGGCACTTTAGGCGGACGATTCACAACGGTTGAAGGTCTCCTCACTGAAATTCGCGACCAGCTCAAGGGCCAGATCTACGATATCGACGATTCCACACAAAGCGGAGGTGACAGCATGTCAGCTACCGACAAGGAGAAATGGGCTCGCTTCTTCGACCGTCTTGACTCCGCCATTAAGGGCGACTTGAAGTTCTCCATCACGCTTGAAGACCCTATGGCCAACAGCTACGTTCAAGACTTGTGCGCTCCCGCGGCAGACCCTCAATTAAAGACCGAAGAGTATACCCGGACTGAAGAGGAAGAAGAAGAGCTGGGTCTTAAGGACATGAAGGTTGAAGGATACGAGGCAGAGGCGAACGAGAAGGATGGAGAGGAAAACAAGTCATGACCTATTGTAACGATACCCACACAGACATTGTAATGTCTCCATTATGATCTTTCGTTCTTGATGTTATGATATCTTGGCCTCTTATGAGTATGGTGATAATAGTGCATGAAGTTTATTTATAGAGCGAGAACCTGTGAGCTTTTTCTCATCACATTTATTACTGGAATGCCGTATTGTCATCACCGCCGGCCGACTCTTGTATATATATAAACTACCTTGCTGTTCTGACCTTCTTCTGCTCCCAGTTCCTTTTTGCTCGATTTCCATATCATGTGGTAACCCCATCACGACCTCACGACTGGTTGCCTCAGCTATTCCCATCTACCCGCTCACTTCACCCTGGGATATCCCGCCTCCTGCTGCAGCTATCACCCTCAGGTAAGCTGTCCTTGGATTCCACTAGGTCCCTGTTGCCTCTCGAGTTGCCTTCGTACTCACAAACATGAAAGCTAGCCAGGGTTCTTGAGGTTCTCACGAGAGGCTCATATTGTCCAGGCTGGCTTTTCCGTTTCACTTCCGAGTCTCAGCAGCAAGGACAAAAAATCCACTGGATAAGGCAGTTGATTTCCTGGAATAGAGATAAACCATCAAAAGAGATTAATCAAGCAGGAGAAAGCAGGCATTCGAAGGAAAGGATACTGTCCTTATTCAGCAAATGCATTTATCTATAACCGATTCTGCGCTCTTTTTTGGTCAATCGCAGCCCGGCCAGCCATCCCACCTCATGAAGGATACATTAGCGCCATCAGCACCATAGGACATAGTATCATACGTATCATACGACAGCCACTCACTAGACACTTGCGCATGCCGAGACCATTCCTCATCGAACCTTTTATCCTTCTCCCAATCAATTTCATTAGGCCGGTCCTTTCGATTCTTCTGTGATAATCCAGGTTGACTCGCTCCGAGGTCTATGGTAAGTAGACCTATTGTCGCAGAGCTTTTGCGACAAAGTCTTTGGTAGATTCAATGCCTTCTACTGTGTACTTGGCCGGCATTGCTTGGCTTGGGCTCGTAAGCTTTCCACCCTCTTCCAACCACTTACAGTACTAGATATCACTTCCATGTCAAGCGACATATATATCCTAGCAAGGTCGCAGCGTTCACCAAGTAAACGTACATTCTACGGGACCGGGATGAAACCCAGAACCGAAGTCGACGTCTCCAACTGGCTCCTACGGTGTATAAAGGTATCCATATATTGCTCTTGCTCTCGCCCCATACAGGAGCGTGCGACAGACCCTGATTTCTATAGGTTAGAGCTAGTACCTAATAAGGGTATGTGAGACACCCCTCATTTACCGGTATCTTCGCAGCTTCGCTCGATGAGAATCGTGGTTGCCTGCGCGTCGCTTACCTACCGTACTTTGTTCAATACTCCAGGCGCCCAGGCAATACTAGGCTATAACTTCAATACAAAAAATCGAGCCACTGACAACCCGGTTGGCCGGGAGCTTGAGCTGCAGCCTGCTGCAGCCGGAGTCAAGGGACCGACCTATCTAAGAATGGAGGCATGGAACCCTGCTAGTTACCTGAACGGAGCAGGCCCGGCCCGCGACGCACGGCCATAAGGGCCTGACTATCCTGAGACAAGTTTTTTTGGCCTGTAGTTGGTGAATTATATAAGGCAGCCATCTAACGAGCCGTCTGACCTACGCCGGTCAATCCACCGGCCCCAGGTCGTTCCAATATTTAGTC
This sequence comes from Aspergillus nidulans FGSC A4, assembly GCF_000011425.1. Lineage (NCBI taxonomy): Eukaryota > Fungi > Ascomycota > Eurotiomycetes > Eurotiales > Aspergillaceae > Aspergillus > Aspergillus nidulans. Next base: position 3,930,536 of record NC_066263.1, on the reverse strand, counting down.
TACGTAACGACCTGGAGCGGAGCCAGGGCCAGGCCGACTTGCATACTACTCAGGCAAAGAAGGAAAGGATGCTATCAGAATTCTGGTGAGAACTTTCAAGGACAAATTTCTTTACGAGCTTTCAAGTACCTAACCATGCCAACAGTCCCAGCTATGGAGTGAGTGTTGTGCAGCTCGATCCGACTTGAATCAATTTTACCGGTAGATGCTAATCTACGTAGCCGGTCTTCGGGGTCCTTGGATGCACCAGCGCCATCGTGTTCACGACCTTTGGAGCAGCCTATGGGACGGCTAAGGCCGGCGTCGGCGTCTGCTCGTCGGGGGTCCTGCGACCTGAACTGATCGTCAAACGTCCTCTACCCCTGCCCTCTGGCTGACCATATCAGATATCTATAAGCTAATACGTTCCAGATATCGTGCCTGTCGTTATGGCCGGAATCCTCGCATCTACGGTCTGGTGGTCTCGGTCCAGATTGCCAACAATCTTGCCCAAGAGGTCGCTCTCTATACGAGTCTGCTCCAGCTGGGTGCTGGTCTGGCGGTAGGGCTTTGCGGGCTGGCTGCAGGGTAATTAAGGTCGAGTCTTTCCTGGGTGATCGTGTCTAATGGATGTTAGGCTTGCGATTGGAATTGTCAGTGATGCAGGCGTCAGAGGAGCAGCCCAGCAGCCGAGACTCTACGTGGGCATGATCCTCGTTTTGATCTTTGCTGAGGTTTTAGGTAAGTAAATTCAGTTGCATCAATACGAGGAGGGCTGATAAAGCTGCCGTGGCATGGCAGGCTTGTACGGCTTGATTGTCGCTCTTCTGATGAACGCCAGGGCTGGGGTTATAGACTTTAAATGCCGCTGAATGCTTCTCTATGAAAAGGCAAAGGCTGTACATACCTAGAGTGCCTTCTCGACGTGGTTGGAAAGCAAGCTGTGTATGTAAGCGAGCTGCGCACCCAACCAGTTTTTGCATGCTGACATGGTTATCTATCTTCTATCAGCTACTATGGCCTGATTTATATGTTAATATAAGAGGGTTACCTAATACTAGTTTTACATGCAAAAGCTCATACCTATGTCAGTAGCCTACGCCTTGCCTTAGTCTAATGTAGCATACTATGGCTTACGAGTTAGTCCGTCTACCAACGCCCCATTTCTTGAGCGCCCTACTACCTACGCGCTAGCCTGTATGTAGGGTATACTGACCCGAAGATCGAACAAGGAACGTGTGTTTGTTCCGCTGTGTCTTGGATACAGGAACAGAATCAAGGATCAGAGTCTGTAGAACAATGCGGCTTCTCTCTTCTGGGGACAATACTAGCAATATCTTTACATTCTATGACTTAGTGCACTCCCGCACAAGGTTGATTGAAAAACTCCTTCTACATGAGTACAGACACATATGGATATAGGCAATTTTAGGCTATTGTTCATATACAATAGGCGACCTGAATGATGCTGAACTCAGAACCATTGGTTAGATTGTAAAATACCCTGGCCCTGGAGAGGTTGCGAGCACATTCAGTAGATTGCTTTTATAATATGAGTGTAAACTCTGATGATATTTTTTTTCCCTGGGAATATAGAGTAATGGCTCTGCAATTTGATGTCAAAAGAATCCAAAGGCAGCCAAGTCTGTGGTATCAATTGCTCTACGCAAAAGCTTCCAGAAACACCATGGGCTATTTTCGCTGGGGTGATGTTAGCACTCAATTTTGATGTTTTGATCCCTCAGTGGTTCCCTGTCTCTGTATGTGCCCAGACATAGATTCGGGCTAGAAGGCGTGGAAGTGTATACTACATAAATATATTCTTCAAAAGGAGAATACCTCGATTGTTACGTGCCTTGCTCTTACCTATATGTACGTATCTCATTGTCTGTTGCTGCTACGATTCTGGGAGGCTCGATATGGTTATGGAATATCTTTCAGCCAGCGGGGTTAAAAGCTCCCCGCCTAACGTCAATGAGAGATCATTCTCATCCTCCCCAAAATTTCACCATAAGGCCTCTGATATCGATTCTTTGGAAATTTTGGTATCAGGAAGATCAGTAGACCACACCGAATCCCAGCTATGCCGCCGGGAATAATTCTGGCTAAAATTCATGGCATTGGGATAGCAAATAAATGATTCTCCATAGAAAACATCAACAATTGCTAAACTATGTGGGAGTAGGAATGTGAATCATACCACAAGAGGTCCAGCCCTTTGAAGCCAGTACAGGGATCAGAGGGTGTTCCTCCAAAAGAGAGAACCTTTGCAGCGGCTGCCAATAGCTATCGAAACGGAGGTAATTTTCTGAAGCTTCCAGAGACGATGTCAAGACAGGTATCCTTTCCCAAGCAAGGTACACAAAATGTACATTGAATGAAACCAGTAATATAGCCCTGCTATCTTCCTACTGCCACTGACCTTGGTGTCTTCCTTGATTTGGGTTTGATTTAGCTTAAGACCACACTAGATGCCCTTGCCCTGCCAGGATAGCATTATCTGTGGAGCGCGCAGTACTATGGAGCCACTCGAACACCTCAACTGCTTCATGCGTATCATTATTCTCCATAGCTTTCAGGTGTAATAGAGAGCCTTGTATCAGGAAGACCTCCTTGTGCTCTTAGCCCTGCTAGGCAAGATAATTCTACGGACAAACTCTATCTGATTTACGGGAGCAGTAACTCGCCGTGTGAAGACACACTGAAATCTATAAAAGGATCCCCATCTTCTTGCTTGTGAGCTCTTTTATCATCACTTCGTTGCTTGCATAAATCTTGTCCTCTACATAGGAACCGTCTCCTCTTTTTATAGACAAGCAGAAAGCACAATCCTCCACCATCATGCGATCCACCAAGCTTCTCCTCGGCATTTTCCCCGCTGCCCTCATGGCGTCACCCCTTGAGATCAACATGATGGGTGTTGCGGCGAGTAATGTTGACGTTACGGTCAAATTCTGGGGCGGCGATCTCTGTAATGGCCCAGTTGACTCTGTCAGCCTTGTCGACTCCGGCTCCTATCGGTGTGTTGCTGTCACCAACAAGCGGTCTATTTCGGTCTCTTCCAAAAAGTAGATCATTATTTCCCTTCGCTTTGGTCCAGGCAGGGGCTAATGTGAAAAGTGGCTGCACCGTGAAGACGTGGGTGGAAGCAACTGCCGTGGGTCTTCGTTCACTGTGCCTGTCACCGGTTGCCACTCGGTTCTGTACGCCGGCGTTCCCATTCAGTGCTAGACTGGCTGGTATACGATAGAAGCCGAATGGACAGCTTAATGGACTGGGAGGATCATGAATGTGGCACAATGACTAGTTGGAAGATTGACCATAGCTAACGGGGAATGCCATAGCATACTGATTCCTGTGCTTGTCAACTACTTTGAGATAATGAATCTATATTCTATAAGGATCATCTGAGCCACTATTGAAGGTACACATTAAGCTCCAATTTCGCATTCCGCATATTGTCCGGCCAGAAATATCGACGCACGATCCCTGAAGCGAGGATTTCATTACTTGACTCTGAACCGGTGCCACAACGCAGGTCTTTTTATTGAGCTTCTTTATGGCGGCTACAATTCGGCACTGGTGGTGAAGGTAGTGGTAGTTTTGTATATAGTTAATAGACGGTACCTGTAGGCTACCTTGGGTGTCACTATCAACAGCTAGGGACTTAGTGCGTGTATTAGTGCATATGAATAAGTTAGGGCCCAGGTACAGTCATCAGCCCCTGTTGTAACGTCGGCGTTATGGTGGTATCAAGCTCATTCACTCTGCCACTATTCCTACGGCGTTCAAGCCTACACCGTCTGTCAGCCTTGGGACTTGTATGTCTCAATCCTACTGCAGCGCACGCCAAACTTCCCGATGCCCTGACAAGCGCCAGTCTCACGACTCGCATCTCCACCTTGCAATTCCAGTGCCGTAACAGATTCCGGCGAGTTTGGAAATGAATCATCTACCTGAGTCTAAGCACAGTATGCATGAATTGGTAGTAGCATCACTTCTGCTCGCCCCGTTTTGACCAGTTTAGGTACAAGCATTCAGGTAACATGATGAGGATATAGTCATTCTCTGCCATGCGGTGATGACCAATAGAAATATACCATGGACATGGTACTCAAAGATCCATGTCTGCAAAGGAGAATAGGAATGGTTTTGCTTCCACTCTCAGATGCACTTGTTTAGAAAAGCTATTTCTCTGTCTGAGCCCGAACATCCAGCAGATAGAGATGGAGATGTTTTTCTTCAATCAGTACACAGAAGCGACCAAATGAGCGCAGGCCAGGCAATATGCTAGGATATAGTGAAGGTCCTGTATCATATCGTTGGTCTTGGCGCCGTACCCGTTATACTGGCCTCGAAGCCTAGTGGATTGCTCTCGTTACCTGCCTGGCTCTTTCCACTTTCCACCTACCTTGTCACCAACCATGGACTTCCGTCCGTTCACCCCAGACATATCTCAATTACCGTCTTTGTGCGCTCTCATGCTCCGGATTCTCGTAACTTGAATCTATATCTGTAATCCACTTGCGCAATTGGAAAGAAAGTGAAGCAGCAGCATTGGGGCACCAAAAAGAGATTACAAAAGTTCTTGGAATGCGATCAACGAGCGGTTTAAGGAGACCAAGCTTGGAATCAGTATCTTGTCTTGACGTCTTGACGTCTTTCACCGATGGCACAGCTACAACCACTACAGAGCTGGATCTACATTTTGACAAGATTGTTTACCGTCCTCATCAGCCGGTGGAGAAAGCCTTAGGAATAACTGAACAAGAGCTGAGAAGGCTTGCGGAAGATATATGGAGTGCAGGTCTTCTAAAAGTTGCCTCGATTCAAATATGTTCATTGACCATCAAGCGTTGGGCAACTGAATTTGGCTCCGTCAGGGGGGCACTAGGTGTTTAGGGCACCGTTGCAACAGATGAGCCCCCATATAGTTGATGCCAAATACGGGGCAAGCGATCAAACAGCGAGCTAGGTTACCCGCAGCGGTTTCTGGCGCCCGAAGCTGTGATTCTCGGTCCAGTTCATATGTCCCTATGTTCACGTGTAAATCTATGTTTCGGTGTGTGTTGTTTCCCGGTGCTTCTGAAGCATTCGTATAGGGTAGGAAAGTCAGTTTAGAAGTCGTATTTATGATAAAATAGTATAAACATATCCCATTTCACACCTTGTCCATTTTGTTCTCTCAACACGAACGGTTGACTGGCAAGGCTCGAATTTCGTCTCATCATGCTTGGCAAGTGAAGCCTTACGACTACCCATTCCTGAGCAGCGGGAGCCGCGACGACAGAAAGCTCGTCCATGTCCAAATGAGTGGTCCTGTTCTCGGGGACCTTTGAATCGGACACGACAGTCAGGTTGAGAGCGGGTATCCGTTGATATCATGCTCTCCCTGCGCGAAGGCCTCTTTTTGTTGCTGCGTGTCCTCGCATTCCTAGCTCATGTATTGCAAGAGAAGGGCAGAGTGTTTCGACCATAGCGACATCAAGTTCATCACTTCAAGTGGCAAACGGATTGGCATGAATTGTGACCCTGTTGATTCGGAGAGTTTCATACTCAGTTTCCTCATTCTCCTTTGGCTGAACAACTTTTCCCTTCTTGTCGGTTTTCACGTTCGCCTTCTCCAGCTTACTCAAAACATCGCCGCCCTCATCTTCTGCCGTCAAATTCAACACTTTCCCAAACACAGTGCTCGACCCATCCAAATGCGGTGCTGCAGCAAATGTGATAAAAAACTGGCTTCCATTGATCGTAGGGCCTGTAGCACCCTGAGAGCCGGGTGCTGTCTGGTTCTTGACGGGTCGAGATGCCATGGAGAGGATTCCGCGCGTATTATGTCGGAGAGCTGGAAGGTGAATTTCTTGGTTTAGGGCAGAGGGATGGTAGATCGACGTGCCACCTTTGGGAATATCGTCGAAAGGGAGCATTGGAGTTGTGCCTTGACTGTTTGCTGCTGGTCCGAGGGAAATGTCGCCGCCTTGGATCATGAAGCCGGGTATCAGACGGTGGAATGGGGTGTCGTTGTATGCGCCGGCAGCGCAAAGGGCGATGAAGTTCTAAGAGGGGCTAAAGTCAGTTGCTGATGATAGTGAATCACAGATATACAAGAAATTTATGCGGTCTCGCCTTGCAGTTACGTACTTCTGCTGTCTTGGGCACTGCTTCACAGAAAAGCTCGACCTTGAGGTCGCCGTGCGTGGTGTGAAGCTAAAAGATGGTATTGTAAGCTCCTAAGCAGATAATGGATTTAAGGCAGGGACGGGGGCGGTTCAGAACTCACAGTGACCGACATCATCCAGGTATAATTAACGTCAATGAGATGACCAAATGCGGAGGAATCTGTCGCGCGGAAGTAAGCCATTGTCGAGAAGACGCCGGTCACATGATATTCCACGATATACAGCAACTGGACATGCTTCAAAGTTCAATCGAACTTCTCATGAATTTTACTCTGTTGCAAGGTCTTTATAACGTGCAATACATTTCACTCCGAAGGGCCACTTCGCGAAATTCTGCGTCAATATCGTCTCTCAGCGCCAAATCCCCCACTCCCTCCAGACGTACACTCGATCACCTCTGAATCTAAGATATCATCAAGGCTTGACAATGAACAATAGGCCTGTTGACCAGGCATTGGCTACTTTACTGCCTACTCATGCACAAGATATCCCTCGCGAGCTCCGGAGCCTTGCTTTATCTTTCCTCGCGCAATCCCGAAGTTCCTCTTCAAGCTTGAAACCGGATGAAGAAGTCGCGCGTCCGTTCGCATGCGCCGAATTGGCTTGCAAAAGGTCCTTTTTCACCTCGAGGCCATATACACAGGTTCATGCTCTAACGGAATTCTCGCGTGTTATATAGGCTCGCACGTACGCTCAATCTTCCTCCGCTACTCGGCCACCCGCCATGCCCTCCGCGTACCTATAAGAAGCTATATTCGTTCCTTGAACGGTCTCTAAACTTGGCGAGCCCAAGACCTACAGAAATAACTTCAGCCCCAGGGACACCGTCACGTTCAGGGTCCGCCCCGTCGACGCCGACGAAGCATCCAAGGCCTGTTCGCAGCCCTTCAAAGGCTGTGCCGACGCCGCGTGGGTTAGAGAATACTCCGAGCAGATCAACACCTTTAAAGAGAGGATACACAAATGGTGATAACACGCGTACTGCACAACAGCCACACAAGGTTCACAGCGATAGCCATTTGACCTCCACCAGAATTCCTGATGCACCTTCATGGGTGATGACCTCCATCCGGACGGTATGCAAAACATTATCAACGCCAGCGCCGCGAATGAGTACATGGTCCAGACCACCTATCTCAAGAACACTTCCTCCCCACATATTCGCGGGTGTATCCTCAATCCTACACCTAGTCGACAGCCATGATGACTTGGATGAAGACGCAAGGGAGTTCCTGGAGGCCGTTCTAACAGCTAAAGACAGAGAGAAGGATGAAGACTTCAAGGAAACTGTCAACGCTCTAGTGGTAGCAGTCTATTTCCTGGTCCTCGCACGCCGTCGCCAACCAAGTGAAACCTCTGCGGACGCTGCGCTAAAAGAAACCAGAAAGATGGATAAAAAGACCTTCACCGAAATGCGCCAGACCGCGCTAACAAGTCTCGGTCTTCCTCATTCTGAGCGCCGACACCGCGAAGATGTCGACCAATGGATCGCACTCATAATGGAACATGACTGGGCGCATGGCAGGGAGTGGTTCGAGAACATTCCGCAAGCAGGAGATCTAGATGGTGACATTGAGACTATTTCCGATGACGACGGACACCCAGGTGAAGGCGGCAACAAGCGTTTAAAATCCCTACCCAGCGATCGCGGTTTGTTTGCCCCACGGGCAGCCTCGAGACGCGGTCTTCTGCCGGGCTTAGGGACAATGATGCAGGATCGTGTGGACTGGTTGAGTCCTGAACGCCGGGAAGATTACACTGAGTGGAAGGCAGATATTCTGGCCCGGATTCAGCAAGCGGAAGCAGCTGCTCAAAGTTAGATAGCGTCGCCTTAATTTATAATCCGAGGCTATAATGATACGATACCCGCCACGCCACGTTCTTATTCCTTCTTCACATATAAACCTATATATGTTTGTGAAATCAATGAAGAGGCACCAATGCTGGCGGCGTCAACGCTCCGTTGGTTTGTCCTTCACACATCGACCTTGTCAACATTTGTTCTCTATTTCCATACCTATCTCTAGTTTAGCATTAACATCGTGTGTACACATCCCGGCTTCCAGCGCTGAGAGTCTCAGTGAAAATAAACGTTGAATCTACCCATAAAAGTACTAGTGGTATCATAGGGGTATAATGAAAGGTTTCAGGAATAAAAAGGGTCTAGATATCACCTAATACCATATACTTCTCGTCCGATGATGGGGTATACTTTCACGTCCTTGCTTTTCCAACTCTTTCATCGTATCGTATAAAAAGAAATCAATCAATATGGCGTTGATGCTGACGCCTGTGCCTAGTGGGGCGTTGCTCGCGGCGCTGCTATGTCTCGAGTGCCGTCGGAAGTGACCAGTTTGGGGGGCCTGTGTGTCCATTTGATCGTCGTTCCCGTTCTGCGTCTGGGAGGTTTCTCTGCAGTGTCCATTGGGGTGTGACAATCCGTTTGAATGCGAGAGCGAGGAGTGTCCGTTTGAAGTGGACTTTTCAGTCTTTACGGACTTGACTTCGGGATGTTGTTTTTCGATTTCACGCCGGATTAATTCGACGCACCATATACTGGTGGCGCGAAGTTCAATCTCCCAATTGGATCCGCTGGGGATTTCTTCTTGCTTGCGGATACGGGTTTCTAAGGAGGGGGAATACATAAGACATCCAAGGAAGTGGAGCATTTGAGGAATGCGATAGTCTAGAGATCTGTTAGCGGTTGCAGACGCTAGGGTAGGCAGTTGTGGCAGAATATACCGGCAAACATCGTGATTTTATCGATGTCTTGAAACTCGCCGTAGCCCTCCCCGTCAAAGCACGCCCATAAATCTGCAACAAGAATCTGTGCCCGTTTGTAGAATCGTACCCTGCGTCCTTGGAAGACTACCTCATCTCGGAAGCATGAGAAGCTCTCAGCCAGAAGGTTGACTAGAGCGGCGGCTGAGCGGTTTGAACTGTAAATGCAATTGGTGAAGCTGCCATCGAAATCCTACGGGGTATGTGTTAGTAGGAATGGCCTCAGGAGGGCGTAGGAAACATACATTGCATAGCACTCGCCCTGCTTCACGCAGGCATTCAAGTCGCTCCTTAAGCAAAGGCATATCTTCATCCGTCGCAGAGCGAAAGACGTGCCTGATAAGCTCCTCGCTGCACTCCTCCTCATCTACCCAAAATTCGGGGTTTGTGATTTCGATGCCTTCATCCAACGCCCGCCGCAAGGCGGCCACCAAGCTCCAATACCCAGTCCACTTCTTTCCTCGGTATTCGATCGCAAACCGCTTCCCTTCCGGTTCCGCGGACCAAAAGCTAAAATTCAGCAGGTCCATGGTGAAGATAAAATCGACGGTGCTCTCGTCTTTCGCCTTGGGGTGTAATTCGTGCTCAGACCAGCTGCTAGTTGAGTATTTTTTCTTCTGCATCTGGCGCCATATCGTCTCCGCGGCCTCCTTGGTTTTCGACGGATTTAGGGCAACGTCGATGGCATTATCGAAAACGTATTGAGCGTTCTGCAGGACCTTTGTCTCTGCCGCGCCGGGATTTGCAGCCCCTCCCCCTAGCCCCAGTGATTTGCGAAGAAGCGCAATCAGCTCGTGGTCTACCTCGTCATCAGACATGGGCGGCGAATCTCGTTGACAGGTGGGGGACCAGAAAGTAATGGCGCGAGAGGTAATTGGGACTTTGGAATAGATGGTAAATGTGGAAAGGAATGTAGTAGTTTGGCGTCCAGGAGATGAAGGAGTGTGAGAAGTTTTAAAAAAAGGAGAGACAGCAATTGCGTTGGTCCAGAGTCTTGCCCTTAGGATGGGCCTTCGGTCTAGTATCAAAGAATTACCCAAGGGGTCTCCCCGATAGTTGCCAGAAGTCACGCTGAAGACGAAAGGTAGGCGATTGGGCCGCTTGCTATAAGATTTACGATCCAAGTTAGGCGCAAGCTCTATTTGTGCGACATTCTACGGAGGATAATTCTCTCATTTTCCTGTATATATAATTTTTTTTCTGCAGCGACTTTTTTTTTGAGTCACTGCGGAGATAAGTACATGGTTATGCAGATGGTTATCTAAGCAATGCACTATCGGCTTCATCTGGGCCAGCTAATCCAGATCGGGAAATAAGACTGAAAAGTCCTGAAGCTTCAGGCACCAAAAGCGTCCAGCGGATGCTCCATTGCGCCCGGTATACGGACGGTATACGGAGTAGCTTTCTTTTGAATTAGTGGCAATAGGATAATAATACCTAGTAAGTAGCTTTTTCCATACCTTCATCAAATCAGAGTCGGGGCCAAAATATATAGAAATTTGAGCTCGAAGCACTTGCGTTACTTCCGCTTTTAACTTGCGCTTTTAGTGGATACCGCGAGCTTGTTTCAATCTGGCGGTAGTGAGAATGATCTTTATACTACCTAAGGTGGTCCAGATAAACCAGAAGAAATAGCTATGATTAACTATGATAGTAGTGCTTGTTGGAGTATTCGGTGCAGTTGTATACGGGAAACAAGCAGCGGGACGGAACAATCCGACCGGGGCGCAGTCCTACAGAGACGATCGCATCATTGCTGCTGCATCTAAGAGAAGGTATTTTAACGTCTCCTTCGTTCATGCGCATTGCGCAGTGAAGTTGCCCGATTGACACTGATGAGGAACACATCTATCTGACCTTAGCCATTATTAGAGATAACCGAGGGGAGGTTCAGGCTGTCGGTTCGTCATTCTTTCATCTACCAACCTCCGGTTTCCAAGCAGCAGCCTCTCTCCCTCTCATCTCTCTCTTTTACCCGCTTATGCTCAGCCGCTATCTTCGTTATTGTCAACTTTCTTTTCTCAGAACGCCTCAAACCTCCCGCCCTGCGATGTATCTTCCTACAGCTTGCTCGCTTTATTGACTATTGATCGCACTATGACTCGTGACACTTACCTTAAGCGCTCTCTTGGAACGCAAGCCAACCGTATCAGAGAGGTACTTGATTCCCATAGCCAGCGAGCTGTTGGCTTCAATGTTTCGAACTCTGTCCTTTTGAGATTATTGGCAAAGTTTTGGCATTTTATGCTTTGCGACAGTTTTGCTAACACTGAGATTCTTATCTAGTCACGAGTCCTTCTCGTCGGCGCTGGAGGAATTGGCTGCGAGCTCCTCAAGAACCTCCTGCTTACTGGGTTCGGTGAAATACACGTCATTGACCTCGACACCATTGACCTGAGCAACTTGAACCGTCAATTTCTCTTCCGCCACGAACACATTAAGAAGCCGAAAGCTATAGTACGTTGCTGTTCCCGAGCGCGTGTCGTCATCCCTCCCTTGCCGAGCTATCGCGCTCTTGTCAAATACTGCGTTTACGAAACTGTCTGACCGATGGGTATGCTGTTAGGTCGCAAAGGAAGTTGCGCAAAAGTTTCAGCCTAGCGCGAGGATTGAGGCTTACCATGCCAACATCAAGGACAGCAAATTCGACGTGGACTGGTTTGCGACTTTCAATGTCGTCTTCAATGCGCTTGACAATCTTGACGCGCGGCGTCATGTCAATATGATGTGTTTAGCGGCGGATGTGCCTCTGATTGAGAGTGGAACAACTGGCTTCAATGGTCAGGTGCAAGTTATCAAGAAGGTCAGCACATGTCGTCGTTCACCCAAGCGACACCGCTGACGTTTGTAGAATGTGACAGAGTGTTACGACTGCAACTCTAAAGAGGTCCCAAAGTCATTCCCTGTCTGCACCATCCGAAGCACACCGAGCCAGCCAATCCACTGCATTGTCTGGGCGAAAAGCTATCTCTTGCCGTATGTTCGGCGAGCCTTTGAAAGTTCTTGCGCATGCTGACAATTTGAAGCGAGCTATTCGGGACGAGCGAGACTGATACAGAAGAATTTGACTACTCCGCGGATGCAGACAACGGTTCGTTGCATCATGTCTGTTAACCTACTTTGAAAAAACTTTATTAACATTATTCACAGTGGAGGAAATTGAGAATCTGCAGAGAGAAGCAAGAGCTCTCAAGGAAATTCGTCAATCCATGGGCTCGGCTGAGTTTGCTCAAAAGGTCTTTGATAAAGTTTTTAAGGAGGATATCAACCGGCTACGTGGCATGGAAGATATGTGGACCTCGAGAAAGGCTCCAGAACCTCTAGATTTCAAGGAATTGGAAGGGACACTATCTACTGTTGAACCGGAGGTCTCCTTGAAGGACCAGAGAGTCTGGACGGTCTCTGAAAACCTGGCGGTCTTCAAAGACAGGTGAGTTGCCAGCCCAGCTATAACAATCCTCCCTTACACTTTACTGATTGGCCATGCAGCTTGGATCGTCTAAGCAAACGCCTCAAAACACTGCAGTCCGAAGAAAGCGGTTCTCCCGCGGTTCTGGTGTTCGACAAGGATGATGTAGACACATTAGACTTCGTTACAGCAAGTGCTAATCTTCGCGCAACCATCTTTGGAATCGAACCGAAATCAAAATTTGACACGAAGCGTACGTCTTTCTTGTCAACCCAAGTGTTCTAACTATCTCGCTGATGTCTCGTCTTACAGAAATGGCGGGTAATATTATCCCAGCGATCGCAACCACAAATGCGATGACAGCGGGTCTTTGTGTCCTCCAAGCGCTGAAGGTCCTAAAGGGTGACTATGACCATGCGAAAATGGTGAGGCTCTTTAATCACAGTTCTTCGATATATACTAAATTTGTGCTCATGTGTAGGTTTTCCTCGAGCGCTCAGGAGCTCGTGCAATTAACTCCGAGTCCTTAAACCCACCGAATCCGCATTGCCCTGTTTGTTCTGTTGCCCATGCCAGAATTGAGATCGACCTCACTCGCGCCACATTGAATGATCTAGTTGAGAACATACTCCGAACACAGCTAAAGTACGGACAGGAATTTTCCGTAAATACTGAGCAGGGCACAATCTACGACCCAGATCTCGAAGATAATCTTCCGAAAAAGCTGTCCGATCTGGGTATCACAACTTCAGCTTTCTTGACGGTTATCGACGAAGATGAGCAACCAAGAGTTAACCTCCAGCTTATCGTAGTCGCACCTGGATCACCACCGTCAGAGGAACAACCCATCGTGCTTAACAGAATACCTGAGATCCCACGGAAACCTCAAGCCCCTGCACCGTATGATGCTGAAGCGAATGGGACGTCAAATCTAGGGAAACGCAAGCGCGATGCTAATGAAACCGAGCTCAACGGCGATCCTCCCACTAAGCGAGTGGCGAACGTTTCAATCTCGGATGGTGCCGATAAAGCACATCCCATTGATCTGTCTGAGGCCGAAGGGGGCGCTATTCTGATCGATGATGACTGATAACGCACGCATATGCGCAGCGGCAATCTACGGCCGACCAACGTGTAACATCTCTCACAGAAGCAGCATATGGGGGACTGGGGCTATCTGTGTCTCCATCTACCTTTTTCCCCCAAATGCCACTATCTCATGTATCATACGTCAACCGACTTTCACGATTACAGACGATCTAGCTAAGAACAAACTCACGGGCTACAGATGAACTTTTAAAGAATGTACTCTTCACCTCGTAAGGTCAGTGGGACCTTGTGTCATCGCGGCGTGACCGGGCTCAATATGACGTTCTCCGTAAATGGTTGGACCATACTAGATAGTCTATAGTACATGCGAATCTTTCCATCAGCTCGCTCTTAACTTATATCAAAGCGCACTAAGACCACCGTCTAGGTTTATAATGCAATTATTCGCGTACTCGTTCTCAGCCAAAAAGACCGCAGCGTCGGCGATTTCATGAGGTTGGCCGAAGCGCCCGAGCGGGATATCTTCCTTCAATCTGTTGTTTTCAGCTTGACTGAAATCTGCAGGTCGTACCCATGATCCGATTAGTACGTAGAGCATAAGTCAGGAGAGGGATGGGTGGAAAGTTGTTATAAGGTAGTTCAGAGCTTACCAGCAATCATAGGGGTCTCGATATACCCCGGTACAATCGCATTCGAGCGAATAACCTGATTCCGGAGCGTCTTAGCCGCCTCAACGGCCAATGACCTCGTCAGGCCCAGCACGCCCGCCTTCGACGCAGCATAGGGAACAGCACCTGTGCCGGCCTTCAGCGCAAGGAGTGAAGAGATGTTGATGATGCACTTCGTGGGATTATGAGCGTCACCAGTACGGTTCTTCATCCGACTACGGATTGAGGCGCGGAGCAGTGCGCGAGACGTAAGGAGCGAGCCCTCGAGGTTTGTGCGGAGCACTTGGGAGATAATATTAGGGTCTGTTCGAGGAAGGACCGTGGATGTTGAAATGCCTGCTGCATTTACGAGAATGTCGACTGGTTGCTGCACGTAGATTTAGTTTATACTCAACTTCAAGTGCCGAAAAGACATACCATTGCACTCTCCAGGTCTCTTGTCCACCTCGCCGCCTCCGAGACATCACCTACGAGCAGACTGATCCTACCCGATAATTCGACCAGCGTACCAGGTGAGATTTCGCTTCGGTCCTGTGCTTGATCTTCTTCTGGTGTTCTAGTTGCGACTTCACTATCTTGTTCCTTTTCTGTCTCGCTTGGTCGACGTTGGGAGGAGGCTGTGGGACACTCCAGCTGCGCCGCTGCACGCGCAAGACGCTCATAAGACCGTCCGACGAGGATAATACGGTCAACGCCCTCTCTGAGAAAGCGCTCCGCGATTGCGAAGCCAATTCCAGAGCTCCCACCTGTAATCATGCATGTTCGGCCGGTGAGTCTGTTAGATGGGCGGAATGAGGTGCTGCCGTTGATTTCTGGATCATACGAGGTGAAATGACGGGTTTGGAGAACGGCTATCCTGAAACCGGGCTTTGCACGGAAATGGATATGCGTGAAGAGGGAACGGACTGGAGAGATTGTGACCCCGCGTAGGGGGAGATTGGAGATGCAATGCATTGATTGGTTTAGATAGCCTTTGGAGATTGCTTAAGGTAATGGAAATATAGAAAAGTGATGTTGTCGTAGTAGCTTTGTCCTCATGCGAGTCATATAGCGCACTAATCAGGTTAAAATTGGAGCTACCGCCTAATAGTAAGTGACATACCTGAGAAGTGAAAGTTAACAGCTTTCCTACATTTCATCAGAAGTGTATGTCATGTCGTGGTCGAGACTGTTATCGGCGGAGTTCTGGAGCGGAGCTTGAGCACGGACCAACCCGGACAACGCCTTTCCAGGCTTTTCGTCTCTTCTATTACTTTTCCACTCCACTTCATCCTCACTCATTACATTAAGCCTGAAATGTCTGACTCAGAAACACCACAATTCGAATACGTCACCCTTGTATCCGGTGACGGATTCGAGTTCATTGTCCCTCGGAGCACAGCCTGCGTTTCAGGCACGATACGCCGTATGCTCGACCCTTCGAGTCAGTGCCCCGCCTTTGCTATACCTCTGCCTCAAAGAGAAAAAAAGATAAGCTAACCATTTTTCTGGAATAGGCAAGTTCTCAGAAGCGTTAACGGGCCGTTGCGTCTTCGAAAGCCTGAGTGGGGTCGTCTTGGAGAAAGTCTGCGAGTATTTCTGTTACAACGAGAAAAACAAGAATCAGGCGAACGTGCCAGATATGGACATTTCGCCGGAGCTGTGCTTGGAATTATTAATGGCTGCGGATTACCTGGATACATAATGTGTCTAGGTATCCGTGTCACGAACAGCACTACCTGACAAGGCTGATACGATTTATGGCGAAACGATCTGGATCTGGGGTTATTGATGGCATTTTCATTGGAGTTCGGTTTGTTTTTGAGGCGAACGATTCTAATTACGAAGTGCATTCCTGGAATGTTCGGTATTTTGAAGACTATCGTTATCGAATAGACACGCTTCTTTGGTATCGTTCACCGCAGTGCCTATGGACTAACGACTTTTCACTTCTAAGCTTGCTATATAATCTCGGAGGCTGCGCCATTTGAGGCTGTCGGGCTTAGCCATCTATAGCATCTGCGTGCAGTCTTTTCCATGACTGGGGGCTCTAAAAATGATGGCAGATCAAAGAGACTCCCTCTCTTTCAGCCTTTATCCACTCAGGAGGGATATTTGGCCTCATTAAGGGGAGACAAGCTGCTCTTTGTCGTTGCCCTTGCATAGTTTGCGAGGATTTGTATTGGCCATGGACGCGCGGACAATCATCGCTTCTTGAATTTATGCCGGGGCGTTCCACGAAATTTATTACCACCGGATAACCGTTGTGCATAGATTTTTTCTTTGCCAAAGGCCGCGTCGGCAATTCTGAGATAGCTCACAACGCCTTGATCGACTACGGCCAGCACGACATTACGATAGCCGTTTTTCAGCCGCACATAAAGCTGCTTATCAGGGTTAGGCGGGTCTAAAGGTGTGCTCTCAAGCAGGTTCCCAATTTGAGACAGGGTGGGTATAGTGGTAGTTGTCCGAGCGTCTATGACAGCAATCTTGAAATCGGGACTTGGTGGAGCGGACTTGCGAAAATTAGTTGACGGCTTGTAGACATACCATACAACGGCATAGGGCAGCTCTGGCGATGGAGAAGACGACGCCGAAGTAACGGGGTCGTAATAAGGTATGATTGAGAGTCTGCGAAATATGCTGTCTGAGGTAGCATTAGCAGCATTCAGAGACACCTACCAGGACGTTCATACCGTAGTTGTGATGAAAGCCGAGGCCAGCAACAGGTCCCAATGCTGTAGTGGGCGCAGTATCGCGTAACCATTGCAGGAAGCGAGAAAAGATCCCGGCTAACCCTGGCCCCTGTTGGATTCCGGATTTCGTGACCGACTGTGCGCCTTTCTCCTCCTCACTTTCACTCCATCCAGGTGCTCGAACGACAACGTAACCCAACCGCCTAAGACCAGTAAAAACGGAGAACCTCTCCATCGTTAGCCCACCACGCCCCATCAGACACGCGTAGGCAGCTTGTAAGCTCATAGGTATCCCAGAGTCTTCGATATCATCTTCGTCACCAGCTCCAACAGCACAGCGGGGCCACCGTATGTCAAGACTCCCTCTTTCCAGCAAGTACAGAGCCTCCTCGGGAAGTAACCATACCCGGCCCCAGCGATCTGCCTGCCCGAGTGACTTGAAGTGTTGTCCCTTGGGGTTCGTGACGTAGACACAAGAGTCCGGGGACACATGTGCGCCGACTGAGTTAGGCGCTGCTTTTTCAGCCGGGATGTCTTCCGCGATCGTATCCAACGCCTTCGGGGCCGCTGGCGGGGCAGGTCCGTTCGGCGCGTAGACTCCGATGATTGAGTTCTTTGGGTGGTGTAATCGAGGGTATGCGAGAGCATTGTGCATGGCCTGCCGCGATGCGGAGAGGATGTCGGCCTGAAAGAGCGTCGGGTTCGGTTCGAAGTCCTTCTCGCCCCGTTTGGGGAGAGACAGCTCGGTCGAACCTGTCACACTGTGCATGAGAGTTAGGATTCTGAACTAAAACGCAGCTGGGGCTGTAACAAACTGACAATGAGAGGTTGTTGAGCATGCGAAAGTCCTGAGTCTCATCCGACAAATCAATATCAGCTTGAGCTCCCCCAGAGGGATTGGTGATCGCGTCCTCATCCAAATCCACCATTGTGAAGACTCGAGTCAGCTCTGGCTCCAATAATACTCGTGGTCTTCGGTAGTGGTTGTCCTGTCCTTGACGTGCGGAGAGGTTGGAGGCGAAGTTCCAAAAAAAGTTCGGATCAGTAGGTATCGGGCTCCCGATCGACTCAGAGTCCAGTCCACATCATCACATCCCCACACCTTGTCCCAGGGTCTTTACTTTATTTACCTTTTCTATATTATCATTTACTGTATGGACATTATGGAGTCTGAAGTTGCATCCGGACGGGGGATTGACTACAACGACGTCCTCATCCAGGTATGCCCTTCAAGGTTACTTCATCGAACTGCCCCGCCTGACGACCGTTCAGATGTCGACGAATCTTACCAACGCCTTGAACACATACGGGCCATCATCTGCTCAATATCAAACAGTGCTAGAAATGCTCAAGGACTATATGCGCGAAATTGACAGGGTCGGAAGACCGGAAACCCAAGATCTAGACCCCAATGTGCTCAGCATTGCCATGGGATTCCTGGGTATTGGGAAATAAGCGGTAGAGCGAGTTAGATGGTCGACTTGACTTGAAACATACGATGGCGCGACCACCATCCCTCGGCGCCTGCTGTGCCTAGTGTAGTGCGAAAAGGAGCGGTGCCCGAGGGGCTCAACTCTCCAACTCCAACTACGATCATAAACATCACAAAACACCTGCGGATCGGATATATGTGCCCTCAGAGCTTTCCGATTTAGTCAATTCTACGACCTACCTATCCAGATTGTTCGTGGATTCTTGGGTCAAGTAGCGACAAAGAACCAGCTCCTCCAAGCCAGGGAAGCCATCCGTCTCATACCAACTTCGGCTACGGACCATCTAAACCGTGATTTTCTATCTATCTACTACACGTCCTCATCTACTTAAGGACAATCGTGACCATGGCCTCCGTCTCAGAGAACACCCCTCTTTTGGCCGAGTCGGAGCCCCGAGAGACCAACGAGTATCAGATTTCCCAAGACCACTCGGTTACCACTGCTCCAGCGAAGCCATATTATCGGACGATAGTTGTCCTCACCCACCTCTCAGCGGCCCTTTCTGTCCCCGCCTTTGTCTTATACTTAACAGTCAGCTCAATCGACATTGCTGGACCTGGGGGCTTCTACCTATCCTGGGATCTTGCGACGCGCATCCATTCACTCGCTATCACTGTACGTATAAGGCTAGCCTTACACCAGCAAGAAAGCAAAAGAAAGTCACTTACAGAAAGATCTACACAGAGTATTCTAAGCTTTCTAGCCTCAGCACTCAACCTGGCGCGCCTTAGGCACGCACGTCGCCCGCTCTGGCTCTGGCTAAACCTCCCCATCGACGCCGCAATCGCATTCTCCAGCCTTGTATTAGTGCCAGGGGCTCTGGCCCTGAATTTCAACCAGTCTCCTGACTCGTGGCTTCCTGATCGCGGAGCTGCGGCGACCGCGAGGGCGGTAATTGTGTTTCTAGGTATTGGGTTGATTGCCGGGTTATTTGTTGGGTTTGTTTATACACACCTCACTCCTAATTCCTATGGGTTCCTAGCGGACTAACCAGAACTTTAGGCTAGCTCATCTGGCTCTCTTTCCCCTGCGATGCTTCGCTTCGATTCAAAGCGAGCCATCGCAGAGTCAGCGGACTTGGAGGATTCCTGGAGGGGAGCTTAGGGTCGAATTTAGCGTCAGGTTTTTGCGGCAGGACGAGGCTAACAGGGAGTCTCGCGATTCTGAGGCGTAATGGAGTTTAAGACAAGACATGGTCTTAAGTGTGCTCTACCTTAATGGTGTCGGGCCCTACTATGTACAGTGACTCCACTATCCCAAGACTGGAATTGTACTAATTCACTCTTGGAAATCAGCTAGTACAAGTTAGCTTTATATTGGAACAAGAACAGCAAATAGTAATTTGTTAGCGGCCAGCGTGGAAGGGATAATTCAGCAGACTTCTACTCCTACTCCTATCCCAGGGGCTCTGACGGCCATGATCGAAGAAACCAAGAAAGAAGAGGACCAAAACCCAGCACCCCCTAGTTCAGTGATCCGACCAGAGAAAAGACAGTAAATACATAAAGGTATAGCTATCAATAAGGGAATAATAAAGAGAAAGCAAAATGCCAGAAATAGGTATAAACTCCGTAAACCATGCATTCGTGAAACGTATCTGGCCTGCTGATGCTTCTGTCTCTGCTTCACAGGCTGCAGTGTTGTACGGCGACACGTAGGCCTGTGTGTATATGTAATGTGGTGAAAACGCCGTGCAGCGCAAGCCGATTTTGTGGCGCTAGCTAACCACGTATCTGGAGGTCCGTCTGCATCAAGGCAGCCGGAGTGATAAATGTAGCGTAAGATCTTCGGTTGGTGCCTAATCGCGAGGTATTCATCCAAGCTGAAGTGAGTAAGTTGCGTAGCTTTCCGTCGGCCTAATCTATCAGAGGCTTCTTCTGGTTACCGACAATCGCGACTCCTAGATGGCGGAGACCGTTGGGGTCCGACGGTCGGACTATTGAAGGTAAAGGTAAAAGAGGGTTGTCGGGGTTAATGTGGGCAGCTTCTCGTGCTGCTTGTTCGATTGCTTCCATTTCCTCTTTACATCCAGCGTGGTCAAGAGGGCACACGACGATTGGCTGTCGTATAATGATATCTCGAGCGGATGTTAAATGAGCCTGTTAATTGTTAGCGTGGGCATTCCATGTTGGACGAGGTTCGCACCACGAACCTTGACCGTTAAATAGTATTCGATTTTGTAGAGACTTGCTGTTGTGGTAAACCCACTAACAGCGTATGTGGGAAATCCAGGTTTGCCTCTAGGGAGTATGCCCTCTCCATCCCGCATATCCTTTGCTGGGAACACCAGGCCCATGTTCGTCAAGAACCCTGTCGGAGGCATTTTCACACCAATTGGTTCCGTCCGTTTCGTTAATGTTTTTACCTTCCGTTGAGGCTCGTCGCCCTCATGATTGTAGATTATCTCCTCATCAATGCCGATTGTGATTTTGTTGATCGTAACTTTTCTAGCTTTGCTGATCCAGTCGGGATTCGGGGACAGTTTAACATAGACGCTGACAGGATCGAGGGGCCCGTATGACCATCGCGGTAGAGAAATACCCAACGTCACCAGATGATCTGATACACTCTCCGCCGATTCGGGGCGATTGTACATTCCAAATGTCGATAGCGTGTCATACCGTGCGATCGGTACCGGAAACGAGTACTTCCTTTGCTCCGAATGGCCTTGCTGTACCATCACCACGATCTCGTAGAACGTCTCCGCGGTGCGACTGGGAAGCTGCAAGCTAGCCGGAGGGACTCGCCTGGATGCGTCCGGACCGCCTCGTCCAAAGGGAATGAACAGGACGAATGGCAGATCCATTGATAAGACCTCCTCAGATTCCCGACCAGCCGGACAACGGAAGAGGAGCATTTCCTTCCCAACGGTATCGGAGATCTCTTTCCTCGGCGGCGCTAGACGTCTCTTCGCGACGGAATCCGCTGACGGGTGGATCGTTTCTCGCCGGACGAGAGATACCGTGACGAGGGATACGTTGACGGGAGCCGTGATGCCGACACTGGGCCTAATCTCGACTTTGCCTTCAATACGAGGCTGGAAACTGTAAGCGCAATGACCAGCGGAATCCTACTGTGTAAAGCGTACCATAGTAGCAGAAATCCCAGGGTACCCAATTAGAAAGTTGCCATTTGGAGGCCCCGACACTCGCACGAAGGCGGCCATTGTGAGAGCGCAGCTCCCGCACCACCATCGGCGGGTGGGAGGTGTTGGGGATGCGCTTCAGAGAGTAAGTGCGGACTAATCAAACTCGGCGGCGTCGATGGCCTTGAAGCATTCATAGAGGGCTCGCGGCGAAAGAGCTGCTGAGGCTGCTGAAGGCTGCTGAGGGCTGGTTGATCCGGCGACGCTGACGGTGGTGCGACGGCTTGGAATGATACCTAGCGGCTGTCGAGGTCCAGGCACGGCCAGAACCAAGGCGCCTCGAGAAGAACAGGAACAGACTAGGATGATCTAGGTTGCGGGAAAGGGGCTCGATGTCTCAAAGAGACGTAGGAACGCACGATGGAAAGACGGAGCCGCAGAGGGGCGTTCAGGGCGGCTAGTAGTTAGAGCAAAGTACTGCGGGCTGATTGTTGGTGGTGCCGGCGTGGTGGGGAAGCTGAATGATTCGGGACTCACTCAGAGTAGTAAGGACTGGGTAGTTGAGTGCCCTGCAGACCAGCCTCGCTTGTTGGTCGATTGGTCATAGACCATACGAAGTATAGGACAGTCACACTAGGTCATTAGGTGATCGCAGGTCACAACTTTTCGTATCGTCCGGCTCTTCAGTTAAACCGTTCTTCTGCCGACTCGGTGCTCGCTAACTAACTCCTCGTGTATCGAGAGCCAAGAGCCATTGGAGCCGGTCCCCGACGATCATCATTGCTTTTTCCCAACGTCATCGTAGTGGATATTCATCTTATCCTCCTTTACTCAGAGTACTGTACCTACAGTGTACAGGACAACCTGCAAGAGACGCCGAGGGGCGCCCCGTCCTGCCGCCTGATAAGATCGGCGTTCTTCCACTACAGACGCTGACTCGAGGTCTGACCGCGGTCGAACCTGGGGGGTCAGACCTGAAACGAGGCTGAAGGCCGTCCATCGATCCTACCAGCACCAATATACTCAGATTATTACTGCAACCACGCATTTACCCAGAAACCGGCATTTATATCTCCTCGTATCGCCAACTAGTTGCAGTAGACTGTCTCAGCCATGATGAGGCTCTCAATCTCGTACACTACGTACTTCGTACTTGTAGGACAGCGCAGCCAGCAAGCCTGCCATACCGCATAATCCTCAGGTAAATCAACATAGAAAAGACCCTTGGCTCGTATATCTCTGGTGTGCATTACTTCGTATATGTTTTATATTACTTCGCACCGTCGCCTGAGGCCCGACCGTCCATCTGGACCGGTTGCCCGCGCAACGAAAGGAATGACATCGTTCCCCCACAGGCCGGAGCCAGACTTCACCTCCGCACACTCGTCAATCCTGAATCTCGACAACATTTTCCAGCGTGATTTTTAAACGATTATATGCCGTCTGAATCACGTCCATAGATTCAGATCTGAACAGAATGCCGCCCGCCCGTCGTCGAGGAGGCAACACCGCCTCCGCCCGTTCAAATCAGCCCGTTCTATCCTTTGGGGCAAAGTCCAGAGTCACAAAGCCGTCCGCTGCGCCTTCGACACCGTCCGAGAAAACCAAAGCCCTCGAGCACCTTACTGCAGAAGTTCGCGAGAAGGATGTGTCGAAAGATGTGTCAATCGATGTCCCGGGATCCAAGGTCGAGCCCGAGCAGCCTCATGTTGCGGAGCTTGCTGTGAGGGCTCAAGCCAAAGCAGAAATCCAGCAACCATTATCGGAGGAGGATAAGAAAGCGGCCAAAGTTACTAGGAAGCAGCTTCAAGATTACTGGAAGGCAGAAGAGGCGAAGAGTCGAGGGCCTAGAGGTCGGTGACTTCCTTATCTGGTTTGCGGGGTGCTCTGTTGACCATTCCTAGTTCATCAAGAGGGCCTATCGTTGGACGAAAAGATCTTGCGGCATTTTGATCTTTCTAGCCAGTATGGGGTACGTCTTAACGCATCGATGATCGCCGTTGGTCATTTGGAAGTGAACTCTCACTGACGAACATCTAGCCTTGCATCGGGATCGCCCGTCTAAAGCGATGGAGGCGGGCACACTCCCTCAATCTCAACCCTCCAATAGAGGTACTCTCACTCCTCCTTAAGCAGGAAGGCACCGCTGGGCAGCGCGCATACATCGACGAACTGTTGTCATGATCGCCGCTTAAGCACGGATATAACGGTCTGTCTTGGATTATTGAGAGGGAGGTTTCTTGACGTATATTGGCGTTCGAAAGCAGGACTGGGAATGGCGTTAGGAGAACATTGTACATACCCTACTTTCTTCAACCATGAGCACTATTTTTGGTACCGAAAAGCATCCGTGACCACTAATTTGGTCTGATAGAGTAATGCCCGTAACTTGCATAATAGCAGACAAAATGGCTTTCTTTGGCTATTATCGCACAAGGGAAAAGAGCCGGAGGTCTCTCAAAGTCTGGATCTCAATGACCTGCAAATGTGCCGCATTTCTTGCCACTTGCCATGTTTTATCGCCCTTTTTTATCTCATATTGGCTCGTCATACCCTGTTCCCAGCTCTGTCTCCCAGCTACATACGGACAAGACCTGCTCTTTCCAGTTTCTTATTATACGAGTGGTAGCAACCTTCTCCTGGTTGTGAACCGTCAGCACGGACTTTATGTCACGTCACATCCACACAGCTGCTCCCCTCTTTGCATGGACTGAATGGCATTTCCTCTATTGCTCCATCATAGCTCAACAGTTCGGAGTCAAGCCCACCTCTTGCGCCATCATAGCGCATGTCACCACGCCTCTTCCGAGCTATCGGCCTGTGTCACTGCTCAGCGCGTAACTCTAGTTCATGATCCCCAGGGATAATTCTTGAATATGGTACCCAATAACCGGCCTTATACGGAACGCCTTCTTTACGTCGCATGTGATTCCAACTCTAAGGGGCAAGCCGTATGGCCGTCAATAGGCGTATAAAGTGAGTTGATACTCGCAGGACGGGTCGTTCTTCGATCACGCCATATATCACGTCCTGTATCCTTATTGCCCCAAATCCAGGTCAGAAAATTCTTTCAGAGCCTTACCAGAATGAAGCTTTACGTTGCAGCCACACTACTTCTAAGGGCTAGCATTATTTTAGCCCAGGATCTACCTGACTTACCTTCCTGCTCTGTGAGTCTTCAAACGCATACGACCTCTTTCATCTGGCCGATGCTAATCATCACAATAGCTGCAATGCTTTCTCAGCGCCATGTCCAATGATGGCTGCCCCTCTCTAACCGATTTCGCCTGCCACTGCCGCCAACCTGCGCTCGTTTCCGAAGTGGCCCCTTGTGTCGAACAATCTTGCAGCGAGCAAGACCAGTCCTGTTAGTCTCAGTGTCCAAAAATTCATCTTAAAATAACTGTACATACCCGTTCCTTTCGATGTACTGACCAACTCAACTCAAAGCCGTCTCCAACATCGTGATGACTGCATGTTCCAGTGCCGGCGTCCCAATCTCCGTCCCACCTGTCGACGGTGGCACAACTACAATCACAGAAAGCGGCCTTGCCCCGTCACCAACAGGTGGTGAGCATGAGACTATGATTCCTCCAGGAGGCTCTGTGAGCCCATCCGGTCCGATGATGACGCTTCCTACTTCGACCGATACGACTCCGCCGACGTTGTCTCCAAGTTCCCCTAGTGTTTCGAGCCAGCTGAGTACGCCGAATGTCATTAGTACTTCGCCACCGTTCCTTGGAGGAGCTGAGTCTTTCCGCACCGGAGGGAGGTTAGCTGGGGCGGCGGCTGCCATTGCAGCTGGTTATTTGATGTAAAAGGTCATGATACTGGCTTTTTTTTTTTCGATCGAGCGAGTGATTGCCGGGCGACAAGATAAGAGAATCAAATTGGTGGTATTTGAGTTAAAATTCTGATAATGGCGGAAATGTATGCTTGCTGATGGAGGAGTTTGGCTCAATATCAAATATTCTGCACTTATCAAACATTAACCATCCCATTCAGTAATTTTAGGAAATGAAATGGAAGGTGAAAGCCCATCTATGCCTAATGAAAAGAAAATGCCTTTGTTGGAGGCATGTCTGCACATTACTTACTTCTCTGTATGAAAGCCCTCACTCATACTTGAGCTAGAAGACTGACACAATCCAAGCTTCTACCTGCACATCCTTACCCCTAGATCAGCATAAGTCATTGTTAGGCTAGAGATTCAGTTTCACGCAGCTATTATGAATCTACCCCATTTGGAGGGGCCTATTCACTCATTTCTCACTCAATTAGTCGTCGCCGAGAACACTATCACCATGATGATTTTGGCCTCTCTCTATCACTTCCTTGTTCCTTCCTTTTTTACACTGAGTCTCATCGCGCCTTCCTCAACCCATCAACGAGCCAGCAAGCCAAGATTCCAAGCCCGGCCTCCAACATAAAATGACATTCAACTTCCCGAAACAAGGCCGGCCGTTTAAACGAGCCCAGCCAAAAAGAAACAGGAAATCCAAGATGTCTCCCGTGTTCCAAAGGTTCAGACAACCAGCACCACAGCCCAATTCTGGCCACGGCCTCCAAGCGTACCTCATGGTTATCTTTGTCACCCTCGTCATGGTGTCAGACTTGGTTTCATGGGTATTTTACGTTGTGCATACTGGTTGGATTTTGTATCAATATCTTGACAATCTCGTCCTTGGGGGAGACGGACCTCTTCAAATCTTGTTTTCCAAATGGGATCTTGTCTTGTCGGCTTTGGTGAGTTTCATTCTTTTCTCGGCTATTCTGGTTGTGAGTTTTCCAATATTATGATTGTATTGTAATCGGTGCTGACAACGTGCTTAGATGACAGCAAGACTGGGAATGCTGGCCTACGGATTTTTGAGAAAACGCGTCCGTCCCTGGGCCTGGGGTCATTGGATGTTTGGATATTGGGCGGGTCTGGTTCAGGCTGCGGGATTGACAGGAGAAGGATCGGACTCGGTAAGTGTCCGGTTTCTGTGAGGTTTCACTATCAGTATGCTGCCATGAATACGTAATGCGGATGGGCTCTGACATGCTGGAATGTGTAGGATGTTGCATCGTCTCGAGACACACCTGAGCGAGCGAACTCCAAAGAGGAAGGCAACGATCCCATTCCAAATCATGAGAAGCATAAAGAAGCCCGTGGCGAAGGGGCGCGAGACAACAATGCAGAGATAGGAAACGCATTAGTCGAACAAAGACCATCTAGTCCACTTAAGAAAGCTAACAAGAAGAAGACCAAGAAGAAAAGCAAAGACAAGGACAAAGAGAAGAAAATGAAAAAGAGGTGGGGAAGAAATAAATGACAAGATTGTTGCTTACAGCTTATCAATTTCTTGTTGTTGGCGTCAATGGCCGCAGTACTTGAGTGTTCCACGTCCGCTATCTCGTCGATGTTCTCGATGTGCTCAACCGTTGCTTGGTCATCTGCGTTCAGATATGCCTGGTAGCTCTCGAAGCCCATGTCACGAATAGAACAGCCGATCACAATGGTTCCAAACTCGGCATCCTCATCGCTTTGAACTCCTGGACCGGCGTCGCGCACATCGCAGCCTATCCAGATGGTTCCAGTCTCAAGCTCATTGGTCTCGCTGGTCTCGCTGCTACCCTCGTCGACAGTGTCAGGATTGGCAACGGCGCGAGTCTCAGAGACCTGGTCGCTGATATCGCCCTCATACCCCGAGGAGTGAGGGTCACTCTCTCCGCGATTGATGGAAGACATAGTGGGTGCAGGGAACTGTGCGGAGGGGCGTGTCAAGGTCCTAACAACAGGGTATCTTTTATACTAGAAACAATATAATGATTAGCAAAATGGAACATTCAGGAGGATTTAATTCAAGAGGATTGCCTGAAAGACAACGAAGACAAAACTAATACTGATTGACAATGCATACTAGGGTAAAAGAATGCAAGTACATATGTATGCTTGCTTGGTGAATGACCACCACACCTCTTAACACTGAACACACCAGGTCTAGAAGATTCATCACCAGACGGCATAACACAACTAGTGTGGCTAAATGTCAGAGTTCACCCTTCAGTTGCAGGACAAAGTTTGAACATCGGCAATATGGTGATGTAGAAGATCTTGGGTTCTGACATACCCACGTTTATATTAGACGTTTTTTCGTATAGGCCGAGATGCCTGTCCTGGATGGCTCAAAAGATTTGAACCTGAAGGTAAGGATAGAATAGTGCATGTTTCCAAAGATAACAATTAACTTCAGTAAGCCCCGCAGTGATATATTATGACCGAAAAGTAGTGAATAGGGATATCAGATACAAGAACAGGAAACAAGTGACCGCAGGGCTACTATAATAACCCTACGGCACCCATAATCGTACAAACCCGCCCACCTCCTGCCGGCAAGTCACGCAGCTTCCAAAGTTGTTCATCGCCAGGCTTACCCTGCAATCCTCGCATATACAAAGACACCGGCAGGGCCAGACGATAATGGAGCGGGAATTTGTTTGGCAGACAACACATGGAGGGCCGCTGGACCCTAAGCCAGACGCGCCGGTCTCCCATGTTTGTTCTGTGTTGGCCGCGCTCGCCAAAGTTGCAGAGCGCTTGTCCAGTATAAGTTTCTCTAAGATCTCGGACTCCTCCTGTGCGCTGGGCTTTTGATTCCCGTCACGCGAGCCTGCTGCTAGGCGAGAGCGATGCGGACCTAGCAGCACCTGCGCCCTCTGCCGTTCAATCTGTGCCTGATATTGACGTCTCGTCAGGACCCGTCCTTCTCGCCCAGCATTAAGGTGAGCAGCCAAAATCCGTGCTTCCTGTCGTGTGGCTTCGTCAGGGGGGTCAAGGAGACGTGCAATAGAGCTAACGTCCATTAGGGATTCGGGCGTTGGGGTAGACTCTCTGTAGTATTCATTAGGAAATGGGTTAGTCTGCGTGGGCGTGCGTCGGCCATCTGATTCATCCTCCCATTCGGAGTCGGTGGTAACGGTAGATACGACGCTAGTCGTGTCATCCCAATCGTTCTCAGACAACTCGTAATCCGAGGTATGATCTTCATTGCCCCATGAGCCCCCTGCTTTCCACCAGTTATAAAGCTTCTCATCTAGGCGTTGCTCATCAGACGGACTCCAGTCACCCGCGTTCAGCCGCTCCCTCTTTCTCATCTCTTTTTCGACGTCGAATTCGTGGTTTTCGGGCAGCTCTAGCTCTCCCTCATCCGTAAGTATCCAAAAGTCCAAAGACTCAGGTTCAGTCTTGCCCGAGTTATCCTGCGCAGCTTTGCTCCGTAGAATAGCTTTAACCCACTGAGGCCGGGCAGTAATCCCAACACGGGATAAAGCTTTATCGGACGCGACTGTCACCCACCTGAACATCAAATAGAAGATTGCGCGGAAGAAGGAAATCCCTTGGTAACATCGAACGAGACCGCGGAAGGCACCAACACCGCCAGGGTTAGTTTGGTATCTTGACGTTCGTGGCTTGTTCTTAGGCCTCTGAAATTTCTTCTCCTTGCCATAACCACTCTCCCATTCAGAGGCGGCCTCTTGAACTTCAAAGGCAACAAGCTCTCGATTCTCGAAAGGAAAATCCGCCGGTAAAGTACCAGAGGCCTGCTGCACTGAGCGCACCCGGCGAGATTGTTCAATTTCTGCGAGCCTATCCTCCTCTAGCCATGTCATATTACGCGCAACGACACTTCTTCCCTCATTGAGGAAGACAGCTTCGCTCGCTGCCGTTAAGGCAGTGTAACCGATCCTAAGGAGAGCACTATAGAAGTCCTCGTGGGGATTCAGTCGCACACTGCCAACCTGATTGGACCCTTGCATATTTTCATGCGCCAGTTGAAACCTTTGTCGGAGAGTCAACTGCTGAGGGGTATCGGAAGGCAAAGAGAAAGCAGTTATTACGAGAGCGATTGAGTAGATCCCGGCACACACGATGATACCGCACAGAATCATGAGATGCGGTATGAAGCCGACAACGCAAACGGTCGGAAATCTCACTGATAACCCGTCACTGTTTGGGGGAGATCCACTAACAAGGCCCCATGTCATTGCCGCCATAAAACACAGACCCCAGAAAGTGGTGTTAACAAGGCGGTATCTGCTTTGCTTGCCAAGAACATCGAGCACATTGGAGGACAGGCAATGACAACAAGAGATCAGAGCAATCAGCAGCAACTCTGGAGTGACATTCATTCGGTCCAGTATTTGCGATTTTGTAAGCATATGAAGCGATGAGCGTGAGCTCTCACCACCGCCGTCTCCGCCCGTGCTTGGTTTAGGTGAGCTAAAGGGCCCTAAACCTAAGGATTGGCTGATGGTCGACTCGGCTTCAGCGAAAGAGAGCGAATGCTCAAAAATAGACATTCCTCCCTCGGCGACAACAGGCCTCCCCTGTAGAGAGCTTGATAGAGTTTCCACGAAATGGCTCAAGCATATTCGCAGAAAAACTGGCCATAATAGTCTAAACGTGCCGTTTGGTATGTCAGAACCCACGCGGTTCATGCCCAAGGCATTGCACGAATGCTGGTCAGTCTCCCATGGGAGCAAAGTAGAGCTTAGAGAATAGAGGAATCCCCCTTGTCCAGCATGGTCCAAGAGCAGACTCTTCCCGGGCGTACCATACCGAAGTTCCGGGTAGTCAGGCGACGTTTGGCATTTAATTGCCCGAAGAAGGGAGTGTATTTGAGAAACGAAGAGTAGAATAGGGATGATGCGCAAAGCCAGTCGTCTCATCCAGTCTAAGTGTAAATGTCTCCTTGTAGAAGCATATATCGTGATCCTGTTCAATACGAGCGCCTTTCAAAAATTAGAACCTCTGCCCGAGTCAACCAAATCATAGGAATCCTCACCACTGTGAAACATGCGAGCGACCACCGACTGGTGAGATAGGAGAAAAAGCCGCTGAACTTTATGGCACCTTGTAAAAGATCCGTGAAATGAATGCCAGTATCAGGCTGGGCTGCGGCCTCTACCGCAGCCTCTCTCGCAGCTTCACCAGCAGCTTCGGTTGCCGCCGCTATTGCATGCATTTCCCGTCCAACACCGAATGTATTC
This sequence comes from Aspergillus nidulans FGSC A4, assembly GCF_000011425.1. Taxonomy (NCBI): domain Eukaryota; kingdom Fungi; phylum Ascomycota; class Eurotiomycetes; order Eurotiales; family Aspergillaceae; genus Aspergillus; species Aspergillus nidulans. Next base: position 3,900,181 of record NC_066263.1, on the reverse strand, counting down.
CACACGTATGCTTGCAGTTCACGATATCCGGTTATCCTCAAAAGACGCTCGGGGACAAGGTAAAAGGCATACGATTCCGCGCGTCGAAGGCCGCGGAAAAGACGCAAGACATAATCACTTTCAGTTGAAGATAGATTCACGGAGGATACAGATGGTGAATGTGCGGAAGTATTCATGGCAGTCGAAGGTATTCCGGTACCTGTAGAAGAGGACATGTCTAATCGATTTTATAACCCAAGGCAAGCCGACAGACGGTGCCTGATGGCGTTGGCCGGGGTGAAATGCCGGGGAACGCGATGATAGCACAGTCAGCGAGTATGCATGATATATGACTATTCAGAAGACCATATGCCTCTGAAGAAAAGGAGTGTTGATACTTGACGTATCGACTTTAATGAGGTTGCGATTCTGGAAGAAGTTGAAGTCGGGGGTTGTCTGGGATGTTCATTCCTCCACACCACGGCGTTACTTCCGACTCCGCACTAGCCCGAAAGAGGCAACTACTGATGTCGCCGCAGCGCAGACACGAACCCTCCGCTGTAATACCAAAGGGATGTATACCCCGCCATGCTACGATTATATTCTATTTAGAGATATTCGTCATTGTGGTATATTTTCTTTCGTAGACACGTATCGTAAAGCTGTCTAGCTATAGCCAGTATTGTCTCTGCGTTTCCCGGCAATTTTACCCAGCATTACCCATCACAGCTTGTACATGGCGCTGCTGCTGCGAACGCCGTCGAAGATGCACGTATTATCCAAAGGTACATATTGCCTAGTGAGCACCTTGAGAGCTTCCTGTGCCACTAAACCGCCAGTAAGGGAGGATATGTTGTGCAGCTCGCCACCCTTTGTCCTCCGCAGCTCCTGTGCGGCGTCAAGGACACGATTTCGGGCCTCGTCAACGGCAGCGTCCGCTGCAATAACAGCGAGAATGCGACCAATTTCGGAAGACCAGATCCCATCATCGTCCAGGGCGTCTTGGTGATACTTTCCCTCCTGAATCCCGGTTACGACAGTATCCAGGACTTCAAAAGCCAGGTAAACGGGAATTAGAGATTCGTCGTTATTAAGCTCGAGTCGTAGACGCTTTTTGGTGTCTTCACCACCATCCACTTGTGGAATATCACGCCCACGAATCACCTGGATGTGGGAGGCGTTTTTGCAAAATATTTCGATATCCTTATCATCAACTCTGGCGGCTCGGCCCAACTGAGACTCTAACCTTCTGATAATATCCGTGACTTCTGCGATATCTTCCCTTGCTTTCGTTTTATAGATATTTTGCAATGAGACATAGTCGGCTGACTGGGCTTTCATGTCAGGAAGTGACCCAGGAAGAGGGAGAAGTTGGTGTGTTTCGTAGAATTCGCGAACAGCTGATGCAATGACCCAGAAATCGGCCGAAGCGGCGCTTAATTGTCTGCATTCTTCCATCTCAAAAATCTCCCGGGTAGAACTCCGCAAACTGAATGGGTTAAGCGATTTTAGCACAGCTGCAACGGCTTCATCATAATTTTCTTCCCCGCCTTGTGAATTATTTGTCCTTGCGCAAGACCGCACGAAGTCCCTAAATGCCGTCTTCTCCTTATAGTTTGAGGGTACGCTGCCGTTATGAGTTTCCTTCCATTTTTCCAAATAATGAAGAAGTAATAATACGTATGGAACGTGGCCATGTTGATGATCATCAAAACTGTCCAAGTTCCTGATACTAGCACCAGCCGCAGTCAATTCCGGCCAGGGATTGAGAAGACGAAGGTCCTGGGTTGACTCCGGGTCTGGATGCGTTTCTACTATAGGAAACACAGCAGGAAGCTGGAGAGAGAACGTGGAGTAGAATCCAACAGACCGCGTGTAGAGGACCGGGATTGCTAGCTTTTTGGCACCATCGCAGAGGGCCCGCAGTGATGAATGCTCTATAGGGCCAGATATTAGAATGAGTTTATGTTGTGCCAGAATCCCGGGCTCTTCTTGAAGTATCTCCGCAATAGGCTGATAGTAAACGGGTTAGCATGAGGAGTTTGGCTTGCGGACATGTCCCTACATGGCAGATATACCTTGGTTCGAAAGCTCCCTTCTACATCAGGATTCAGCTCTTTCAGTAGTCGACACGTCTCTTCAGCTCTTGACCTGCCCAGGCTTTCATTCTCAAGGAAGAAGTTTACCCCGAGGTCTGGCTCAGTTACCACAGCAGGGTCAACGATCGTGAAGCCTCCAACGCCTGGGAGGACAAGATTCTTGAGCGTTTCGACACCCACTACGCCGGACACCCCCGTGCTTCTGTTGCCCCACGGTCCGTCCGAATTGACCAAGAGCACCCGCGACTCCTCTAAAGCTTGCTGTCCGCTGGCAGCCCAAAGCCGCAACTGGCGATCGTATTTTCTCTCCTTAGACGAGGGCCCTGTTAAGGCGTGGGGAAACTCCGATGTCATTTCAACCCAGGGTGTAATGTAAGACAGAATGAAAGAAACGGGCAGTAAAATCAGCAGCGATCTTGGTCATGTAGACGTAAATGCACTCTCCTCGGACAAGCATCATTGATGATCCGGGTCAATGCACGTGAAGTAATCACACAATATATTGGCCTAAGGCTACAAGGCTATCTATGGCGGCAAAGCACCCCACCATCAATGTTTTGGCCTCGAATCGAGGTCAACGCCGAGATTGTAACGACTGCTACTACTGGATGGCTGCTATGCCATAAGGGCAGATCTTGCAGTCTAGAGTATACGCGGGTGGATCTGTTGTTTTCGTACCAATTGTGATGAGAATTGTTCCCCGGATTGCCCCTTTCGATAGCTGGTGAGTGGCCCATGGAAAAAGTCGCTTCGGAGGGGTACCTTCTTACCCCCACCGGGCACCTCTCCCCCGGACTTTTCGCAGAATCCACAAGCATATTAATAGATGCGCAGTCTCCGGCTTCGGTCCAACTCCTGTCTTTCTCTTCCGTCCTATCTTAGTCCTCGTGCTAGTACAAGAATAACCCCGATTTCCGTCCGCTTCAAAGCCACAATGGCCGAGCTTATCGAGAAGGCTAAACGCGCCGCTGGAAAGGCCGCTGTCGAAAACCACTACCCCAAAGATGCCAAATTTGTCGGTATTGGCAGTGGTTCTACTATTGTGTATGTTGTTGAGGCCATCAAGGAGCTGGGAATCGATACCTCTGGCACGTGTTATGTGCCAACGGGCTTCCAGTCCAAGCAGCTGATCGTCTCGGCCGGCCTGACAGCAGTGGATTTCGATGCCATTCCCGAAGGAACAGTGCTTGATATTGCGTTCGACGGTGCAGACGAGGTGGATGATGAGCTTAACCTTATAAAGGGCGGTGGTGCTTGTCTTTTCCAGGAAAAAATTGTTGCTCTCCAAGCCAAGGAGTTCATTTGCGTTGCCGGTTCGTAACTCATGCGGCGCATCTATAATCGAATGATTGACTAATCTTGTGTGATATTACAGATTCAAGAAAGTTGCAGTCCCGCCTCCTGTCTAACTGGAAGTACATTCCCATTGAGGTTGCTCCGATAGCTGCTAAGCGGGTGCTACCTGCTCTGAGACAGCTGGGCAGCATCAATCCTGTACTTCGGCCGCAGACTGGATCCAAGCTAGGCCCATTGAAAACTGACCAGGACTTTTACATCATCGATGCACCTTTCCCAACTCTTTTAACAAAAGCGGACGTTGCAGCTGGAAAGGACGGTAGCGGAAAGGATGGCATTTGGGAGGTCGACGCTTTGTCACTGGCGATTAAGCAAATTCCCGGCGTTTTAGATGTTGGTATCTTCTCTGGAGTGACCGGGCCTCAGGCCCAGGCGCTCGGCGGCATTGGAGGCCAGAAGCCCGTTGCGGCTTACTTTGGGATGCCTGACGGCTCAGTGCAGGTCAGAAAAGCGGACGCTTGAGGTATCTCGACAATGGTGCATATAAGATCAAATTGGTGATAAAGTAAATACGAGTAATACGATTAGATTCTACATAGATTACATCAATTAGTATTGGTTTGGAGCCTCCAAGTTCCTCGAGAACTTTACGAGTACCTACTTGGATTATGCGCCATTCATAAAATGTTAGTTTCGTGATTATGCTCCATTATTTCGCGCCTTTTCCCTTAGCTTCCGTCTCCCCGAGTTCGCGTACATAGATCCTGACCGTCCCGTCAGTAAGATCATCCTTTCCATCCTCGTATCCTGGGCTGATGGCAATTGCGAGGTATTTCCCATTAGAGCTAAATGCCACAGCCGCTACACTGGAAGGATATTTCTGGTACTGTCTGATCCTCCTCTTTGCGATGCCATCCCAAAGGGCCACCACACCATCACCGCCTCCAGATGCGAATGTTCCATGAATTGGATGGAAAGCCAGCGAGTTGACGGGATACACCACATCGACATCATCCGACGTCTGTCGATGGCATTTGAAGGCGTACTTCCGCGCTTGCGACTCGGCTGAGGGATCAAACCACTCAACAGCCACCCGCCCTTCGATGCTAGATGAAGCGTATCCGGCGTCATCGGGCATGCAAGCAACGCAGCGCGTCATAAACTTCAGGCTGCTTTCCCGTCGCTGCCATGGCTCAACTTCAACCTTGGCCGGCGCCACACCTCCTTCCGACTGCCCCGTTAAGAGCGAAAGTGATTTTAGATCGTAAATGTGTAGGGCTCGCGAGGCCATGCCGACAACAAGCTTCGTTGCTGTGAGAGACATGGAGAAGGGCTTTGATGGTAGGGGTATTGAAGCCGTATTGGTGACACTCCTGTCACCGGCAAGGCGATGCACATGTAACGTGTTATCCCACGAGGCGGATATGACCATGCTGTACTCCTTACTGTAGACAACGCTGCGGACGCCGGCATCGTGGCTGCTGAGGACGGTTTGACTAGCAGATGCTATATCGATCCTATATTGAAGACACCTAGTTAGGAACACGTACAGGCATGTAGCTGTCAAGAAAGGACAAACGCACTCACCTCTTCACATCCCAGTCCAACCCGGCTGTAAAGATCTCGTCTTCAGTGGCTCCGAAACACGCGTCAAGCACCGGGGCACGGTGCTCGAATTTCTGTAGTAATTTCCCTTCACCTGCAGCTCCGTTCTCGTCCCGCAAGTCGTAGACATAAACATTCTTATCCCATGACGATACAACGAATCGCGTCGAATCGGGAGCGGGAGAGAACTTCAACGCGGAAATCGCATCCGTCGGCGGCGATGTAATGGTAAATTGATCTAGAGTTGGGTCAGCACTTTTCAGTCAATTTTAAGTGCATCTGAAGCTTACTCGATGCCATATTGATTGGCCCACAACAGTCAATGGCTGTAGCTTAGTTTAGAGTTGTCGACTGGTCAGCCTAGATTAGGCATTGATGATGCGGCTCCTCCAACTTCATTTTCTGCCACCGCCTTTCGATAATCCGCGCTCTCAATGAACTTCGACTCGACTTTCTTTCTTCCCCATCAGGGTTTATTTTTTATACTTCCTAGAGAACCGTCATGCCATTCGCACAACTCGTTATAGGTCCTCCGGGTGCAGGCAAGTCGACCTATTGCAATGGCATGCACCAGTTCCTCGGAGCTATAGGGCGCAAATGCTCGGTCGTGAACCTCGACCCCGCAAATGACAAAACATCATATCCCTGCGCGCTGGACGTGCGTGATCTTGTGACGTTGGAGGAAATCATGAGTGAGGATCAATTGGGTCCGAACGGCGGTGTTTTGTATGCGTTGGAAGAGCTAGAGGAGAACTTTGACTTCTTGGAGGAAGGGTTGAAAGAGCTCGGAGGTATGCGCATTTTGTGCCGATGCTTTGACTTCTACAATACCGTCATAAGCTAATAGCTTTGGCGTTATTAGAGGACTATATTATCTTCGATTGTCCCGGCCAGGTAGAAATTTTCACTCACCATTCGTCCTTACGGAATATCTTCTTCAAGATCCAGAAGATGGGCTATAGAGTTCGTTACGCATTTGTCCTTATTTAATGGCATAGCCCCGGCTAACATCTGTGCGTACAGCTAATAGTACTACACCTAATCGACTCCTACAACCTCACCCTGCCATCGATGTACATCTCCTCTCTTATTCTATGCTTGCGTGCCATGCTCCAAATGGACCTTCCACATCTCAACGTCCTAACAAAAATCGATAATTTGTCCAATTATACTTCGCTGCCTTTCAACCTAGATTTCTACACCGAGGTTCAGGACCTTACATACCTCCTCCCCCACTTAGAGGCAGAGTCCTCCCGGCTATCGCACGAGAAGTTCGGAGCACTGAACAACGCCATCATCACACTGATTGAGGAGTTTGGACTCGTGGGCTTCGAAACACTGGCTGTAGAAGATAAAAAGAGCATGATGAATTTGCTCCGGGCCATTGACCGCGCAAGTGGATACGTGTTTGGGCCTGCAGAAGGCGCAAATGACTCCGTTTGGCAAGTGGCTGTTCGGGAAGGAATGGGGTCCATGGATATCCGTGATATTCAAGAGCGTTGGATAGATGCCAAAGACGAGTACGATGAGTTGGAACGACGGCAGCGAGAGGAGGAGATAAAAAATCACCAGCAAGCTGCAACCTACCAGGCAGGGAACGAGGACGACGACGATGATAACGATTACGAATTCGGGCGCAGGATGCCTGTACCAGACAGTGGAGTGAAAGTGATGCGGAAGTAATCATCTCAATTTCTTGAAAGCGCACTGTAAGATAGGGTATCTCTAACGAATATATGTATATGTACAATAGCCACACCAAACAGACCCGAGCTTCTGACAAACTGTCCAGTTTCTCAACAAAGCAGAACTGCGTCGCGACCAACACCCTCCCTCTCATTCATTCGACATCACTATTCACATCCAACTCCATATCATCGACGTCTTCAACAACCTTTTTCTCCCTCCCCTTTCCTCTTTCAATATCCCTCTCAAGCTCCCCAACCAAGCCGTCTAGAACACCCAGCTCCTCTTTCCCCCTAAGCCTCACAATCTCTCTCCTCGCTCTCCTCACAGCCTCCTCCTCCGCTTTCTTGATTGTTCCAGACACCCTAACCACCCGGAACACACACGGCCTGCTCAAGTTTGCGAGGTCCAGTCGCTTAGATTTTGCGCCGTTGGTACCGCTAAGGTCCGGTACGTGAGAAATATACGTGAGAGCCGTCCAAACAAGACGGTAGGATGCGCGCGGACACCGGATTATGGCTGTTGAGGTTGCTGGGGAGAGGTATTTCACTATCGCAGTGGTAAATGTAATCAGCAATGACCGGCCCGCGGTTGAGATTTTGAACCTCAAGAAGATGACTGAGGAGCATAATGCATACCGCTAACACCACCCGCACCAACACCACCTAGTCGACCAATTCCCCAGTCGCCGAACATCTTGGCGACTTCGTCGCGAACCATTTTAGCGAGAAGACTTGGAGTTAGGGCGTCGGATGTGGGCGCGTGAAATCGTAGTTGCGATCGTTGGCCATAATTTTTGAGTGAAGTGGCTGAGGACAAGGGCGGGCTGGAGGATGGGTCGGGGTAGAGAATTTCGACGAGGAGGTAGCGGTTTTTGACGCGGACCATCTGGACGGCTTATGTTGCGTAGTTGTTATATTGAATTCTTGGTTCCTGGACGAAATGTCCCGAGCTAGGTCTGGTTGGGCTGGGCGAGTTAGATGGGCGATGGTGCTATTTTTTAGAGTTGCTGATAAGAGTTCCGATAGGGCCCCAAGCAGGAGAACACGGCCAAGCTTTTCTGAGTTTCCGGAGCCTACCTATATATCACCTGACAATCATGCTCATCAAAGCAGTCCAGTATAGCCGAACTATCATGTTCAGGTTGGGATAGCTCTTATCATCTATTTGCAACGTTGGAGCCCTATATCATACTACAATTAACCGGCGCAAAAATCATCCACATTCATGTCTCATGTGCTCTAAGGTGTATTCAACAATGAAACTGAAAAATAAAAAAAAAAATAAAAATAGAAATAAACTAATTTGAAAAATGCTTAACATAGACCATCATAACTCCTGACGTATTTTATGAGCCCGCGTGGTCGCTTGTGTCCAACACCAGGTCCCTTTCCGAGAGAAAATGTGATAATAAGAAAAGGTATTAAAAATTATACGTTGACCTCAACACGACCCTCCGAGCCACCCTTTTGCAGGGCGGGGAGCAGGTACGTGATGTCATCCCAAGGGTGGCGGTAAAGACCAGTGCGCAGTCTCTTCTGATCAAGGTAGTGGGCAATCAGACCGATGCTACGGCCTAGAACGAAAAGACCGTTGAGGACACCCATCTTCATGTAGTCCTCGGATTCCTCGGCGGAGAAAGCACCGCAGTTGCGCATGAGATCGACGAAGCAAACAGCGATGCAACCGTCGACGTTAAGAATCAGGTTGTCCTTCTTGGATGTGGTGACAGTCTCGACAGCAATGGCGTAATCCAGAAGCTTGGTGCTGGGGAAGTGCTTCTTGACGTATTCCTTAACCAGCTCAACACGCAGATCGGGGTTGTTGCGGGACTTGATACGGTGGCCAATTCCAGGAACTAAAACGTCGCGTCAGTATGAGAACTTCAAAACCCATATATTGACAGAGGTAACGTACTCAGCTTGTTCTCCTTTCTCATGGTGTCAACGAAGTCACGAGGGCTCATGCCCTTGTCGAAAGCCTTGGTGAACTCCTCGGCAGCGCCATCTAGGGCACCACCAAAGCGGGATCCAATGGTGAGAAGACCAGAGACAAGGGCACTGATGAGGTCCTTGCCGGCACGAGTTGTGATGATAGTGTTCATGGCGCCAGACACAGCGGGACCGTGGTCAGCTGTGAGCATGAGAACCATCTCCAAGAACTTGGTAGCGTAGCTGGGCAGGCGGCGGCGGAACCAGAGCAAGGACATGACACCTCCGATACCAATGTCCTCCTTGAAGACATCAGAGATGGGCATGCCGGCATATAAGAGCTCCTGGCCACGGTCGTCGGAGATGGTGGAGATGAAAGCAGCAGGCTTACGAATAAGACCGAGCTCCTGGGCCCAAGAGTAGTCAATGGGAATCTTAGGGGGAACAGGCTCAGGCTGAGGCTTGATAACACCGTTCTGAACCTGCTCCTCGTAGACCTTCTTGAGGACGGCGGGCATGTCCTCGAATGTGTCAGGGACGTAGATACCGGCTTCTCTCATAGCCTTGTTCTTAGCAACAGCAGTCTCCAGGTCGGAGTTGGCAGAGGCACCAGCGTGACCAAACTGGACCTCAGTCTTGAACATGCTAGCGCAAGTACCGATGGCCCAGGCGACGATGGGTTTGGTGATCACACCGTTCTTGACAGCCTCAATGACACGGTATTCCTCAACACCACCAACCTCACCGAGCAGAACAAGGATCTTGCACTCAGGCTCGGCTTGGTAACGAAGGAGGTGGTCGATGAAAGTAGTACCGGGGTAACGGTCACCTCCAATAGCAACACCCTCGTAAACACCGTCAGTAGTTTGGGAGATGATGTTGTTCAATTCGTTGGACATTCCACCAGACTTGGACACATAACCAACGGATCCCTTGCGGTAGAGCTTGGAAGCGACAATGTTGTCCATCATACCACCAGTGTTACCAATTTTGAAAGCGCCAGGCTTGATACCACCGACTGTAGCAGGTCCAATGATGGTGATGCCCTTCTCCTTAGCGGTGACAAGGATTTCACGAGCTCGCTGTTTTCATGTTAGCGCCGAGGTCTCTTCAATTGTGCAGCACACAGCTCACATACCCTTTCTGGAACACCCTCTGCAATGATGGCAATGCATTTGATCTGAGGGTACTGCATCAGCTCCATAGTAGAGCTGTAGACGGAACGGGAAGAGGCGAAGTTGACAACGGTGTCAACGTCGGGGTGCTTGGCCATGGCCTTTGCGGTGTCCTGGTAAACAGGGAGGAGGGTTTCACTGGTACCCCAGTACCTACGGACATATTGTCAGCTGTATGAACCAGCATCGATCCTTGTATATGCAACCTACATCTTGCTGACGAATTGACCGCCGAATGTGTAGATGATACCGGCAACGGAAGGAGTGGAACGCTTGCAGATGAAGTCGAAATCCAGCATACCCTGGACAGCCCGGGGCTGCATACCGCTATGATTGCCGTCAGTTTATGCAATTGACTACCCAGGATCGCATTCCACTCACTATACGAAACATCTTGTCTTGTTGTGGAAGAGGGCATCGGCGAAGGGAGAGCGCACTCGGCTGGGAGGCTCGAAGCGAGTGATGTTATCGTTGGCGTTAGGGCCGTTGGCAGTGCTGACAAGAGGAGCGGCAGGCATGATGGCTGGTACTCTGCTCGGTCGATGTTAACTAGGTGTAACAATGCACTCATACGGTGTGGAGGGCTTGCCTGTCAACAGAGCTTTTAAGATTCAGGGAGAAGGACGGTTGGAGAGAGTATTAAGGTCGACTGAGATAAAGCAGTCTGCGACTGTGATAGAGTAGGGATAGGAGGAAAGTGGGAGAAAAAGTTGGGAGGATTCCAACTAAGATGGAGAGAAGGATGAGGAGGAAGAGGAGTAAACGGGAAGAGATGGAGGAGGTAAAGGATGAGGAAAGTCAGGAGAAGAGAATTGAAAATGACCCAGGTTGAGATTAAAGAAGAAGAGGACGATATCGGGAGCTGATGGGGGGGGTTAAAGAGGATGGTTAATATTATTATGGAGCTTGGATGAAGGAGTCCAAAAAGGATGTGTATCGTATCGATGTATGAGACTCCTGTACAGTACGTGACAGTACGATGGGGCTGGATCCACCGACAGTTGGGGATGGAAAATACACCGACAGCTCACAGTCCGGACTGGAGTTGATTCATTGATGTTTCAAGTTCGATCGGTTGACTGCTATAACCATAGAACTGATGATCAAATTACTCTGTGTCGAAAAATTTGCTGACGATGGCTGATAAGATGAAACTACAAGCCGACCATAAGAGGAGTCGGAGTTCGGAGACCGGAGTATGTACAGAGTAGATAGACAGCACATGTTTAAAGACTTCGGCTCGTGAGAGCTCAGCAAACGGTGTCAGCCAGATTTACTCGGTCGAGAAAGGCAAGTGGCCGTTCTTGCACTTACTCAGAAGCCTCTATCATCTGATGGAGATCGTTCTTGTCAGTACCCTGAAGAATCTGTCATGAAAAGCGGTTGTTGTTGACCCGTCGTCGTTCCTGGGCCTACCTCGAAGAATCCAGCATTTGGTGGATACCCCACCTTGTTGAGTCTACGATTAGATACGGGCTGCGGGTTGCATGTTCCGCCGGCACCACTTCGTTCACGGGAAACTACTACTACTGGACCCCGCCGACAACTAGATTCCAGGTACGAATACTCCGACTATTCATAAAAACAGTAAGCTATACGGAGTGTCAGCTCACCAAAAATCCATGAATCCCGCGTCTGGGGCACGGAGTATAAGAACAGTCCTTAAATACGATGTCCCGAATCCGGAGTCATCGCCCTGTACAGCTTGATACGTGCCCCTCACTGGATCGTATGCTTCTCTCGAAGCCGGCCGAGGCTCAAAGCCCTCCAACGTCAGCACCGCCGTTATTGTAACCCTATTGATGTTCTGTTCCATACTCTGAAAATAGAATACGTTCAGCCCGGTGCATCACTAGTTGGTCTTCTCAGCTCAACAAAACGCACGGAGATCTGGCTTCGTCTAGCGGTGGGAACAGGTATTCAGGCTACAGCGTAGGGTGCATACTGCGACCAAAATTACCGCCGCGACGATCCCCAACACTATGTCGTATCGATAAAGCTCCAGTAGGAATTAGAATCTAGACGCTCAACAACAGCTCGACTGAAGCTGACACCCCCACCGCTCCGTCGGTTCCAGGTCAGACTCCAGAGCAATTGACTTTGTACCCGTATCCATCGGTATCAGAGGGTCAGTATTGACTCCGTTACCAGGTACGGAGTACATCAGCACACCTTTTTGTTTCCCCTTCCCCTCCGCCCCTTCACCATAATTTATCTTCATCTGGCAAGCCTTTTTTTTCTCGCCGACCTCGCAGACAAATTATTCTCAACCCCCTTCTCTTTCTATCCATCCTTCTCTTTCTCTCCTTCCTATACTCTACATCGCCGTCATCCGGGGTTACTTCCCATAAACACTGTTCCCCTCCTACCTACTCTTTTCGACCTTATCTAAATAACCTCCTAATCCTCCCTTCCTCTCACACACACACATACATACAATGTCCGCCAAGTCGATTTTCGAGGCCGATGGCAAGGCCATCCTCAACTACCACCTCACTCGCGCCCCCGTCATCAAGCCGACTCCTCTCCCCCCTTCCAACACTCACAACCCTCCTCCCAAGCTCGCCTCCCTCTACTTCCCCGACGACCTTTCCGTGAAGGACGTTCTCGACCAGGCGGAGGTTACATACCCATGGCTGCTGACCCCCGGATCCAAGTTCGTGGCTAAGCCAGACCAATTGATCAAGCGACGAGGCAAGAGCGGTCTGCTCGCGCTGAACAAGACTTGGGCTGAAGCCAGAGAATGGATCGAGGCTCGTGCTACGAAGGAACAACAGGTTGAGACCGTTGTTGGTGTTCTCCGCCATTTCCTCGTTGAGCCCTTCGTTCCTCACCCCCAGGAGACCGAGTACTACATCAACATTCACTCCGTGCGTGAGGTAAGGAACATTCTTCCGCACTTTCTGAAACTACGTTCATAGTCTAACTTTTCTTAGGGTGACTGGATCCTCTTCACCCACGAGGGTGGTGTCGATGTTGGTGACGTTGATGCTAAAGCAGAGAAGCTTTTGATCCCCGTCAACCTTAAGAACTACCCCTCCAACGAGGAAATCGCTTCCGCACTTCTCAGCAAAGTTCCCAAGGGCATTCACAACGTCTTGGTTGACTTTATTTCTCGTCTCTACGCTGTCTACGTTGACTGCCAGTTCACCTACCTTGAGATCAACCCTCTCGTTGTCATCCCCAACGCCGATGCTACTTCTGCCGACGTCCACTTCCTTGACTTGGCTGCCAAGCTTGACCAGACTGCTGAGTTCGAGTGCGGTACCAAGTGGGCTGTTGCTCGTAGCCCGGCTAACCTTGGCCTGGCCGCTCTTCCCACATCCGACAAGGTCAACATTGATGCCGGTCCTCCCATGGAGTTCCCCGCTCCTTTCGGACGTGAATTGAGCAAGGAGGAGAAGTTCATCTCAGACATGGATGCCAAGACTGGTGCCTCTCTTAAGCTCACTGTCCTGAACCCCAACGGCCGTGTCTGGACTCTCGTCGCTGGTGGTGGTGCCTCCGTCGTCTACGCGGACGCCATTGCTTCCGCTGGTTTCGTTAGCGAGCTCGCCAACTACGGTGAATACTCCGGTGCTCCCACTGAGACTCAGACTTTCAACTACGCCCGCACCATTCTCGACCTGATGCTGCGCTCTCCCATCCACCCCGACGGCAAGGTCCTCTTTATCGGTGGTGGTATTGCCAACTTCACCAACGTCGCTTCCACTTTCAAGGGTGTCATTCGCGCCCTTCGAGAGGTTGCCCCCGTTCTGAACGAACACAAGGTCCAGATCTGGGTGCGCCGTGCCGGTCCCAACTACCAGGAGGGTCTCAAGAACATCAAGGCTGTCGGTGAAGAACTCGGCCTCAACATGCACGTATACGGGCCTGAAATGCACGTCAGTGGTATCGTGCCTCTTGCCCTCCAAGGCAAACAAACTGATATCAAGGAGTTTGGTACTGCGTAAACAAAAACGGGGCGTTTTCTGATCTACTAAATTTAATTCTATACGAGGTTCCTTCTCAACTAACGGCATAACGGCTTTCTTTGCATCATTTTGTTTTCTTTTCTTAGTAAAGATGACTGACGAAGGTGGTATGCCTTCTACGGACACCGTTGCTTATTTTTGTTAGAGTGCGAAAATAGAGCATACAATCCTATTTATCTAAACAGACCCTAATTGGTAATGAGCCATTGCTTATTATTTGATCTTACAGCGCCTGAACTTGTACACACCCGCCCACGTCCTTTGGCAATGTAGACGCAATCATGGCGGGTATACACGCAGTTTATCTGCTTGTGGTAGGCCATCGGAGTCAGGAGTATAAACATCATTTCCCGCATCCGCTCGGGTTCCTCTCCAGCCCGGCGCCCTTCCTCTTTGTGCTTATATGGTGCGAAGAATTTACCTACAGAATGCCGTATTTCCGCGGTTCATTTGCTTGACCGCACCAGCTAAACGTGTCCCGTTTGGTCTAAAAGGACAGGGTGCGGTAATAGCCAGGGCGGAAATTGTGGCATGTTCCTGAGAGGGAGTTCGTTTATTCCAGGGCCATTGAGGACTACAAATCAGTTGTTTGCAGATAGCAGCCATACGCTTGGTTACTTAGGTCGCATACTGACTCGCTCGCTTGCTCATCATTAACGCGATTATCCGACTGCTGAAACTCTAATCTAGATGCCCAAACCATCGCTCTTCCTTCTGTTGGCCCATTCTTCTCGTTCATTGACAAAAAGTTTGTTGTATCAAGTGATACTCCCCCGTCACATATACTGCAGACAAAGGGAGAATTAGATCTGCAGCCTCGAGGCAATATGAGGCTACCGCATGTCAGAAAGGTAGGTGAAGAGAAGCAGGGATATTCTCTTCCCCATAATGGAGATCCGTAGGCGTTGTGTTATTGGGCAGGAGAGCTTCTTTGCCATTTTTTGGTGAAGTAAAAATAAAAGAAAAAAAAAAAATTTAAAATTCGTGCAGACTCAGAAGAACCTTGCCATTGTGAATCTAAAATAGATATGTGTATTGCTAGATGGGAGGCGCTACATGGTAAGGGTAAAGTAGACCATCACCTATAGTGCGGTAACAATACGCGTAAGGACGGTAAACAGATACTTGTAAAGGCGTTACAAACGTTCAAATAAGCTTAAATTGAAGATCGAGATTAATCAGGTCCACAGGAGCTCTTTGACAGGCAGCCCCATGCAAGTCGAGATCGGTTAAAGCTGATGCAAGAGGGGGGTGGGCTCGTGGTTGGAGTTCGGGCGGATGACGGGCGGATGGATAGCGGACGCTGTTTGGGGCTGCCTGGCTTCCGTCCGTCCGAGCGAGAGACGGCGCGGGTCGAGACTAGCCCTAACTGTTTTGAACTTATCAATTGGGCCAAATGGGATAGGAGGTAGAGAAACAGATATGAGTATGATTCTCGCTTTAATTTGGCGCTGAAATTGCTATCGATGCCCTCGCTTTACTTCGGCTGTATGGTCTTCTGCCTACCCTACGCGTTGGAACAAATACCTAAGTATGCGAGTTGGACCCCTGTCCAAGACGAAAGGCATGATGCGGACCACTAGCTTTGTCTAATCTTTATCGGGATCAATCTAAATTGTAATATATGTCCAAACTGTGTTTTGTTCGGCCTTTACTCCCTCGGACTATATCTTCGTCCTACTGGACAGTATATTATCCCGCCGGACAGTGGACTGCTTACGATAAGAGAAAAGGACCATAACTTCCCTATTCGATACTTTGATTCAGACTTCAGCTATACTGATTCATCGTGCTTCTTTTTTTTTAGGAGGAAAAAAATGGAACATATCACAGTAGCACCATCCGTCGACAGGTAGTCCTGGACGTTCGGGGTCTGTCCATGGTAAAGTGGTGGGCAGGTTGATAATTGCCGTTAGCGAAACCTCAGTGGGTGGTCGATTTGCTTGAAAGTGATTCAACATTATATTATCATTCGGAAGGTGGGATATAGCAGTCGAAGGATGCGGAGGGCCTGCCTGTCTGGTGCGATGCTTCGGGGTGGCATTTGAGGATCCCCTGCGGCGGATTAGTATCCCTGAAGTTTCGACAAAAACTGACAATACCTCTTCGCGGCCAGCAATTACAGGATCATTGAGGGGAGACACGCAAGCGCATCGTCCTCTTAATATCCTTCAAGCTACCAGTACAGCTCTGCTGATGGCGATGAAGCTGCCCTACCCCTTCCAAATCCACAGCATACTGCCCCTGTTGCTAACCCAAATGCGTGTGTGGAAGCGCTGATGCTCCCACTTTTGTACTAGGCCTTCAATGTTATTGTGTTATACTTATGCTTCCGGAGAGTTGATTGCTCGAGAAAAGGCAGCGACATGCATCTGAGATTGTTTAGCTTGAATGGGGAGTATGGTATAGTGGGTGATTTGAGTGCGCTGCATGCATTTCTCTTGGTACAATCGGCAAGCCCCTGGCTCTTGCGGAGATGTCCTATGCAGCTGCATGACTGGAAAGATGTCATCAAAAAAAAGTCCCAGGACAGCCACCGGAATTTGCACGAATTCACAGGCTTGTTCTGTGGCGTGGATATTCTCATTGGTGCTATGAACGACCTTCTCAAGCTTAGTGTCGACGGTTGTGCGTTTATCAGTTAGCCATTCTGCTCAGGCAACCTGGTAAGCACTGGATTTCCCATCAGCCATATCTCAATGCAACAAGCGAGAAAGCCTACATTCGCTGGCTCATTTGAAGTGCCCAGGACGGCAAGGCTCGCACAGTGAATCATGATGTCCAGGCCGAGTCCGTTCAAATCGCTAGTTTCGTGACCCACAGCAGTTGTAGAATTGTGTGCGGCATCATCGGGGTTGATCAATGTTATGCTGCATGCGAGAAGCCACGTTCGCCTCCAGCCGCAAGTAACCAAGAATTCGACGCACTGGGAACAGAATATGCGTGGAGATTCAATTACCTAGTTTCGACAGGCGTAGTAGCTGGAATTGCTGCAACTTATGACACCCACGAGCAAGTAGCAACGACAGCTCTTTGAAAGGTGTTCGACCGGTGAGGAAATTGCATGGGAGATGCAAATTCACGAATGCCCCGTGAAAGGGCAGGAGCCTGGGGAGGAAGGACGGTGATATCCTGGAGTACCATGGCCACAGCGGCTGCAACTTCACCTTCAGCTACAACTGCACGACTAAGGACATACATAATCAACTTATGCAAATGGGTTGTGTTACTTCCATCGGGTATCTCAATTCATGCAATGTACTTCTGACTCAACACCGATCTATAGCGCAATGATCTGTATATTCTAAACCGACACGGCTGGCTCAAAAGAAGAACGTGTTTCCTTCTGCATCGCGTCTCGTTGTACGCATCTTCTCTTCAAATTCTGGTCCCGGTTCGTACTCCCGCCATAGACTTGCGGGAAAAATGTGCTTGTTCCGCTCGTACCACCGTCTGTCGACCACCTTCGTTAGCGTCGGATCTTTGTCGTTGCCTTCGAGTTCGTCGTTACTCGGCCGGTATAAGGGATCATCGGTGGGAGGCGGTGGTGGAGGTTTGTTGGAATAGTCGAAGAGCAGCCCCCCGGCGCTCGAGAAACTGGGAACACTGTTTGCGATAAAGTAGTACAGTTCGTAGTGCTAGAGATAGCTGTCAGCGAAAGAGTCATGACCAGACTGGACAAAGTCTTACATGTGGAATAATGACATCTCCTTTAACAAGCATCAAGTCATCCACGCTAACCCTCGCCCATTCCCGGCGATTGTACTTGCGTCCTTTCGATGCCCCGCTGGTACCGCTGACACCCAATTCGGCACCTACTTTTCGGCATCGATCGAGCAACAGCCATACTTGATCGCCCTTCTTTACCTTGGCTGTACCGGCAGGTATATTCGTTCCATCGTAGAATACAAAAGGGACCATGATCTCAGTGTTTTTTATAGCGTCCTGCATGACCAAAAACTCTCTTCGTAAAGCATCTCGTGCTTCCGCTTCCGCTTTGAGCGCAGCTTTTGTGAGAGCCTTCGGAGGAGGTGGCGCCCTTGGGTTTGGTGTAATGCGACGAGATTGTGATGTAGAGCTGTCGTCAAAAGGTGTACCGGTAGCAGAACGCGAGGCACTTAATTCAGCGGGCGTGGGAGTTAGGTCTTCCGCAGGCTTCGTCTTCGGTTTTGGAACAAAAGTGTCATCATCCTCTTCCTTCTCATCGTCTCCAAATGACAATTTGCTCTTTGCAAGTGGCTTCTTTTTCTTCTTCCTTGGCGGAGCCTCGCTCCGGGATGTTGAATTCCTACCAGTTGTAATCAGCTGAGATCCCGAATCAATGATAGACGCCTTGACTCACCCGTCAGTTATATCGCCACCTGAAGGGGTTGCGCTTCTTGAGCTACCGGATGTAAATCTTCCTAGCGACTTGTCATGTGCCTCTCGCTCTTTTTGCTCCAAAACCTCCGCACGGCGTTTGCGAAAATCGGAGAGATGGACAAGCCCAACCGTCTGGGACTTGAGGAGATCTTCAGCGGAAGCAGTTTGGCTTGTAAAGGACCTCGGAGTCGAGCTGTGACTTGGTTGTTCGGGGGGCGGCATTATGGCGTCTGAGGACGACGTATAATGATCGGCGCAGGCGTTGTAGGTAAGAGCTTATCGCATCATGATCGGAGATTGAGAAGTGGTCGCAGGCCACGTGACTGTAAGGGCAAGGACAGTACGTCGAGAAGCGCGGTGCTTAGGAACTAATCTGTAGAAATTGAGATGATACCACAATGAGTAAAATGATACTGGATGATGGAAGAAAGCTTACCCTTTTTTCAAGGGTGATCTTGGTCCTGCCCCAGCTACTGTACCACCTACTGAAGAAACAAGCAAACAAGTCAAACTTGGTATAATCTCCGCAGGATCAGTGGAACAAAGAGCCAAGCTCCAACATTCCCAAATCTTCATTCAAACTTCACTACCATCTCAATATGTCACACGCCATGGATGACGACGATGATGACCTCTATGATCCCGCTGATGCGGTGCCGGTTACCAATCCTAGTGATCCTCGAGGGCCATCAGCCGACGCTCCGATGAACGACAATGTAGAGGAGGAGGAAGAGGAGGTGGAGGAAGACGACGAGGTCCGCAGGTTCCTCGCTCCCGCGCAGCAATTGACTGATATTGAACATAGGATGACTTTAACATCATCACAGAGGCACCTCCGGACGCGCCTCCTCCAGAAACGTGAGCTCAACTGTTCCGCATTGTCTCGCATTTGCTAAGTCGCGCAGTTCACATCCTCGACATGCTAACTTACGAACCGAGTCGCAACGCCCTACATCCGCCGATTCCACTTCAGCCCAGAAATCTCAGACGCCCACATTAACACCGAAGGTAGACACGTCTGCCTCAGTGCCTGCCGGTACTAGACCTACATCACAAAAACCAGGATCCGCTTACCCTCCAGTGCACGCGTCTAATATTGACGTGAACGCCAACCCGGTTCACCCAGCTACCGGCAAGCCAATCTTGATGACTGATATGGATGCCGATTTTCCCGACGATGATAAGCCATGGAGGCGGCCTGGCACGGACTTAACAGATTACTTCAACTACGGATTTGACGAGTTTACTTGGGCAAGTTATGTCTTGAAGCAACAAGAGTTACGAAAGGAAGTCGGAGATCAGAAGAGGCAGCTGGATGATATGCAGAACTTCCTGACTATGGGGCTACCCCCAATGCCTGGCGCCCAACCCGGCGCTGGGCCAGCTGCGGTTAGCGCACCGCCTCCGATGCCTGGCATGCCGGGAATACCAGATATGAATCCGGATATGATGCAGGGGATGTTGGCATCAATGATGTCGCAAGGATTAGACCCCTCATCCATGGATCCCATGTCTTTCATGCAGCATGCCCAAACGATGATGGGTGGGCAATCCGGCGCAGGCGGCGGACAACAGGGCCAAGGGGGATTCGGTGGCCAAGGTGGTGGTCAAAGCCAGATGGGTTATGGGAATGCTGGAGGTGGTTATGGTGGAGGCCGCGGGCGGGGGAGGAGATGGTAATGCAATCGTGAAGGTCTATTCGACTCATTGGTCATGGAAACAAGTAATTCATATAAAAAGAGAATATAAACTGAGGGCCAACATCTTATCCACTTGCGCCACAGCAGTTACCGGACGCCGGATAGCTGCGCTTTCGGCGGTAAGGAACTGCCGAAGCTTCTGTAAGCTCTTAGAAGACGACGAATCGCTGAGTGCGTAAAGGAACCAGGCTGATATGAGCTGACTTAGCAAGTCAAGGAAAGCATTCAATGGAATGCAAGCTTCATTAATCCTATTTTCTGTGATGTGGTTGTAGGAGAGCTCGAATACCCTCGGCAGCCGTGGAGAGCTGGCGGTCTTGGCATTCTGGAAATTTCTCGCGACTCCAGATCGGATCTTCTTCCCCAGCTCGCCGGCTTCGCGGTTTTCTTCTTCTTTGCTTCCACGTCCTTATCCTCCTATCCATCCACACCTGCTACCGTTAATCTCCTAGACCGTTCGCTGTGTTTAACACCTTCTATTGCATATTCTCACAATGGTACGTGCTCCAGCGATTTCCGAGATGCCAATGATATTCCGTCAAAAGTTTTCCTTCTTTGAGCCCCTGCAACAACTAAGCTCCGGCATCGACTTCTGACGCTCAAACTTACTGATATGCACTATGCGTTTAGTCTCTCCTCCGCAACGTCAAGAACCTTGCCCCCCTCCTGGACCGCGTCCTCGTCCAGCGCGTGAAGCCCGAGGCCAAGACCGCCTCTGGTATCTTCCTCCCTGAGAGCAGCGTCAAGGAGCAGAACGAGGCCAAGGTCCTCGCTGTCGGTCCTGGTGCTGTTGACCGCAATGGCCAGCGCATCCCCATGGGTGTTGCTGCTGGTGACCGTGTCTTGGTCCCTCAGGTACGTTCCGATTCTTCTCACATCGAATCGAATGAGTTTTGATTTCTTGGGAATATGCTATATATTCCTTTCATTGGGCGGAATAAATGCTTACGGTTCTCTTACTGCAGTTCGGAGGTAGCCCCCTCAAGATTGGTGAGGAAGAGTACCACCTCTTCCGGGACTCTGAGTAAGTTTTCATTTTCTCGGGTTATCGGCGAATCGTGTCTAATCGTGGCAACCAGGATTCTTGCAAAGATCAACGAATAGAGGAGACCATGAAATTAACTGACTCGGGGTCTTCACATTCGTTTCGTTCCACTCGGACGAAAATGTCCGAGTCCTTGTATTATACTGTTTGACAAAATCATGATCTCAACGTTCGCAATTCCTCTTCAACCCTAGAAAAGGAGCCTGGATGATGACAGGAACTCATCCCTTTTCTATAATATTCTTGGGATATTGTTTTGCATCTATTGCCGAAAGCGTGAAATGACTGTTTTGCATACCACTTGATGTACTCTAAATCTGGCTCATGTCCGTGAGACATGGCCGAGCATAAATAATAACACTCGATATCTCCTCTCACAGGACGTCTTATCTTAACCGGGCACGCATCCCTTGGCAGCAAGACCTCTCCGACAACTTTACAATCTCACGCCGCGAACATAGGGCTATTCGGTGCTGGCGTCGTCGAACAATAGCTTTCCGGTAAGATATTGTCCCAGTCGAGGAGTATGCTCTCCGCCTGAGCTTCGACGATAAGCAAAGTCAGAAGGAGCGCTTGCTTCCGGGACACTTAGTTCTCTCCTCGGATTCTCATGTTCAGGGGATCGGTTTTCCGACGGCTAGCGACCCTATTCGATGTGCTGAGCAACTAATTAGCTTAGTGTCCGAGTTGTAGTGTTGTCGATGTGTGTTAGCTGAATAACAGCGATGTTGTCACTGACGTTCACCTGAACACGAACATAACCGAGAAGAAAGGGCCCACTGGGAGGGAAATTCTTCAAAAGCAGAAGACGATCTACTCGAATGGTAAAGTTAATGGTAAATAATGGGCAAAATCTGGAGGGTTGTAGTAGAAGTGCGGAGATACTATAATGGGACAAATATATCTTGAGGATGCAACGTCCTCGAGGCTTCTGAAATTAACTCATAAGACACCGGAAAAGCCAGGAGGGTAATTTCTGAACATAAATAGGATTAAAAGCACTAGGTGGTATAATTTCCTGATTACTCTATTAAAATCAACGCCAAGTCCAAAGGCACAAAGGGCACGTAAGTGAGGCTTGCTGCTCCTTGCCCTTGATGCCCAGTTTCATATGCCATCATAAAATACAGGAGGTTGATGAAGATAACGTACAGCAGTGTTCTACGCTTGCCTCAAACCAGACGGTGCGCCGAGCACGACTTCCTGCGCCTGCTCCGTGACTGCGCCTAAACGGCTAGCAACACCCAAGATACCCGTCTCGACGTCAGCCAAAACAGCAGCAAGGTCGTTCAAAACTGTCTTCGGAGCCCCGTTTCCTGCGCTGTCGCGATTACGGGAAGTTGTAAACTCATGAATCTGCCGCTCCAAAGTGGACTCAACCCCGTGAAGATGGTCCTCGATTTCTTTAAGGTTCCGAGTATAGCGCTCAAGAACCACACCCATCTCATCCGATCGCTGGGAGAAATATTCTACCAGGTTTACCGGAACTCCATTGATGGTGCTCATGGACGGTTCACCTTCAACATCATCTGGGAGCGCAAGAGTGCTCTTGCGTGTCGACCGCAAGGACTGAGAATCCGACACCTTTTGATCTTGAGCGGACCACCACCCGGAACCCCCGGTTGACTGGTACTGCAAAGGTAGCTTGAGGGTGTCAATAGCACGGAAGGCGACCTGAGCCTCCGCTGCATCCCGAGATACGAGGCTACGCAGCTGATCGATATCGCTGGCATCATTTTCCAAAGCATGCTGCATCGTTTCTAGCTTGCCTTGGACATACTCCACGTCATTCGGTATAGTGCTACCTTGAGACGCAACCAGAGGAAGGATACTGGCGACTTCGTTGCACATATTTATCTGATTAACAATGAAGGTATCGAACCGTTCAAGCTCTGCCTTAACCTCATCCGCGCAGCTTTCGTACTTGGTGGTCGGCAGAAGGTTAGTGATATCCACCTTGACACCTTGGATGACCGTGTTAGATCCCGCTGCCGGTGTTTGCTGTGTGGGCTGCTGCGAAGTGGTGTTTTGAGTTCCGAAGAGCGATAGTGTCGGTTTTTGAGCCTGCTGTTGCTGCTGTTGTTGCTGTTGCTGACCGGCACCCGGATTTGTACCACTAATTAATATTAGCCATCTCATCACACAGACTGCTCGTTCAAGAGAGTTCTTACAAGATATTATTGGTCGTAGACGTAGCCCCAAGACCGAACGTGGGTTTCGACTGGGCTTGACTCGTGGCACCCGATGCCGTGTTCCCAAAAAGCCCTCCAGAACTGTTCGCTTGATTGTTGGTGCCAGTAGTGCCGGAGAAAAGACCGCCTGGCTGCTGTTGTGTGGTGGTAGCTGTGGTGTTGCCGAACAATCCGCTACCAGACGTGCTATTTTGCTGGCCACCCAGCCCTGAAAACAAGCTTGACCCTGAAGACTGAGTTTGTTGTGTAGTACCCATCCCAGTGTTGCCGAATAAGCTACCAGCTGGCTTTGATTGCGTCGCGGCCGTCCCGAATAGACCCCCCCCGGAACTTGTCGTAGCCGGCGTATTTGCGGATTGATTCGTATTGCCACCACTATTTCAACGATAGGTATGTTAGGACACGAGTTAGCTGAAAAAGGCAATGCTCTTACAAGAGAGAATTGGCGGAGTTCGTGTTGATAGAGAGCCCGGTTGACGGGGTTGCGGGTTTCGAGGAAAACATTCTGAAAGCAAGGATCAATGATCGGGATTATTTTTGGCGCAGGCGTAGTCGAGAGACAAAAGAGAGTGAAATTGATAGAGGCCGATTGGTGGTGTAGCCTTCCCAAGGGCCGGCTCGTCAAGACAAAGAGACTTGGAGGTATGTCAAAAAATCATAAATTGTTCGCTGGTCCAACCCGACTCCACCGAGTGTTGTTTGTCCCCAGCCAAGCTCGATCTTACCGCCCGCTACTTACCGCGCGCTTAAGGTACCTCGTTTACCGGAGCCGCCAAGGTCAAAGTTTACCTTATTACTCTAATTTCCGATATCAAACCTCAACGTCAGGTTAAGAAATCGAGGCGGCCATTGAATACACCATATCTCATGGGCCCTTACCAAAGTCTCCGGACCGCCGTGGTCGCCATTTTATATCACTTTCACTCTACCTCGGGGGGCTGCTGACCTTGGTCGACTCTTCGAGCCCTATAAAGCTCTCTATATCTCACCGGTTCAGGCGACTAGCGACCTGCATAGGCTGTGCTCTGCTAAATATCAAGGTTGAAAGGGCTTGGATGTAGAAGACGTTACATCTCATCTTGTTCAAGCCGCCACCTGGTCTCAGGATTAAATACACTAAGCCTAGGCATTCTACCTCGCCCGGCCAGAGCCCAACTTCGACCAGCATGCAGGAGGACAACTCGCTGCCGGCGTGCGAGCCCAGACGGCTTGCTTCAACTACGTCTGCACTCGTCCAACCCTCTTCCTCAAACCAGGGTTCGCCCGGCAAGCAGCCGGAGAGTGCTAAGCTAGCTACTGGGGACAATCGTAAGCTTGACTCTGCCTCAAACGAGTTTTTCAAAAGTGCCGAATGGTGAGTTGAGAATGAAGAATCCATCTGGTGAGCTCAACAGGGCTTAACACCCGCGTCTTGAGCTTTACTTGGGTGTGCATAAAAACTTCACGACAGATATGTTGTCTTCTTCAAATTGACACACATGCTGAGATTCCGTGTCTCCCAACAGGTCCCCTGATGGTACCACAATTCTGACAGACTCTTCGGACTACCACATAAGAACCTACATTGTGTCAGTATGCATCCGCTCTTGCTGTTGGGAGCCGCTAGATCTAACAAGCCACACAGCCCCGCGGATCTTCTCGAAGAGAGACAGTCTCCCCATCAACTATCTCCCTACTCGGTTTTAGCTTCTGGAGAGCCAACCTATGCATCAACCTTTTACCCCTTCTACTCACTTCAGGAGCCATCTTCTGCCGTGTTCCTATCGTCTGTCAGAGACCATCCCATCCGTTTGGCTTCTGCTTTGGCTCCAACATTGCTGGCCACTTATTCACTTGTAAATCCAATGACTGAGGCCTTCATAACACCTCATTGCATTCTTTACCCGCCTGCCTTGGGCGGAACCCACTTCCTTACTGGATCAGATAGCCTCATATGTCTCTTTGATGTTTCTCGACCTGGGAATGAGGGTCCCGTTTCTTGGATGCCCACAATACCGAGCAAGCGCAAGCAGTTGATAGGTGGAGGGGTTGGGATGAAAGGTATAGTATCTGCCCTGGCATTGAGCCCGAATGAGGGCGGAATCCTAGCGGCTGGTACGTTTTCGCGCAATATTGGCCTCTATGATTCCAACGGGGCAGGACAGTCCCTTGGGTCTTTCAATATTTCGAAGACTGAAGCCGCTCGCCATATTGGTGGAAGTGGAGTTACTCAACTTCTCTGGAGCCCCTGCGGACGATATCTTTATATTGCTGAGCGCAAGAGCGACGGTGTCATGATTTATGATATTAGAGTCACCGGACAACTTTTGGGATGGCTTCAAGGACGCAATACTTCTACGAATCAAAGGATGAAGATCGATCTGGTTCCAACAGGGGAGGGCGATGGGCATGGGATTTGGGGTGGTGGAACGGATGGTGTAGTGAGATTCTGGAGAGATCCGACGCACTCTGCTGGTGCACAAGATCCTACTTGGGAATGGAAGCTCCATGATGGTAAGTAAGAATTCAACTCCAGAATGACGGCATACTGAAGTAACGAAATAGACTCACTCAGCAGCACTGTAATGCATCCAATTGGGAACATTTTGGCCACGACGTCTGGCCAGAAGCACTTCAAAGACTACACTGATATGGGCGGACTTCCCTCGACTCTACAGGCTGATAGCTCGCTGGACGTGTGGCTTCTCCCTTGCGTATCTGGATCAACGACAATATAGCCCTCTCTTTTGTAGAGGTCTCAAGCTAGAACGTCGGCGCTGACAGGGATCCCTCTAGTCAAGATTCAGTTGTGAGACAGTTAGTTGCAATGGACAGGAAGGGTCATATTCCAGGGTACCCGACCTGGCGGCTGCCCTTTGGCTCCTCTTTGGATTACCGCATTGCAGGATGTGGATCGCTTCAACTGAGTAGACAGACTCCTTCGTGGCGGCTTCAGGGAAAGCCTTAACTTAGCGCAAATGGAATGGGGGAGGGTCGGTCTACCGGATCGCGCTACGTTCGTCGCCTTCGTCGTAATCGTGCAACATCCTGTGCGCGAAGAACCAATGCAAAGAGTTGATTCTTGGAAACTCGGCATCTTCGTACCTT
Organism: Aspergillus nidulans FGSC A4; assembly: GCF_000011425.1. NCBI lineage: Eukaryota > Fungi > Ascomycota > Eurotiomycetes > Eurotiales > Aspergillaceae > Aspergillus > Aspergillus nidulans. The sequence goes on along the minus strand of NC_066263.1, from coordinate 3,874,050 downwards.
TGTCCATTAGAGCTTTGACAGTCTACTACAATTGCGGAATTCTTTTCCTCTTCAAAGCTTTTATCACGATGTGATTGTGCGGACTGCCCCATTTTCATTGCGGCTTGATAGCTTCTATTGTGTTGCGCCTCGATAGCCGTCTCCTATTGTTCTTGCAGCCCATTTACGTGAATGATCCATTTCCATCTCAATCTACTGGGTGGTTTTCACTGCAAATCAGCCTGGGTGTGGCGCGCGCCTCGTCAGACGCGGCATTTCCCAGTAACCAGTGATGCTTGCGCTAGCCATTCATCCATTGCGCACATTTCAGGGAGGAGAATCTATCTACTTAGTGAATGACCAGTTCTACTATTCACTGCTGCCTTCTGTTATTAAAAGGTCTCCTCCCAGTTTTCTGCCTCTTCTTTCCTTACCTTCGGAGTTTAACCCGGCTCGCCTATCCTTCAATTTTAATACACCCTTTTTAACCCTCCTGGATGCCAGGCTAGTTGATGCATCCATCACTTACTCACCCTCCGATCTTCAAGCTGTCTACAAGCTTTCACCAAGTTACATTTAGCCTCTGTGCATTTCCTTCTTCACTTGTCAAATCAGGACCCTATCAGCAGCGCAGCCATGGCGTTTAATGGGGGCAACGGCAAGCTTCCTCGTGGATTTTCTACCTTCATGGGCTTTGACGCAGTTCGGGACTCCGCTGGTAGAGATCATTCCGACTCAAAGGAGCGCTATCTCGAGAATAATACTCAACCTTCTTTCCCTTCAATGTCCGATATCACCGGGACACCTCATAGTCGTGGAGCGTCAGAGTCCGTTGGAAGATCCTCAGCAGCAAGTAAACCTGAAGATAACAGTACAGAGATCAACTCCAACCCATTCGACGATTTTGTGGGGAATTTCGCGAATCCCCCGCATAATTTGGGTGAAAACGATTTTCCAAACAACGATATCACGAATCTTCCAGATGATGGTCCTAAACTTGGGCCCTATGTTTCCCATAATAACACGGAAGCAACGGCCAGCACCTCTTCTACGTTGTCTCAGATACCAGGCCTCACTTCTGATGCTCCCACTCCAGTTGATGCCACGGACGCTAGAACACCGGAGCCTCAAGACGTTAACTCTTCCTCAGCGCTACGTATCCACCAAGGAGACTCGGATGTCGGCATGGTTGCTAAATATGAGATTTATGACGCTCTGAGAAAAATCAATAGAGCTTTTTTTGCGTATAGCAATGCTACCTCTCCGAATGCGCTCGTACGTGGTAATTACGACGCTCAGATCGATCATCCTGCCGCTCTCAACTGTCGAGAACTTCTGCTAAACGCTAGATTGCGACTCATTGACCTTCAAGATCTTGAGTCAGGCGAGTACCATCGTCAACCGCCGCCGAAGGATCGTTATTATGAGGACGATGATGACGAGGAAGACACTGACCGCGAAGATGGCCGCGAAGATGACGATCATTGTGATACTTTCACCGATGCTGGTACGGTTTTGACTCTTGTGGCAGACTGCGGAAAAGAACAGGAAACTTTCACACCTACTAGCACACAGGCGACTCATGACGAAGATATTGAGGCGGCACTTAGACGCATAACGAACACTGTCGACGAAGAGGGAATTCCCAACATAGCTGATAGAAAGAAAAGCTACGAGCTTGTGGTAGATGCAGCCCTTCACATTGAAACCCTCAAATCGGCCTCAACCATCTGGAGGTCGATTGAGGAGGCAAGGCGAGAAATGGAATCTAAAGTCGTACGCCCTAAGCACGACGACACCATACCGCGAACCGTGGCCCAGAAACGGGCATTGGTAAAAGTGTTATTCACTATCATCACCGACGTGGAATATTCCACCGACAATCCAAAGACCCTACAGAAATTTATCAAAGATTGGGAGAGCAAGGCCAAAGAAATCGAGTTATTCTGCTGGGAGGTCGTGGTAAGTTGCCACGGGAGGAGTCTAGATCAGCACTTTACTGATCCACTATCCAATAGGAACTCATGATAAAACGGTGCACAGAAGGCCCCCTCTCCAGTGGCACGCAGTTCCACGGCAATTTCAAGCTGAGAATGGCTGCGATGATTGAGTGCTTGCACTGCCGCAAAACGAGCTTCTTGTCGGCTTTACGACCGACTTTCCTGCAAAGACTTGTCGATAACCCCCGCGAGAAGATGAATCAATCTGAGAGTAACCAGAGAGGAAATAAGAAGAAGGGCGATGACATAAAAGTTGGCAGACAAGCACGGAGTGCGGAGAGAGCAGCTTCAGATACCACCGCATCAAAAACGAGAAGCGGGTCACAGAACAACCCTCAATCGAGGAAGCAGCAGCAGAGTGCTGGAGCCATGAGAAAGGCTACTGCTAAACCACGGAAGAACGCCAGAAAGAAGAATCAGGGATCAACACAGTCGCAGAATCTGGACATGAGGGCCCCTTCAATGCTTCAGACATTGCAACCGTATCCTCAAGCCGGTCAGGGTGGTAATCGACTCGAATGCATACTGGAAACGCCTTCTTCGGAATCGCACTGGGCTACCGGTCATCAACAAATGCAGAACGGAGGAGGTCGCCAATCCTCTATACTTAGCATCGCTTCACAACGCCAAACAGCTCATAATCCATCATTCCACATGAAACCCGACACGCGTCTGAGGACTCAGCCCTATCAACAGATACCTGCAGCTTCGCCAAACTCCAGTTCTGATCCCAGCCTCAGTACTTTTACGCATTCGGGGTTTTCGTCGATGGACCACGATATGCATGTGGTTTATCAGGCCCAGCCCGGGCAACATCAACAATCTCACCACTACCCAGCTCATCTGTTTTATTCCACCAGTAACAGGCGCCCAACAAATCTAAGACAGGGCAGATCGCAGTCAGAGCAGACTCTCCCTCTAGGTGTTCCACCGTATAGCAACCAAGATCCTTCGCAGCCTCAAGAAATCCACGAAACCTCTATCATGCTAGAAAATGCGTTCACTCCGAACCCAGGCGCCTTTGGACTCCTTCGCTCCCCACAATCCACACCTGCTGACTTCCGTCAGACATCCTTTCAGCGAACCAATTCCCATGTCACAGGAGAGCAATCCTACACGGACGATGGGTATGATCATTCTCCAGTGCCCACGAAGCGTCTTCGCCGCTAAGTTATGTTCAAACGGTCGTGAAGTCTAGACATCGGACACATCGAAACCAGCAGCATAGCTGAAAAGACACTGCCAAAATGGGTGCAAGAGCATAAGAGCAGGGATAAGGCCGCGAAAGCACGACTGGAAAGAGCGAAAGAATGAGAGAAAGGAAAAAAGGAAAGGAAAGAAAAGGTAACCTATGAACTATCAACAGCTGTCCGCTGATCGAATTCAACAACATGATGTCCTTACGAATAACCCCGGGCTCAGCCTTGTGTCTATGCGATTATTCCCGTTGAAAGTGCTTGTGGTCAAGGACAGTTAAGCGATGATACCAGGGGCGCACCATGCTAAGAGTACACACTATGCGAACGGCGTTTTGGTTATTGGGAGAGATTTTGCTTTTTTCTGATTTTATTGTCTTCTCATGTAATGGTGCTTCTCACTTTTCACTTTTCCATTTTCATTTATCATCCTGCTCTACCGCAATTCCACCTATCCCTCCCGTCTCCTCCGGTCATTACATACTTGGAATTCTCAGGGCTCGTCAAATGTATTTATCGAACGCAATTGCTAGAAGAGACTCCCGTGCTTGACGAGAAGCCGGTTCTCAGGGATGTCTATAGAGGGATTGAGGAAGACCACATAGAGATAGATGATATATTGCGAACTTGAATTCTTATACCAGTAGAGCAAGTAGTCGCAACAAACGTAGCTGATACGAGATGGCGATACTGCTGGTCAAGTAATACTATCTACTACTATGAAAAGAACGTCTGGACCAAGGGAGTGGCAGATAAGGTATATGTATTTAGATTCCGATCAAGAACGCACTGCAATCCACAATTTAATTACGTTTATGTCCATTGATCAGGAGTTGAGAAATATCCGTCTGGCTCATAGAGCAGCGCGGAGGTTGTGGGGGGATTATGCCAAATCTATGAAACGGTTTTCCAGCGCTGCCAAATCCCAACAGCAAATTTGCAGCCTTAGAGGTAGCCTCGGTGACGAAATAAGCAGGCCGTCCTTTTTGCGTCAGGTTGGTGAATCAGGGTTGAGATAATCACATGCCTGCCGATAGCTCTAGGTGTCACGGGCCCAATGACGTTATTTCACCGACCTCCTCGGATGATTGTCCCATCCCAGGATTCAAAGCTAGGCGCGTCCTTTTGGAAAGGATTTTTTTTTCCTACTCTCGCATCATACGTTGAGCTTGAAGTTGGTGCTTTCGCCGGAAGAAGCTGATTGTTAGTCGAGCAACATGTCAGAAGACGATTATGAACTGGTATGACTGCTTGAGGTTCAATGTCTGAACTTTTTTTTGGCTAACTTTCTGCAACTTGAACTTTTTAGGATGCTTATCAACTGTATCTTAAATATGAAGAGAGTCCGCCAAAAGAAGATTGGAGAAAAGTGGCGCTTCGAGGACCGGCGTTACCAACCATAGGGAATGCTGTTGCTGGTGCCGTTGGCGCTGCAGCGTCGAACCTTGCCACTTATCCGTTAAGCCTTATCATTGCGAGATTGCAAACCCAGAAGCGACGGGGACGGAGAGCAAGCGATGAACAGAAACACGAAGATGGTGATGAGTATGCTGGGATAGTGGATGCAGCGCGGAAAATATACTCGAAGGAGGGCATCAGCGGTCTTTATTCTGGCCTTGTGCAGGACACGCTCAAAAGTGTGCTTGATGCGTTTTTGTTCTTCTTAGCGTACGAGTTTTTTAGGCAGCGGAGGATTGCTGCGAGGTACGGTTCGCAGCGCAAATCAAGGCATAAGGTATTGCCTGTTCTTGATGAATTGGCTGTCGGAGTGCTGGCTGGGGCGTTTTCCAAATTCTTCACGACGCCTTTATCGAACATCGTGGCCCGGAAACAGACGTCGAAGACTTCAGCTAGCTCGTCGCAAATTGCGTCAAAGATTCTCTCGGAGAAGGGTATTGCAGGGTTCTGGTCCGGGTACTCCGCCTCGCTTATCCTCACGTTGAATCCGTCCATCACCTTCTTCCTCAACGGGATTCTGAAATCCGTTCTTCGCCGGAGCAAGGGGGCTCCTTCGTCTGCAGCCGTCAAGTTCTTGATTGCCGCTCTCAGCAAGTCAGCAGCGTCCTCGATCACATACCCTTTTTCAATGGCAAAGACTCGTTCCCAAGTATCGGGTTCTAGTTCGAGATCCAAAGATGAAGGAACAAACGCGAGTGATGACAATGATTCAGATGAGATCTTCTTTGTGCCATCGATCATATCTAGCGTCATCACCATAGCTCGAACTGAGGGGGTCTCTGAGTTGTACGCCGGCCTCCGCGGAGAAGTACTCAAAGGGTTCTTCTCCCATGGATTCACAATGCTTGCAAAAGATGCTGTCTACTCTGGAATTGTCCGGGCTTATTATCTCATTCTCATTCTGAGCAGACGGTATCCTAGCCCTGAGGAACTGCTTGAAGCGGCCCGAGAACGGGCTGAAGAATATGCTGAGGCAGCTCGAGAAGGCGCAAAGGATCTTGCAGAGAAGGCGAAGAGTAACACAGAAGAAATACTGGACAGCCACACTGGCAGTGCAGCAGTCGACATGACATCTAATACTAATCCGGTTAATGTTGACGCGCTGGGATCAAATGAAACGGCGGAGTTGGTCGGTGATTATGTGGAGGACGAGGCGAGAGAGTGGAAGAGCCTGTATCATTGGTTCTGGGAGAAGGAGAAATTTGGTAAATAGTGATCATTATAATCTATATCTAGAAGCGTGGGGTGTTTAGCAGGTCGTGAACTTTTGTTGAGAATATATCAGTTTTATGCATCTAAGTATACCTACCTGGCTTATGAAAGTTATGCATTTGATGTAATGATCTGCGCCCTACGGAAACCCCATGAATCGATGATGCGGCGGTGGAACCGATCGAGTCGATCTAGTGGGACTCTCGCTCCAGCCGACCACACCCAGTCAACCACGGTTTTCCCCTCTTCCAGGCCTCTTCCACTCGCTTCTACCCTGTTGTCCACATTTTCTCCATGTCGCCAGAGCCGCAAGGTGCTCCTGGTTTGGGAGACTTAGAAAAAGAACTGACATGCTCTGTAAGTATACTCTTTGAAAGCCTCAACGCCAGCTTCAAGGCAAGAGGGCGGGCTTCGGCATTCAGCCCTGTTATCTTGCAGGCTATTGCCCCCTTGCATCTATTGAACAATCCTGTCCCCTGATTTCATTGTTTATCTCGAACCTGGAGGCCGATTCTATTTCTCGAATGTGCCCTGCTGACCACTACGCTAGATTTGCACAGAATTGCTATTTCAGCCGCTCACCCTCCTTGATTGCCTTCATACCTTCTGCGGATCATGTTTGAAAGAATGGTTCTACACTCAAGCAAGTCGTCGACCGTCCACCACTACTCCTCGATATACCTGCCCATCATGCCGTGCGAGAGTTCGCGAGACTCGTCCAAATGCCACCGTGACGACACTCTTAGAGATGGTGCTGACCGCCAATCCTGAGCGTGCCAAGCCAGCTGCTGAACGAGCAGAGATTGAAAAGCGATATAAACATGGGGAGTCGGTTTTCCCGCCTGTAACGTCCTCAGACATCAGCTCGGCGGGTTCTGACGAAGAAGACCAGAGGATCTTGGAGGAGGTTCGTCAGCTGAGTCTACAGGACAATCGGAGTCGAACGCAGGCGACGGGCCATCGGTCGCGGCAGTCATCACGAACTCGTCGGACGGATTCTGCTGATTTTAATGGGCAGAGAGAAGATGGTCGCTCTCGGCGACGGCGGGATGAAGAGCGGGCGGCACGACGAGAACGCACAGCACGAACTACGGGGCGGGCAGAGGACGCTAGGGAACGGACGAGGAGAATCGAACACCAATCGAGTCTACGATCTCTGTTAAGCTTATCCGATACTGAAACTATGGAGGAGGAGATTTTACGGCAGATTTTTGAGGAAGGATTGTTGGACGATATCGACTTGGATAATCTGGAACCTGGGCAGGAAGAAGAGCTCAGCGAGCGTATTGCTGATGCTTACCGCCGGAGGCATATGCTGCGCACCCGCTCACAGCGGCGTCAAGATACCTCAGAACCACCGCAGGCACAGAGACAAACTAATTTCCGCGCAGGGCCTACGCAGAGTTCGCAAGAAACCTCTAGCAGCCCTGCTACGCCGAGGTCACCACTGCTCGAGCCACCCGCATCGCGCCCAGGACCATCAAACCATCAAAGACATCTTTCAGAGCAAGGGAGCAACCGGCGAAGGAGGACTTCACCGGTGCCATACAACCCGGCTTCATCATCCGACGTTACGCTGGGCCCTGCTCAGAGATCATCTAGTGACATAATCCCAGATCGTCCTCGCAACTCGCATTCACGCCCCCCGCCATCCGGATCTGTTGCGACACGGTCTCGACGCGCTAGTTCGTCTGGTCAAAGCGTCCCTCACATTCTGATCGGGGATCGGAATAGGCCCTCTAGTAATAATCGTACTAGACCATCTATCAACTCTCCAAGACCTACGACCTCAACACGGAATCCCTCAGAGAATCCAAGCTCTTTGCGGCCGCGGAATGGAACATCTGAGATCTCAACGAACAGCTCTGTAGTCGCTGAAGTTAACGGTCCACGCTCTCGGCCATCATCATCTCGTTCGAATACGTTAACTCAGCCTGCCAACTCATACCTAGAACCAAGTATTTCTTGCGATCGCTGCGGAAAGGCTAACATCCAGTACGAACTACATAAGTCCTGCTCACGGTGTAAAGATGGCAACTACCATCTTTGTCTCGGGTGCTATCGGCATGGTCGAGGATGTTTGGAGTGGAAGGGTTTTGAGACATCTCCACTCGCTGAGTTTTCGAAATTGAAGGTGTTATCGGCAATTCCGCCAACACAACTACAAGAGTCTCAACACGTCCTACACTCATATAAGTACTTGCGGCCTCCCGAGACAGCTCTTCGATTCGTGCGAGATGGAAAGGAAATGATCAGTGATAATCCCACTCGCAGACTACAACAAGGCCTATTTTGCGACATCTGCGAGTCTTCCGCGAACGAGCTCCTATGGTCCTGCAACCAATGCAATCAAGGAGACTGGGGTTTCTGCAACAAGTGTGTCAATAAAGGAAAATGCTGCACACACCCGCTGCTTCCAATTTGCCGTATGAATAACGCCCCTGAAGGTCAATCCACCGCGAGCAGCAGCGTAAGTGAGTTTAGTGTTTTGACTATAACTACTCGATGTAACGCCTGCACCTGCCAAATCCCCACCTCGACGCTCCGATTTCACTGCTTCCGATGCGCCGATGGGGACTACGATCTTTGTGCCAACTGTTACCTGAAATATGTCGCGGCGTCGAAAATCCGCAAAGAGGACGGGCTCAACGGATGGCGCCGCTGTCTCAAGGGCCACCGCATGATTGTCGTCGGATTCGAAGACTGCCCCGAGGGCCAGCGTCGAGTTATCGCCCGCAATCTCGTCGGCGGTCACGCTCTGAAGGACAAATATATCCCTTCAACGCCCTCCTCGGTTCAAGCCGTCTCCAGTCCCTCCGGATCGTTCACAACAGAGAGCCCGACCACTATAGGCGACTGGAGTTGGAAAGAAGGATCCGAGCGCCGAAAGAAAGCGTCCCGTGTGCGGTCTGCATGGAACAACGATCGTGACCGCACCCCCGTCTCTGAACTAGGTGCCTCTTCCTCACTCAACTCCAACCAGTCACAAAGCCCCAGCACAGGCACCCTATCCTCGCGCCTCTTCCCACCGGACGGTGGTGTTGGCCTCATTGTCCATGCAATGTGGTCCTGGTACCCGGAGGAAGGCGTTGACGACGAACTCATGTTCCCCCGTGGTGCGGAGATCACCGAAGTGGAGAATATCAATGATGATTGGTACTGGGGCTGCTATGCGGGAATGACGGGGTTATTCCCTGGGTCTCACGTCTCGGTAATTGGGGAGATTGTCTGATATGTAGATTGGGGTCTGCGGAGATGTCACATATTCCGTTGATTTTCGCTGTCTCCCGCTTGTTCTTCTCGCATCTATGTACGGCAACTCTGCATGGCAAATATTCCCACGATGACTCCACGAGTTATACTGTATCTGCTTAATGCGATTTGCTCATAATGACTTGACACGACCTGACATGACATAATCTTTCATATGCGCTTGCTTGAACACGGCCCATTTTGTCTTCATCACTTTTCGCTTTAATTTTTGCAAATTACCACTTACCTCTGAGGCGCAATCGGAAGTTTTTGTGCAGAGCAGAGCTGTGCAGTGGCGTACGGAGTGTAACTGTTATTTACTTAGTAGTGGCAACCTCATCACTAAGGACTAATCCCTTTCTTCTACTAAAGCTGTGTAACATTTGCATATTCGTGAGCCTGTAACTTTCTGGATTGCTGGCTTTTTAGCTGTACATAATGTGCATTTGATTGACCAGTTGGCCTGCTTGACTTGGGGTCTTTTGGCATTACTAGCCCTCACCTGGTCTCAACCGTGCGCAGTCGCCCCTAAATCTTTCTATTAAGCGGATTGTTTATTTCATGCTCCGGCTAGTCACTGTATGTGAGGTCAACGTTCAAGTTGTCCTACTGTCAAACTCTAGAAGGTGGCGAGCTGTCTGATACTGGTTCTGGGGTATAGAGATAATAAGGAAGGTAATGTCAAACATTTATTCATTAGTGCAGTAATGGTATCTTGGTCATAACTCAGAGAGAAAGAGTTGCCAGGTAAATTGCCTGACCTAAAGCATCGGATCAACATCGAGAGTAAGAATAATACACAGAAAGAAGAAGAATCGGCAACTGTAGCAAATACAAAGTTCACGAGGGTGTTGAATGAATCACTCCAACATCGCCACCAATAACCTTTGATAATCTCCACTTGTTTCACCTCTCACCCTTTTCACAAGATCCTGCTTATACTTATGTTGATAAGCTCTCTTCACGTTCTCCAAATGTTGGCGGTCCCAATGAACACGCACAACCCTCACAACAAGTCTCTCATCCTTCGTCCCCATGCCCCTCATGCATTCTTCCAGATTCACAGCATCACGCATAGCAGGGTCCAACGCCGTCCGGAGCATATGCAGCAGTGCATCCTTCATGTGGCCTGAGAATTCCTTCTCAATATGTGCTTCAAGTGAAGTATGGTAGCGCGCTGAGAAAGCTTGGCTAAGGGCTCGAAGTTCGTTGTTCGAGCTGCGTGCGAAGATAGAGCATACTTCGTCTGCATTGTTAACCATGCGTGCCGCTGTGGCGCCGTGTATGTTCTGGGCTTCGGATTCGATGGTGCGGTAGTCAATAGGGGCGTTTTCTTCATGGCGTGCGGCGCGGAGGACGTGCGCGAAGAGGCTCTTCGTCTTAAAGGAGAGATCGCCTTCAACATCGCGTTCGAGAGAGCGGCGGTATGTGCGCTCATAGGAAAGCTTGATTGCATTAAGGTCCGCATTTGAGCGACCGAGAAGAACATCGTTGAGAAGCCACTCCTTTGTACCAATACCTTGAACAGCTTCACGTGCTGACGCGGTATCGTGCATAAGTGGGCCATCGACGATAGCCAGCAGACCCTGTCGAAAGTAGCTACTTGTTTCGGACTTGATATCGCTATAAAGGTCGCGGCGGATGTGAGATGAGTATGTTGCGCGGACAGCGGCGACCTGGAGCGGATCGAGCTTGCTAAGGACTTGGATGAGCGCCTTCTCGTCTGTACCGAAACCCTTCATTGCTTTGCGGAGGGCGTCAGCTTCCCGGCGAAAATCGCCAGGTGCAACCTGACCGGGAGCGTAACCTAGGGAAGGCATCGAAGGGGCAGGCATGGGAGGAGCGCCAAATCCTTGCCCATATCCGTGCGGAGGCCCCGGAGGCCCCGGAGGCCCCGGAGGGGGTTGGAAGTGCTGAGGGTGTTGCGGTGGGGGCTGGGGGGAGTGTGGCGGCGGTGGATATTGACCTTGGGCGTTATATCCATACTGCTGAGGCTGATACCCTCCAGGGGAAGGCCCAGGAGGTCCAGAAGGAGCGTATCCAGGTTGGGGCGGAGGATGTGGGCTGTATGAATGAGGACCATGAGGACCAGGAGGGCCAGGAGGGCCAGGAGGAGGCTGAAATGAGCCAGGATGAGGACCGTAACCATGTTGAGGAGGCCCGTTATACTGAGGTCCGGGGTAATATCCACCTTGTGGAGGACCCTGCGGAGGGGGGTATTGCTCTGAAACAACGATTGTTAGTATTTGAAAGCAAATGAAAAGCTATCAAGGACTCACGGTTTGGTGAATAATGATAAGACATGATTGCGTGACAAAGAGTGGATGAATTTGTTAAAGTCGAAGAGGATTGTAGGAAGGAAAGGAACTGGGTATATTTATGTTCCTGATGAGTTCGAACCGACGCAACCGATCGATGACATCGCCCCAGACGATGAGGGGCATGACCTAATCAGGATTGGCGTGACCCAGTGCTGGTTAACGCGCGCCTGGTTCGACCAATGACGAGCAGCTTGTAGTGGCGCAGCTAGTGTAAGGCTAATTGTGGCAGTACAGGAGTCAGCCCACTTTCCTCTTTCGCCACACTACTCAGGGTAGTTCGTCTTAACGCGAGTCGGAGAAAATAAGCGTTCATCTCCACAGAACTTTAGCCTAGGCTACAGTCTACGGAGGATATCATTTCCAGCCCAGAACTTTCAAGCATTCGAATTATATTACGTGTGTTGGCGCGATCTTCGCTTGCCGAGTCTCTTGGCATGATTGTGGTGTGGTTATATATTGTTTCTATATCAGCTATCTCACCATACAAGCTCCCCATCATACTGATATAATCTCCCTTAATCAACACGAATTCTTTGGGCTTCGCCGTATATTCTCTGAAAGGGTTGCAGCGATGAAGAAGCTTTCAGCATTCCTCATTGGCGAGTGGTTGAGGACTTTGAAGGTCTTGCAAGTCGTGCCTGCGCGTTCAACATCTGACCCACTGATTGCGCCCACGATGTTTGGACCCAACACAAATCTGTAGCCTGTTAGACCTCGGCGGTACATCTTTTCAGCTTCTGCCTGTCCATGCTGCGCAGCGCCAACTCGGCAAAGGATATACCGTACTGATAGTGTAGTTGTGATTGGGCTCAGCGTCTTTATAAGCCGGGACACTGGGAGTTCGTACTGCGCCTTCACTGCTTTGATCCTGCTCCTGCCTTGAAGTTGCTTTGTTGCAAATATATTGTGTGAAGCCCTACTTATATCCAGTGGTGCTGGATGATCTGACCCACGAATCCTGTCGATGCCCAGCGATTATTCAGACATCACTTTCGCATCTTTGGTCAACTTTGGCCATGGTAGAGGCGGGCCAAGGATCAGTAGAAATATAAGGTCTGTATACCGGTATAGGCCAAGCATGGCATTTTCCCTCAGAAGCCTTCTCGGCACGGCTCCTCTGCAGATTCAACCTCCCCCAGCTGGTGTGCAAGCGTCCCAGGGCCATATACCCTGAGAGTGCTTGCTCGTATGTCGCCATCACTTTCTTCCATTTCCGCTGCGCTTTGTAAAGGGTCGAAAGACTGTATAGTATACACAGTACCTGAGGATTGGGTAGCGCATCGTGCCCCGCGCTTCCGGCAGGTAGATAGCCCCCATCGGTATATCTCTTCTGCCTGGTTTAGTCTCCACTGTTCGGCCAAGGTTTCCAGTATGATTACCTGTTTTGCATTTGCCGGAAGCGAGATACTTTCGTTTAGCTTAACGGTACGCAGCTTGGTAGTTACATAGCCGCAGCGAAGGGGCACTTGTTGGACTATCTAAGAGTTCGGTCGTCGATAGTTGGGCTATGCGTCCAAACGGCGGTGAAAACTATCCTTCAGTCAAACTTCCTTCAGCTCGTTTCGGCTTTCTGACAAAGGTATCACTTACACGTCTGAATGCTTAGTGTAGCTATTGTCCGGCAGCTTCACCTCAGCAAATGAGGACCGGATAGCGTCCTGTTCGGTCACGATCTCCTATCTACCGCCTTTTCTGGAGTGCAGGATGAAGTATGGAAGCTGGAGGATCCTATCAACAAAAAGGAGCAGCATGTTGACGAAGATCAGCGAGTATCTCGGACACCAGCAGTTTCCCAATATTGCCCCCGACTAAGATCAAACCCAAAAAATTGGCCGGTACAGTCCACCAAATCAAAGCAGATTTGATTGGGAGTGTCATGATGAGAGATTGATACGGAAGTTCTCTGTTCCATCTCCCTGCCTAGAGAATAATTGTTAGTCTGCTAACCGCGCCATACCAGGGATATGGCCACTTACCAGACCACAGGTTTAAAATTATTCATCGATCGGCTAGAGAGCGGCCTAAAATGGCAAGATTGCTTGGGGCTTACGGCTCACAGTTAGGTTTGGAGCCCCTACAAGCTGGTAAAGTTCCAAGAACGCCCATCCTTCTTTAACATCAGCTACTTGCGCTTTGCAGCCTCAAACTTTGTTTTACAAAAAGAATGTTTATTAGGCAGAAGCTCTACGAGATCTAAAAAGGACACTGGTCAGGCCACACATATCATCCCAAGCGCTAGGGCGAACGAGAAGAAGAAAGAGACAATAATCTAGATATAAGATTCAATTCGATTCATAATCTGTATGTGATAGGCATCATCCCAACCAAAATCCCGAGCGACCGAACGAATAACACCCTACCGAGACCCATATTCCCATTGCATTGCAAAATAAAACGCAAAGACGAAACATAAAATGTATAACAGGAGGCAGGCAGATCTAGCCACCGAAACCGTAGAGGGTGCGGCCCTGGCGCTTAAGGGCGTAGACCACGTCTAGCGAGGTGACGGTCTTGCGCTTAGCGTGTTCGGTGTAGGTGACGGCGTCACGGATAACGGATTCGAGAAAAGACTTTAGAACACCACGGGTCTCTTCGTAGATCATGGCAGAGATACGCTTGACACCACCACGGCGCGCAAGACGACGGATAGCGGGCTTGGTGATACCCTGGATGTTGTCACGTAGGATCTTGCGGTGACGCTTGGCGCCACCTTTGCCGAGACCCTTGCCACCTTTTCCGCCTGTAGAGTGAGTGTTAGCAGAAGGTAAAGAATAACGGAGGTTGAGGATGAGTAAAGTAGGGTTGATCTGGAGGAAAGGACTGACGTCACGTGTTTTGGGACACGGTCCAACGGCGACGACAATCGTCCAGTGGGAGACAGATTTAGGAGATAGAGAAATACTTACGTCCAGACATGATGAATAGGTATTAAAAGATGTATAGGAGTTTTTGAAGGGATGAAATTTGATGGAAGTTGAATATTTTGATGAAGTGGCGGCGGCGAGGTCGAAATAAGGAGGGATTCGGGAAGAGAGGGGAAAAGAAGAAAGATTGTTTGTAGGAGTGGGAGAAAGGGGTTTAAATAAGTGGGCGGTAGGCGACTGAGTGATTCGAAGCGCGTTTGGGCTCACTGAATGACTAAGAGACTAGAGGGTCAGTTGCAAGGAGTCAAAAAGCGACGTCAAGCGCTGATTGGCGGGTGGGGGTAGAGAAAAAGGGCGTTATGAACGACAGCTTTCCAGGCCGCGTTTTCGGGCGGATTCTGAGGTGGTGCGGGAGTGCGGGCGTTTGGGGCGTTTGGATCGCAGCCGGTGGGGGGGTGGGGGGTGCGGGCGGTCATGTGACCAGGAACATCAACTTGACGATTACTGTGGATGCATCATAATTAATGTCTTTACCATCTACAAAGACTACTGGAAAATATTGGAAGATGATTCAATCAGTCTGTTTCTGTGTAGTGATTGCGATCTGTCGCAATTGATATGATCCCAAAACTCCCATGAAATGAACCGTAAATACAGCTAAACGACCGAACGCTTCCCTAAGAAAACGAGCAAGATAAATACCGTAAAGGAACGGACAAAACCTCCTAACGCCATGCATAGAACAAATCAGCAGACTAAATTAACAACCAGACTTGGGCTTTTGAACATGGAATGAGTCTCAGACAACGCACGCCGTTGAGAAACCTGGCTGGCCAAATGCATCCACAACGGAAACAGAGCGAGATGAGATAATGCTAAGTAAGAAATAAAGGAAACACCCACGAACATTATTATCATGGGAGAGCCAATCACTTGACATAATTGCGTTGGCTGCAATGAAACATCGCACGATAAATGTCCAGTGTGCCGCAAGCCATCTCATAAGACATGAAATTAGGTAAACAATACAAAAGGCAAAAGACTGGCACCTCGCGGTTTATGGTGCATCGCAGAGGTTCTAGCCGAATGCGCAACAGGGAAAAAGAAAGTAGAACTGCACGGATGAAGCAAAATGCGTTAAAGATAACGGTTGCATGCTATGCAGCAGCAACCCAACTCCCGACGCAAGCAACGATACAAATGCGGTTTACCAAGTAAGGTAGCTTGGGCAACTCGACAAACTCGAACTGAAATTACAACGAAATGCGGGTGTAGTATTGCCCACCTTGAAGACGAAGTGGAGCGATCACACGTAACGGATAGAGTGGAATAGCGGTAGCGGTGGCTCATCCGCTTATCATCGCGGGCGTTTGCGTTTCTTTGAAGAGTCTTTCTTGCATGGGTTCGAAATAATTATATGAGTAGGTCGGCGGAGACGCTGGTAGACTTCGTGACCCTTCAGCTACACTCTCGTTTGGGGAATAGCTTGGTGGTGACGACGGCGAAGATGAACTGGTGGCGGGCCCAGAGTCATTGACTTTGAGCGGGTGATTGAGTTTCGGGGATGAGGCTGGAGAACCAAAGAAGCAGTATCGATCCACAAGTTCTTGATACACGGAGGATTCACGGTTTGGCTTGCTTGACAGCATCGAAGATGGCTTCTCAGGGCTCGCTTGAGCGAGCTGGAGGACAGGCGATATACTTCGTGCATCAGACCGCGGCGCAGGAGCTCCAGACTTGGCTCGGGTGGTCAACATTGTGCGGTCATGTTCTGGTTTCTTACGCATAGCGGCGGATAGTGACGACTCGAAATCATAGCGATTGCCAAAAACCTGATGCGACTGCTTGTCGCGGCGTATAGGGACAGGGCTCTCAGAATCGTGAGGCACATCATCGTCATCAACAGGTTTCTCCTTTCGATCGTTGAGAGGAGGACCGAACGATATGTACCGATGCATGTCGGAAAAATCCTTCAGAGAAGAAGGCATTGAGAGAGGGCGACTACCAGATCCAGTGAAACTCCTGCTTCGAGGCAGATTCGGCCGAGGACGTGCGCGAGGCATATCTTGGGTTTGAGCCTTCGGCTTGGGGATCTTGGTGAAATTGACCTGATAGTTCCTCGTCTCATTGTTGTCCCAAAACTCCTGGCCATTTACATTATACCGGATACAGACAAACATGTCTTTCTTATCCAGGTTTGTCTGTTCATCAAGCCTAATATGAAACATGAATCGATCGTAACCATCGTGTAGCTGCTTTCGTCGAGCATCATGGCTGTACTCCGCCGTTACTTCCGAAGTGGTTCTCCAGTTATCAAACGTGAAGCGGGCTGCAACATGTTTCTGATAAGCGAGGTTAGCGACCACCACTTGGCCAACCAGAGAGTGCTTGTCTGTCGAAAGAAACAGGCGCTCAAGGCGAACACGTGGGTGTGGGTGAGATGGTGGTTTATGGGGAAAGTTAGATAGCCGAAGTCCCCATTCAAAAGCAGGATAGCTCGACGAGTCGGAATGGAAAGGGTATTCGGAGTCTGCTTCCAAATCCTCCACCGGTGATGAACCGGCACTGACGGCTTGGGGCTTGTCAAGCTGCAAGAAATGGCGGATATGCTCCAACTGAGCATCAAAGTGGACCGCCTTGGAATATGTGGGAGTCCCGGGCATGCTAGACGGCCGTCGACGAGATGATGGGCGTAACGCAGGCCTAACAAGCTCGCCAGATTTCTTGCGCACCATTGGTAATCTTGGTTCAGGGTCAACATCACGATCACTGTCCTCTGGAGAACTGGTGACCGCCTCTTCTGGGTTCCGGTGGGCTGACTTTTCGACGAATGACCGAGAGCGAGAGATAAGGCGGTTATCGTGGGTCAGAGAAGGACGGCGAGGTCTCGCTGGGGAAGTTCCCGCCTGTTCCTCACTTCTTGCCGGAAGTATATCCTCTGAAGGTTTTCTTTCAGGAGATACACTTCGCCTTTGCTCTATTGACCGCACAGCCGCCTCCAACTCCTCCAGCTTCAACACATCCCTCGCTGGGCTACTCGACTCTTCATCACTAGAGTTCTGGCCAGACTCCGGAGGCGACAGGAGAGCTCCAGGGGGGATTGGCCCCTCGTTCACAGGCGAAGGCGACTGCCTAAGGCTAGCAAAGACATCTGTGTTCCGGCTTTGTTCGAAGCTGTTGTCAGGTGCCGGAAAAACAAATGACTTGCTGTTAGATGGAGACCGCCGGTGCCGACGGACATAGGAGGCGGAAGAGTAAGATGGGGGGAGGTTTAGGTTGTCTGCATCCGGGTCGGCCACGTTGGGTGAGCTTGGAGATGGAGGGGTGCTCAGGTCAGAATGTTCAATATGCAGCGTAGAAGGCGACGTCTTCAACGGCGCAGTGTATGGCATCCGGCCGGTCTTGTGCAGAGGAACACAAGCAGCGGCTGACGACAAAAGGGTCTGGATACGAGATGAGAAGCTTGCTTCGTTGGAGAAAGATGAAGTAATCAAGAGGTCAATTGAAGCCAGGCGATGTGTCTGTAAATAAAGTCTGGTACTTAGGTTAGCCGATGATCCAGCAGGACGTGGGTTGCACGAAACAACGGACAGTGGCGATGGTTGCAAAGGCTCACAGATGTCCACGCAAGTTCAGACAACAGAAGCGAAGCAGTAAAGCACTGTACGCATCCACGGAGGTGAGCGTTGCGTTGAAGCTTCAATGGAGCAGCAAGGTCCGGTGGTCCAGACGAAACAGGAAGGCGCAGTGGAGGGATTCTGGGAGACCACGATAGGCAGGCAGCTGAGAAGACCAGGTACCACGACACAGCGCCTGTCACACCAGACAAAGCACAAAAGAGGAGAAAGTGAAGCTCAACGAGGACGGTGGAAAGTGACCGGTGCGACGGCTGGAGCGGCAGAGCACAGGAAACGTGCTGGAACCAAATGAACCATACCTTTCATATACGACATGGGAACATCAGACCCCAGAATAGTCAAGCAAGGCGGGAAGAAGCAGCGGTAGGAGACCACGAAGAGAGAGAAAATAGAAAAGAGAAATGAAGTATGAAGTATGAGTAATGAGAGATGAAAGATGAGAAATGAGAAATGAGAAATGAATATCAGCCTTGATGGTTGGTGGTTGGTGGTTGGTGGTCAGTGGTGATGTGATGACGGGATCGATAAGAGGCCAAAATCAAGGAACGGGCGATACGGGAGGAGACCGTAGATAAAGGGACCCAGGTTTCCAGACAGAGGACGCCGGGTGGGGTGGAGGAGGAGAGGAGAGGAGGACGATGGGGCGCTGAGTCGCAGGGAGCAGGTATATACTCTCAAGAGTACCGTTGTAGGAAGAAATAATGGCGGCAATTATTAGCAGGATTAATCGCATATATAGTAATATGCAATAATCGTCATTTTCTGTGTCAATGTGGTAGTATAAGAGACTAAACCTGCCAGTAACCTCGTTGGACCCGCCCTTGGAGCTGCATGCACGCACTGACTCTAATTGACTGATGATAAGGCGAATGCGAATCCGGAGAGGATCTGACCGGCGGCAAGGAAATTTTTTGCTTCCAAGCTCGTGAGGGGCAAATCTTGCCATGATGATTATGTATTGTTATTATCTCTTCCATCCATGGTCGCATTGGCCTCATGGTAGCTTCGCAGGCCCGACAGTCTAGAATCTCAGCCTAGGAGCCTATTTCTTGGAACTACGACTGTACTGCCGTCTCGTACCGTCCGTACCGTTGAATGTCTGGAACGCTACTGAGGTTCTTTAAACTCTTCCCACCGCCCGAGACCGCTATGGCCAGCTACCGCCAACTGAGGAACACAACGAACAATTTGAACACTTCACGGCACCTTCGGAAGGTCAAGACTACCAAGGCATCTGAACGACGATGGCGCCGATGGCCGCGATGGCCCGGTCAGCCATTTCGAGATTCTGATAAGATTTTTTTTTTTTTTTCATTTCGGCGGCTGGTCTGATACTAGCCAACTTAAATTAGGCGATCGAACGGTCTGGGACGGTGGGACGATCCCTACCCATCAAGCCATCCAACGCCCCCGGGGCCCCAAAGCGGCGGCCCAGTGGTCAAGACCAGGTATGACTGTACAACCACGGTATGCTTTCGCCTCCCGATCGCACGATCCCACTGCACGTTGAGCAATGAGCTGAGACTGAAAATCTCTGATATAGTCTACTCTCGTTCGACTTTTTGCCTTGCAGTGCGCAACTCCTCGGAGCATTCACTATTCGCTGGCTTCGTCGATTTCATCGATTTCATCGAGTTTCGTCCATTTAGCGAGCTTACTCCGAGCCCTGAAAACTCGGGCTGTTCCAGCGGTGAGCTTGAACTGCATACTGTCTCTCCGATATCGCGGCGAAATGCAAAAGAGTGCATTGCTTTTACTTCTCTACCTTTCTGCTCCCTTATCCCATACAGGGCGTCGAGGTACTCGCGAGGTAGCCAGGTGATCTTCATGGCTGCATCTCCGGCCCCCCGGGGCATTCTGGCTGGTCCACTCTGAGTTTGGAGTCTGCACTTTTGCAATCGTGCATGTCTGGGAACAATGAAGGCTAACCGCGTCGGGACTAGAGCCTCGGAGTCTAAAACCGCTGCTGTCCAGGAATCAAGGCAGCTGTGCGTCGTCCTTTTCAAGTTTTTTTTTCCCTGGATTTTCTCTCTGGAGGCTTTTCAAGACTGGCTTTGCTTTTCGCATTCCCGTCTCTCAGATCTGGGAATAGCATCATCTTGCACCAGTTCTGCTAACTACAGGTTGCAGGCATTCGGTCTCCGGAAATCTATTGGAAGGTTTAATATTGATAGTCCCTCCAATGGATGAGAGACAAGTTTGTCCATGCTCTCCTCCCCTCTCCTCCCCTCTTTTTTTGCTCCTCCCCCTTCCCTCCTCCCGAACCAGCCGGGTGTCTGGCCAGTTCCAAAATTCCCAAGCACCCATCATGACAGGAGGGTTCAGTTTGTGATAACTGTGGGTTCATTGGAGTCTCCACTCCTCGACCCACCGGTACCTCCAGAATTCCAGACTAAAAGCGTCTAGACTCTACGCTGAGCAGACCTTCATCCTTGAATCTTTAGCGCCTCCCGTCCAACCACAGCATTGTTTGGGGATGATGTGTTTGGGGATGATGAGATTTCGGACAGGTATTTATCTATCGGCTCCAGCATCGCTGAATCATAGATCGCGATATATGTTAGTGATACATCCGGTTTCAAAGCCAGGTATATTGTACATCCTGGTAGACAACTGCCGTTGTAGTGAACGGAGTGCAGGGTAATCGAGTCCTCTGCATCAATCAATCCGTCGAGGTAATACATGCAGATGTACATCGGCGGCTCAAGACCCAAGTTAGGAGCCGTCAAGGAGGCCGCCAACAGTCATTAACTCGAAAAGGAATGTTGAGCTCTTTCTCTTCGATGCCACAGACGCTCTCGCGATGCAGAAACGGGGCTCCTATCGTGGGGTGCGGGCCATGGCGTACCGATCAGCGGTCCTCATACTGTTCTGGTCGCAGGTAGAGAGTGTAAGTGACGGCATGTAGACTGCCGCGATATTCGGAGCCGGAGGTGGTCAATTGAGTCTGTACCCCAGGTCTTTGCCTGAGGTCTGAGCTACATGGCTCGCTAGTGAAGTTTCCACTGGCGCAAACAAGCTTATATACTCTCTCTGGGGATCGACTTATGGATGACTGGCAGTATGAGAGTGATGACCCGGTCGGCATACCTACCGGCGCTGACAATTCGCCATCTGAGACAGGAACACTGCTGTCTCAGCAATATTAATGGCGCCTTCCAAGGAAACGGGGATGGATGACGTCACGAAGTCAGTCTCCCCAACGGCTTCACAAAGGACGGGACTGTACGGCGCTCAAGCTCCCCTCCACTCAACGTCATGGACCGAACCATGATACCTGCACAGACAACGCTCCTGATAGGTGGTTACACTGCCGTTAACCAATCACTGCTTCTCAAGCCATTCTCAAGACAGAATTGATTGACTGGCAAAGAGGTAGTGTATCCCTCTTAGCTTCTGAGCGGACAAATATCATGGCCACCAACCGATAACGGCCTGTCAGTGATTCGTCGAGCTCGATTGCAAGCACAGGCATGAAGAAGATATCCCCTAGGACTACTGACCATGACCATGGGTGATCCGATGCTCTCGGTTGCGCGAGTTGAAGCATAGACATAGGTTCGCTTCCTGGTTAGGGAGTTGAGACTAGCAGCTCAAGCAGATCTCTAACACCAAAGACTACACGCCATCATGGTCCGGTATCGCGAGGAACACCTATTCTGTCCTTACCTTCCCGTACTCTGCTGTGTAACCGTATCGAGCCCGGCATTTGGACATGCTTCTCTGTAACCTGTGGAAGAATTGATTGAGAACTCGGACGCAGTCGAAACTTATCACGAAGTTTTCTCGAGAACTCAGCTTTTACCGATTTATCCCAGCATCCGTGGACCTGGTAGTAGACAAGAGTGCCTTCTTCGTCAATTGCACCTTCTTCCGGAATTCGGAGCATAGGTTGCGTCGAGATCAACGCATGGATCGTGGTTTACTGCACGCTGCATCGTCCCAATCAATCCGAGGACGGACGCTTGTCTCACGCATGCAGCTCTTATCAGACCCTAAGTTTTTAATTATCCGCTACTCGGTTGCTCTCCACCGAACTGGAGATAGTAGCATTGGTTCCCCTGGATAGTGACACAACATTGCATTTTTTTTGCCACTGGGAATCCGATTTGTCTAATGAAACCAAGGCCCATTGCTACCGAAGCGAAGAGATGACCCACTTCTAATATCAACCACTGCTTGCCAAGGGAAGTTTCGTTAGATGTGGTTGTTCTCTTTGCTGAATGAAGAAGGACATTATCAGTACTGGTGCGGCCTGATCCAACACCATCGCATGCTAGCCGCCTGTGGTAGCATCCTGGCCAATCGTGACCTTTGCCCTAGTCGATGAGCCCGGATGACAGGGAAGAGTCTCATCGAGCCCACCCATACCTACATCTTAATACCGGTGCTATTGCATCGGGTACTGGCGCCCCGGCCATCCTGGACTCAGTGGATATAATCCATTCATACGTAAACCACTGTTCCTCTTGCCACTCAATATGCTGACGGCGGCAAGAATGCGAGGTCAATCTAGGCCGTTCAACTAAGTGCGCCGCAAGCTCGGATAGCTTGTGAAAGATCGTATAAAATTGCTGATAAGTTGTTTTGGGGTTGCTGATAAGTTGTTTGGGGCGTGCGAAACTCGGATTCTAGGCGTGAGGGGCAAGCTGCCCCTTGAAACTCATCTCCCCTCTTCAGTCTTGCGGTGGTCTTAGTGATAGACCCCTGCCATGTTCAGTTTCTGCGTTGTCAAAGCTCGTCTCCTGACACCTCAGCACGGACCAGATAGTAGTCAACCCGACACTATCCTCAATTATCCCCTGAAGACTTCTTGTGTCGAACGACCCAAGCGCCCGAGGGGATGATTCGTGCCCTCATGCTTTTAGATCTACTGAGCGGCCATGGCTGGCGCTTCGAGCTCTATACTCGGATTACCTTTTCCGGTCCAGGAGACTCTACCATCACTACCGCCGGCTTCTGGCTTTAACTTTTATGTTGAAGAAGCGGTCAACTCAGCTTCGCTGAGCCGGGAATCTGACCTACAGCTCGGAATTCATCCTATGAAGGAGGCGACTACTAGGACGATGTCAGACGAGAGCCGAGGTGGATAAGATACAACGCAATACTGCACAATGCCGGAGATGAACCTCTAATCAGGGAAATACGTGCCATAGCGCTGCTCAGACGATGGCAGCTTAGACGGCCATCTTCGCCAGGGTTTATCTAGCTGTGGAGCGGAATCCCCATGGGGATTGTGTTCTTTCATGTACAGGATTTGCTGGTCCATATCCCTTATCAGTAGACCAGGCAATTCTCCGCTTCTTCACATAGAATGGTTTGTTAGTGCAAGCCTGGTCACTACCTAGAAACTCTCTGATCCACCTGGCACTACCTCTGATTAAAGGGGCGGCTATGCTGCCTGTCACTGTGATGCACGAAACATGCACCGCCTCTACTCTTTTGTTGCAAGACTCAACAGCGGAGTACTCGTCCTAGTGAAAACACTACAAGCCACTGGTGGAGATTTTACACGATGCAACACAGGGCCCTCAACAGATTGCGAGAGACCCGCTGGCATTCGGTTTGGAACAAAGTTCGGCTTCTATGCAAGGCATCTGCGAGTTCTCGGCCACTCTGACCATCTGACTTGCCTAATGGCCGGGCTGGCAGCCGCTGGAGCACTAGCGACCGTGCGAATAGGAGGCGACAATCGGATCCGGCATCTAAAGCGAGGAGGTCCGAGGACTGAAATCTATAATTGTATGCCGAACAGCCATGGCGCGCCGCCGTACAATCCAGGTTCCAATGAGCGGGCCCACTCGGCCAGACAGTGCGAGAGGAGAGCAACGAGACGCTAAACATTCGTCCAGACCACGCCAGGCCGTGCAGTGCAGACAATGGCGCATCAACAGTGGGGCTCGAAGCTTACGGGTCTAAATTAGTGCCGCGAACTGACATTGACATGCAGCCACTGCAGCCCGCTGAGGCCAAAGCTCGATAACGGTGCTGTTTCAACGTGAGAGCTCGAGGCGCTATGTATGCATGTACATGCCCACAGACCCAGCAATCATCGAGAAAGAGTCGCCGAGGTCCCGAATGAGACTTGTCACAGCGTCGGAGAATAACAACGGCACTCTAAGGCTTCATTTCAAATCATCCTGGACTATACGTGAACCAATATTCCTTGCGGATCAGCCGGATCACTTCATATACAACATATTGCAAATCGAGCCAAATTGTTTCATCCGGTTGGTCTGCGACTGGCCACCCCGCCTTTGAAGTCTACGAACCCAAGCAGCATCAAGCCCTCTGAGATCCGGCCTTTAGTCGGCTTCTGGTCGGTCTTCACGATTATTCCTAAGCGCAGCGCCCCTCAAACTCTGATCGCCTCTAAACTTTATTACCCGAGATACCCTCCATTAGCTCGACGCTTGACGCCCCTGTTGACAACACGAATGCCACCGCCACTGAAACTCGCCATTCTGCTAGTTGGCGGTTGAACAAAATAATGGATAGCGCCGGGCGGGAAACGACACAGATCTGAGCGCGTTCAACCCCTCTCTCCTTTGACGGCCGGATTCTTTGCGTGGCCTGGCCTGGCCTGGCCGTGGCGAACCACATACCAACATCATGGTCATGATAGCCAGCTCGCCTGAAGTAATATCCTGTGAATAGTTTCCCTGTCCAGGGTTGGAACCCGGGACAGCATGTCGATGAGGCGCAAGCGGGGTACATCCAGCCCCCTGCGGTTTAACTCAGTACAACCTACGTGGCTTGTTATACACATGGAAGAATATACATTACTTGCGGGGTACAGAACGGCTGACAGCGCACTTCTCTACATACCGATGAGCTCGTGTCGAATATTATACAGCTATATTATCGACAAAGGTACCAGAAATTGTTTGAGGAGTCTTGTGAAGGTCTAGTCTCCAGTTGAGCCTTGGAGCAGCTGAACCTCGGGGCATAGAGGATGCTGGACAGTGAGTCCTCCCTCTCAGCTGATAGTGGATGAGCAGGCAACAATAACCCTTATTATTTCTATCTCTTTCCGGAAGAACATATCACTGTCGCACCTCTGTGTGAAAGCGCTTGTTTACCAAGCCAGCGAAAGTTTTGCCTAACATATCATCACATTACGGTGATATTGCCTCCGTACTGGCGATGTATAGGCGTAGTGCCCATAAACTGTCGGTATGATATCCGCCTGTCATACTAGGTAATAAAC
Organism: Aspergillus nidulans FGSC A4; assembly: GCF_000011425.1. Classification (NCBI taxonomy): domain Eukaryota; kingdom Fungi; phylum Ascomycota; class Eurotiomycetes; order Eurotiales; family Aspergillaceae; genus Aspergillus; species Aspergillus nidulans. The sequence goes on along the minus strand of NC_066263.1, from coordinate 3,848,920 downwards.
CTGCGCAACCTGCTCTCTAAAGAGATTCCTTTCCGCGTTTTAAATAGGCACCTGCTTGCCCTTGGACGACTATCCCGTTTCACCTCTTCCGTATAAGCATCCCTGGCATCTGAACACTCTCCTAGACTGCTATACGAAACACCATAGATATTGAATGGTGGCTTAAGTCGGTCCTTACGCACCCCAATATACTCCACCAGCTACAGCATTAATGATACCCCTTTCTCCCGATACAAGCACTTCTTTCTTCCCTCCTTTACCCAGTACGAAGCGCTGGCTAAGATATGCACAGAAATCTGCAACCTCCGCCGAGCGTTCGTCCCACATAATTAGCAGTAAGACGATCACGCCAGTCCAAGGAAGCCAACCGTGTATCTAGATCGGAAGAGCGCGCTCAACAACTAACCCTGATGATATGTATTGAGTGGTTACCCCGTTGGACATCCACATACAATTATATCCCATCCACATACAATTATATCCCATCCACATACAATTATATCCCTACAAGGTACCATCAAGAATCTGGAATTGACGTGGGTTTGGGCGACTACTTGGGTATTCATTTGAGGAGCCCACTCTTCTCTGTTTCTGTCTACATCTTCTTACGAAGAAGCGTCAGCTTTGAAAGGAGTTCATAACATTTGATATACTTAGTACTTTCTTCATCTCTTACAGTTTTCTCTGCAGGACGAGGCTCGGCATTAGCTTCTTTTAGAACGCCCCAGATTAGCGGTCCAGAGTCTGACCGATAAGGTAGACTGAGGAGTAACGAGCGTCGAAGGAAGAAGTAGGATGGATATTCACCAATCGAATGATTGTGGTGCCGTAGGAGACACACAGGGTAACCAGGCATGGCCGGTAACAAGAAGCATGTAGCAGGTAGGTAAATATAGCTGAAGGCCTACCCCCAGGATAGCCTCTATTACTGTCATAGCGGCAGGCTAGCTTATAGATGCGGCCTCAGAATCCAGAAATACACATAGCAGTACCCGTTGGGAAATATGTCTTCATCTCCTGACCTACGATATACAGCTTCAGAGTCAAAGGAAGGCCAGTGCTTGTTATAACTCTTCGACTCGTCGGATGTTACAACCGAACTGCCAGCTGTTTACTGAAAAAGAGGATATAAAGAAGACCCGCTTTGGGAGCGAATTGTCCCACCTTGTCACATCCTATTTCTACCACTTCTCAACTGGAACGCGGTTGACTGTTTTGGATGGGAGTACGAAGAAAAGAGATGAGTTCAAGACATTCCAGTTTATTTCAAATCTGCATACTCACTACCAGCAGCAGTCCATGTGGGTGTTAATGTAGAGAACCTTGGATACAGAAAGTGTAGCATTGTAAGCCTTCTTGACCCTAGGCCTTCGACCTCTGCTTTTCCACTCCCCTAGCATTGCCACGCCCAACAGTGGAACTCTAATAAGGTTCTCAGACTAATCGCTTCTTAAACACAGTCGTCGGTCACTGGGGGCTACAACGCATGATATGAGCTTTGAGAGGAAGTTTAGCCTGAGAGTAAATAATTTGCAGTGCGCAAAAGGAGTCTCATCACCAGTCGAAATTGTATTCAGATTATGTGCCTAAGTTAGTTATGAACTAAAATTTACGCAATAATCACCCCGATTGAGAGACTCAAACGTACTCAAACAAGTTCCTCCCCTCCACTTTCAAGCCCACCAAGCCCTTTTCCCAAACATCCTCAAGCGGCGCCACAAACGCCATTTGGCTCCAACTGAATTCGGTATTCCTGCCACCATACACGAAGACTTCGAAGCGGCCGACCAGCTGTCCATCAAGCCAGACTACCGCGCCATGCTCAACATCCGTGGCTATGGTGATGGTTACCGGGTGTGAAACGGAAGCATAGATGGTGACCGGCTCGTGGGTCGACGAAGTGTTAGCCCAGATACGGCCGGGGTGGCCGGGGTCTAGCTCGAGGGCATCTTTAATTGTTACGGAGCGGAGTGGGTAGATGTAGCCATCTTCCTTGAAAAACAGAGTCCCTTCGCGGTCGAGGGAGAGGGTGTTGTCTTTGCTGGAGAGTGTAAAGGGCCCGGTGGCCTTCAGGGTGCAGGTGTAATTCATGCCCTTGCTGCCCTTGCCAAGTCTGATGTGGTTGCTATTGGTACTGCTGTGAGGTCGCGCCCAGGAGACAAGAAGACCATCGCTGCCATTCCCAGGGACAGGAATGACGCGGTCAAGATTCTGAGCTGGGGCAAGCGGCGAGAAGAAGTCGATGCTGGCGTCTAAGGTCTTCGGTTGCACTTCAGGCCCCCGGCTACCACTCCACGAACGGGCACCAACAAGAGCAATACCCCTGCGCATGGCGTAGTACATCTCAAGTTTTGTTGACGCATCAGGCCCGTTGTCATTCCATGCTGCCATCACGGCGCCCTTAAGTAGCGGCTCATCGGGCAATGGCTGCTCTGTGGTGTTGACATTGTTGAAGTCAGCCGGCATCCATTGCCACGAAGGCTGGTCAGCGAAGTTGAGAATACGCGACTCGTTAAAGAACTGCGGATACGGAGCCGGAAGGATGGGCATGTGGTCATTCTTGATGCTCATGTAAGCCCACCAGTCCTGGGAGTTGATGATGTGGTGGTCCTGGTCGATAAGTCTGAGCGGGTCTGACTGACCGTACTGCCAGTGCTGGATGGTAATGTCTGGATTGATACGGAGACTCTTGTCTTCTGAATCTTCCATGAAAGTACCCCAGATGCGAATGTTTTTGCCTGCAGTTGATGATATGAAGTCGGCCATCTCGTTGACGAACCCGATGTAGTCGTCCGCTAGGCTGGAGTCATACTCGTCAGCACCTACATGAACCTCCTTTACATCAAACCAGGGCAGGAACTCGGCCCAGATACGCTGGATAGTGGGGATAGTGCTCGGGTGCGAGAGGTTGAGCAGGTCGCGTTTGTCAAGTGCAAGACCCGGCTTCCACTTTGTCACGTAAAGACAGTGACCGGGAGCTTCGATCTCGGGAATCACAGCAATACCGCGCCTCGCACAGTGTTTCTGTAAGTCGACGTAGTCTTTGCGCGAGAGCGTCTCATTCTCGCGGCCATGCACGATGCCCAGCAGGGACTCATCCTCGGGCAGCAAACTGAAATGCGAATAGACGTCCTGCCAGGTTTCATTGCGGCCACGGTTGAGCGGGTAATTGTCGCTAAGGTGGTAGTGGAACTCGCTCATTTTGAAAAACGATGCGTAACTGCACATCTCTTTAAGGAACTCTTTAGTGTACCATTTGCGTCCGGCATCTAGCATATACCCACGGGTGGCATAGGCTGGCGCATCAGACAATCGGCCAGTCGGGAGTGTATTGTTGCCGATCAGAAGCATCTGTAGGACGGTCCGAGTCCCCCACCACGTGCCCCTTGCGCCGGTGCCTCCAATGAACACAGCCGAGGGCGAGATGTCTAGCTCATAGCCCTCAGATGTAGGCATCCCGTTCTCGTATGTCAGAGACGCGCTGTGACCCGTGAAGGTGCCGAGGAGGATGGCACCGTTGGCATCGGCAGTGGCTGGCAGCGACTCGACAGTCTCGAGGGACCAGTTGAAGCCGGTGATATGGTTGAGGTCTTCAAGGAAGACCTCGGCGAAGTCATGACCGCTTGGAGGAATAAGGGTCAACCCGTCAGTGTCCTTCCTGGCGGCAAAATCCGCGTCGATGTAGATTCTCCTGCAGCTGGCTGCTGTCTCCCAGACCTTGCTCCTGACGCGGTCATGGTCACTAAAGACAGGTGTTGGGGGTAGGAGCTGCAGCGAAGATGCGCTGACCACCACGTACAGTAGGGCCGTGATGATCCAAACGCCCGCCATGATGCTGGAGTTGGCCGTCTGGATGGCTTGTGAGACTGTCGATCAAGAGGGGCCATTGTTTTGTCACGTGCATGGCTGGAATGTTGGAGCATCTGGTAGCTTGGGGAAGAGATCGAAGTGCTGACAAGGAAGAGGGGTGCGAAATAGATTCAGTGGTATATTTATGAAGAAGATTCTTCTGAAGCAGAATGCAAACTCCCAGACCTGGTAGGATTTGAGGGATAGGCACAGGCGAAACAACAAGAGAGACACAAGAAAGAGACAGAGGTGCTGCCAACACGGGGTCGGCTAGGTGGATCAGCTCGAGGAGGAACTCGAGATCATGAAAGCGGAGCGGGACTAGTTGAAAACGAGGGTGTCAAAGCTTGTAGGGGAGACAGACGGGGTTGAAAAGGTTGCTGGATTCGAAGGGTGAGTTATGAGGCGTTCATTTTGCACTATTATCCAGAGAAAAGATTGATGGTTATGTGTGTTATTGCGGCCGTTATATACCGTATTAATCCTTCATCTAATGCCTGATAGTGCCATTGCTGGCTACAGTCTTGGTCTGGAAAGATAAAAGGAAAAATAAAATAAAATAAAATAAAACAGCGAAAACATAGACAACAGGAACGTAAAACAATATCCACCCAAAGATCCAGCTTCATGGTAGGAGAGTGAAGTACATGTGCATCATAAGAGTATAGTCAACTCAAAAGGCAGAGGGGAATTGTTCATACAGCCACCGTATATAAGACGGAAAAAGAAAAGCAAAACGTGACAAGGTCATAACGCAAACTATGCAAATGGCGAATAGAAACAGGGAGAAATAAAATATCTCCACTGCCGCAAAGCATTAAACAATTAAATAATGTAGTATAAATGTCGTTACTCGTCGGTCATCATCATAATATGTCATGGCAAGTGGAGACGTCAAACACTTGCTGTCCGGCGTTTCTCGCTCGGCTTCTGCGTATAAGCAATCAACAAACGAAACCCCGTTCCTCGTTGCTGGCACTCGCGAAGGATCTTCTTGTCGGCCCATATACTGCGATCGACATCGCCATTTGGCAAGACGGGACTTTCATAGCAGCGAGTGTACCACCAGCGGCCGACGCGGGCGACGATCTTCCGGATGGACTCGTCGTTTGACGGAGACGGCGAGGGGTCAGAAAGAAGATCTCCGAGGGAGAGGACGGTGTCGTTGGATGACGACTTGCCGTGTGAATTTGTGTTGGAGCGGTGGCCTGCTGAAGAGCCAGATATAGCGGACAAAGCCGTGGAGGATGCAATGGCGGTGGTAGTTAGGGTAGATGGGTTGGAGGAGGCCGTTGATGAAGAAGAAGCGGAAGAGCGGACAATCATGCCCGCGGCCGGAATGCGAACCATGCAGCGGTGGAGATTATCAAAGCCGTGGAGGCCGACTAGTTTTTGGATATTGTCGCTAGCTGGCTTGAGGCTTATACTAGCGTCGAAAAGATACATTGTTTCCTTGAGTTTTCGGACTGCTCGGCGGGTGCGTATTCCCATGTTCACCATGTCCAGGTCAAGGATGCTCATTTCTAGATAGCCACCTGGGCGGAGGACGCGTTTGCACTCCGAGATGATGTTGTTCTGGGCGCGCTCGGAACAAGCGGCTGGAAAGCGCAAGACAGTGGCAGCAAAGAAGCCCTTGGGAAATGGCACTGGGTCCTCGAGACTGGCGTGATGAATTGTATGGTGGTTTGACGGGGGTTGCCAGGCTGCTGGGTGCGTTGACGCGGTTGGGGTAGGTCCTTCGTGAAGACAGTAGACGTCGGCATTTGGGTAAGTCAAAGCACAGTAGAACGACCAGTCATCGTTTGCAAGCCCATCAACCACAAGAATCCTAACATGCTCCCCTTCTTTAACGTGGTTGTGTGCGGGGCTAAAGAGAACTCTCCCAAAAGACAACCAGCGACTAGTCATTAGAGATCCTGACCGAATGTTAGTCTGGGCTGTGGGGCCTTCGCGATCACGTTCGGCAATGTCAAACAGGATAGTGTTCCGCTGGCGACAGTTCTCGAAGCTCGGTGATGGCTCTAGAACCGGAGAGCTATGAAGGCTGGGCTGGGGTTGCTCAGCAGTGAATGCAGGCGTGTGCACATCCGAGTTGAAGTTATCATTGCGCACTTGGTGGTCGCCCCGAAAACGAGCCATCATATCACTCACCGATGGTTGGGAAGTCGGGCTTAGAGACGAGTGAAGTGCATTAGCGATTTTGGAGCGGCGTAGGTGTATCGAATTGACGCTTCCTTCAGGCGATGCTGGCGTCAGAGAAACTGTTGGCTGTTGGGGTGACGTTAAAGGCACAGAGAGGTTACTGTTGAGCCCAACTTGGAGAGCACGACTCGCCCTTGCAGCTGACTCAATCTTCTCCCCTCTTTCTTGATCCCGAGAGGAGGGCATACTGGGAGTCTCCGGCGAGAGAACGTGGTCAATGAATTCGTCATATTCACCCCATATCTCATCTTCCATAAGATCTGACTCGGGTCCAGGGACTACAGCAGTGATGGCAGCGAGGCTTTCAGACTCACTTGAAGTCGAGAATATGGAGTCTTTCCGAGGAGGTGAGAACGTTAAGAACTCATTGTTGGAGTAAGGGCCGGCAAGAAAGTCCAAGGCACTACCTTTCATAAGGCCGCTGAATGGTGAAGTCAGGTCGAATCCCACTCCTGCTTTCATGTGCAATCCAGGATCTGGGACTAAGACATTTCGTTCGGGGCTCGAGAAACCCCGTGACTGGCCAGGGGCCGAAACAGTCATTGAATGAGACTCAGCCACACTAAACGGCCTGGAGAAAGACTGCAAGGCCGGTTTATGCTGCCTGTCTCGCCTGGAAACAACACGCGGGATTCGTCCTACAGGCGCTAATCGACTAGAGCGCCTTTCTGGAGTCATTTGCTGCTTGAGTACGGCGGCTTCTTCCGGAGAGGCTTTGGATCTATCAACAGTGGGTGGGGCTGGTCGTTTCAGGGCGAATTCATCATGTAGCTTTGGCGGAGACGGAAGTAGGACGGACGGCTTCCTGATTCTCAGGTGTTCCGAAACTTCCACTGGCAGTGTGTTCTCGTCTTCCGTTTCTCCTGTGGGTGGAGAATCTTCAAGATTATGGAAAATCTCCTCCAATGGATCAGAATCAGTGTCGACCAACGCATAATGGGCAGGTGGGCGGCGACTTTTGAGGGTAGCAACTTGAGCTGGCAACTTGGATGCAGGAGCCCTATGCTGGGGATCAGAAGCTTCTGGCTCCCAGTCTTTCTGAAAAAACGGCCATTTCATATTGAGTCCCAGCTTAGAGGGCTTCGTCATCTCACCAGGTGAGGGGGCATGCCGCGTAGACGCTTCAGAGTCCTTCTTCAGTGACGGAGTCCGAGTAGGGCGGGTATCAGGTCGGCTTCTAGCTCTCTCAGGATCAGCTAGGGTTGGAACTTTGGTGCGGTTGCTGAACACGGCGTTGACTGCCGGACTAGAAAGGTCCTTGCGCGATTCTTTAAGCTCAGTTGTACTTTTCGCAGCTGCGGAAAACTTGTAATCAAAACCAGTAGACAAGACCTGATCATGAACAGGAGCAGGCGCAGACTTTGTACTGAAAGCGCTTGTGCTTTGCTCACTTTGAGTCCGTAACAAAGCTGCGCCGTCCATACCGCCACCGTTAAGATATACTGGTTCCAGGCGCGCGAGGAGGAAATCGTCGAGTTCGGTGTCCGTTCGGCTTCGGCTACTAGCCTTACTAGAAACAGACTTGGTTGTACTTGTTGACCTTGCTCTCGAGCCACTGGGGCTGCTGATACTGGCCTTGCGACCCCGTTGCGCATACTTTCCATAGCCCTCATGGCCCGTCCCAGCAGCGGGACCCTTCCGCGCAGGTCTATTTTCGTTTAAACGAGCATCCAAGTCCGGTTTTGATTTCTTAGGGAAAATTCCAAATCTCCTAGTTCTTTCGGGGCTTGGGTCCGCAGACGGGGCTTTAGGCAACTTGGATAGCGTTTTGGTTGACTTCCATGCCGATTCCGGTGAAGCTGGGCTGCGAATTCGGGATGAAGTCACAGATTGAGAGAATCAACAGACGTGGCTGCTGACTGGTTGCTGACCAGCCCGTGGGAGCTTTCCGTGGATATGCGCCGTTTATGACCCTTTATCGCCCGAGCAGGGATGTTTGTTTTCACCACTGGAGAGGGTTCCACCTCTAGTTGATCAGTCCCTTCTCTGCTCGGCCTAACTGGAATTCTAACTGATGGCCTGGGGATAGTCCGGTTTTCGAGAGCAATACCTGAGGTGGAAATTGGCCCCGCATGTATTTTCTCCGCCGTGGAGGGATCTGAATTTTTTTTCGTTTGCCTTGGGATTCCGGATTGCATTGACGTCCTCCTAGCTAGTTGACTAGGCACCAAAGGTGGCGCACTCGCATTATCAGATGTTTGCGCGGCATCCTCGCGACGGTGGTTAAGTAGTGAAGTAGTCGATTCCTCGCCTTGGGTCAGTTGAGGAGACTTTCCAACTGCTGGGCTACATGGGAGTCCTGGCTTCTGCGTCTGGGGTGAAAATATCGGTAATCTGGTATGTGAGGGACTGGGCTGTCTTAATCGAGTACCCACCTTCATAGGTTGAGTAATTCCAGGAGAACATGATGACAAGGAAGTGGGGGTGGACGCAGACGTCCTACTCCAGACACCGGGCGACCCAGAATATCTTGTCGATGGCGTGCTTGCCGAAGGGAATATAGGGGTGGAAGGGGCAAGGTCCCGAGTATTTATAGTGGTCCGAAGACTCGCCAGCTCCTTAGGGCCGTTATGTACCTTCTGCTCCGCCGACACAGTCGTGACTTTGTCAGGAGAAAGCATCGGCGACCGAGATTCCCTGGCCAATTCTGTCCGACTGGAAGACTGCGATGAACTGTATTGGTGGCGATCCGAAGCAGTGATACTCGGAATAATCACATTCAAACCACTGGGCCGCATCGAGTCCGCCTGAAGCTTGCTATTGGCGTTTTGCTGACCTATTGTAGGCGCCTTTCTCCGTAAAACATTTCGTGGTCGAGTTTGAACTGGCGGGCGGTTGTCGATAGGGGTCTGAGGTACGACAGGAGTATGCAGGGTTCGGTGCACGTGCTGATTCAACGTGGAGTAGGATTCCGGTGGGTGCGTGGGTGCTCGGGGGGGCATGTACGGACGAGGATCCGAGGAGAGGACGAAGTTTGATTGTGCAACGATTGGGCGGTTCTCTTCTGCTTCCGACATCGACGCCGCCCTTCTGGATTTTGTTGGGCGCATCGCCAGTCTTGGGATTTGTGGCCCTGAGTATGATGAATTCGCCGACCCATAACCGCTGGGCAAGGTGGCGATCGTTGGTGTAGAAGCGTTTCGAGATCGATGCCCCAACTCTCTCAGCCGGGGTATACGGCCACCATCAGACTTGTACGACATCGTGCGACGCTAAGTCCAATTTCCAGCTCCAGTCTCCCGGATATCGATTAGAACGTGGCGCGGGATAGTGTGAAGGTAGAATCATTCCGTCTTGAGTTGAATAGCTATATTATGAAGAAACTGGAAACAATTGTCCAGTAAGCATTGTCGGCAATGCGAGAAGAAAGGAGCACACTTAGCACCTAGCAAACATGGATATGGTGGGTGTATCTGCAAGTATGAAACTGGAAAAGTGCGGTTCGCGCGAGCGATGTAGATCTAAGCTTGTAAAGACGGAAGAATGCAACCACAGACTTTGTTGAGTAGAAAAGGAAACCAGCCTCTCCAACAGAACATAGATGATGTCGCGGGGGGGGAAATGAGGCAGCTAGTTAGATATGAAGCTGCAGCTCGATCATGACAAGGCAAAGCAATAAGAAATAGGCGACAAGGTGTACATGCCCAAGCGGTATAGTGCGAGATATGCAGGCGCTCCGCCACAGGCAGGTCCGCTGTGGCTAAGATGGCGAAATAGATCCGAGCTGGGCCTGCACGACCACGTCAGAGTCGCATATACTTTCAGGCCACGCCTAAATTCGAAAAGGCATGGGTATACCGAGGAACTTAAGCTGTGCGTGTAACAACGCAAAATAAACGAGAGTAGAAGATGTGAGAGATGCGATTGCGGCAGTCCTGACTTGCGATAGATCTGGAATCTGGGCCTTTTTCAACGTGAGAACGTGCCTCGCGCTAAATTTCAACCCTGCTGGGGCCTCTGGGTCTAGTGGGGAATTCAGATCCCCATTCGCAGGGGAGCGATCCATCTAAAGACGACCATGAGGGATCCTGGCGCGATGTGCGAGATCGACGCCGGTCTCGCATTCGAGATTGGTGTGACGAAGGCAATCATTGGTGAACATGCTGCACGTTCGTCTTTGCAGTATCAACTTCAGCTATCTCTCGAAGGGTAAGAGGGTCAACGGCACCAGGCGTCGTTGGTCGATAAAACTGGTGGGTAACGGGATGAAGACAATTCGACCCACTTTTCTCAATATTTGCAAGCGACGACAGGTACGAATCTCACATCAACTCAAAAGGACGCGGTATGACCGGCTTTAAAAGCGGTTGGGCCGTGCGAGGAAGGTGACAGGTTGAAGCCGGGGCGAGTGGCGGAAGATAGCGCAGAGACGGCTTAAGCAGAACGACCATAGGCAAAACAGAGAACAATATCAGAATCTCCACTAGCTGATGATCGAGACAAACCGCGTTGATAGTTTGATGGGCAGAGAAAATATGCAGTAGCTTAGGACTCTCCTTGGCCAGTAGTGTTGCTGGAGCAGAATGGTCTGATTTGATGTAAAGTCGGATAATTTGCCCCTAGGCTGCTGGGGAGATCTTTCTGGCAGTACAGTACAGTCAGCAGTCGGTCAGGTGCTGGTCACTGCACTTACTGGTCACTGACCACGGCCGATCACTACCGGAGACACCGAACTCGACGTACAGAGTACGTGTGAGACGCTACGTACCCCAACTGACTTTTAGCAATGCATCAAGTCAGTTTCGAGTTTCTCGCATCATTTCGCATATGTCCCAGTTGGTTCGCCCGGATTCCCAAAATAAGGCATACTTGCCCCACCACTCGCAATGCATTACGAGCAGGGCGCAGTACCAACTACAAGACCTCGACTCTGGACAGCTAAGTGGAATTTCTACACCGGCATTATTGGACACTCGAGACTTTCTTGCTAACAATTAACCTTCGTTGGTTAGTGGAATACCCTGACGATACACAATAGAAGCGAGGCCTGTAGAAAGTTCGCTCCGAGTCCGAACGTTTCGTTGCACAGCCAACACAAGTGACCGGCTATCGCGAGCCCAGATTGGGCAAAAGAAAGTTGTCTTGTCACAGAGAACGTGAATGCTGAGAAGTGTGGCCTCGACCAGTGACGGGCTTGGAGGCATTCCCAGTATTGTGATTTCTTGAAGCTGAGACCTCCGCGCAGAGTTACGTTTGGAACGGGCCGTGAACCAAACAGAGTCGCACTCTGGTTCTGAACGGTTGGCAGTTGGATCCGGGGCAAATCGAAATACCAAGTCTTGACGCTCGGCCGTTCTGTGGTCGCTGCTCAGTGCCCTGAGCAGTGGGTCCAGATCCGCCGCTAAACTGCCGCTGAGCCTTGCAACTACACCTGAGCGGCCAACAGGCGCGAATCATTGCAGCCCTAGTTTTAGTTCGATGGCCAAAATGCCACTTCAGCAAAGCGATTCGTCGAGAAAAGAACGGTCATGGCGACGCCGGAGTATTCAAGTGGAGACGGCGGTAAGTCAAACCGTTATCTGGGGAATGACAGGGATTGTTCAATTCAGCCACCGAAGCCAATCAGCAGCCTTGGACCCCAATTGGAGGATAGCGTCAGTCAGTCCCTGTGGTTAATCTTCCGGTGTGTTCTCTACGTTCAGTGCGATTCGGATACGGAGTGGAATGCAAGAAATCGCGTCACTGAAGCTGCAGCGCGCGCGTCGATCGGGTTTGCTGCAGGAACCGCTGCCGCGCCGCAGTTCAGCTGTGCCCGTGCCCCCATGACCTCGTGACTCGTACCGCTAACGTGATGACAGTGTAGTGGAGTTCAGCTACTGGGCAAAGCTGAATGTGTTAGAGTCTTTGATAAAATCAGTGCCGCACGGGTACTCACTTGCCATCGCTTTTCTCCGTTGAAATACTTTTTAAGACGGGCCAATACCCACTTAGTAGCACGGAGGATACGAAATAATTCATCGAGTCTCATTGGACTTTGGCGTTGTCGCTTTGGTTGGTGAGCTCGATGAATCAATCCCCTCTGTCCCAACGAAACTTTGAGGCGTAATAAACGGAGTCAAAATTGAGAACGCACTCGCTCTATGATGAGAATACCTATCTCTCATTGAGTAGTTACTGCTTTACTATTGCGTCCTGTCTGAGAGCCACGGCGCGAGCCTCTCAAGATGAAAGAGCGGCATGTTAATATCAACAAGGCTTAGCTTAGATAGAAATGCCCATGCTATTAGAACTCCCTCCGCGAGTATTGAGAAGCAGTATGCACCAAACAATGAGCTAAGTATATCATCGGCCATAACTGTCTGCTCTACCTGTCACTTTTCTGACCGTGGATCTAAGTCTCAAAGTATTACCTGTTCGATGAAGAGAGTCCAGTTCGGTATTGTTTCAGTGTTATTTAGGAAGTGATGATAGGGCTTACCAGAACCCTACCCTAACAATCCAGCCGCAAACTTCACGCTTACTTCACCCTACTGGGTAGTGTTCGAGAAAAAAAGTTGGTCTGACTTGCAGGATACTACTAACTCGCTGAAACCAAAATCTCAAGCTACGAGCAATACGGCACACTGTTACTATGACGCCCATCTCCATCTCAGAAAATAAACCCAAGCGACAGAACTGGATATCAAAGTGGCCCCATAACGCCGAATATGATTGACAACATAGCAGTAATAAATCGATATAAGACATAATGTAAGAAATCAACCGAGAATAATAGCGGTAGGCATCAAGCAGACGGGCTTGGAGAGGTTAAAATCACGCGCCGGTGCCGAAGCGTTTCTTCCGAGCCTCCATGGCCGCCTTATCCTTCTCACTCCAGCCATTCGAGGCGCCGTTATTCGTAGCAGATTTCTGGGCCTGTCCGTGCTTCTGGCTCTGGCCTTGTCCCTGGCCTCTATGGCCGCGACCACGCTGGCGCTGGTTGTTCCGCCCGTTGTGATTCCGTTTCTTGCCGCCTCGGCCACCCTGGTCGTTCTCACCACGACCCCTCTTCCGTGATCCCTCCGGCAAAGCCTGGTCAAGCCGGCTCACGCTCTCCACAGCAGGCGCTTCACCCGCTGTGCCGAACCGTTTAGCGCGTTCAAGCTTCTTCGCCGCCTCGTCAATCGCAGCCTGCGACTCCTCCGTGATACCGAACTTCTCCGCGCGGGCCTTGCGCTTCTTCAACTCTTCCTCCAAATCCGTCACAGTGAGACCGAGAGCGAAGTTGGGTGCTGGCTTCTCCTCCGCAGGCTGCTGGGCTGCCTGTTCCTCCGCGCCCGTCGGTTCTACTGTACCTGAGGGCTTTGCACTGTCTTTGGTTGCTCCCGTCGCCGATTTCGCGCCATCTGTTTCGGTTTCCTCCGCCTTGGGAGCGGCGGTGGCGGTCTCTTCAGCAGGGGCCGGAGCCACAGCTGCAGCTGCAGCATCAGTCTCGGCGGCTTTGGTCGTCGTGGTAGAGGTTGCGGCAGGAACTTCATCATCCTCCCAGTCGATCACATCATCCGCGTTCTCGTTTTGAGCGGGCGCAGCGGCTTTCGAGCTGTCGTCTTCCAGGAGGCGCGCAACCATGTCCGCCTTCTTGCCAGTGTGAGGGAGGTTCCGTGACTTGAGGATCTCAACGAGCTCAGCGTTGGTCTTCTTGGCGTAGTCGGTGGCCATTGTGAGGATGAGGGGCGTCAATGGATAGATTCTAGTGATTCGAGGAAAGGAGTGTTTGTCGCGGAGGCAAAAGGGTTGGGTTGGGGAGAGAGGAGGGAAGAGGGGCGGTTTGTGTCGCGCAGGAAATGGCAATAAAGAGATGATTCTTATTCAACGCAGCGCATTTCAGGTTGCAAAAGAAGAAATTGCGAATGTGGCTTTGGTGAAAGAGATGATTTCTAAGGGCTGAGCATGGTTTGGTTTGGTTTGGTTTGGTTTGGTT